>NC_136063.1:1957638250-1958838250 GCF_964261635.1 Lissotriton helveticus | reverse complement strand
TTGCGCTGCCTCTGGCCCCATTCGCACATCGGTCCGCTACTGACGCAAACTCACAGGCCAACGGGGCGCCCCACGCCGACTTTCAGCATTGTAGGATGGCCACACCAGTGCGGCAACTTGCTACACACCACCTCGGTGCCATCCGGATCTTGGCATCTCAGCGCCTAGTGGTGTCTTCTATTCCGAAAATATTGTTGCGCTGCCTTCGGCCCCATTCACACATCGGTCCGCTACTGACGCCATCTCACAGGCCAACGGGGCGCCCCACGCCGACTTTCAGCATTGTAGGATGGCCACACCAGTGCGGCAACTTACTAGACACCACCTCGGTGCCATCCGGATCTTGGCGCGTTGTGCTGCCTTCGGCCTATTCGCACATCGGTCCGCTACTGACGCAAACTCACAGGCCAACGGGGCGCCCCACGCCGACTTTCAGCATTGTTGGATGGCCACACCAGTGCGGCAACTTACTAGACACCACCTCGGTGCCATCCGGATCTTGGCGCGTTGTGCTGCCTTCGGCCTATTCGCACATCGGTCCGCTACTGACGCAAACTAACAGGCCAACGGGGCGCCCCACGCCGACTTTCAGCATTGTAGGATGGCCACACCAGTGCTGCAACTTGCTGGACACCACCTCGGTGCCATCCGGATCTTGGCGCGTTGTGCTGCCTTCGGCCTATTCGCACATCGGTCCGCTACTGACGCCGCCTCACGTGCCAACGTATTTTCTCCGCATTTTATACCCTATGCCGCATAACAGGTCATGTGACTTGTTTATAAAACTTTTCATTGGTTCATTTTACTTTTGGTTTCCTAATGATGGAAGGCTTGATCATATGACCTAAAAACAACACTTTTCATTGGATGAAAACTTTTTTTCTTTCCCAAACGATGAAAGCCCCACCTTGTTTCTGGATGTTTCAGACTGAAGCTGGCGTCAGCATGAGAGCACCACCATCTCGTAGCTCCGTCGTGGTCATTCCGCGAGCAATCATGGCAGCCGCTCCCCACCAGAAGCCTGCAGGAGTCGGGGCTCCCAAAACTTTTGATGAATTCTCAAGGCGGAGGGGACGCTTTCGAGAATGGGGTCCAAGACCTAGCAGACAAGCGTCCGATTTCCAAGGTGTCCCAGGGCCATTTCAGTGGACCAGGCCCAAAAAGGAAACAGCCTGCCGCCATTTTGAGAGTCCTGTGACAGCCGCCTATCGCTGCACCGCAAGAGTGGGCGCAACTCAGCTGAATTGCGGCTTTTGACATAGTGGACCAAAAACGGACGGAATGGCAACTGAAACGGTAAAGGGGCGCCCCACTACAACAGATGACACTCCACCTGGAGAGGCCCGTTCACGCCGCCTCCCCCGGGGCGCCCCACGCCGTTATTCGGAGCAGCATTGTAGGATACCAAAACCCGTGCGGCAACTTACTGGACATCACCTTGGTGCCATCGTTCTGCTGCCTTGGAACTATTCGCACAACAGTTTGCTACTGATGACCCACCCGCCGCGACGCCCCACGCCGTTATTTGCTGGGTGGCAACTTACTAGACATCACTTTCGTGTCATCTAGATTTCAACGCGTTCTGCTGCCTTGGAACTATTCGCACAACAGTTTGCTACTGATGACCCACCCCCCGCGACGCCCCACGCCGGAAATCTGGACGTTGTGCTGCGTTGGGACTATTCGCACAGCCGACCGCTACTTCGTTGTTTTTCCCTAAAAATGTTTATATGTTATTACTATTTTTGTTTTCTTGTATATATTTATAAATTATTAAAGTTTTATAATCTTACTACTTTGTCGGTGTGCTATATATTTTTAATGTGACACATAATTGTAAAAACTTTGATGTACAAAGAGTCATCCCTGGAATCTTCTGCTTCAGGCTCGGTCCCCTCCCCAATCACAATACAGGATGGTTTTCAGATAATAGCAACGCTTCTGCTGTGACGGATCTCATCGAGTGTGGGCCTTGATCTACTATAACTCCTTTGAAGAGGGGTGATTCTTTACAGCTGTGGCCATAAACTACATCTGCAGGGCTAGCTGATACCCTAGGACCAGCCTGGACAATCGGACACAGAGGAAAAGGAGTGTCAGAGGGTGCGGTAGTGAATAGGGCGAAAGGGAGGTGTCGGGCGGGCACAGGGTGTGATTCTCAGGGAAGAGCAGCGCAGATGGGGGGAGGTTTATTACCCATGCATAAGACAGAGAGCGAGGGTGACCACTGCCTGGGGGAGATGCTTGCGAGGGTGGGGAGCCATGCTAAGGATCGACAGCGTGCACAGAGTGGGTCTGGTCAAGGCATCTAAAATGGCTGCCGTGCACGACAAAAGTGTGGCATTTGAAAAAAGACAAGATGGCGCAGACAATGTTTTTCAACACTTCCTGATTTCCTTAGAATCGAACGTTAACAGACGTTGGGGCATATTACCAAAGTTAAGCGATATTTATCCCTAACGATGCTTAGCAACGATTTTTTTACCGCTAAGCATCGTCAGAAATTATCGCAGATAAACCTTGCTATTATCAAGGTTTATCGCAAATACGATAAAAAACGACCGCAATGCATTAATATCGCTGAAAACTCAGCGATATTCATGCATTACCGAGCTAATGCTCTTAGCCATGTTATCCACCTCCCATTGGATAACATGGCTAAGAACTGCTCAGGGCAGGTGCTAGCTTTTGGAGATATTCGCGCTTATCTCGAATATTTCCAAAAGTTGATAATAGGAGATAGCGATGTTAGCGACTGTTTCTAGTCGCTAACATCTTGGCATGCCCACTTTGCATGTCATTAGTGATAAATATCACTCACATGCAAAGTGGGGCCCAAGATGGTCGCTATCTCCTACTAGCCGTCACTAACTGGTGTTAGCAACAGCTAGGTAATACAGATATAATTTTATCTCCGCGAAGCGGAGCGCTGTTACAGATATATATCTTGTTTTTGAACGTTAATTTCTCAAAATGCACTGAAGCACATATATTGAGACCTAGCAAAGGCACATCGGGCTACCAGTCCCTAATATTTTACCAAGTTTCGTGCAAATCCATTAAGCCGTTCAATTATTATTATTATTTTTTTTTTTTGCCCCGCGGGGCCCTTTTAAAACCTCCACATCAAACCTAGGGGGTCAGCGAGGATCTACTATGCCCCCTTATGGTCATTTGCCCCTTCGCTTTGGCCGCCTCTTGTCTCTCGATCCTACCGAGAGACAAGATGGCGGCCGCTACGGACTGTTTGGAATGTTTACAGACACCGGAGAGCCAATCAGCTTCGCTTCGCAAAGCTCCGTAACGCGAAAAGTACGCGAAGCGGTGCGCTGTTACAGATATATATCTTTTTTTGAACGTTAATTTCTCAAAATCCACTGGAGCACATATATTGAGATCTAGCAAAGGCACATCGGGCTACCAGTCCCTACAATTTTGCCAAGTTTCGTGCAAATCCATTCAGCTGTTCGATTATTATTATTTATTTTTTTTTTTGCCCCGCGGGGCCCTTTTAAAACCTCCACATCAAACCTAAACGGTCAGGGAGGATCTACTATGCTCCCTTATGGTCATTTGCCCCTTCGGTTTGGCCTCCGCTTGTCTCTCGATCCTACCGAGAGACAAGATGGCGGCCGCTACGGACTGTTTGGAATGTTTACAGACGCCGGAGAACCAATCAGCTTCGCTTCACAAAGCTCCGTTGCGCGAAAAGTACGCGTACTGGAGCGCTGCCCGGTCCGCTGTTACAGATATATATCTTTTTTTAAACGTTACTTTCTCAAAATCCACTGGAGCACATATATTGAGACCTACAAAAGGCACATCGGGCTACCAGTCCCTACAATTTTGCCAAGTTTCGTGCAAATCCATTCAGCCGTTCGGGCTAAAAGTGAGGCCAACCGCCCTATGGAAAACTCAATGTTAAAAACACGTTTTGGGACCCCCCTTTTTTCTCGGCCCCCCCTTGACGAACCCCCCCAAATTTTTAAGGGCTGCTCAGAAACAAAATGTGCCATTTTCCTGAAAATTTCAGCCAATTCCGTCCACAAACGCCAAAGTTATTAGACATAGAATTTTCAAAAATCCCATAGAGAAAAAATCCTAACTATATATACCTACTGGCGACCGCCAGTAGGTAATTACCTACTGGCGGTAGGAACATAGAATTTTCAAAAATCCCATAGAGAAAAAATCCTAACTATATATACCTACTGGCGACCGCCAGTAGGTAATTACCTACTGGCGGTCGCCAGTAGGTATATATAGTTAGGATTTTTTCTCTATGGGATTTTTGAAAATTCTATGTCTAATAACTTTGGCGTTTGTGGACGGAATTGGCTGAAATTTTCAGGAAAATGGAACATTTTGTTTCTGAGCAGCCACTGAAAATTTGGGGGGGGGGTTTGTCAAGGGGGGGCCGAGAAAAAAGGGGGGTCCCAAAACGCGTTTTTCCCATGTTAATTTCCATAGGGCGGTTGGCCTCACTTTTAGCTCGAACGGCTGAATGGATTTCCACGAAACTTGGCAAAATTGTAGGGACTGGTAGCCCGATGTGCCTTTGCTAGGTCTCAATATATGTGCTCCAGTGGATTTTGAGAAATTAACGTTAAAAAAAATATATATATCTGTAAGCGCGCTCCGGGCAGCGACCCGGTTCGCGTACCTGACGCGTAACGGAACTTCGCGAAGCGAAGCTGATTGGCTCTCCGGTGTCTGTCAACATTCTAAACAGTCCGGAGCGGCCGCCATCTTGTCTCTCGGTAGGATCGAGAGACAATAGGAGGCGAAAACAAAGGGGAAATGACCATAAGGGGGCATAGTAGATCCTCCCTGACCCCCTAGGTTTGATGTGGAGGCTTTAAAAGGGCCCCGCGGGGCAAAAAAAAAAATAAATAAATAAATTTGCGTGGGGAGCGCCCGGTACGCGCACCAGGAAGCGGTCTTGGGAGCGTACTATAAGGAAAAAAGAATGATAGACTATGATATTTTGAAATATTGTATGTTTATTGATTGTTCTTTTTGTTGTTTTTATTTTTTTTATTTTTTATTTAAGTAGCAGTATTTATGATCATTAAATATAAATTTATTTTTGGGATTGTGCACAGTATACTATAAGTCTGACTTTACATTATAATCAATTTGGTACTAGTTTATGAATTACATATAAAAATGATTAAAGACTCAAACAATTTTTTAATATTAAATATAATTTTATTTTTCTGATTCTTTTTCAAAATTTAATAGAACGTCTAACATTTGACTGTCCGATATGTCTTCTTTTTGACTGAACATAACTTCCCACATTTGACCGTCCTCATATTGAAGTAAGAAATCCACAGATTCTACACATTGTAGAAGTTCATGGTCTCGTGATTCATCCATGAATTCCAAGTCAATGGGTTCAATGATTTCCTCATTGTTCATGTCTAGGACAATTTCAAAGGAAACGTTCTGTTCTCCTTGCATTTTTGTGCTGAAATTTGAATAAAAAATAAATATATCAGTAGAGATAGGGCACTGTTCGGTTTAAGTTCAGACAGGTAGTTAGGCTTTTTTAACAGTGAATTTATCTTTGGGTAGTGTATGGTATCAGACTGGAAGTAGAAATATAAAAAAGTGTATGTGATGAAGCCTAAGTAAATTCATAATTATACAAGAGAAGCCTAAATCCATCCATAACTATAACAGAGAAGTCTATCTAAATCTATAACTATTACAGAGTGATAGTATAAAACTATCAGAAAAAGTTTTCCAAATTAACTTTAAGTGCACAATATACTTCAGTTTTCAAAATAACAACTTACCTTTCAAAAAGCAGTTTAAGATCTCAGTGAAAATTTTCTTGAAATCTACTTCAGGAGGTGGTAGTCAAAATGGCTGTGTTTCTCTCTCTTTCTTTATATATATTCAGGTACATAACCAATCAAATGTCAGGTAAAAAAAGTAGAAAATGAAAGTAACATTTTAATTGGTTGTCAATTCCAACACTTCAGATGTGTTTTGTGAAGTAATTTACCTCAGGGTATTTAGAGAGGTCTACAGGCTAAATGGCTAAATGGAATTCCAATCAAATTTGTGAAAATGGTAGGGATTGGTATGTAGTATGAGCTAATCTATATTTGGTGAAAGTGTCTCCAGTGGTTTTTCTGTGAATTACTTACCCACCTTTTTTTGAGCGAGCGCTTCCCGGTGCGCGCCCAGGTACGCGAACCGGCAGCGTTACGGGAGTCCTCCATTTTGTGTTTCGGTAGAATTGAGATACAAGATGGAGGGCAAATAATGTTCAGAATGGGTAGAAGGGGGCATGGTAGACGTATCCTGACCCCCTAGGTTTTCTGAGGGTGGCTGAGGAGGACCATATGTGCGAAAAAAACCCATTTTTTTTCAAATTTTCGCGCAGTTAGCGTCCGGTGCGCGTACCGGGTAGCGCTCCGGGGAGCTTACTTTGGTGAAAATTAGTGAAAAAAGTTAGAGTAAAATAATAATTGTGAGTCATAAGATGTAGGGTAGCTCTGAAAAGAGCTTTTGGGTCCTGTGGCTGATGTAGGTACCTACAAGTAGGTACCAATGCACAGTCTTAAATTGAGGATGAAAATTCTGTTCCTCTCATCTGAGATGTGAACTCCATCTGCTCTGTAGATATCTTGCATGTAGTAACGCAAGTTATTGTTGTAGATGGAGCCCATTCCATGGTCTCTCATGTAAGCTGAAACAGACTTATTTACATGCTTCCTCGATTTCTCAATTTGTGGACAAAATTGGTTGGACCACTTCCATTTCTGTCTTTGGCATATATTTGAATATACCAAGGCAGTTTGAGGAAATAGTGCCATCAATTGCTCAAAGGTGTCCTTTAAAAGCATTTCCAGACCTACCCCTGTCAAAGTGCCCAAGTCATTTCCTCCACAGTGCACAATTAACAGGTCAGGTTTTGGCAAATGCAAAAAGGTTTTCACCAATGGTATCAATTGGTGACATTTTAATCCTCTTTGGCCAATCCACTTGATTTTCACATTTTGTAAATTGAGGTTGTGTAAATTTCTGTTATCAGCAAACCTTTGAGTCCAGTGGATATAACTATGTCCAACAATCCAGACAGACAACATGGTGAGAGAAGGTTCTGCTGCAGTCAGATGAAGTGTGGCAATGAAATGGCAGTTGAAAAAATAAGAGTGTATAATGAAAAAAACTGTGGAGTTTCTGTGGTAATTAATCAGTAGCAGTGATTGGTGGATTTTGATTGCTGAAAACAGAAAGTTAGGGTGCATGGATGAGTTCTTTGAAAGATGTAATTTGAATGGTCAAGAAAAAATCATTTTATGAAAGATTGCACTGGATACGCAGGTGTACTGAGAGTTCAGAGTTCAATTGAAACATTGTTGTGTGAACTTGCAAACATGAGAGGTCTTTCAGGAGGTGGTTGCTATGCAGAAAAGGCAGAAAGGGCAGAGGGGGGAAGGGTGTTGATTTGAAAAAAGTGAGGGAAGAGTTTTGATTGGGTGACATGAGAGATATGTGTGATGAATTACAGCATTTCTGTGGCATTGTTGCTTGCAGACTCTGGAGTGCATACTTTTTGCTCTGCTAAAGACAAATTGGTGTGTGTCTAAGACTGTTTTGAAACTCATAAAGTATTTGCTAAGGTGAGAAAAGATTCATTTAATTTAAATAGAGAATAGTATGCTTTAAGGGGAAAATTATGAAGAAAGTTGTGTATTTAAAATGTTGCTTTGTGTCAAGTGTTTTAGAAATAGATTTTGTTTCTTTGAGTTACATAGCCATGTTAAAAGTGACGCAAAAATAGTGCAAGGGTCTTACAAAAATGCTTTCATGTGTCTTAGGGCATTTTAACTCACTTCTCCATGAATGTAGGAATATAATTGCTTTACAATATGTGTTTAAAAACGTTTTTTGAAATCAATTAGGTTTCTTGATATGTACTGGTAGAGTTTCATAGGTTAATTGGGGCATATTTACAAGGCTTTTGAGTTCATTTGATGCAATTTTTCCCATTTTATTTTAAGACATTTCCTTGTGGTGCAAGGTCCTTGTAAATACGCCCCTATGTGTGCTTGGCAAATTTAGATTTTGATTCTTTGAGTCACATAGCCATGTTAAAAGTGACCCAAAAAAGGTGCAAGGGCCTTAAAAAACGCTTTCATGTGTCTTAGGGCATTTTAAGTCATTTCCCCTTGAATGTAGGTATATAATTGATTTAGATGATGTGTTTAAAAACGATTTTTGAAATCAATTAGGTTTCTTGATATGTAGTGCTAGAGTTTTATAGGTTGCTTGGGGCATATTTATAAGGCCTTTGAGTCTCTCTGATGTTATTTTTTACAAGGCTTTTGAGTTCATTTGATGTAATTTTTCCCATTTTATTTTAAGACATTTCATTGTGGTGCAAGGTCCTTGTAAATACGCCCACATGTGTGCTTGGCAAATTTAGATTTTGATTCTTTGAGTCACATAGCCATGTTAAAAGTGACCCAAAAATGGTGCAAGGGCCTTAAAAAAACGCTTTCATGTGTCATAGGGCATTTTAAGTCATTTCCCCTTGAATGTAGGTATATAATTGATTTAGATGATGTGTTTAAAAACGATTTTTGAAATCAATTAGGTTTCTTGATATGTAGTGCTAGAGTTTTATAGGTTGCTTGGGGCATATTTATAAGGCCTTTGAGTCTCTCTGATGTTATTTTTTACAAGGCTTTTGAGTTCATTTGATGTAAGTTTTCCCATTTCATTTTAAGACATTTCCTTGTGGTGCAAGGTCCTTGTAAATATGCCCCCATGTGTGCTTGGCAAATTTAGATTTTGATTCTTTGAGTCACATAGCCATGTTAAAAGTGACCCAAAAATGGTGCAAGGGCCTTAAAAAACGCTTTCATGTGTCTTAGGGCATTTTAAGTCATTTCCCCTTGAATGTAGGTATATAATTGATTTAGATGATGTGTTTAAAAACGATTTTTGAAATCAATTAGGTTTCTTGATATGTAGTGCTAGAGTTTCATAGGTTGCTTGGGGCATATTTATAAGGCTTTTGAGTCTTTCTGATGTTATTTTTCCCATTTTAATTTTAGACCTTTCCCTGTGGTGCAAGGTCCTTGTAAATTCCCCCCCATATCTGTGCTTGGCAAATTTAGATTTTGATTCTTTGAGTCACATAGCCATGTTAAAAATGACCCAAAAATGGTGCCAGGGACTTAAAAAAACGCTTTCATGTGTCTTAGAGCATTTTAAGTCACTTCCCCTTGAATGTAGGTATATAATTGATTTAGATGATGTGTTTAAAAATGATTTTTGAAATCAATTAGGTTTCTTGATATGTAGTGCTAGAGTTTCATAGGTTAATTGGGGCATATTTACAAGGCTTTTGAGTTCATTTGATGTAATTTTTCCCATTTTATTTCAAGACATTTCCTTGTGGTGCAAGGTCCTTGTAAATACGCCCCTATGTGTGCTTGGCAAATTTAGATTTTGATTCTTTGAGTCACATAGCCATGTTAAAAGTGACCCAAAAATGGTGCAAGGGCCTTAAAAAACGCTTTCATGTCTCTTAGGGCATTTTAAGTCATTTCCCCTTGAATGTAGGTATATAATTGATTTAGGTGATGTGTTTAAAAACGATTTTTGAAATCAATTAGGTTTCTTGATATGTAGTGCTAGAGTTTCATAGGTTGCTTGGGGCATATTTATAAGGCCTTTGAGTCTCTCTGATGTTATTTTTCCCATTTTAATTTTAGACCTTTCCCTGTGGTGCAAGGTCCTTGTAAATTCCCCCCCATATCTGTGCTTGGCAAATTTAGATTTTGATTCTTTGAGTCACATAGCCATGTTAAAAATGACCCAAAAATGGTGCAAGGGACTTAAAAAAACGCTTTCATGTGTCTTAGAGCATTTTAAGTCATTTCCCCTTGAATGTAGGTATATAATTGATTTAGATGATGTGTTTAAAAACGATTTTTGAAATCAATTAGGTTTCTTGATATGTAGTGCTAGAGTTTCCTAGGTTGCTTGGGGCATATTTATAAGGCCTTTGAGTCTCTCTGATGTTATTTTTCCCATTTTAATTTGAAGACCTTTCCCTGTGGTGTAAGGTCCTTGTAAATACGCCCCCATGTGTGCTTGGTTAATTTAAGTACTGATAGGATGTGCTTCTACATAGGACCTGTGTTGTGTTTTCAAATTATGACCAGAAAATCTTTTTTTTTTTTTAAACGCTTTTCACATTTATGAGAAGGTCATATTTTGTGTGCTTCTGTAAATAAATATTGAACTGAGAAATATTAAACTGAGGCTTCTGTAAGTGTCAAAGGAGGTGAGTAATGTGCATTGCTCTGTTGGATACAGTCCTCATCCTCTGCGTACTCTTGGATATGCTAGACTAAATCTGCTCAATGAGATAACTAAGCTGAGGAAACACAGGTTATGTGATTCTGAAATGAGGAAAAGAAATTCCACATTTTCAATTACATCACCTGTGTTTCCTAACTTTACGAATCACATTGTGCAGATGAGGTTTAGGCCTGTCCACAGACACAGAAGAGGTATGGCATTTGTTCAAGAGTGAAGTGGACATGACTCACTTCATTGGTAGGCCTGCACATGTATTATCTCCTCTGTACTCTTCAACAAGCGTAAATTTCATCTTCAACCCTGAGTAGGCCTCACCTCAAACAAACCTCTGGATAGGGCACACCTTATCGTCATCCTGAATCAATCATTTAAAATGTTAGGGACAGATTTATGATAGGTGTGTGCCTCTTTTGCGCCACTGTGCGTCACTTTTGTGACGCAGCGGCGGTGCAAAAGATTTGCTATGTGGCAACATATTTACAACTTGATGCATCTAGGCAGATGTGTCATGCTGTAAAGTCCCGTGCCACATGAAACCGATGCAGCAGTGATGCAAAAGATGCACCATGTTGCAAGACAGGCCTCACTTCATCTCCAACAAGATAAGAAGCTGAATCTTCTGTAAATGTCAAAATTGTTGTATACAGTGCTCAACTTCTGTGTACTCTTTGATATGCTAGACTCCATCTGCACTATGAGATACCTAAGCAAAGGAAAGACAGGTGATGTGATTGTGAAATGAGGAAAAGAAATTCCACATTTTTCAATTACATCACCTGTGTTTCCTAACTTTACGAATGACATTGTGCAGATGAGGTTTAGGCCTGTCCACGGACACAGAAGAGGTCTGGCCTTTGTTCAAGAGTGAAGTGGACATGACTCACTTCATTGGTAGGCCTGAACATGTATGATCTCCTCTGTACTCTTCAACAAGCGTAAATTTAATCTGCAACCCTGAGTAGGCCTCACCTCAAACAAACCTCTGGATAGGGCACACCTTATCGTCATCCTGAATCAATCATTTAAAATGTTAGGGACAGATTTATGATAGGTGTGTGCCTCTTTTGCGCCACTGTGCGTCACTTTTGTGACGCAGCGGCGGTGCAAAAGATGTGCTATGTGGCAACATATTTACAACTTGATGCATCTACGCAGATGTGTCATGCTGTAAAGTCCCGTGCCACATGAAACCGATGCAGCAGTGATGCAAAAGATGCACCATGTTGCAAGACAGGCCTCACTTCATCTCCAACAAGATAAGAAGCTGAATCTTCTGTAAATGTCAAAATTGTTGTATACAGTGCTCAACTTCTGTGTACTCTTTGATATGCTAGACTCCATCTGCACTATGAGATACCTAAGCAAAGGAAAGACAGGTGATGTGATTGTGAAATGAGGAAAAGAAATTCCACATTTTTCAATTACATCACCTGTGTTTCCTAACTTTACGAATGACATTGTGCAGATGAGGTTTAGGCCTGTCCACGGACACAGAAGAGGTCTGGCCTTTGTTCAAGAGTGAAGTGGACATGACTCACTTCATTGGTAGGCCTGAACATGTATTATCTCCTCTGTACTCTTCAACAAGCGTAAATTTAATCTGCAACCCTGAGTAGGCCTCACCTCAAACAAACCTCTGGATAGGGCACACCTTATCGTCATCCTGAATCAATCATTTAAAATGTTAGGGACAGATTTATGATAGGTGTGTGCCTCTTTTGCGCCACTGTGCGTCACTTTTGTGACGCAGCGGCGGTGCAAAAGATTTGCTATGTGGCAACATATTTACAACTTGATGCATCTAGGCAGATGTGTCATGCTGTAAAGTCCCGTGCCACATGAAACCGATGCAGCAGTGATGCAAAAGATGCACCATGTTGCAAGACAGGCCTCACTTCATCTCCAACAAGATAAGAAGCTGAATCTTCTGTAAATGTCAAAATTGTTGTATACAGTGCTCAACTTCTGTGTACTCTTTGATATGCTAGACTCCATCTGCACTATGAGATACCTAAGCAAAGGAAACACAGGTGATGTGATTGTGAAATGAGGAAAAGAAACTCCACATTTTTCCTTTACATCACCTGTGTTTCCTAACTTTACGAATGACATTGTGCAGATGAGGTTTAGGCCTGTCCACGGACACAGAAGAGGTCTGGCCTTTGTTCAAGAGTGCAGTGGACATGACTCACTTCATTGGTAGGCCTGCACATTTATTATCTCCTCTGTATTCTTCAACAAGCCTAAATTTCATCTGCAACCCTGAGTAGGCCTCACCTCAAAGAAACATCTGGATAGGCCACACCTTATCGTCATCCTGAATCAATCATTTAAAATGTTAGGGACAGATTTATGATAGCCGTGTTACTCTTTTGCGCCGCTGTGCGTCACTTTTGTGACGTAGCGGCGGCGCAAAAGATGCGCTACATTGCGACATATTTACAACTTGATGCATCTAGGCAGATGTGTCATGCTGTAAAGTCCTGTGCCACATGAAACCTGCGTCAGGTTTCATATAGGCGTTTTGTTGCAGGGTGGGCATTCATTTGCGTGAAAGCCCTGTAAAACTAACACAGTGAAATTTAGAAGATTTCACTGAGTCAGCTTTATAGCATTGCTGAATCAAATCCTTACGCCTGTTTGAAACAGGCATAAGGAGTGATGCACCATGCAATGTGTGGCTTGCTCCTGTGCATTGCAGTAGACATGTCGCGCTTACGATGTGATTCCTGCAATGTGCTGCTTTTGCGGCACAGATGCGTGACGCATCTGTGCTGTTTTTACTCAATGGTGCTCCACATTGTAAATGCAGCACACCATGGGTGGCAGAGCAGCGGTGCACATTAACTGGTGCATCCGTGGGGATGCGCCAGTTAACATAAATCTGCCCCTTTACATTTAAGTATGAGCAGGGGACACAGAGTCGGTGAGGCTTATCCAAGGTTAAGAAGAGATGAGTCCTGTTCACTGAAAACTTGGACATAGGCCTCACCTCCTCAGCATTGCTGGACATGGCTAAATAATAGCTGCAAAATGTTACTCTTGTTAAACAGTTTTACTATTATAGTCTCTGAGATTTGTCTCTTACTCTGCAACATCTCATTGTTGTTCTCTTTCTTTAAAGATAACGACAACATCAACCATGAGTGATAATGAGCAATCAGTTGATCTCGATCTTATCATTGAACTTGTCATTGAAACATCAGTGGAAGTAGATCCCTTGGATGATTTAAATCCTGAGGATGATGAAGAACATGATGAGGATGCCGATTTGTCAGAATTGTATGACATAGGGTGGGAAGCTGACCTGCTCGAGCCTATGGAACTCTAAACATTTATTTTTAAAAGTTACTGGAAATGAAAAGTAAACATGTAAACCGTTTCATTTAAAATTAAACACAACTTCAAAAACAGCTTGTGTGTAGTGTCTTTAATAAAATAGTCAAATATGCTCATAAAATTAGTTCAGATTCAGATATAAAACAGCACAGGTAAAATGTAGAAGCATTCCATTTCTTTGCTACTATTTGTGACTACTAAATTTGCCAATGCACTAAAAATTATTCTATGTAAAAATGACAAGTAGTGTGTTAAATTTTTGACGACTTTTATTGATTTACTGTTTGGTAATAGTGGTTAATAACATTTTTTATTATATTTTACCACAGATTCAACTGCAGATCTTTTCGAAATTAGAGAATGCCGTCTAAGGGTAGAATCCGAAAGGCTACAAAACGTCAAAGACAGCAGCTTAATAAATTGTTGCAGCAGTCCTCTACAATAAAAACTCGTCAAGTCACCAAGAAAGCTCCGGGTAAGACAACGAAATCATTCATAAGAAACATTTGTAGAAAAAAAGAGTAGTACTACAGAAAATGTTTTAGTCCAGAAAAAGAGAACCAATTTAAACGGAAAGGAAAGGCCAATCAAAAATGTTACTGCTAGAGCAGGAGATAACTCTGTGCATGATAGTAGAAGGAAAAATCAGTTTAGGGACATTCGTAGACGAATGTTCCGCAACAGGATAATTGGCAATTTGTTAAAAAATATTAAGAAAGGTCAACAGAAAGTGGTTTTTTATAAGAGAAAAAAAAAGTTGAGAAAGTTAATGATCAGGCATTTGAAATTAAGCGAAAGTTATTTATTTTGATAATCAATAGAATTAGGAAGCTAAACAAGGCAATTTATGATTTCAAAAGAAATAGTAGATGGAAGAGAACAGTTAATCGTAGTAATTTTTGTGAAGTTTTTTCAGGAGAATGGATGCATAGTTCAAGTTGTGAGGCATTTTTTAATGAGGAGAGTTATTTCCAGGATAATGATTTGGTGCATGCAGTTGACACCAGTGGTCGAGCTTATGAGGTGAAAGATGGTTGTCCAGTTGAAAAAGAATAACTTGTGACAACAGAGGCAGAAGAGGTGTTAGGTAATGAGGTTTTAGGAAGACGTCCTAAGGGACCTGTGTACACCTGGAAGTGTAGTAGTATTTGCAGTGTGCGACAGGATTCCATCAATTTGCTTTGTGATTTTGTACGGACATTTAATAAGAAAAGTTTGAAGCAGAAAATGATGTTGTTGCAAGAATTAGATCCTTGAAGAGTGAGAGAAGTGACAGGTTTGCATGGTCATTCACTGGCTTGTCTTTCCAGGAGAGTATGCCAGAGTGTTTTTCATCATTTCAGGATGCTAGCAGTGCATCATAATAAAGTGAGGACATTAGTTAGAATGTTGTATTATGCTAAGAGTCCATCAATTATGCTTAAACAATTATGCACTGCTCTTTTGCATGGTTCTGAAGTAGATGTGAAGAATATTTGTGAAGAAATTGAGTTTTGTTACTTTGGAAGTAAAGAGGAGAATGTTGAAATTGACCCAGAAGAAGAGGGTAATGTGGAAGATAGTGTACAGGTTTCCAGTACAGATAATTTTCAGAAGGAAATTGCCACGTTTCAGGTGAAATCAAGTGAGAGGCCTAATATCACTTGTGTGTGTTGTCGACGCACTTATTATAAGAATCAGACTAAGTTAGTGGATTTATATGCGAAAAGTGAAAGGGAAAATAATTGTGAATGGAAGGATTTCGCAACATACTTGATGGTAGAAAATTGTTTTGATTTGGGATTGGATCAATGTGTGTGTACTTATTGTTGTAACAAATTAAATCAAAACCGGATGCCCGCTAGAGCGGGTCATAATAATCTGGAATTGGTTGAGATTCCTTCTGAATTGAAGGATTTAAATACTTATGAATCTATTTTGATTCAAAGTATCCATCCCTTTCAGGCTATTGTAAGAATGGAGCCAAAGACAGGGAAATTGCCTCCATCAGATTTACAGAGAGGATTAAAGGGAAGAGTTGTTTATTTGCCTCTAGATTTGAAGAAAAACATTAATACAATTGGAGTAGAAAAAGTGGAAGAGGAACCTCTGGTTATCTTAGTTAATGGGGTTCCGACAAAGAGTAAGAAAATATGGCAAGATTTAGTGGATGTTAGGAAAGTCAAAAAGGCAACATTGTATTTGAAAAAAAGCAATAAGTACTATAAGAATGTATATGTTGCAGAAGAGGAAGTAAGTGAAGAAGAGGAAAGTGATTTGTGTGGTGGTCAAATTGAGAAAGTAGAACCCTCTAAAAGTGAAGAAATATATGAACATTATAGTGTTCATCCTTTGCATTCCAAGGAAGTCTTGGGGAATGCTATTGAGTTGTTTCAAATGAAACAAGCCAAAGGGAGTCCAATTAGTGTTTGGGAGGAAAGTTTGGAAGCTCGGTGTTTCCCACAGCTATTTCCAACAGGTCAAGGAGGAAGATATGATGAGCGACCTCATCAAATTCCTGCTTCTGAATACCTGACTTTATGATTGTATGCAGAAGATCCTAGGTTTCGACAATGCATTCCGTATTTGTTTCATCTCCTGTTTGAAAGCGATCTGTCTGGACTGTCATATGCAGTGAACCACATCTTGAAAAGTGGTATACAGATGCAAAACATCTCGGCAAGTGACTTTATGGATGAAGTCAATGTGCAAGACAGTATTTTGGATTCTCACCTGATTAATCTCATGGCGTGTCAGCGTGGTACTAATGAGTACTGGTACCGTCGTCATGGTGATTTAAAATGTATGCTGAGGAACTTAGGAACTCCCACATGGTTCCTCACTCTCAGCTGTGCCGAGTATGGCTGGGAAGACTTACTTGAATTTCTACGAGAGGCAAATGGAAACATTGAAAATATTGAATTCAAGACACCCGGAGAACTGTGCTCTTTGGATCCAGTCAATGTATGCAGGTACTTCAATCATAGATTTGAAGCTATGATGTCTTTCATCATGAACAAGAAAAATCCACCTCTTGGAGAGGTGTTGGATTTCTTCTGGAGAAAGGAGTACCAAGCAAGAGGTGCTCCTCATATACATATGCTGCTGTGGATCAAGGATGCACCTAAATTTGGAACAGATCCAGAAGACTTAGTGATAAGTTTCATAGAACAGTATTCTACATGTGCTGTTCCAAATGCAAAGGAAGAGAAAAGCCTAAGAGAACAAGTTTTACGCTTCCAAAGCCATCGTTGTGGAAAGTACTGTCGTCGTAAATTCAGAAACAAGGACAAGTTCTACACCAAATGTCGTTTCGCCTTTCCACGACCGGTGATTTCTAAAGGAAGAGTGAACAGTTTGATGTCTTCGCTGCGACATAATTTGATGAAGAAATCACCTAAAAACACATATAATTTGAAAAGGAACGAAGAGTCCAAGTACATCAATGACTACAACCCAGTGATTTTGTCCATGTGGAATGCTAACATGGATATACAGTTTGTGGCTGATAACTGTATGGCTGTGGCTCGGTATGTGACATCTTACATCACCAAAAAAGAAAAGACAGAATTGAAGGATATGTGGGAGGACATTTCCCATGAAAAGAGCCTCAGTAAGAAGTTGTACAGTTTCAGTCTGAAGATGTTGTCACATCGAGAAATCGGAGCTTACGAATGTTCTGACCGGTTATCTTCAGCAAGTCTCTATGCCAAATCCAGGAGTATCGTTTGGGCGAGTCTTGGTCTTGCTGCAACACGTAATCGAGTTCTGAAACCTGTGCGGGAAATTGAGTATTTGGCGGAAAAGGAGCCAAACAGTACCGATATTTTGAAGACCAACATGTTGGATACATATTATCCAAATAGAAGCAGTCACCTCGAGAATGTTTGTCTGTATGAGGTTCTACAAAATTACATATTCAAGAGGAACATCAAAGCAGATATTGATAAAGGAGTGTATGCTGTAATTGGAAGTGAGGGATGTCTCGTCAAGCAAAGAAAATGCCACTTGGTAAACCATCGAAAATTGAGTGGCAAATCTCCTGAAAAAAAAGAGTTTTTCTATTTAGCACTTTTGCAACTTTTCAAGCCTTGGCGTGCAGAAGAGGAACTGCTTGGAGATTTCCTCTGTTACGAAGACTCTTTCAATGCCGCCAAGGAGACCATAGAATGTCCTGTTTTTCCCAAATATCTAGAAATGTTGAATGCGGAAATCGAGCAGGAAGCAACGATTGCAGCCGAGATTGCTAGAGACAGTTCTCAGGACAGTCAGAGTTCTGTTTCATTGAGTCAGGATCCACTAGGAGGACCAGTTATCGAAAATGAAGCTGCCACTGCCATGATTGAAGTGGAAAGAGCCATGGCACATGCTCAGGAGGATGCGGTTAACTTAGAAGACTTGGAAAGACAACTCAACGTTGAGCAGAGGAAAGTATATGACGAAGTTACCAACCAAATTGATCATGGATTAAGTCATGAGAAGAAAGAGTGCTCATGTACGTCGTTGAAGCCTGTCCGACTGTACGTGAGTGGAGAAGCGGGAACTGGAAAAAGTTTCCTCATTAAAGCAATTTCATGTTATTTGCAGAAAAGGACTGAGTCATCGCTGTCTTGTGTTGTCACCGCTCCAACTGGACTGGCAGCACATAACATTAAAGGTATTACTTTGCATCATCTACTGATGCTGCCAGTGGAGCATGATAACAAATTACAATACCACAAGTTATCTGGAGATGCTTGTTGTGAAGTTTCAAGAGTCTTGAAGAAAATGAAACTTCTTATCATTGACGAAGTAAGCATGGTTTCCAATGTCATGCTTGCCTTTGTGCATTTGAGAATGCAAGAAGTTCTCAAAACAGAGTATGATGTGTTATTTGGTGGCAAACACATCATTGTTTTCGGTGATCTTCTGCAGCTGACACCAGTGAAAGGACAACCTGTGTTCAAAATACTCACGCATGAAGATACCAGGAAGTGCCTAGGGAGCATTGGCAACGTTAATATATGGTTAAACTTCAATTATGCTGAACTGCGTGAAAATATGCGTCAGGCGAAGGATGAAGATTACAAGAATATTCTACAAGATGTTAGAATCGGAAAAGTGACCGAGCATGGGAAAGAAGCTTTACATGCGCGATTACTGTCAAATTTGTATCCAGAACAAGACGTTGTGCCTGAGAATATTTTTCAGAAAATTACTAAGAAGAAATCTGGAATATGTTTGATGCCAACTCTTGCAGAATGTGCCATCTTCAACAACAAAATGTTGTATTTAGAAAACCAAGAGATTGTGAAACTGGAAGCTATTGACAGAGTAGAGCATATGGGATCAACAATTATTTTGTCTGAGAATTTGAAATCAAAATTGGATTCATTAGAGAAGACTATATCTAAAACTGCAGGTTTTGAAAAGACTCTGAATGTGTGCTTAAATTGCCGTATAATTTTAAGAAGGAATTTACATGTTGAAAGAGGTCTGGTAAATGGATCAATGGGTAATGTTGTTGATTTTGTGAAATACAGAAATAGAGATGGAATTGAATTTTTAAAAATTAAATTTGATGGCATTGAGGAAGTACAGCTAATTGGTCGTTGCTCTGCTAGGTTTTTGCTTGTAAAAGACTTATATGTTTGCCGTAAGCAGTTTCCTGTTTGCTTGGCATATGCGGTGACAATCCATAAATCGCAAGGTTTAAGTGTAGACAGTGCATTGGTGAATATTGGCAGTTCTGTGTTCAAGGAGGGTATGGCATATGTGGCATTGTCACGAGTTAGAACTTTATCGGGATTGTACTTGATTGAGTGTGATGTCACAAACATTTGTGCGGATCTAGATTGTGTTAAGGAATACAATAGGTTAAGAAGAGAGTATGCGCCACATTTGCCTCAATATCCTTTGTTTGAGAAACGTGTGGTAGGCCGGAAATGAAGAAATGTGACCAATAGTAGGGAGGTTGTAGCAAAAAGACGAAAAGTCGATGAACCAGAAATTATAAGCAGAAAGAAAAAGGATTTTGTTGAAGATGTTGTTGGTTTTCAATTTGAAAACAGTTCTGGTGTCAACTGCTATGCTAATGTAGTGGTTAATGTTTTGTTTTCTCTAGAAAATGTAAAACAAGAGCTTGTGGTCAATTCGGATCAAAGATTTTGCAGTTTGTTGAATTCTGTGTTAGAGAAATGTAGCACTGATAGAACAAAAATAGAAAGTGTGTCTGAAATTCGAAATCTGTTAGACAGATGTTCAGGTCAAACACAATTCTCTCAAAATATTCAGCAAGATTGTCAGGAGTTTTTAATGTATATGCTTGATGTATTGCATGATGAAGGTGTAGATGTAGATCACCTGTTTGGGCTTTCTTATCAATGGCAACATGACTGTGAGAACTGTAGGGTATCAAGTAGTACTAGTGTAGACTCAGAAACATTTATATATTTAACTTTGCCAGACAGTAAATCAGTGTCCTTTAACAAGCTAGTAAAAGCAGCTGATCACAACATGGAGTGTAGCCAATGTAAGTCTGAAATGTTGTCAACATTATTTATACGAACATATGGCCAGTATGTCATTTTAATGTTCCAACGATGTAGGCCTGATGGAACAAAATTGACAACTTTAATTAAAAATGTTGTGGCTTTGCAGTTGTCAATATCAGGAAGGACTTTTGTAACTGCAGCAATTATATATCATGACGGTCCTTCAACAACATCAGGACATTACACAGCTTATTTAAAGTCTAGAAACGGCTGGTCATTCTGCAATGATTCTGTTTTAACTTTCAAAAAAAAATTGCCTTTTGACCTTAAAAATTCTTACCTGGTGTTTTTAAAACCAAAATTTTAGGGAAGGAATCTCGGGATTTGCTCTGAGGAATTTCAAGAGGTTCTAATGGCTCCTACACTATTTGGCCTTGAGGATAAGTGTAGTACAGAGTCAAAAGTTAATTTTTAAGTTTTAAATAGTTCCTGGAAAAAAAGAAGGTTTTCTTACAGAAAGTGGTGGGCATGGATTAGTTAAAGGACAACAGAGTATTTCCCAAAGCAAACGGTGTTCTTACCATAACACTTAACGTCATGGAAAAATAACTGCACTTTGAATGAGTTCAGAAAAACTGTTTCTTTTTATAAGCTAATTCAAGCAGCCAATCAAAACATGGAGTTGAGGTAATGTAAGTCTGCAATGCTGTCTAGATTATTTGACCAAACTTTTGGTTATAATGTCATTTTAAAATTCCAACTATATAAACCTGATGAAAGTAAGTCTTCAACTTTAATTACAAATGTTGTGGCTACACAGTCGTTTATTTTAGGAAGAACATTTTTAACTGCAGCAATTATATGACATGATGGTCCTTTGACAAAATCCGCTTATTACACAGCTTATTGAAAATGTAAAAAAAGCTGCTGTTTCGTAAATGATTCCTATTTGACTACGATACAATGTTGCCTTTTTACTTAAAAATATTCTTACTTTCTGTTTTCAGAAAAGAGAATTTAGGGTAGGTAACTGGCCTATAATGACTCTAGGGGTTGATATAATTTTATCTACTGTTTTAAATTGCTTTGTGATTAAAAGTGATGTAGAGAATTAAATAATTGTAGTAGTCATAGAGGTAGTGTAAGTCTGCTTCATAGTAAGCAGTATCAGTGTCTTAGGAAATGTGGAACATGAGTGAGCAAGAAGGGTGAGATATTACTAGTACAGGATTGTGAAAGTGATCTTGAACGTTTTCTTTCTGAAAGTTGCGGAAATACAAAATGACGGGAATTGCTAAGAAGAATTACAAGAGTTATAAATGGCTCTTACACGATTTGGCCTTGTGGAAAAGTGCGGTAGAGAGCGAGAAGTCATTTATTGTATGTAACATATTTGTCAAAACGATGGAGCTTTTCTTTCAGAAAGTGGCGGGCTGAAAATAATACCAGCACATCAGAGTGTAAGCTGTTCATAGGATATCCTTCGACGTCATGGAAAGTAAGTTACTTTTCAGGAGTTCTGATTTCTGATTGGTTATGTTATATGGGTTTTTTAAACACAATCATTTTGATTGTGTTTTTTTTCCCTGCTGTTATATGATGAATACCTTCAAGTCACTGTTTTTAGTGAAATTTGATAAATTCTGAGAACAGCAAAAATAAACCATTTAACATGTATAATTAATTCTGTACTTTTTGTATTTATGATATACATTTAGAACTGTGTAGTAGGCATGGAGAAGCTGAGGCTTCTGTAAGTGTCAAAGTTGTTGCATACAGTGCTCACATTCTACGTAGTCTTTCATATGATAGACTACATCTGCACAATGAGATACCTAAGCAAAGGAAACACAGGTGATGTGATTGTGGAATGAGCAAAATAAAATGCACGTTTTTCAATTAAATTACCTGTGTTTCCTAACATTACACATCACATTGTGTAGATGAGGTTTAGGCCTGTTCCAGGAGACAGAGGAGGTCTGACATTTGTTCAAGAGTGCAGTGGACATGACTCACTTCGTTGGTAGGCCTGCACATGTATTATCTCCTCTGTACTCTTCAACAAGCCTAAATTTCATCTGCAACCCTGAGTAGGACTTACCTGAAACAAATCTGTGGATAGGCCACACCTTATCAGCATCTAGAAACAATCATTTAAAATGTTAAGGGCAGATTTATGATGGCCGTGCGCCTCTTTTGCGCCGCTGTTCCGTCAATTTTGTGACGCAGCAGTGGTGCAAAAGATGCACCATGTTGCAAGATAGGCCTCAGTTCATCTCCAGCAAGATACCGTCAGTTTAAAATGTATATAATTAGGACTGTGTAGGGGGCATGCAGAAGCTGAGGCTTCAGTAAGTGTCAAAGTTGTTGCATGCAGTGCTGCACTTCTGCGTACTCTTTCATATGCTGGACTACATCTGCACAATGAGATACCTAAGCAAAGGAAACACAAGTGATGTGATTGTGAAATGAGCAAAAGAAATTGCACGTTTTTCAATTACATCACCTGTGTTTCCTAATATTATGAATCACATTGTGCAGATCAAGTTTAGGCCTGTCCAGGGAAACAGAGGAGGTCTGGCCTTTGTTCAAGAGTAAAGTGGACATGACTCACTTCATTGGTAGGCATGGACATGTATTATCTCCTCTGTACTCTTTAACAACTCTAAATTTCATCTGCAACCCTGAGTAGGCCTCACCTCAAACAAACCTCTGGATAGGACACACCTTATTGGCATCCTGAAACAATCATTTAAAATGTTAGGGACAGTTTTATGATGGCTGTGCACCTCTTTTGCGCTACCGTTGCGTCACTTTTGTGAGACAGCAGCAGTGCAAAAGATGCACCATGTTGCAAGATAGGCCTCACTTCATCTGCATCAAGATACTGTTAGTTTAAAATGTATATTTTTAGGACTGTGTAGGGGCATGGAGAAGCAGAGGCTTCTGTAAGTGTCAAAGTTGTTGAAAAACTGTTTGTCCTTCAATCTTTTCCCTTGTCTTTTCTAATTTTTAAATACATGTTTTAATATTTTTCAAATGTTTGTTCTCTCTTTCACAGATTGAAAGTATAAAAATAACAAGTGACTAAGTTAACGACAATTATAAGGTAAATACTTTGTACTCTTTTCGTTACATTTCTATCACATTTAACTTCTATTAGTTTCACTACTTCATTTCTTTAACCCTCACTTTCCTGCCTTTGCTACTTCCCTCATTCCTTTCTCTATTACTTACTTACTCTACTCCTTCCACTCTTTTTCTCAGTCCCTCTCTTCTCATACTTCCTCACTCTTGTTCACTCACTCCGTCTCTATTACTCTCACTGTCTCTGACTGATCACTCTTTCACTACTTGTTCATTATGCTTTCTCTCTGTAGTTCAAGCACACTAAGGGGCATATTATCAACACAGGCAATAAAATTATCGCTGCTTTTATCGGCAGAAAACTGCCGCAAAAGTGGCTTTAGCAGCAGTTTTCTTCCGCAAAAGCGGCTTTAGCGGCAGATTTCTGCCGATAAAAGCAGCGATCATTTTATCACCTATGTTGATAATATGCCCCTATGTTATTTACATTTCTTTGCTGTTTCAATCATTCCTTTTCTGTTACTTCTTCTTTTCTGCTTTCTGTTTTTTCTCTCTGTTATTCCACATGTTTTAATCTTATTTTGAACATTCACTCACATTCTCTAAGAAACTCTTGTTTATTATTCTTCTACTCTACTTTTTTTCTTCCACTTCCTTATCTATTTTGTTTTTCACAATTATACCCTCTTCCATCTTTTCTTCGGTAAATAGATCTATTAAACAGTATCTCTGTGTTACTCCCTATAGCTGTCTTTCTTTTAACATTACTCTCTGTTTCCTTCCCTTATACTTACTCTTCTTTTTTTTGTAATTTTTTTTTGGTTCGCTCCCGGTTCGCGTACCGGCGAGCGAACCGGGAAGCGAACCAAAAGAAATAGAGGTTGCCAGAGTGCTAAACATTCTAGCAATTTTTTTTATAAAGTGGAGGTAGTTCTGAAAAGAACTTTTTTTAATTATTTTTGTTGTTTTATATTTTTTTATTACTTTTCTGAACAATTTGTTACTTTTTTTGTATTTTTTGAACGGTTTTATATATTTTTTGTTTTTTTTTGGGGGGGGAAACGAAAACGATTCATTGTAAAGGGCTCAACAGAAGCAACAAAAAAAAAAGATAATTTATTTTCTGGGGCGTTTTCGACAATCATGATTGTCGATAGCTTTGTTGATTAGAGTGATGCTACTTTCTCTGTAGCAAATCAACTGATTGCAACGCACGCACACTTGTTTGACTTCCCCGAACCTCATCTGTATATTTGGGACCGTCTCCCTCGCCTCTGGTCCCGTCACTTCCTCTACAACTGATCTTCTGGCCACAGAAGGAGGATTATCTTGCTGGTCACGTAACTGCGCAGCACTGTAGTTGATAGGGTGCCACCTCTCCATATGGCGATGCATTGTATAATTGCCATAACTATATTTTTTATCTGTCCCTCTGGACAAATCTTTCTTACAGATAAGGCAAGTTACGTACCGGGCATTGACTTTTTTTTGGCCCCGGGGATATTTAAAAAATTGCCAAATAAAGTTTTCTTTGACATGAGACCTCCTGGGCTCCTCAGGCAAAAACACCCTCTGTTGCTGCTCTTCCTCTTCTTCCTCTTCTTCCTCCTCTTGCTGAATGATAACTTCAGCAGGTGGTCCTCTCTTCCAAGGAGGTGGTGGTGGTGGTGGGGATGCACCAGCTGAAGCTACTAATGAAGCCATTGCTCAGTGATGACAAAAGGTCTTCCTCTCACAAAGATGAAAGTCAGAGTGAGGAAACAAGGAGGAGTTTTCATCATTTGGGAAAAACAAAAGTTCTAAACCAATGAAAAGTATTACTTTTAGGTCACATGACCTAGTCTTACATCATTAGGAAACCAAAAGTGAAATGAACCAATGAAAAGTGTTATTAACAAGTCACATGACCTGTTGTGTTTACGTTACGCCTACGCGCCGCGCCCCGGATCGCTTCCGGGAAGCTGCGCTTCGCGCCTCGCGTACCGGTTCACTTCCGGGTACGCTAACGCGGCGCGTCATATGACGTATCACGCAACAACGCGATACGTCACGCTGACGCGACGCGTCACGATGTTGTTTTCTAACGCGGCAGTTGCGTTAACGGAACGTTTACCGGTTCGCGGACCGGGTCGCGGCACCAAACTGAGGTAACGGGAAGCTGCCCGGTTCGCGGACCGGGAGCGAATCAAAAAAAAAATTATAAAAAAAAATACATAAAAAAATTGTATTAAAAACATATAAAATTTATTTTTCGATTTAAAGAAGAATACATTTTAAAGCTTTTGATATTTGCTATTAAAAAACCATTGAAATTCACTGAAAAAACCATAGGTTATAGACCATATATAGTTAGGAATTAGCATTTACAAAACCTTGAAAATTCACTGAAAAAACCATAGGTTATAGACCATATATAGTTAGGAATTAGCATTTAAAAAACCTTATTTTACTCACACAAAACCATTGAAATTCCATATATAGTTAGTTGCACTAACTATATATCGCACACCCGCAATCCACTGCTGATGATGTCACATATTACATCATTCATGACATGGTCAGTGACATCACTGATGACATCACTGATGACATCTCAAATGAAATCCCAAGAAAGTAGTTTATCTATGAGGATAACTGAGGGACCATAAGTTGTTTAAAATGAAGGAAACAACATACGGTAAAACCATCAGGGCCAGGTGTTTTGTCTTTGGGCAGGAGTTTGATGGCATTAGTGATTTCTTATTCTAATATGGGATCATCTAAAGATGTGAGATCAGTGTGATTCTCAGGAGATTTGGGAATAGTTTGGAAAAAGGAATCAATTTGATCGAAGAAGGGGTGGACTCTGGGATGTAGAGGGAAGTGTAATATTCGGTGAAACGATCAAGAATCTAAGCGTCTGTAATATGTCGAACTCCATAGTTATCTGTAATAGGCATAATTTTGGATTTTTGCTTTTTGATTTTAAGATAATTGGCTAAAGATCTACCTGCTTTGTTTCAACCACCATATATTTTAGCATTGAATTTGAGGAGATTGTTCCAAGTGGAATCCCAAGAATGTTTATTGTATTGCATTTTTGCTTTGATAAGATTTGACAGTGTATTGGGGAAATTCGTGGTGAAGTATTTATGTTCTAGAGCTTTAATTTGTTTTAGGATTGCTTTCTTTTTTTTTCCGGGACACAAAGTCAATTATGTAGCCTCTGGCAGTAGCTTTAAAGGCATCCCAGATAAAATGGTATTGAGAAGCAGAGCAGAGTTTCTTATTTAAAAATTCCTGTATAAAAAGTGTAAATTGCTTGACAGATTGAGAATCCAAAGGAAGGGAATTATTGAAAGGCCATCAGCAGGATGTAGGGGCAGGTGAAGGATAGTCCATGTCTAAAATAACGGGGGCGTGATCTGAAATGAGAATGGCACCACTTTCTGCATTAGTCATGAATTGAAGAGCTGGTTGTGTGAGAAAATGTAGTCTATGCGGGAGTGAGAGCTGTGAACAGGGGAGAAAAGGGAAAATTCTAAGACGTCAGGGTGAGAGGTTCTCCATGTATCTACTAGTCCTCTAGAGGTGATAACCTTATGGAAGATCTTCTGCATCTTGTTAGAGATATATTTAGTTTGAGATTTTTTGTCTAGGAAGGGATCCATAAATTGCTTACAGTCGCCACCCACAATCAAATTATCTGCAGCGTGGGAGGAGAGAAGAGCAGAAAAAGTGTTTCAAAAAGATAAGGCAATGCCATTAGGACCATAAACATTGCAAATAGAGAGTTGAGTATTGTTAACTTTAGTATTCAAAAGAAGCCATCTACCATTCATATCCTTGAATTCATTTTGTAAAGGAACATTTAGTGACTTATGAAACAAAACAACTACACCGTTTTTATTATTCACTGCCAGAGAACACAAAACACCTCCTACCCATTGTTTGCACAGGGAAGGCAAGTTATGTAACTTGAGATGTGTTTCTTGTAATAAAGCTACATGACATTTAAATTGAACTAGGTGAGACAAAACGTGCTCGTTTTTTAACAGGATTGCGAATACCTTTAACATTTGATGAAATGACACAGAGACCAATCATCTGTAAAAACGTATGAAAAATTAAATATGAAAATACATCAAACTTAGAGGATGTGTAGAAAAAAGGTGTAAGAAACCAATCAAAAAGGCATATACCAGTTTCGGGACAAAGCAAAGACAGATAGAATAGAGACCTGCAAAAAATGATTAGGAGCAGAGGATAGAAAAAAACTAAAAGGAAGAATAATAGAGTAACTAGCTTGATGTTTCCATAAAAACATACCAGGGTAAGAGCAGTAAAATACCAAAAATTTTAAAAAAGGGGGTGCGATGAAGTCAAGGGCGAAGAGGTGAGGAAAGGAGAGGGGGGAAAAAGAAGAGGAAAAGGGGATAGAAGAGAAAGTGAAGAAGGGAGCATAGTCGCCCAGAAAGATCTAACAAAGAGAAGATGACAGAAAGCCAGAAGGCTTTAGTCATAATGTTCACAAACAAGAAGAACATTAATGAGGGAGGGGGGGCAAAGAGCAAAACGGCCACTCCAGAGATGGGACACCAAGGAGAGACAAGTTTACTAATAGAACAAAAAAGAGATAAGACAAAAAAAATAAAGACAAAGTGGTAAACATATGAAACAAAATGGAAGGGAACTTACCAGACAATGAGGAGACAATGCAACGGAGTTAGTCATACATAACAAGACACAAGGAAAACATGGGTATGAACATTAGCATCAGGTATTGCGCAGAAAAACCTAAGAAATAGGGAAGAGAACAAACATTAAAAACAATTAAGGCTTGCTCAGTTCCATAGATTCTCCTTTGTGAACTTGGAGGAATTTCCGAAGGTCATCTGCGTCTTCAAAAGTAAAAGTTCTGTCTTTATAAGTCACTTAAAAGAAGCACGGACGGATAAGACCATAACGGGCATTCATGGATCTCAATGATGGTCTGAGGTCTAGAAATTCCATTCACCGGTTGGCTTGGAGACATCCTGACGGAGAAAGACTTTGTGGCCAGACCAAAGCATCTGCTTGTGTTGTTTGGCAGCATTGAGGATTGTCATGAGATCAGAGTACAATAGGAAGTAAACGATGTTGCCCCTTGGTTTAGTAGAGGAAGATGTGTTCTGAGGTCCTAACCTGTGAGCCCTCTGAACATTAAGGTCCATTGATTTTGACAGACCAACGATCTGCAGAACTTGAGCCTTCAAGAAGGAGATCATGTCCGAACCTTCAGAACCTTCTGAAATTCCGTAAATACGTAGATTGTTGCACTATTATGATTTTCTAAATCCTCTTTAGTCTTCTGAAGTTGAGTAACTTCTTTAGTAAGAATATCGACTCTGGAAACAACATCCTGTGCATCACTTATTTTTTGTTCCACATCAGAAAGTCTTGACTCCAGGCTGGACCCTTTCTCTTCTATTCTCTGGAGTGTAGCAGTAGTGTCCATCATGAAGGGTCTAATGTTGCGCAATTCATCTATAATATCCTCTAATGCCAGAGGAAGAGTTTTTTTGATGGAAAGGACGGGTCTTTTTTAGCGCTCCTATTGGTGCTAACAGCTGAATCTTTGCTTCCTCCAGAATTGTACCCAGCAGCCCCATGAGGCTGGTTTGGATGTGCAGAATCCATGGTGGGACAGAGTGCGCAGCACAGCAGTCGATAGGTTTTCGTAGTGCATAAAACTCCAAAGTCGCACAAGCAAAGTAGAAAGGGTATCAAAAGACCACTTCAATGGAGAAGAAAAGAGAATAAATAGATGCACGTTGAAAAATATGAGCGTATCATCTTTCAGAAGTGTCGTCCTCTCGTAATAACCCAAGTTTAGGAGAGACAGACACTCTCAGGTACTTTGTGGTATAATGTCTGATGAGGCAGATAGCAGGTATTAATAAAAGGAAAACAAAATGGCGGCCGCATAGCAGGCCAGCTGAGGTGGTAGATAAAAGAGAAAAAACTTAGCAAAATAAGACCGGTATGTCTTAAAAAAACTTGCCTCAGCAACCAGCACAGCTTCTGCCAGAGGAATCCATCATTTTTCTGTCACTCTGAGCTGGAAAGCAAGCCCTTCGATGAAAAACGCTCCTCCATGTCACAGAGCAGATTCATGGAGCAGCCATTTTTGATCTACGCTGCTGCGCACCACTCGCTATTTGTGTTTCTTAAATGTGCATTTTGCATTATTGTTGCAAGAATACAAATATTCCTGTGGCAGATACCTTTGTTTGAAAGCATCAGCTCAGTTCACGTGCCATCAGGGTGCCTGGTCAGTCATACCCCAAGATGCTTTTCGGTGTAAAGGTGTATTCTTAGCAGCAGGCCCATCCCCCATTCTGGTAGAGAAGTCAACTTCAGTGATTTGGCCTTATGATAACTACCCTTTTGTTATATGCTAATGCACATTGGCACCTCTGTAACCGGGTATCCTGAAGTCTGCCTTCAGTTGATACAGATGGTCTAACTTGCCTCCACTCTTGGAAAAGCCTTTACTGAGCTCAACAAAAACCCTGAATGCTTGAGGTGATGAACAAAAAGAGTAGAAAGAGGATTTGTTCTTTGACATATATATGTTTTGTTTTTTAGCCGTGTACATTCATTTTATTTACATCACATCCGCTATCCTCAAACAAGTTTTAAGGGTGCTATTTTCAAAGTATTTGTTAAAGACATGGACAGTAGCATTTTTTTTTTCTTTTTGTCCTCATTTATCACCTTGGTTTCGAATGAGGTCACCGTCTGGGACACTACAATCTGTCAAAGGTTAACAACCAGGCAGGGTATGGTTTTAGTCGCCTCTGAATGGACCGATACCCTCAGATATGTTCTGTTCTCAGGGACCATCAAATAAGAAACCAAGAAGAGAGTGCTAACACTACCTTAGCCAGCAAAAGGTGCAAGTACAACCAATATCTCCCAGAAAGTAAATCCAGGCTTTTCGGGTTAGAAGCACCATTGGTGAGTAATCATCGGACCGGGTAAAAAAAAAAAATGTTAAGTCAATGCCCCCAATCCAGCTGGTGCCAAAATCCTCTCTTAGCTGGGTTACCAGATCCTACTAGATCAACTCTAGACACTTGCAAAACTGAAATCTGCCAGTCGATGTGTGAGGGCGGAACAGAGTCTTTCCACTTTTTGCAAATCTCTCTACGGGCAAGTAGAATTGAATAGAACAGGAGACTTTTTGCTTGCCCTTGAACCTCGGCCGAAAGCCCAAAGATGACAGTGGAAAGGTCTAGAGTGATTTGACTTCCTAACGATTCAGAGAAAGTGTGGCATATGGCATCCCAAAAAGGAGTTAAGCGAGGGCACTCAAAGAACATGTGGGCATCCGAAGCCGCTGGTAGACCACATTTAGAACAAACCACAGGAATCCCTTGTGAGAATTTTGAGAGTCTGAGAGGAGAATAGTAGGCCCTGTGGAGCGTGAACAAATGGTTTCTGCGCAGCCACGCTGGCTTAACAAGATCCCACAAAACTTTGAATGAGCTGTTCCACATATCCTTTACATTATGTCCCGGCATAGTAGGTCCCCAAAGCTGGTCTGGTAGCAAAAAGTCCCTATCGAGTTCCTCAATAATCAAATTGTACCAGAGGGAGACTTCCTTTTTGGCCGGTGGATTATCAACCAACTGGGATACTAAATGACTATAGCCTCCGATAGGAAATCTATTTGCAAAGGATGGCTTAGCCAAGAAGGATGGAGTCCACCCAGCCATTTGCATTAATTTAAACCTTGATAGGTTAGGATCCACTCTATCTCTCAGACACTCCCACGGAAGCAAACTACCCTCTGAATATAAGTCCCCCCAAACTAGCATCCCTGCCTCTTTAAGCGGAGCCACCAAGCTATCACCACAAAGGGCTCTCAAAGAGGTGTCCTATAGCCATAGTAGCTAACTTTTAAGTTGACCATTAACTTTGCCCACATTTTTATTAAGCCCTGCAAAATCTTCAAATTTTTTTTAAAAACTTTTGGTTGCCAAATTTAAACAAAAAACCTGACTGGCTAAGACCTTCCCCATCTAGCAAAACTAAGAGCATAGCTCCCCCTCCCGAATCCACTGGCATCTTTAAAAGCATTCTAACATGCGAGAGTTGAAATGCCCAGGCGTACAACTGCAGGTCAGGGGCAGCCAACCCCCCTTTCTCTCTACGTCTCCTAAGTTTCTTCCAGGCAATCCGCGGAAGATGTCTATTCCAAATAAAGGAAGAGATACCCGCCTGTAACTTCCCTATTATGGAGGGGTCAAAATAAAGAGGGATCGTATTGAATAAAAAGGAAACTTTGGGTAAAATGGTCATTTTGACCAAGTTAACTCTCCCTAAAAGAGATAATGGTAGTGATACCCAGGATCGCATTAACAGCCGGCAATGCTTTGCTACTGCAGAGAAGTTAGAGGCTACTAAATGATTTATGTCCTTCGTAATGTTTAAGCCAAGATATCGCTTAGAAGATCCTGGCTGTATGCTGATTTCACAGAGATCATCATTCCAAATCAAAACCTCGGTTTTTGAGGCATTTACCTCATACCCTGATATTTCCCCGAACTCCTGTGCTACCTTCAATGTTGCTGGAAGTGCGGTTTGAACCTCCGAAGAAAGGATGAGCACATCATCCCCGTAGAGGGCTACCTTCCGCTCCCAACCCCCATACGAGAAAGGCTTAATAGTCATCCCTCAAGCATTGCGCTAGGGGCTCGATATACAAATCGAATAGGAGAGGGGAGAGAGGGCAGCCCTCATCCCCCTGGAGATGTTAAAGGGGCCCGATAGCGCTCCATTAACCAATACCTGAGCAGTACGGTTTTGATACAGAAGACCTACGGCTCGCCAAAAACCTCTCTCAATATTAAATTTGGCCAGGGCCTCCGACAGGTATATCCAATTTACCCTGCTGAAGGCATTGGTGGCATCCAGAGTTACCGCAGCCAGGGGAAGGGATGCAGCAGTAGCCATATCTATGGCTCCTATTAAATCATATGTTAATTCATACAGCTGGCGTCCTTTTACGAACCCCTTCTGATCCTGGTGAAGCAACTCGGGAGCAACCCCTGCCAGCCTCCTTGCCAAAACAGTAGCAAAGATTTTGTAGTCTACATTTAAGATCGAAATTGGCCTATAAGACCCGCAAGAGGAGGCAGGTTTACCAGGTTTCAGAATAAAAGTAATGGAGGCATAGTTCCAAGATTCTGGGGGAGGCTGACCGTCCATCAAAATTTAGTTAAATAGAGTGACAAGAGGCGGTGTTATTTCATGTTCTAATAACTTAAAAAATTCTGCTGGTAGACCGTCGGGTCCTGCCGCTTTCCCTTTCTTGCCACTTCAAATGGCTGCCGTAACCTCCACCTCAGAAATCTCACTATCCAAGAGTATACTTTGATCAGCAGACAGGGCCGGAAGGGAGATTTTACTTAGCCAATGCTTAACTAGATCAGGATTGATGGATTTATCTTCATGGTATATTTCCTGAAAAAACTCTCTAAAGACTGATCGTATGCTCTCATCTGATGTAATTATGGAATCATTTGAGGCTATTGACACAATGTTGTTACGAGCCTGGTCTGTTTTAGCCTTTCAGGCCAACAGTTTCCTTGCGCCTTCCCCATATTGGAAGTGGGCCAATTTGCTGGCTTCCCATCTTTGCTGAACTCTCTTACTCAGGACTAAACCCAAGTGTGCTTTTAAACCAAGCAACTTATCCTGGAGTGATTTTTTGGCCGTCTCTGTAGAAGCGGGCAAAACATCGATATCTGATTGAGTTTTAGCAATATCTATCTCAATGGAAGTAACCTCCTCCCTATATTGTTTAGAGCGATATGAAACTTTGCCTGTAATAAGCCCCCTTAGGCACGCCTTAAGAGAGTCCCAAACTACTCCAGACGCTGCTGAACCAACATTTATGATCATAAAATTTTGGATCTCGCTCTTAAGATAGGAGAAAACATCAGGCTGTGAAAGAAGAGAGCGATCAAAAGACCAACCTCTAGGGGAGATGCTAGGAATCCCCTTATAGTCCATGAGTATTGCAGAGTGGTCAGACAGATGTAAAGGGAGGTACTTTATAGATTTAACAGCATCCCTCACACTTTGGCTTATTAGAACAAAGTCAATTCTGGATTTATGATGGTATTTATAATTTCTAAAGGAAATGCCCTGTTGCTGTCCTGACCTTAATCTCCAAATGTCCACGTATCCATATTGTCTCATGGATGTGAGCAAAAAGGACCTTGATTTAGAAAGGGCCACCGGACGACTACTCAGGGTTTTGTCCAGGAGAGGGTCCAAGACTATATTGAAGTCGCCTGCCCATATGGTTAGTTCAGGACATGACAGAAGGTGGGCAAAAAATAGCCTCAAGTGAAGAGGGATCATCAATATTAGGCCCATAGTAACCAACAAATGTATATTGGACCCCAGAGATGACAACTGTGGTAATGACACATCTGCCACCTGGGTCCACGATCTGGGCAACTAACCTGGCTTTAAGCTGTTTTTTAAAAATAATTGATACCCCTCTGATGTTATTATTCTGTGAGGAAGACACCGCAAGTCAATCCATCTATTTTTTTTCACTAAGGCGAGAGATTCAGCATGCGTCAGATGAGTCTCCTAGGGCTAGATGTAGGTAATTCCGATTTACCTACTCTTAAATACCGAATTTTACCGATTCGGTATTTAAGAGTAGGTAAATAGGAAGGAGGCAGATGTAGGTAATTTTAAATTCAGAATTACGAATCTGTAACATTCGGTATTTGCCGATTCTGTAAATACAGAATCGGTATTTCCCATTGATTCCTATGGGCTTTGAAGCCCATAGGAATCAATGGAAATACCGATTCTGTAAATAAATACCGAATCCTGCAAGGGTGCAGGGGGTGTCACTTTGACACCCTTTAGCACCCCAAGTACAGGCTTGTGTGACATGTGGCACACAGACATGCCCTAAGGGCATGTCTGTGTGTCACATTGCACAGGTGTGCATGCACAGATGTGCATGCACACCTGAATTCGGTATTTTACCACACAATAGGATTGTGTGGTAAAATACTGACTCTTAAGGGCCTGTGGCACTGTTAACTGTGCCACCTACATTTGGAATTACAGAATCAGTATATTTACCGATTCGGTAATTTAACCACTTGGATGCTAAGCTACTTGCAGTGCTTCCATGTAATTTCCATTGAAATCAATGGAAACTCCATGACGAGCTGGGCTCGTCATGAGCGTCGAAGGGGTTAACGAATCGGTAAAAATACCGATTCTGTAATTTTCAGCCCCCTACATCTGAAAACCCTATTACCGGTCGGAAACGGCCGAAATCGGCCGTTTCCGACCGGTATTAGGGCTCCTACATCTGGCCCCTAGAGTATAACTATCTGTGCCTCCGAGTCACGCAGATAGTGTAAAATGTTATCGGCTCTCGGTTTGGAACGCAGGCCATTGACATTCCAGGAAATGACTTTAATATACCCCAGAGATTCTGATCCAAGGCCTAGCTATATACACCAGCACATGGAAAATAGCCACTCTACACCTTTGCAAAACTGTTACCAGTTCAGACAGCAACATATACAATTGAACTAAATTCAAATAAAAAATGAGGAACTTTTTGTTTTTAACCCCTGACCCCTCCCCCCTCCTGCCTCTGTGACCCCCCACATCCCTCCACCCATCCCCTGGAGAACCCTTGCTTTATCTAACTGGAACAGGTCCAGTAGATAGCACCCCTCCCCGCGCTCCCGCAAGAACTACTCCAACCCCTACTCTAAGTGCATAGTAAGTATGGGCGAAATTTGCGAATTTGCGTTCCGAGAATTTGTGCGAAATCGAATTCGCAATTCGCAATCCGCAAAATCTGCGAATTTGTGCGAATTTGCGGATTTTTGTTTTTTTGCGTGTTTGCGGGGTTTTTTGCGTGTTCGCGGGGCTTTTTGCATGTTCGCGGGCTGCTTGCATGGTGAAGTTACCCATGCGGTCGTGTATGGGCACAGCACCCTCTGGTTCACCACTGCCACCCTCTGGTTCACCACTGCCACCCTCTGGTTCACCCCTGCCACCCTCTGGTTCACTCCTGCCACCCTCTGGTTCACCACTGCCACCCTCTGGTTCAGCACTGCCACTCTCTGGTTCACCCCTGCCACCCTCTGGTTCAGCACTGTCACCCTCTGGTTCACCACTGCCACCCTCTGGTTCATGACTGCCACCCTCTGGTTCATCGCAGCACGTCTGGTTCACCACTGCCACCCTCTGGTTAACCACTGTCACCCTCTGGTTCAGCACAGCCACTCTCTGGTTCACCACTGGCACCCTCTGGTTCACCCCTGCCACCCTCTGGTTCACCACTCCACCCTCTGGTTCATCACAGCACCCTGTGGTTCACCCCTGCCACCCTCTGGTTCAGCACTGTCACCCTCTGGTTCACCACTGCCACCCTCTGGTTCATGACTGCCACTCTCCGGTTCATCACAGCACCTCTGGTTCACCACTGCCACCCTCTGGTTAACCACTGTCACCCTCTGGTTCAACACTGCCACCCTCTGGTTCACCACTGCCACTCTCTGGTTCACCACTGCCACCCTCTGGTTCACCCATGCCACCCTCTGGTTCACCACTGCCACCCTCTGGTTCATCACAGCACCTCTGGTTCACCACTGCCACCCTCTGGTTCATTACAGCAACCTCTGTTTCACCCCTGCCACCCTCTGGTTCAGCACTGTCACCCTCTGGTTCACCACTGCCACCCTGTGGTTCACGATTCAGAAAAGGGGGTGGTGATGAACAGAGTGTCTGAATTAAGCAGACCACTCTTACCCAGTCCAAAGATCAGGGCTGGATCCATCACCGTTATTTATCTCACTGCCCCATCCCAGCTCAGAACCTGGCTATATGCAAATTAGTCTGTCCCTGGCCCAGTGCATCATGGGAACAGGGCAGACCAAACTACCAAGCCAATTCTTCACCAGAAAGGAGACAAGCTACCGGGGACCGGTTTCTGGCATTTCAGCCTCTTCGGCCCGGCTTGCTTGAATCCTGATGGAGCAGTGAGAAAGGGACTCATGTCTGAGTATACCCTGCCACACCTATAGTGGCCAAAAACGATTCAGAAAAGGGGGTGGTGATGAACAGAGTGTCTGAATTAAGCAGACCACTCTTACCCAGTCCAAAGATCAGGGCTGGATCCATCACCGTTATTTATCTCACTGCCCCATCCCAGCTCAGAACCTGGCTATATGCAAATTAGTCTGTCCCTGGCCCAGTGCATCATGGGAACAGGGCAGACCAAACTACCAAGCCAATTCTTCACCAGAAAGGAGACAAGCTACCGGGGACCGGTTTCTGGCATTTCAGCCTCTTCGGCCCGGCTTGCTTGAATCCTGATGGAGCAGTGAGAAAGGGACTCATGTCTGAGTATACCCTGCCACACCTATAGTGGCCAAAAACGATTCAGAAAAGGGGGTGGTGATGAACAGAGTGTCTGAATTAAGCAGACCACTCTTACCCAGTCCAAAGATCAGGGCTGGATCCATCACCGTTATTTATCTCACTGCCCCATCCCAGCTCAGAACCTGGCTATATGCAAATTAGTCTGTCCCTGGCCCAGTGCATCATGGGAACAGGGCAGACCAAACTACCAAGCCAATTCTTCACCAGAAAGGAGACAAGCTACCGGGGACCGGTTTCTGGCATTTCAGCCTCTTCGGCCCGGCTTGCTTGAATCCTGATGGAGCAGTGAGAAAGGGACTCATGTCTGAGTATACCCTGCCACACCTATAGTGGCCAAAAACGATTCAGAAAAGGGGGTGGTGATGAACAGAGTGTCTGAATTAAGCAGACCACTCTTACCCAGTCCAAAGATCAGGGCTGGATCCATCACCGTTATTTATCTCACTGCCCCATCCCAGCTCAGAACCTGGCTATATGCAAATTAGTCTGTCCCTGGCCCAGTGCATCATGGGAACAGGGCAGACCAAACTACCAAGCCAATTCTTCACCAGAAAGGAGACAAGCTACCGGGGACCGGTTTCTGGCATTTCAGCCTCTTCGGCCCGGCTTGCTTGAATCCTGATGGAGCAGTGAGAAAGGGACTCATGTCTGAGTATACCCTGCCACACCTATAGTGGCCAAAAACGATTCAGAAAAGGGGGTGGTGATGAACAGAGTGTCTGAATTAAGCAGACCACTCTTACCCAGTCCAAAGATCAGGGCTGGATCCATCACCGTTATTTATCTCACTGCCCCATCCCAGCTCAGAACCTGGCTATATGCAAATTAGTCTGTCCCTGGCCCAGTGCATCATGGGAACAGGGCAGACCAAACTACCAAGCCAATTCTTCACCAGAAACGAGACAAGCTACCGGGGACCGGTTTCTGGCATTTCAGCCTCTTCGGCCCGGCTTGCTTGAATCCTGATGGAGCAGTGAGAAAGGGACTCATGTCTGAGTATACCCTGCCACACCTATAGTGGCCAAAAACGATTCAGAAAAGGGGGTGGTGATGAACAGAGTGTCTGAATTAAGCAGACCACTCTTACCCAGTCCAAAGATCAGGGCTGGATCCATCACCGTTATTTATCTCACTGCCCCATCCCAGCTCAGAACCTGGCTATATGCAAATTAGTCTGTCCCTGGCCCACTGCATCATGGGAACAGGGCAGACCAAACTACCAAGCCAATTCTTCACCAGAAAGGAGACAAGCTACCGGGGACCTGAGCTGGGATGGTGCAGTGAGCTAAAAAACGGTGATGGATCAAGCCCTGATCTTTGGACTGGGTAAGAGTGGTCTGCTTAATTCAGGCACTCTGTTCATCACCACCCCCTTTTCTGAATCATTTTGTCCACCATAAGTGTGGAAGGGTATACTCAGATGTGAGTCCCTTGCTCATTGCACCATCAGGATTCAAGCAAGCCGGGCCGACAACGCCTGAAATGGCAGAAACCGGTCCCCGGAAGCTTGTTTCCTTCCCAGTATAAGAATTGGCTTGGTAGTTTGGTTTGCCCTGTTCCCATCATGCACTGGGACAGGAACAGACTAATTTGCATATAGCCAAGTTCTGAGCTGGGATGGTGCAGTGAGCTAAAAAACGGTGATGGATCAAGCCCTGATCTTTGGACTGGGTAAGAGTGGTCTGCTTAATTCAGGCACTCTGTTCATCACCACCCCCTTTTCTGAATCATTTTGTCCACCATAAGTGTGGAAGGGTATACTCAGATGTGAGTCCCTTGCTCATTGCACCATCAGGATTCAAGCAAGCCGGGCCGACGACGCCTGAAATGGCAGAAACCGGTCCCCGGAAGCTTGTTTCCTTCCCAGTATAAGAATTGGCTTGGTAGTTTGGTTTGCCCTGTTCCCATCATGCACTGGGACAGGAACAGACTAATTTGCATATAGCCAAGTTCTGAGCTGGGATGGTGCAGTGAGCTAAAAAACGGTGATGGATCAAGCCCTGATCTTTGGACTGGGTAAGAGTGGTCTGCTTAATTCAGGCACTCTGTTCATCACCACCCCCTTTTCTGAATCATTTTGTCCACCATAAGTGTGGAAGGGTATACTCAGATGTGAGTCCCTTGCTCATTGCACCATCAGGATTCAAGCAAGCCGGGCCGACGACGCCTGAAATGGCAGAAACCGGTCCCCGGAAGCTTGTTTCCTTCCCAGTATAAGAATTGGCTTGGTAGTTTGGTTTGCCCTGTTCCCATCATGCACTGGGACAGGAACAGACTAATTTGCATATAGCCAAGTTCTGAGCTGGGATGGTGCAGTGAGCTAAAAAACGGTGATGGATCAAGCCCTGATCTTTGGACTGGGTAAGAGTGGTCTGCTTAATTCAGGCACTCTGTTCATCACCACCCCCTTTTCTGAATCATTTTGTCCACCATAAGTGTGGAAGGGTATACTCAGATGTGAGTCCCTTGCTCATTGCACCATCAGGATTCAAGCAAGCCGGGCCGACGACGCCTGAAATGGCAGAAACCGGTCCCCGGAAGCTTGTTTCCTTCCCAGTATAAGAATTGGCTTGGTAGTTTGGTTTGCCCTGTTCCCATCATGCACTGGGACAGGAACAGACTAATTTGCATATAGCCAAGTTCTGAGCTGGGATGGTGCAGTGAGCTAAAAAACGGTGATGGATCAAGCCCTGATCTTTGGACTGGGTAAGAGTGGTCTGCTTAATTCAGGCACTCTGTTCATCACCACCCCCTTTTCTGAATCATTTTGTCCACCATAAGTGTGGAAGGGTATACTCAGATGTGAGTCCCTTGCTCATTGCACCATCAGGATTCAAGCAAGCCGGGCCGACGACGCCTGAAATGGCAGAAACCGGTCCCCGGAAGCTTGTTTCCTTCCCAGTATAAGAATTGGCTTGGTAGTTTGGTTTGCCCTGTTCCCATCATGCACTGGGACAGGAACAGACTAATTTGCATATAGCCAAGTTCTGAGCTGGGATGGTGCAGTGAGCTAAAAAACGGTGATGGATCAAGCCCTGATCTTTGGACTGGGTAAGAGTGGTCTGCTTAATTCAGGCACTCTGTTCATCACCACCCCCTTTTCTGAATCATTTTGTCCACCATAAGTGTGGAAGGGTATACTCAGATGTGAGTCCCTTGCTCATTGCACCATCAGGATTCAAGCAAGCCGGGCCGACGACGCCTGAAATGGCAGAAACCGGTCCCCGGAAGCTTGTTTCCTTCCCAGTATAAGAATTGGCTTGGTAGTTTGGTTTGCCCTGTTCCCATCATGCACTGGGACAGGAACAGACTAATTTGCATATAGCCAAGTTCTGAGCTGGGATGGTGCAGTGAGCTAAAAAACGGTGATGGATCAAGCCCTGATCTTTGGACTGGGTAAGAGTGGTCTGCTTAATTCAGGCACTCTGTTCATCACCACCCCCTTTTCTGAATCATTTTGTCCACCATAAGTGTGGAAGGGTATACTCAGATGTGAGTCCCTTGCTCATTGCACCATCAGGATTCAAGCAAGCCGGGCCGACGACGCCTGAAATGGCAGAAACTGGTCCCCGGAAGCTTGTTTCCTTCCCAGTATAAGAATTGGCTTGGTAGTTTGGTTTGCCCTGTTCCCATCATGCACTGGGACAGGAACAGACTAATTTGCATATAGCCAAGTTCTGAGCTGGGATGGTGCAGTGAGCTAAAAAACGGTGATGGATCAAGCCCTGATCTTTAGACTGGGTAAGAGTGGTCTGCTTAATTCAGGCACTCTGTTCATCACCACCCCCTTTTCTGAATCATTTTGTCCACCATAAGTGTGGAAGGGTATACTCAGATGTGAGTCCCTTGCTCATTGCACCATCAGGATTCAAGCAAGCCGGGCCGACGACGCCTGAAATGGCAGAAACCGGTCCCCGGAAGCTTGTTTCCTTCCCAGTATAAGAATTGGCTTGGTAGTTTGGTTTGCCCTGTTCCCATCATGCACTGGGACAGGAACAGACTAATTTGCATATAGCCAAGTTCTGAGCTGGGATGGTGCAGTGAGCTAAAAAACGGTGATGGATCAAGCCCTGATCTTTGGACTGGGTAAGAGTGGTCTGCTTAATTCAGGCACTCTGTTCATCACCACCCCCTTTTCTGAATCATTTTGTCCACCATAAGTGTGGAAGGGTATACTCAGATGTGAGTCCCTTGCTCATTGCACCATCAGGATTCAAGCAAGCCGGGCCGACGACGCCTGAAATGGCAGAAACCGGTCCCCGGAAGCTTGTTTCCTTCCCAGTATAAGAATTGGCTTGGTAGTTTGGTTTGCCCTGTTCCCATCATGCACTGGGACAGGAACAGACTAATTTGCATATAGCCAAGTTCTGAGCTGGGATGGTGCAGTGAGCTAAAAAACGGTGATGGATCAAGCCCTGATCTTTGGACTGGGTAAGAGTGGTCTGCTTGATTCAGGCACTCTGTTCATCACCACCCCCTTTTCTGAATCACCCTGTGGTTCACGACTGCCGCCCTCTGGTTCATCACAGCACCTCTGGTTCACCACTGCCACCCTCTGGTTAACCACTGTCACCCTCTGGTTCAGCACTGCTACCCTCTGGTTCACCTCTGCCACTCTCTGGTTCACCACTGCCACTCTCTGGTTCACCCATGCCACCCTCTGGTTCACCACTGCCACCCTCTGGTTCACCCCTGCCACCCTCTGGTTCAGCACTGCCACTCTCTGGTTCACCACTGCCACCCTCTGGTTCACCCATGCCACCCTCTGGTTCACCACTGCCACCCTCTGGTTCACCTCTGCAACCCTCTGGTTCAGCACTGCCACCCTGTGGTTCAGCACTGTCACCCTCTGGTTCAACCTTGCCACCCTCTGGTTCATCACTGTCACCATCTGGTTCATCACTGCCACCCTCTGGTTCACCACTGCCACCCTCTACCGAGACCTTTTGTGATGCAGCGGCAGCACAAAAGATGCGCCATGGTGCTGGGTATTAACAACGTGACGCATCTGAGAGATGCATCACGTTGTAAAGCCCTGCGCCATCAGGAGGCGTTCCGGCGCAGGGGAGGGCGTTCCTGCGCAGGAACGCCTCCTAAAAGTGGCTGAGTGAAATCTACAAGATTTCACTCAGTCACTTTTAGGCCAATGCTGCGTCAAAACCCTGCGCCTGCTTGAAGCAGGCGCAAGGCTTGATGCAGCATTGGGGAGATAGGGCCCCTCAAAGCATTGCTGGAGCTGCGTCGCAAGCGCGACGCAGCTCCAGCAATGCGCTACTTTTATGGCACAGATGCGTGACGCATCTGTGCCGTTTTTGCCACATGGTGCGCCGCATTGTAAATGCGGCGCACCATGGGTGGCGAAGCTGCGGCGCACAATAAATGGCGCATCCCTGGGGATGCGCCAGTTATTGTAAATCTACCCTATACATTTAGCCAACGAGGGAGCACTTACTGATTAGACAGTATAAAGTACTCCAGTTGAGTAGAGGTATTGCACAAAAAGTTGGCATCTTCATGGACAAACACGCAGGGCGGTATTCATTCTGCCCCCTGTTAGACTCGTTTTTTGTGCCCTTCTGCCCTCTGTTAGACTCGTTTTTCCCTTGTTTGTCTGCCCTTCTGCCCTTTGTTAGACTGCTTTTTGTGCCTTTCTGCCCTCTGCATCACCACATCATCACTCAGCGCTACCCCAGCATCACTCAGCACCACCACATTATCACTCAGCACCACCACATTATCACTCAGCACCACCACAGCACCACTCAGCACCACCACAGCACCACTCAGCACCACCACAGCACCACTCAGTGCCACCACAGCATCACTCAGCACCCCCACCACATCACTCAGCACCACCACAGCACCACTCAGCGCCACCACAGCATCACTCAGCTTCACCACAGCATCACTCAGCGCCACCACATTATCACTCAGCACCACCACAGCACCACTCCGCACCACCACAGCATCACTCAGCACCACCAGAGCATCACTCAGCACCACCACAGCACCAATCAGCACCACCCCAGCATCACTCAGCACCATCCCAGCACCACTCAGCATCCCCACAGCACCACTCAGCACCACCACAGCACCACTCAGCACCACCCTAGCATCAAACTGCGCAACCATTCAACAACAACTGGTTCAAATATGTTCTCTCAATGTTTCAAACTTTATTACAAATGTCACAAAAGTTGTTAATATTTCACTTCTGTTCTTGGATATTCGTCACAATAAAATACACTGAACATAATCTTCACAAAAGTTATTTACAAAAGTTTAAGCTATTGCCATTATAAATTAAAATCACTTTTATTTAAGTATTAATTATTTAAGAAAATTAAAAGCCATTGTAATTTGTAATATCAATACAGCTAAGTCACGTAAATACAAAACATGTTGCATTACAAATGCTATAGGGGTCACATTTGCGAAAGTTATAACTATTGGCATTGTAAATGACAAAGCTATTAATTTAGCTATTTTCAAAACCAACACATAAATAAAAACAATTGTCATTTACAAGACCAATAGCTCAAACTTTCCTAATGCGAGACCTATTGCATTGCAAATGCTTGTTTTTATATCTGTTGAGGTTTAATTTTCGTGACAGGCGCCTCATTGCCTACTTGTAACTATTCTCTGACCCTGCTTCAAGGGTCAGAGCAGGGTCAGAGAATAGTTGCAAGTAGGCAACGAGGCGCCAGGAAGCACTTACAGGCTTACAGCAGCAGGCGCCCAAGTTGAAGTTAATTTCTTTGTAACCCTTTTGCAAAAGGTTACAAAATATTTACTTCAACTTTTGCACCTCCTGCTGTAACCCTGTAAGTGCTTGGCTGAAAATTCGTCCCCGCTGAATCGCGGATTTTACCGCGATTTTGCGAGATTCGCGGATCGCAAAATCGCGGAACATCCGCAAATTCCGCGAGCGGAACGACTTTTCAGCCCAGGCTTAGTGCATAGTGTAATGACCTAGTATTATACAGGATTATACAGGATTCCTAAAAGTTAAATTTCATCTATTGCTATAATATTAATCAAAAAATTAGTGTATGATTAAGATAGCAATAGACTAAGCTAAATTAGACCAAGCTAATCAGTATTTTGATATTAGCTTTCCTATATTAAGTAGATCATGAAACGTGCACTCTAATTTTTTTCCCACAAAAAATTATTATTATTATTTTTTTTTTTCTTATGTGTGTTTTTTAAACTAACTCGAGGAACTCTTACCTTTACTGCCCAGAGTAAATAACAACTCATCCGCTGCCTGCACAGATCTTATATTAAACATTTTGTTATTGTGCATGACTTTTAGGGCAGCAGGAAACATCAGTTGTGCCGAAGCACCCAACCCCCTAAAAGCCTCCAGTCGCCTCCCAAGTTCCCACTGCTTTTCCAGTGTAACTCTTGAAAGATCTGACCTTATTTGAAAAGTATATCCCTTCCCCGCCAAGGATTTTTGTTTCAAGGCCAGACTAAGAATATGATCTTTAAGAGAGTATGTATGAAAGTTAACCAAGATTTTACGTGGTTTAGACCTATGGGGGTTGCGTCCCGATGGACTCGTTGGATATCAAGAGCAAGGTCTTCCACTGATTGGTCTAAAGACAAGGACTCCTTCAGGAGGTGAATAACCAATTGCTTAATTTCAGACCCTTCTATTCCCTCAGGGACGTTGAGATTGCGGATATTGCGTCATCTTGCATTGTTTTCCAAAGTTTCCATTCTGTCTGCCAGGTCTCCATATCAGCCCTTTTAAGCCTAGTGATGTCATCCTTGGCCTGGTCTAAATGGACAGATAACACAGCTACTGTCTCTTCCAATTTCCCTGTTCTCGATGTGAGACCATCAACTTTACCATCCAAAGATTCGCAGTAGTTCCCGATCTCCAATTGATTGGCCGAGAATTTCTCGAACCCCTTTTTTATATCTAGCGATAGAGAACAAAGCATGGCTGCCAGAGAACGTGCAGGGACGCCGCACTCATCAGGCTTGGCTATGGAGGCTAGAACTGGAGTCCCCTGTTCTTGTAAGGCTTCCTGAACATTGACCTTTCCGGTCCCCCCTGGAGCTTCAACAGGTAAGCCTTGGCCAATAGATGGAACAAGCGCCGCGTGCATAGTATCGGAGATCCCGAGCGAATCTGGCAGAGAGATAGTTTTTTCGACCGTAGAAATGGAAACAGGTAAATCAAACAATGGCTCAACATTTTGGACAGGTGGAACAGAAGAGCCAATTAGAGGCAGCAGGATCGGAGGCAAGAGCTGGATCAATTAAGGAGGGAGCTGTGGTTGAAGCTAGAGCTGACACAGCTGACATGGATCTATCCTCCGCAAGATCTAGCACCTGAGGAATAGCCTTAAAGTACGAGCGGAGAGAGGGCGTGATTTTTGACCCCACACCCAGGACCACTCCAATATTCTTAGTGGCTTTGGCAGATCTTAGCTTCTTCGTCTTCACCTCTGTAAACAAATAGGATGAGGGTTTTTTTTAACTGCATCTGATCTCTCGGGGGAGTGCGGTAGTCTTTAGACTCTGGAGCAATTTTTTCCAAGGCCTCTTTCTTTTTTCTCCCACGCTTACTCTTTAACTTACAGCCTTTTAAAGGTGACTGAAATGAATCAGGCTGATACCCACCTGGGGGAGTATGAATCAGACCAAGTTGAGACTCACAGTTTTTCATTTTCCCCCCTTCCTCACTGCTAATTGCAGAGGGTGCCCCACTATCTCCCTCTACAATGTCTACGTTTTTTTTTAGTGCTGCTGTAAGTCTTACCACCGTGGGGGTTGCACGAGGCTTCGTGCCTTCCTGCCCCTTCTCAGCTCCAGGGCGGCCACCGCCCAATGCCTCAGCCCCGGGGAGACCTGAAACTGCCGCGGAGACAGAGGAAATCCAATCCTCCCAGGATCGCTCCTGCAAACTGAGCCAGCCGAACGGTAACCTCCGCTGATTGGATCCGGCATGCGGAGGTAAGACAGACTCTTCAGATGCCGGGAAAAAAAAACACTCACGGACCCCAGAACACGCTATGTAAGTAACTCAAAAGGATATTTCCCCCTTCTTGCTCTACACTGAGTCTTCGGGTCTTCACATGCTGAATTCCGGGCCAAATCACCGAGTCTGCCGAGCGGAGCAGCTCATTGCAGGAGTGCGTTCACGGAGCACCGCGGCAGGTCAGCCGACTGCCGCCATGTTCTCCCCTTCGTCCTGGCTCTTGTCGACAGTAGCAATTTTTGCAGTAGTAGTATTTATTTATTGTTTCAGGTGACAGCCTTACAATATGTTAAAAAACATGCAATAAAAGAACAACTCAATATTAACATGAGCACCAAAATCTATCAATAATTTAATTAAGAAAAATGTAAATACAAAGACAATAAAATGCTAGAAATTTGTATTTTCATCGAAGCCATGAGACCTGAGAAGAAGAGCATGTTTGAATTCTTCAGGTACAGTAAAGTGCAAGTGCAATGGGAAAGGTACATATTACCTTCAGAGGCTACCTCATAAGTAAAAACATATACATCACTATTAGTTACAACATAACAAAAACATAAAAACAGTTAGGAATTGTCTTTTTTGAGTTGTACACAGTTTGTCTACTCACCTAGGAAGTAAAAGTACAGTGCATAGAAGTAGTGTAAAATTATTAAACCTATGCATACAATTATATGTGTTCTGTAATAGAAACAGCCAAGTTCATAAAGCTTACCTACTTAAACATAATCCTAGAGTGGAGGGCAACTCTTTCAGGCAGCACCACATAACCCGTAAATATGACACCACAGAGGAAATCAAATGTATATCATCTGGTTTAATACATACCGTCATTGATGGTTTAACTCATCTGGCCAGATAGTGTTTAAAGAGGGGAAAGAGCCATCTCCGCCAGGCAGCTACATATTTAATACAAAATAGCATAAAATGGGTTGAATGATCAACACCACCAACACTTCAATCACAACAATCGAATCGGCCATCAAACATATGTATATGTATAAGGAAATCCCTGGGTGGGAGGATACCTAGCCGGAATCTTAAGTACAATGTTCACTTTAATTCTGGGTATAGTATGTCCTGGCAACCTGGACATAAAAGGCCAAAGGTGTTATTGAAGTACTTACTAGTAAAAGATCTCGGATTTAGCTCCCAGGATTTGTTTTTTCTGTATATATTTGTGGTACTGTTCTTTAATCAGAGCTGCAGTATCCTGTCTAACACTTCCAGGACAGAGATATCAACTGTAATTCCTTCAGCATTTTTTGTACATGTGACGATCATTTATAGCCCCGACAGGAGCAACTGCCTGTGACTGCCTCAAAGGGTTCTAAAAGAATTGTGGTCTTAGGGTTTCTTACCAATCTTACCCAATAGAGATTTGATCTGAGAGCAATAGTTTCTGATGTAGGAATGAAGTTCTGGGTACAGTGCCGCTAAAGGGGTACCTGGCCAAAGCCCCAGCAAATTACGGAGGAAATTATTCTCAACTACTTGGAGTAGGCTGAAATTCCCAAACCCCCATCGTTCTGCAACATACAGTGCAGCCACCACTGCGCTTTGCTTATATATTTGTAAAATAACACTAATACTTCTGGCACCGGCCTGATGTCTAAACTTTAAACCTGCTCAAGCCAATTGTCTCTTAATTACACAAAGCCTACAGCAGATGTTCTCTCGTGCTGTCAGGGTTTTTTGCTGTTGACACTATATAAATTACTAAATTGGCCAGGCCAGGCAGATGACCTTATAGGAGTTTCCATGATGTGCACTGAGCCCCTCTCAGCCTGTGATACCAATTCCCAGAATGTTTTGCAGATTTATTTCTGTGCAGAATCTTTCAAATCCACCCAGAAAGGCAGTTGATACTGTAATTTCTTAGTTCTCAGAAGATGTTTATAATAAACCCTGTAATCTCTGTATAGTTCAAAGACAAACGGCAGGTAACCACGCAGTTCAGGGCGCTCAAAAATATCTCCAGGGATATTTATAATGATATTCATACCAAAGGGTGCAGCTAGGTGAGAAAAGGGTGGTTACCAGGCTACCCTAAAAAACCAAACCTAGGTGTGGCTATTACAATGATATATGGGGTATCTTACCTGCGCTCCAATTGTATATATATGAACAGAGTACACTTGTAATCAATTATAGTATCTTGGATTTCAAAGAACTGATAATATATCACAAATCATATATGTGAAAAATTGTAACCATAAATCGATGGTCACACATATACCAAAACATTTCTCAAGTCCACCAATATCAGTAACTCTGGTAAAGATAAGTGTCCACAAGAAGTTGGTTCCAGTAGAATTCTTCTTTATTTTCTCAATACAAGTTCGGTTAATACTTAACACACAGCTACGATGTATTTCCAAAAACAGCCGACACGTGTTTCGTCTGGCATATCACAATTGCCAAAGACTTCATCAGGGCTGTGTATAAAACATCAAAGAAGAATGATATAAAAAACTAAATATTCTAACAGAAATTTCTCTTATTGGGAAAATCTCAGAAATCAAAAGAAAGTAGATTCTTAAGATTCGGAAAAACAAGTGGTGCCAAGAGAAATGAAAAGAAAGCGGAAAAAGAGAAAGGTATCTTCGAAGTCCAGGGTTCCCCATTGTGTCCACCTTATAACCCAAAGTAATAAGACAAAGGCAAAATTCACCTCCTCTAATTGGAAATAGTACTTAGTCTTCACCAGTCCTCCTTTCAAAGAAAATTAAAACCTTAGAAAAAATCTAAATAACAAGAGAATAAACGATTAGTTGACATTCTAACGATAGTTCATACCTCCTCTAACAATAATCCAGATTACATACATTTTGTCATGAAAAGTATGGTAAATATATTGTGGTGTTGTGTACCACTATTTTAACACCCATTTAGCTAGTATAACATCGACTAAAATACTCACCACTAAAGTAAATCCTCTTCACCTCCAATAATAGGTCAAGAAAGTACCCATCCGGGTTGTACGCAAAAGGATCACAAGGTGATCTATCTGTGATGAATAAATCAAACCATCAGATATAGACAGTTATCATCACGATCATCGAAGTGTCAGCTATCACTATATCTTACCCTATATATTCAGTTTATCTTGTCTCGTATGTAGTACTTTTATTAGTACTGTAATATTATATCTTGAGTCACTTCTGATTCACCAATATCTGAAATTAAATCATCAGTGGTGAAACAATATTCACTCAACCAGTTTATATCACTGTTAATACTCACAACATGTTCCTAATGTCGCTTACCTCACAATATTCCACAAGTCACCACTGTCTTAAAAAAGTTAAAGAGGAACAACTCGAGTAAAATAAAACGTCGAAAATAATAGTTCTGATTCCAGTCACCAATAATGCCAGTATTTAGCTCACCTTCACTGTAGGAGAGTAGGGTCTGCTATCCTATGGTCACCCCAAATTTTTGCTTTTTGCTTCACTGGTTTATGACTTAATGTGGCTTTGGGCCTGCTAATCAGACCCACAACCTGCTGTTCTCTCTCTAAATTATTGCCAATGTACTTTAGGTGCATTACGAAATTGGAACTGGTTCACCTTATTGGCCCCTGTAACAGTGTACCCAGGTACCCAGGGCATAGGTGCTTCCAAGGCCTACCAGGGGCTGCAGCACGTATTGTGCCACCCCTGGCCTGGCCTCCATATTTGACACAACTGGCTGATCACTCAGCTGGGGTAAGTCGGTGTAACCACCCCTTACTTAGGTGTAGTATGCCTATACCTAACCCAAAATGGACACATATGTTCCTATCAGTCACTCCTATGGAAGGCCTCATCAATTCTGGAGGCAGAGTGCTTTGAAATATGTGAGATGGTGCTCTGGCATGAGCTGAGCCTGTCTGCAGCTTTCGGAACCATGTCCTTTAGCTGTTTCATGATACTGCCATACCATATACTCTTAAGTGCATTATGAACCTCGCGGTTAAATGCTATCTCTGGTTTGGCTTTATCAAAACATGTCCAGTAAGGTGTCATACAAATTGGAATACTACCCCCTCGCCATTTCTGGCGACGGGGGTAGCATTCCACCCTTCTAGAGGGATACGACATGTACCTAACCTGACCCCCGGTTAAAGTTAAACAGAGCCTCAGCATCACAAAATAGATGCTGCCACCACAGATACAAGTCTGACCTCCTGCTGCTGGGAGTCCTTCCAGCGAGGGCAGCCTGGACAAAGGGTTTCCTGCCTTGGGAGGTGCCAGCACCACCCCAGACAGGATTTTGTGTATTGGGTAGGACAGGGCTGAATAGAATCAGACATGCCTGGGGCACACAAGGTGTCCCTGTGCATATGCCAGTTCAAACCGGTGCTGGGGCTCTCCAGCCACAGTCTTGGCGCGAAGCTGGACAAAGGAAAGGGGGTGTAACCACCCCCCTTCCTGGTCCCACCCAGAGGAGGGACCTAGCAGGTAATCCGGCCCCTAGAATCCGAATAAGAGTAGGAGCTGTGTCCCAAGACTTCAGATCATCCTGAACTCGACTTGAAACTAAGAAGAAGACTGGACTTCGACATTCTGCTGCACAGAAGACTGAAGAGAATCTCCCTTGTGGCCAAGGAGTGACCACCCTGTGAATACAGGCACCAACCAGCAACTCGACGTCTGCTTTGCCGCCACCTCCCGCCGGAGCCCGAGCCCAGAGCCTGACAAGACCCAGACTCCCATACATCTCAGTACCCGATCCACAGTCCCTGAAAAGAAGAGACCCGTGGAGGCACCGAGAGATGTGGGACCGGACATCTTGGAAGACCCCCGAAGAGCTGACTGCGCAGCACCCGAGGCACCCTCGACGCTGTGCTTTGGCGTTTGAGAAGCCCCGACACTGAGCAGCTTTTGCACCGAAGATCAGCCCCCAGCATCTCCACGATCTGCGTGGGGTTCTTTTGCACTTTGCCACTCGACGCGCCATCCCGGTCACTTGCCACGCGGCTAGTGGCCATCTTGGCGACGAAAACTACAATTTGCAACACTGGTCTGGTTGGTCCAGACTGGCCCTTGATCCCCTGAAAAGGAGCACAAGCTCTGACCTTGCTGGTCCGAGTGTTAAGCTTTTTCTACTTCCTGCGTGGCTTGCATTAGCCAAGGCCTGTTTACTCTAATCAAGTTGCCGACACCGCCATCAGCTAGAGCCTTTGTGGGACAGCTCGTGATCGACTCCTGGGCGTCCTTGACCTCTTCGTGTCCACGTGGCTGCGGAGACAAGCTGCACCTCTTCACCTGTTTGCACCCGACATTGCCTAGTTCCATCCTGGTTCCACGGTAGTCACTGGCTAGTGACTTTGAACATTGTCCCCTCTGCTTTCAGGTCTTCACCTCTTCAGATCCACCCTTGGATCCACCGGAACTCTCCTCGACGACCCGCCTGCAGCATCTTCAGCTCCAAGCACCATCGACCTGCGTGACGAAAAATGACACTACTTCGCACCTGTGCACCCGCTTCCTGTGGGTGAGCTAACTCAGCAACGCCGGTGTTCCCACACTGGTATACACCTCTAGTGCCTGTGTCTAAAGTTTTATCCTTGTAGGTCCATCGGAAGGTTCCTTAAACACTAACTTTGTAACTTTTACGCACCATTGACTTAACATTGGTGCATGCATGCACTTTGAGCACTGCACCCGAGTCCCGCGGGCCTTTCCCGACTTCATCACTGCTAGTCTCGAACAGCTTCAGCGATTCCCCAGGCCCTAGGCCTCTTTCCTTTCCCCATAGTGGTTCTTATACCACTATTTTAGTATATGGTTTAGGTGGCCCCTAGGGCTCATCCATATTGTGCAACTTTTGTATATTTAAACTGTGTTTTGTTTTAACGCATTTGCTTCTGTGCTCATAAAGAGTATAGGGGATATTTGTAAAAATAAATCTGTATATATTTTCAATATATATCTGTGTGGTATCCTTTCATTTGGAATTCAAGGGGATTGTGTATGGTAAAACAGCTTGCTTCACATGCCTTTACAGAGTTTAGCCTAAGACTACGCTACTAGGATAGCGGGTCTATCAAGGTTGACTTACAACCAATCATCATAAGGGTTGCTTGGCATGGTACAAGGTGATCACTAGAACTAGTGAGCATCATATACCAGGCCAACTTCTCACATTGATGAGCAGCGGTTGGGATTTGAGCTTGCTGTTGTTTTACCATTACAATCTTTGAGAGTATCATTTGAAAGATCATACAAGTACCTGATAGGTACACTAAAACAAGACTAGTATACTTAAGTTCTACTGAACTTAGTTGTTGTAGAGGATAGGGAGTAGCACACCCTGACTACAACTACTAGATAGGTTTGGTAGGCAAACACCAGTGTAGGTAGATTGCAACATATCCACCCACACTAGAGCAATGTCTGGAGCAGAGAGATCCACTGGACCTATCTCTGTTGAGAGTGACCCTCCAAGGGCACCATCCAAATTTGCTATCTTTACTTTTAAAGAACTGAGGCAGCTGTGTTCCTTAAGAGGAATCAAAACGGGTCCTACCCCTACAGCAGGTCACCTCAGAGAGCTTTTAGACCAGTCTGAAGCTCTAAAGACCTCCAAACCAGGCCCCTCAGGGAATGGAGAAGGAGGCTCTCCCACAGAAGATGACAACACTGACACCCCTGCCCCTGTCCTCCACATAGATGAGGAAGACCAGGTCACTGGGGATACTCAGCCTGAGGATGAGGAAGAAGAGGAGGAGGAGGAGGAGGAAAGTGGGTCTGATGATGAGAGAAATAGTCAGGTGTTAGCCAGCAGGCTTAACCAGGCTAACTTAAGCACAGTTGGGACTGAAAGTGGGTCCAACCCATTCAGACCCCCAAGTGGGCTTAACCAGGAGCAAAGGAGGAGAAGGAATCACTCAGGTGAGTCCAATGCCTCCCAAGCTTCTAGAGGTTCTCATGGACACTCCAGAAGGGAGCTGTCTAGCCCTCAGAGAAGGGAACCTGAGAACAAAATGAGAGAGGCTGAACTTAGGATCCAGAAGCAAGAATTAGAAGTTGCCCTGGCCAAAGAGAAGCTTGCTAAGGCAAGACAGCCTAGAGAGAGTGGATTAGGATCCACTGGTGGCAGCACTATCCAAAAGGATAAAGACAGGTCCTATGACAATAGAAACCTGAGTAAGATTGTGCCCCCCTACAAGACTGGGGATGACATCCACAAATGGATGACTGCACTTGAGAGAGCCTGCAGAGTACAGCAGATCCCTCAGGAGCAGTGGGCAGCAATCTTGTGGCTCTCCTTTGAAGGTAGAGGCCGAGACAGACTCCTCACAGTTAGTGATGGGGATTCTAGAAACTACCTGGTCCTAAAGAGTGCTCTGATTGATGGGTTAGGCTTAACCACTGAACAGTTCAGGTTAATGTTCAGAGACACCCAGAAGACAGAGACTCAGGACTGGTCTGAATTTGTTGAATGTGCCACTAAGGCTCTGGAGGACTGGTTGCTGGGAAGTAAGGTTACAGACTATGAAGGATTGTACAATTTGCTTATGAGAGAACGGATTTTAAATAACTGTCAGAACCAGCAGTTGCATCAACATTTGGTTGACTCAGATCTAACCTCTCCCCAAGAATTGGGAAAGAGGGCAGACAAATGGGTTAGAACCAGAGTTAAGCAAAAGAACCAGAACCAGGGTGGTGACCAAAAGAAAACAGACCAGAAGGGTGGGGAGCAGAAAGCTAAAGACCAGAAGTCTTCAACAGGGCCCCAAACTAATACTGAGGGTGGGTCCCAAACTTCCAAGAAGAAGAAGAAAGAAGGTCAAAGAAAACCCTGGTGTAGTACATGTAAAAACACCTCTCACTGGACAAGTGAGTGTAAAAAGGGTGGAGCCCCCAACACTGCAGCCCCTAAGGCACCTGCACCCAATAGTACAGTTAGCAGTGTTGGTCCAGAAACTAAGGGGGTAGTTGGTATCACCTTGGGAACTGAGGGAGATTCTGGCCTAGTCAGAACCCCTACACAAGCTGTTCTGATCTGTGATGTGGAGATTGATTTGTCTACTACTGTCAGTCCCAGTAATCTGGGCAAGTACAGGCAGACGCCTTTGATCAATGACAAAGTGGCTCAAGCATACAGGGACACATGTGCCAGTGTCACCATGGTGACACCTAGCTTTGTGGACCCTGGACAATACCTGCCAGGTGATAATTACCTGGTGACCAATGTTAGCAATGTCACTACTACACATAGTGTGGCACTTGTTAACTTTTCCTGGGGAGGGGTAACTGGCCTAAAAAGAGTTGCGGTCAGTGCTGATCTCCCAGTAGAATGTTTGTTGGACAATGACCTGGAGAACTCTCTATGGTCAGAAGTTGAGTACAGGACTCATGCAGAGATGTTAGGGATATCATCACATGTCCTTGCTGTGACCAGGTCACAGGCCAAAAAGTACCTCTCTGAACCTCAGGTCTTGGATCCTGGAACAATGGACCAAGTACCTTCCAAGAAGAAGAACAGGAGGGTAAAGGCTGTGCCTTCCCAACTGCCTACAAGTGAGGATCAGCCTTCGCAGGAAGATGATCTTGAGACCCCTGAAGGAACTGTCCCTGAAGAGCATGAACCTGATCAGGTTGAGTTTCTGGGGACAGGGGGACCTTCTAGGGCAGACTTGGGGCAGGCTCAGTTAACCTGTCCTTCCCTTGAACCCCTCAGACAGCAGGCTGCTGCAGAGGCTGCTGGGAATGCTCAAGGTACCCATAAAGTATATTGGGATGATGGGCTCCTTTATTCAGAGGGTAGAGACCCCAAGCCTGGTACAACCAGGAGGTTGGTCATACCTCTGCAATGTAGGGGCTTCCTTCTTACCTTGGCCCATGATATTCCCCTAGCAGGACACCTAGGCCAGAATAAAACTTGGGACAGACTTGTCTGTCATTTTCACTGGCCTCACATGTCAGAGGATACAAAGGAGTTTTGTCGCTCCTGTGTGACCTGCCAAGCCAGTGGCAAGGCAGGTGGTACCACAAAGGCCCCCCTGATACCACTACCTGTGGTGGGGGTGCCCTTTGACAGAGTGGGGATTGACATTGTAGGACCAATGGATCCCCCTACAGCATCTGGGCACAGATTCATACTGGTGGTGGTGGACCATGCCACCAGGTACCCAGAGGCAATTCCACTTAGGACCACAACAGCTCCTGTTGTGGCCAGGGCCTTACTTGGAGTTTTCTCCAGAGTGGGGTTTCCTAAGGAGGTAGTATCTGATAGAGGTGCCAACTTCATGTCAGGATACTTAACAGCTATGTTGAAGGAATGTGGTGTCAACTACAAGTTCACCACTCCCTATCATCCACAATGCAATGGGATTGTTGAAAGGTTCAACAAGACCCTAAAGGGCATGATCAAAGGATTACCTATAAAGCTCAGGCGAAGATGGGATATCCTTCTGCCCTGCCTTCTGTTTGCTTACAGAGAGGTCCCACAAAAGGGGGTTGGCTTCAGCCCCTTTGAATTGTTGTTTGCGTACCCTTTAAGAGGACCCCTGTGTTTGGTGAGGGAAGGATGGGAGTTACCACCAAAAAGCCCAAGCAAGACATAGTGGACTATGTACTTGGTCTCCGCTCCAGGATGGCTGAGTATATGGAGAAGGCATCCAAACACCTTGAGGCTAGCCAAGAATTACAAAAAGCTTGGCATGACCAAAAGGCTGTCCTGACTGAGTACCAGCCTGGACAGAAGGTATGGGTGTTGAAGCCAGTGGCCCCAGCAGCACTCCAAGACAAATGGTCTGGACCCCATACAATCATTGAGAAAAAGGGAGAGGTTGCCTCCTTGGTGGACCTTGGAACTCCCAGGAGCCCCCACGGGGTGCTCAATGTTAACAGGCCGAACGCATATGTTGACAGGGCAGACATGGGCTTGCTCATGGCTACAGATGAGGGGCAGGAGGAAGAGAGTGACCCTCTCCCAGACCTGCTGGATCAGAACCCTGAGGATGGTTCAATTGATGGTGTGGCCTTAGATGGCAGCCTCACTGAACATCAGCAAAATGACTGTAGACAAGTTTTGCAGGCATATCGACATATGTTCTCCCTGACACCCAGTCAGACTAACTGGTGTACCCATGTGGTGGACACTGGTGATAGTCTCCCTGTAAAGAACAAAATTTACAGGCAACATGACCATGTCAGTGATTGTATCAAGACTGAGGTGCAAAAGATGCTGGAATTAGGTGTCATTGAGCCTTCAGAGAGCCCCTGGGCTAGCCCAGTGGTTCTGGTCCCCAAACCTCACACCAAAGATGGGAAGAGAGAGATGAGGTTCTATGTGGATTACAGAGGACTCAATGCTGTCACCAGGACAGATGCACACCCTATTCCAAGGGCAGATGAGCTCATAGACAAATTGGCTTCTGCCAAGTATTTGAGCACATTTGACTTGACAGCTGGCTACTGGCAAATCAGGTTAGCTGAGGAGTCTAAAGCCAAGACAGCATTCTCTACCCCAGGTGGGCATTATCAATTTGTGGTAATGCCCTTTGGTTTGAAAAATGCACCTGCCACCTTCCAAAGGTTGGTGAATCAAGTCCTCACTGGGTTGGATGACTTTTGCGCAGCATATCTGGATGATATTGCTGTCTTCAGCTCCACCTGGGAGGATCACCTGGTCCACCTGAAGGAAGTGCTAGAGGCTCTGCAAAAGGCAGGCCTCACTATCAAGGCAACCAAGTGCCAGATAGGGCAGAGTAAAGTTGTATACTTGGGCCACCTTGTAGGTGGAGGCCAAGTTCAACCACTGGAGAGTAAGATCCGGACCATAAAGGACTGGTCCCCTCCAACTACCCAGACTCAGGTCAGAGCTTTCTTGGGCCTGACTGGGTACTACAGGAAGTTTGTTAAGAACTGTGGGTCCATTGTGACTCCTCTTAATGATCTGACATCCAAGAAGATGCCCAAAAAGGTTCAGTGGACAGAATACTGTCAAAAGGCATTTGATGACCTGAAGAAGGCCATGTGCTCTGCACCTATCCTGAAGAGTCCTGACTACTCAAGAGAGTTCATTGTCCAAACAGATGCTTCTGAGTTGGGAGTGGGAGTTGTGCTTTCACAACTTAATGTAGATGGTCAAGACCAGCCCATTGCTTTTATTAGCAGAAGGCTGACCTCCAGAGAGAAACGTTGGTCAGCCATTGAGAGGGAGGCCTTTGCTGTGGTGTGGGCCCTGAAGAAGTTGAGACCATACTTGTTTGGCACTCACTTCAAGATTCAGACCGACCATAAGCCCCTGTTATGGCTTAATCAGATGAAGGGTGAAAACCCCAAACTGCTCAGGTGGTCCATTTCCCTACAGGGGATGGACTTTACAGTGGAGCACCGCCCAGGGACTGACCATGGTAATGCATATGGTCTCTCCAGGTACTTCCACTTAGAACATGAAGACACAACTGGTCAAGGTTAGTCTAATGTCCCTGCGTTTGGGGGGGGGGTTGTGTAGGAGAGTAGGGTCTGCTATCCTATGGTCACCCCAAATTTTTGCTTTTTGCTTCACTGGTTTATGACTTAATGTGGCTGTGGGCCTGCTAATCAGACCCACAGCCTGCTGTTCTCTCTCTAAATTATTGCCAATGTACTTTAGGTGCATTACGAAATTGGAACTGGTTCACCTTATTGGCCCCTGTAACAGTGTACCCAGGTACCCAGGGCATAGGTGCTTCCAAGGCCTAGCAGGGGCTGCAGCACGTATAGTGCCACCCCTGGCCTGGCCTCCATATTTGACACAACTGGCTCATCACTCAGCTGGGGTAAGTCGGTGTAACCACCCCTTACTTAGGTGTAGTATGCCTATACCTAACCCAAAATGGACACATATGTTCCTATCAGCCACTCCTATGGAAGGCCTCATCAATACTGGAGGCAGGGTGCTTGGAAATATGTGAGATGGTGCTCTGGCATGAGCTGAGCCTTTCTGCAGCTTTCGGAACCATGTCCTTTAGCTGTTTCATGATACTGCCATACCATATACTCTTAAGTGCATTATGAACCTCGCGGTTAAATGCTATCTTTGGTTTGGCTTTATCAAAACATGTCGAGTAAGGTGTCATACGAATTGGAATACTACCACCTCGCCAGTTCTGGCAACGGGGGTAGCATTCCACCCTTCTAGAGGGATACGACATGTACCTAACCTGAACCCCGGTTAAAGTTAAACAGAGCCTCAGCATCACAAAATGGATGCTGCCACCACAGACACAAGTCTGACCTCCTGCTGCTGGGAGTCCTTCCAGTGAGGGCAACCTGGACAAAGGGTTTCCTGCCTTGGGAGGTGCTAGCACCACCCCAGACAGGATTTTGTGTATTGGGTAGGACAGGGCTGAATAGAATCAGACATGCCTGGGACACACAAGGTGTCCCTGTGCATATGCCAGTTCAAACCGGTGCTGGGGCTCTCCAGCCCCAGTCTTGGCGTGAAGCTGGACAAAGGAAAGGGGGTGTAACCACCCCCCTTCCTGGTCCCACCCAGAGGAGGGACCTAGCAGGTAATCCGGCCCCTAGAATCCGAATAAGAGTAGGAGCTGTGTCCCAAGACTTCAGATCATCCTGAACTCGACTTGAAACTAAGACGAAGACTGGACTTCTACATTCTGCTGCACAGAAGACTGAAGAGACTCTCCCTTGTGGCCAAGGAGTGACCACCCTGTGAATACAGGCACCAACCAGCAACTCGACGTCTGCTTTGCCGCCGCCTCCCGCCGGAGCCCGAGCCCAGAGCCTGACAAGACCCAGACTCCCAGACATCTCAGAGCCCGATCCACAGTCCCTGAAAAGAAGAGACCCGTGGAGGCACCGAGAGACGTGGGACCGGACATCTTGGAAGACCCCGAAGAGCTGACTGCGCAGCACCTGAGGCACCCTCGTCGCTGTGCTTTGGGGTTTGAAAAGCCCCGACACCAAGCAGTATTTGCACCGAAGATCAGCCCCCCCAGCATCTCCACGATCTGCGTGGGGCCCTTTTGCACTTTGCCACTCGACGCGCCGTCCCGGTCACTTACCACGCGGCTAGTGGCCATCTTGGCGATGAAAACTACAATTTGAAATGCTGGTCTGGTTGCTCCAGACTGGCCCTTGCTCCCCTGAAAAGGAGCACAAGCTCTGACCTTGCTGGTCCGAGTGTTAAGTTTTTTCCACTTCCTGCATGGCTTGCATTAGCCAAGGCCTGTTTGCTCCAATCAAGTTGCCAACACCGCCATCAGCTAGAGGCTTTGTGGGACAGCTCGTGATCGACTCCTGGAAGTCCTTGACCTCTTCGTGTCCACGTGGCTGCGGAGACAAGCTGCACCTCTTCACCTGTTTGCACCCGACATTGCCTGGTTCCATCCTGGTTCCACGGTAGTCACTGGCTAGTGACTTTGAACATTTTCCCCTCTGCTTTCAGGTCTTCACCTCTTCAGATCCACCCTTGGATCCACCGGAACTCTCCTCGACGACCCGCCTGCAGCATCTTCAGCTCCAAGCACCATCGACCTGCGTGACGAAACCCGACACTACTTCGCACCTGTGCACCTGCTTCCTGTGGGTGAGGTATCTCAGCAACGCCGGTGTTCCCACACTGGTATACACCTCTAGTGCCTGTGTCTAAAGTTTTATCCTTGTAGGTCCATCGGAAGGTTCCTTAAACACTAACTTTGTAACTTTTACGCACCATTGACTTAACATTGGTGCATGCGTGCACTTTGAGCACTGCACCCGAGTCCCGCGGGCCTTTCCCGACTTCATCACTGCTAGTCTCGAACAGCTCCAGCGATTCCCCAGGCCCTAGGCCTCTTTCCTTTCCCCATAGTGGTTCTTATACCACTATTTTAGTATATGGTTTAGGTGGCCCCTAGGGCTCATCCATATTGTGCAACTTTTGTATATTTAAACTGTGTTTTGTTTTAACGCATTTGCTTCTGTGCTCATAAAGAGTATAGGGGATATTTGTAGAAATAAATCTGTATATAGTTTCAATATATATCTGTGTGGTGTCCTTTCATTTGGTATTCAAGGGGATTGTGTATGGTAAAACAGCTTGCTTCACATGCCTTTACAGAGTTTAGCCTAAGACTGCTTTGTCCACGCTACTAGGATAGCCGGTCTATCAAGGTTGACTTGCAACCAATCATCATAAGGGTTGCTTGGCATGGTACAAGGTGATCACTAGAACTAGTGAGCATCATATAGCAGTCCAACTTCTCACATTGGTGAGCAGCGGTTGGGATTTGATCTTGCTGTTGTTTTACCATTACAATCTTTGAGAGTATCATTTGAAAGATCATACAGGTACCTGATAGGTACACTAAAACAAGACTAGTATACTTAAGTTCTACTGAACTTAGTTGTTGGGTAGTTGTAGGGTCAATATCTAGCGTGGACAGTTTCTGTAAAAAATGTGTGGTGTCCTTCAAGTAAATCCTCCAGTTTTGGACAAAAAGTTGTAAATAAAAATCCCAAAATTTTCCAACCGGATCAAAAATGGACCCGCAGCCCCAAACAATGGGTCGAAACAGGATGTCTTTCGCATTTTTATGCACTTTTGGGAGTCATATAGATGTGTGGGTGTTTGGGATTCGATGTTTCCAATAATGCTTTGATTGAGTCATTGATCCATTCATTGTTAAGAGCCTCCACTAGTAAACCTTCCAACATATCCTGTAGTTGCACCGTGGGATCATATGTGAGCAACATGTATGTATTTGTATCCTTAACATGGGCTTCAACTTTTGATTGATAACACTGGGTGTCCATGACTACAAGGGCACCGCCTTTGTCAGCTGGTTGCATGGTTAGACTGGGATCATTAGCTAGTGTGGTAATCATATTGCATTCATTCTTCTTCAGATTGTCTTGTTTTTTTTAATTGAAACATAATTTTTGAATGTCATTTTGCACCAATGTTTCAAATGTGTCCATCGTTTTATGATAAAACGGTGGTATAAACGTACTTTTCGGTTTAAAAGGACATGTAATTGGTTCCAGACATTGGGGATCAGGTGGAACCACATTGGTGAAGAAGTGACGCAACCTTAACAACCTCATGAATTTGAAAGTGTTGGCCTGGACTTGAAAAGAAGTTGTGGTACTAGTGGGAACAAAAGACATTCCGCGATTAAGAATCGCATGTTGTCGTGGGTCTAATTGTTTTGAGGAAGTATTCATCACTAGGTTATGGTCTTGCCGCTGCGCAATGACCGTCCGCCTTTTTCTTTCTCCTTGCCTGGTTTTTCTGGTAATGTTGTTGTGTCTGCGGTTTGACTGGACGGTGGTCTGTCTAAGTCCGGAACCTGTGATAAAAAAGGCACTGGTGCCGAAGTTCGTGGTGTCTCTATACTGATGGTAGATGGACCTGGCATTTGAGACTGTATCAATTGTTGTGCTGAGGTACGATTCATTGTCATGTCCTTATCGGACACTAAACTCTCTTCAGATGAGGCAGTGGCGGTAGTAGTTTTACATGGCTCAAATCGTCTTTTCGAAATATATCTCCGCCCAGGTATACACCTCGTTGAGTTTATAATCAATAGTATCTCTTTTGTATTTGCACAGTTTGCCTTCCTGCAGTTCTTTTTCATACTTATCTAATTTTTGGTTTAACGCCTCGAGTTGTAATTGCCAAGCATTAGATTCTAATCTGATTTCAAATTCACTTTTCAAGTTGAATATTTCTTCCTCTAGGTCTCTAATTGTTTTGGACTGCTCCTCAATAATTAATAAAATCAAATCAAGATTACATTTATTCAAGATGGCATACCATTTGTCCATGAAGTTAGAATTCAAATGAAAATGAAATAAAAGTGGTTTATTAGCTAGTTGTAAACCTCTTGGTATGTGTTTGGCCTTATGATATTGCACTAAAGTTGCAGCATGAAGCTTCTGATTGAGTTGTCGTCTGGTAATGAACTCAAGTTGACGTAACTGCTAGGTGATTGTCCCTCCATGGGTGACTGCTGTTTTCACCTCCTGTATCAGTGCATTGATGTCACTAGCTTCATCAGATGTGTAAGCTTTTATGTTAGCCCTATTCTCAGTTATATTCGTTATTGAATCAAATGACATGGTGATGGGTGCTGCTTCCGGTAGACAGAGAAAGAAGAAGTTACATAGTGGGAAGCGCACACCGTATTCAGAATAAACAATTATTTAATTATAAAACAGTTCAAATACAATGGTGCCACAGTGGAACCCTCGCTGTCAAACAAGACTTAAATGACAAAGTTATATAAATGCTAACGAACACGGTAGCAACACTGTGCACTGTGCAGTTTGGTCGCCAATGGACCCTCGTGGTATCTTAACAAAATTAGCGTGATATATCAAAAATGAAAAACATAAACAAAGGTTTACTTGTAAATGTATATCTTTGCAGGCAATTGTTAATAGACAAAATGTAAGTGCTTTGGTACATAACCAACTTATCTACAATACGTTCAGAAGCCACGTAATATCATTACAATATCATTTTGCAATCATTCACATGTATAGATATATATACAATCACATGTTAGCAAGAATTCTTGTAATGGCCGATGCATTTCGGGACAGAAATGTCCCTTCTTCAGGGTAAAATCTGTAGAGGGAAAATAACAATGCATGTATAACTGAAGAAGCTATATTAGCACAGCAGACACTCTCTGAAGGAGAGACAAAGAAAGAACTGTGCTTATATTTATGCCGAAAGCTAAAACCGGTCAAAAGAAGAAAGGAACAAGAAAGAACTGCTATTCCCAAGATCAAACCACTAGTGCAAAGAGTGTGAAACCAGTGATGGCAGTAAAGTGAACACGTAAGAAAGTATCCAACAATAAAGGTGAATAAGAACTAGGGATTTTATCACAACCGTGGTAGTGTAACGATGGGACATACCTTGCTGAACTGAAAACCAGGCTTCTGCAATAACAGAAACTCAAACTTAGAAACTGTTCGAGAAACGTGGTATTCGTTAGCATTTATATAACTGATTCATCCTGAGCCTGGTCATTTTGGTCCTGGTCCTCCTGGCCACCACTGTCTAGTCCCCTTGCTCTGCCCCACTTGGCAATCCATGCTCTAGTCCTCTTAGTTGTAATTTTCATGACCCTCTTAGCCATGTTTCTGGTCCTCCTGGTCATGATCCTTTTAATTCACCTAGTCCTTGCTCTGGTCTTCAGCGTGCCCTTGGCAGTGGCTGCTCCACGAGGGAGTGCTGCTGGGTGGTAGGGCAGAGTGGGGGAGGAGCAGGGTGGGGGTTAGTAAACTGTGACATTTGGCTGAACAAAGTTAAGTAAATAAATAAATAAATAAAACAAATTACATTGCGCGCTGCATCGTCAATTTGGCATTGCAGTGCGCGCAATGTAATTATTTTATTTATTTACTGAACTCTGTTTAGCCGTATGCCGGAGTTTACTATCTCCCACCCCAACGCTCCCCCGCCCCGCCTCACCACACCGCAGCACTCCCTCGAGGAGCCGCCACTGTTCCTTGCTACTAGTTTCTATGAGAAATCGGGTTTTTGGTTAAGGGGATGTTAACTCAGCTCAAGCAGCAACCACAATCCCCACTAGGGTGATCCCCAAAAGTCGTAGGAGTCATGCTTAAAGTACAGGCAATGTGTACATATTTCTGCAGCCAACACATAGTAGAAGAAGAAGGGTGCAGGTCTAGTCTTCCTTTTAAGCAAACAGGGCAGGCCCCAAGCAGCAGGGCAGCTGGGCAGCAGGGAAGCAACATTGCCAGTCATTGCTGCTAGTCGCTATGGGGTGAAGATTTGGGTGTACCGGAGCTGCGCTCTGGCTTTCAGAAGGAAGATCTTAGCACAAATGGGTCTATTTGCAATTGCTAATAGCACACACTTCACAATGCTTTACTTCTATCAAGGAGGAGCTCAACTGTTGCCACACCAAGGGTCTAGGACCTGAGGGGCACCTCTTGGGCATCAGGAACTCACCCAAGCAGTGGTCAGCAGACTCAGGTTGCCGGTCCATTTGCATGTCCAGGCAGCAAGTCAGATAGGCAGATGCATGGAGGCCTCTTGAGTTTGCTAAGTCCCAGTGGCTCGGAACAGGAGGTCAGTCATCTGACCCTTAAAGTCACTTCAGCCTGAGATGAAGGTTTTTTGGGGGGGGTTTTTGTCCTCATTTAACAAAGAAAGCTCATAGAGTTGGAGGATATAGCCGGCTTAATCAAAAAACTGCAAACCTCTATCCAAGATAGAAACAAAGAAAAAATACCCAGTCACTTCTCGGAGAAGAGTTGGTTAGTTTGTTAATCTAACCCCCGGTATTTCTCCACAAAGGCAGTTTTTAGTAGACAAAGACCAGGCTCCCCCTATATGTAGGCAACTCCCGTCTAGCCTTGGCTAGTATTATATCCTTTCAGCCGACATGAGCCAATTTGTAATCATTGAACCATAGGGGAAAAAGAAAGAAAAAGCCATCTATTTTGAAACATACAAAATATAAAGAAAGAGACATAGTCAGCCTAAGACAGTGTAGGAAAACCTACTTAAAGAGAGACAAAAGAGATAAACCACTGATCCCAAACATGCCAAAAACGTACTTTTTTGCTTCTTTTACTAGCTCGATCAAGAGTTGAAATATGTTGGACTGAATTAATCCATTCTGACTTAGTAGGTGGAATCGGTGTAAATCATTTAATGCATATTTCCCGTCGTGCCAAGAGAATCAATACAAAAAGTAGTGCCCTCTGATCCCTGGAAAAAACTTGATCTGCCAACTCTCGCACGCATACCCCAAAAATCACTGTTGATGCAGTTAACCCCACTATTCCTCCCATAATTTCAGAGATAATGTTACTTACATGATCCCAGAAAGGCTTGATTCAAGGACGTTGCCAAAACATATGAACCTCATTTGCGTTGATATCATCACACTTCGGGCACTTCCTTACCGCTCCGTCTCCTATTTTAGAAAATGTGGAAGGTGTCCAGTATGCCTTGTGGACAGTAAAGAGATGATTTCTTTTCAATGGGGCATGTTTCACACATGACCAAAGCGTAGACATTGATACTTGCCCGAGAGTGTCAAGGTCTTCACCCGGCATGTCCTTCTTCCAGCTTTCTGTAAACAGGATTGCTTTATTATCTCCAGTTTCTACCAAAAGCCAGTACCAGGCAGCCACCTCCTTTTTGGTTGATCTAGTAGCAATTTGTTTTATTCGGTCTCCGTTTCCTTCTAACTCCTGTCTAATAGATCCTGACCAGCCAAGAATTTGGACGTATTTAAATCTTGAAACTGTGTTATTTGTTAGAGCAGAAAAACACTGCCAAGGGATTAGATATTTTTTCACTATTAATTCTCCCCATTTAACTATTCCGGCTCTACGTAGCGGTAGTGACAAAACATCCTGCAAACATGCCCGGGTACCTGGGGAGTCCCAGATTGTTGCTTCTTGGTTTATAGTACGATATGTTTAGCAAAGTCCGTACTTGGAACCAAACTTTTAGGGCAGCATTGAGAATCTTCAGCCTAACTTTTTTGTAGAATTTTGGGTGGAGAAATTTTAACAGGAATGAGTAGGCTTGGGGGATGTAGGGGGTGGTTAAAGCTGTAAAAAGAGGAGAGTATGTCTTGAAATTTTTAAGGAGTTGTCGAGAGTTTTTGAAGTGGAAGGCGCAATAATATAGATAAAGATCCGGTGTGGCAATACCACCCTTGGGTTTTTTTCCGCCTAAGTTTCTTTTGTGAAATTCTAGAGGTCTTCCTTCCCCAAATGAATGATGAGAAGAGTCCTTGTGCTTTCTTGAACTATACATTGTGAAATTCTAAGGGAATGGTGTCAAAAAGATAGGTAAACCTAGGTAGGATCGTCATTTTTAGTAGGTTAGACCTACCTTTATAACATCATTTTTTTCCCGTGCCTGCAGTTGTTGTTTTACACTGGACAGGGTTTTTTCAAAATTAATTGAGCAATTTTATCTATTTCTTTTGTTATTTGGACCCCAAAGTATCTTATTTGCGATTTTACAAGTGGGCTCTTATAGGAGGAATTCCACAGCATCAGCTCTGTTTTCTGCTGATTAATGGTGTACCCTGATATCTTTCCAAAGTTAGTTAATTGAGCCCAAATATCTGGGAGGGCTTTTTCCATATCTCCTGTTAGTATCATTAAATCATCTGCATAGAACCCTAACTGTTTTCCCAGCCTATGCAAGCGAAAGGTGGAATATCTTGAAATGATCTTAATTTACAGGCCACGGGTCCTAAGTAGAGATTAAAAAGGAAAGGCGATAAGGGGCAGCCCTGCCTAGTTCCCCGGGAGATTCTAAATTGCTTTGTTAAACTCCCATTAACCAGTATCCTTGCTGAAGGTGTCTTGTAGAGAGCTTTAACTGCCTCCACATATCGGTCTCCCAAATTGAAACGGTTTAATGCTTCTATTAAAAAAGGCCAACTAACCCTATCAAAGTTTTTGGCAGCGTCGAAAGTTAACACTGCCAATGGCGTCTGATAGGTGGTTGCCAAATCTATTGCGCCTATTAGATCCTGTGTTAGTTCTTTTAATTGCCTTCCTTTTACAAAACCCTTCTGATCCGAATGAATCATTAGGCCTGCCACTTTATCCAATCTTTTTGTCAATATTTGGGTGTAAATTTTATGGTCACTGTTTAGCAGTGAAATTGACCGATAGGATTCGAAATTTTCCGGGTTTTTATTTGGCTTCAAGATTAATGTAATAAATGCCTCATACCATGATGATGGTATTTTTTCCTCTTCCTTAGACAGTGAGTTGAAAAGTTGACATAAAAACTGTGCTAGCTTGTCTTTCAGGGCAATATAGATTTCATTTGGAATAGCGTCCGGGCCTGATGCTTTCCCTTTTTTTAAGGTTTTAATTATTTGTATGACTATGAGATGAAGGGTGTAGCTCCAGTCTTTCTAATAAAGCAGTGCAAGCCTCAAGAAGGAGAAGGGTTGCCAGTCATTGCTGGTGGTCCACCGTAGAGCAAAGATTCTGGTACCCTGGAGCTTCTCTCTGGCAGAGGGAAGGCCATGGACGAATGGGCCAATTTGCAGTTACAAATAGCTCAAAACAATGTTTTCCCTCCGTCAAGTTGGAGCTCAACTGATGCCAGACCAAATGTCTAGCCCTGAGGGGCACCTCTTGGGCCTCACAAACTCACTCCAGCAGTGACCAGCAGACTCAGGTTGCGGGTTTAGTTGCAGGTCCAAATTAAAAAAAGAAACCCCTTTGGATAAATGCACTCTTCACACAACATTCATACACAGACCCGCCTCTCAACAGTGGTATAGCTGTGGGTACGAGGGATGCACTAAAGCAAGAAGAAATTCTATAGAAGAATACAAATTCTGGGAAAAGAAACACATTTATTGATAATTAGAAATGATTAAAAACACTGTGCATATCACAATACATATCAAATTCGTAACACTTCCAGTCATAGGCTGGAAAAAAAAGTTGTCTTTCTTTTCTCTTTAGACCACGGTGTAAGCTCTATTAAAAATACACATGTATATATAAACAACACATTCATATACAAAAAATAATATACAAAAAAGTAATTGGGAACATGCCAGGAAAAACTAATTCCTATTACAGAAGAAAGCCAGTAAATTAAACAATAATCAATTGTGACAGCTATAGTTGATTTGCGAAAATGCTGAATTTGGAAACAATTGTCACCATAGATTTTACACGGTTTTCTCTTAAAAGCATTGACGTGTTTCGGTGGGCGCTAATTGTTGGCCAACACCTTCTTCAGGAACATTTATATAAAAAAAGTCCCAATCAAAGAAATCATCTGTTAGTTCTGGGAGTTTAAATCTCCAGAGTGCAATGCCAACTGGAACTCAGAAACAGTACTGCCAAGAGGCTCTATATATAATCATACCTTTAAGCAAGTTCAAGTCTCAGTATAATATTCATCGATTGTTAGGTCATTTTCACCCATCTGCAGCTCAACAGACTTTGTCGGTCTTTAAGTGGTTCAATATATTCTGTTATGCTATTCATGTTAGCCACCATACACTCCTTGGTAGCTCAATGAGTGAGAGTTAGCGACAATCCCTGATGGAGTTTCCTGCCTGTACAAGTATTTGCCAGTGCGCATCAAATCTGGGTTGTTAAAGCGTATCATGCAACAGGTTTGTTCTTGGTTCACACCTGTGCTTAAAACAACGACTGTCTATCAAGGTTCAATAAATCACAGTCTTCAACAGCGATCTGTGTCTTGTTATAACCTTCGTGCGGGGCAGGAAACCTCCGGCAGTCAGCGTCTCAGTTGCAGGTCCAGGCAGCAAGTCATTTAGGCAGATACACAAAGGCCTCTTAAGCTTGTTTTGTCCCTGTAGCTCAGAACAGGAGGTCAGTCATGTGACCCTTGGAGTCACTTCAGCATGAGATGAAGGGTGTAAGTCCAGTTTTCTTTCCCACGAAGCAGGGCAGCCCTTAAAAAGGGCAGTAGGACATCCTTCTACTGCAGTATGCACAGATCCAGGAGTGCACGGAAGAGTGGATATGAGGGTCCTATTGTTATATCTGTTGCCCACTTTAAAGTGGGAGAAGCTTCTAAAGTTTCCCCCTGCAGAGGTTTCTGGAATGTCCTGCCTCCATGCCCTGGTCCCAGTTTGCATGGGGGAACAATGAGCTACTATGAAGTTCTTAGTATGTGAACTGAACCAGTGCCTTTGAAATACAAGTGCTGTGAGTAACATCTCCGCCCTTCCCCCCAATGGTCCTTCAATAATGGTCATCCTGGGTCTGGTCTTCTTTATTTCTCAGGCACCAGTCCTCCTAGCTCCGACTAAGTCTGACCCTCATAGATTGTCTGATCCTGGTCCCAATGTCCTTAGATATCAGGGTCCTTTATTTCCTCCAATCATTGTAATCTAGATTCTCCAGGTACTGCTAGCCCAGATCATTTATGGCTGTAATCTTCCCAGTGTTGGCCCATTCAATTCTGGCCACTCGTCTTCCTTGATCTGATCTGTGTAGTCTTGCTTCTTTTGTTTCTGGTTCTCCTCTCCATTGGTCGTTTGGTACTGTACTACAAAGAAGAGATGGCTGGGTGACAGTTGCGCAGAGTTGTGAAACAGTTAAAACTCTAAATCTAAATAGCTCAAAGGATAAGGTGACGGCCATCCACCATCAGCCAGAAAGTAAAGAAAAGTATATAGTATACATAACAAAACACGGATATATCCTGAGCTTGGGTCATCAGTAATTAGAGTCCTTAGTAAATCAAGGTTGAGACGATCTTCTTTTCTTCATTTATTACACATCACTTCTTCATAAACATTCCTAGCCGCCAGCATGTGTTTCGTCTTTAGTGGTATAAGCCACAGACTTCCTCAGGGTTAATGATAAAGGTTGATTCTTTAAGATCAAAAGAAATAGGTAAAAAGCAGTATCATAGAAATCCAATCACTAGTCTTAATCAGAAATTCAGTGGTTTGTGGCGAGGTAGGTAAACCGCTCCTAAGAGTCTTCAAAAGTAGTGAAAACACCAACGAACATAAAAGAACGGCATCGTCCAGCACGAGTCTCGAACTGCGATACTGCTTTTTACTTATTTCCTTTGATCTGAAAGAATCAACGTTTATCATTAGCCCTGAGGAAGTCTGTGGCTTATACCACTAAAGACGAAACACGTGTTGAGGGCTAGGATTGTTTATGAAGAAGTGCTGTGTAATAAATGAAGAAAAGAAGATTGTCTCAACCTTGATTAACTAAGGACTCTAATTACTGATGACCCGATCAGTTCAAGCAAGCTTTATTCGACGAATGTCATGAAAGCATACAGTACATATAAAGTTTGTCCTTAAAAGATATAATAAATAGTGATAAAATTTACAATAGCATTAATACAACAGCCAATATGAAATTAAATGTAAACACATTACATGATCAGAATGGTTTTTTCGCCCCAAAGTTAAAATCTAAGCTGCCAGCAGTCTCTTTCGAATTGACCATGCCCACCACCCTAAATATTTGGCCACAGCTATGTACAGAGGCCGGTGAACCCAGGTACGGATTAATCTGACAGCAAGGAGGCCGCTCCTTGTGCCCAGTAACCTACACACTGGGCGTAACCAGATCCTTCGGGGAGCTAAATACAAAGGGCACTCGAACAATAGGTGGCTAATAGTTTCCATGGTGGCTGAACAGGCTGGACAAGCAGTCAAGCAGTCATGCCCCCACTAGTCCACCTGTTAGTGAACGCCCTTACTGGTAGACTCCCAATTCTCAGTTGGAAGTAAAGCTTCCTGTCTAGAGGTTTTGAGATAACATCCCAGAAGGCTTCAAAGTTTGACCCGTCTTTGAAGTCCAGGAACATACCGGTCAGGGAAAGGGGAGCTGTGTTCCTAAGAGTTTTCGAAGCCACAGACTTCCAGTACAGGTCTTTGAGAACCTTCTTCGATGGAAACCTGACATTTCCTGGATCATCCCACAGTTCCCCAAGACCTAGAGCCCTTAATGCACCCCGTATGTGTCCTAACCACTTGATTTTTTGGGAAGTATCGCTTTTTATTACATCCAGCAAGCCCCTAGTGTATACTTCCAATTCGGGCGTGGTCCAAAGCCGCCTCCAGTATAAAACTGGGCGAAATGACGCAATTAGGGCTATTGGGCACAGACCCAAATCGTAAAATAAAGGGCTCATAGGGGTGCTCTGAGGTAATTTAATTAGGTTCCTTAAAAAACGATTCTCAGAAGCTGTTATCCCCCTTAAATTTTCAGACACCCATATTTCTACTCCATATAGAGTGGAACTGACTACTTTGCCATTATAAACTGATAAAACAGGGCCAATCGGCTTAGTAAGGGACCTTGAATGTTCCAAGCTTAGAGCTCCTGCGAGCTGATGATGTTTTAAGGTGGCCAGTACAACCTGGTGATTCCACGTTAGATCGTGCTGGATACATACTCCCAGATAGCTAAAAGCCTGGACTTTCTCAAGAGGTAGTTCGTTCATTCTTACAGTCCCCTTATAAGATTTTGGCACGTTAAAAGACATGAACTTAGATTTTAAAACGTTTACTTCCAAACCTCGAGCGGTACAAAACTTTTCAAAAATCACCAAAGCCCTTTGCAACCCGCTCGGGGTTTTGGATACTATCAGACAATCGTCAGCAAACATTAAAATGGGGACTTTGGCTCCTGCAAGGGAGGGCGCGTCAACATTGGAGTCGATCAGTAGCTTGGCCACGTCATTAATGTACTTAGAGAAAAGGGTTGGCGCCAAAACACAGCCTTGGCGCACTCGGTTTTTACAGGGAACTGGGTTGTGACATTGCCAGGACTACCCCACCTAATCTGAGCAAAATTCTACTCATGGAGTTTCTTGATCAGAGAAAGTAGGGGCCCAGGCATGCCCATATCATTAAGAACGCTCCATAAGGTCGAGCGGGGAACCAAGTCGAATGCTGCTCTAACATCAATATAGGCAGCATATAGACTACCCCTTCCAATCACCACAGTCTTCCAGTGCAGCATAGCAAAATGCAAGACCTGGTCGACTGTGCTGATTGAGATTCTAAAGCCAGCCTGCAAATGGGATAAGATGTTCTGTTCCCGCTCCCACTCCAGTACTTTGTTTAGGACCAGCCTGCCAAAAAATGTTTGGGTGGTGTCAATTAGGCAGATGGGCCGATAATTACCCGGTAAGGACTTGTCCCCCTTTTTAAATACAGGAATAATTTTGGCCCCATTCCAGGAATGAGGAATGGGAGCGCCCCTCGCAACCACATTAGCCAAGAGGAGTATGTATGTACCCCAGGATTCTATGTCCTGCAAAAATAAGTCCGCTGGTATGCCATCAATACCTTGGGCTCAGCCAGGGATGACTAAGTGTAGGGCACAATACACATCTCCATGGGTGAATGGATCTTCCAGAAATGGTATAAATGGTAACTCCATGATTTGGTTTAGAGCCTTGCCCTTTGCATATTGTGGTTTAAAGTAGGCTACCCATTTGTCTTGGGGGACCCAGTTCTGAGGCTTATCCGGGTTGCCCTCACTTCCCATTTAAAGATGCTCCAGAACCTACGCGATTCTTTCTGAGATCCGACCTCCTTTAAGTCTTGGCATCTCTGCTTGTCCCAGGCGCGTTTGGATCTAGAGAAGGCACTCTTATACGAGGCCCTTGCGAGACGAATATTCCCGCTTGATCCGCTTTTAATAGCTCCACCCAGTTCTAAGCGGGCCTGCCTGCAATGCCCTGAATACCATCCTGGTGGCTGAGGGATGCGTGATCCTTTTGGTTTAGAAGGCCTAACAAATAAACTTCTTAGCTCTTTAAAGAAAATCTCGTGGATCTTAGAGCCCTTTTCTAGTGCAGGAGCCAGTAGGCCCTCTTTGGATATTACACCCAAGTCACTTGTTGCTTGAGCTAGCTTGATTGATATAAAATCGATATTCTCTTGAATAGTCGAAACCTATGACCAACGGACGTGGCGCATATCATTTGAAATGGCGATATCAATGGGAGAATTAGTACCCACCTCCCCTCCATCGCTGGCGGGCACTTCCCAATAGGTAAGTGACATACATAGGGTATTGTGATCACTTTCAACCCTATCAACAATTGACATATCATTAAGATATCGCCATAAACCCAGACTGACCAGGATATAGTCTATTCTACTTTGGCGTGACCTACTCCTGAACGTGTTGGCCCCTAGTTTATCTCCAGCGGTTCTACCATTAGTTGATCTTAAGCCTTTATTTAGAGAGATTGAGTTGAGTTGAGTCACTATTTCTGTCCACCTTTTAATTGGCTCCAGATCAAGTTTGGGTACGCCCCATTCCCTGTCTTCTTCATCGGATATGTTTCCGTTGTCACATAAAAGAGGCTCAAAGGTTACATTAAAATCGTTGGGAGAGTGTCGTTCTATCAGAATTTCCAGGAGGGCTAGTACTTCAGATTTCTTACCCCCAGTACTTCGGGAGTACAGGTTATAGATATAGATGGGCTTCTTGTTAGGGGACTCTATCATTAAAATTTGTAAATCCTTGTGATTAGTAGGCAGGGGCTTGATTGTAACATCAAGGTCCTGCCTGACCCATATTGACAGGCCTCCAGACGGGCGGCATCTCCCACTCTTTTCGGCTGGGATGCTATAATTCAGGTAACCAAAACAATGCAATGTATCCAGCAACCAAGTCTCCTGGAATAGGCACATTTCAAACTTGCTGATGAATGTTGCCCATTCTGGAGAATCTAATTTAGGTTTCAGGCCAGCTATGTTCCATGAGATGATAGATCCTAGGTTCCCAGAGTCAGATACAAGGGCATCATTTAGTGTTATATCTAGAATATTAGATGACATTATCGGTGAAGAGGGCATAGAAATGGATAAAAGTGGTAATGGAAGCGAGGTACCCGGGTGGGTCATTCTACTTGGGGCAGCCTTTTCACTATTAATTGCAACTCTAACTTCCACTTGTACAACTTCTGGTAAAAGTCAATCATTACAATCCAAGCTAGAGCTCACCCCGGGATTGACCACAGTGTACTTTTGTTTTTGAGTCAACCAGATCTGGGGGGTGGGTCTCAGTTGGAACCTGGAGTGATCCGGGGAGCATGTTCTGAATCCTAGGTTAATTAGGTTTCCTACCAAATTGGGATTTTTAAAAGTTAATCCAATTCAGTCATATGTATCCCCCGGGAAGCTGAGCCTCAAGGTACTGCTGATATCCTCCCTAATGACAGACATACAGCCTCTGACATACCTAATCCAGTGAATAGCTTTGTTGATTAGAGATTCAGTGGATTCGTAGTAACTGCCTAGACTCAACTTGGGTGTATTAACCAGGTACACCATAGGCGGCTTATTTGGGTTGGAATTATAGTGGGCAACATGCGTACTAGGCGGAACCGATTTGGTGGCCTGTTGGGATCTTGCTGATTTCTGTTCGACAGGTCTCAATATAGTAGTATAAGCACCGCCCACTTTCCCAGCTAGCTTACTTCCTGAGACTACTACACCACTCCCTTTACATTCCCGATTAGTATTGGGAACTTCTCTTCCTGATCTAACCAGCTCACTAAGAGGGGTGCTTCGAGATTGAAGAACACCTGTAGGAATTGGGAGGGCTTGAGTAGTCTTAATGTGATCTCCCACCTGCAATCTATTTGAGCGAGAGGATTGAGTTGCTACAAGGCCTTTTGAGCAATATCCAGAGCCTTGATCTGCCCTCCAGCTATTTACCACATCTGTCAGCTGCTCAATTTTGGCCTGCATTCCTTCAACTAGGTCACAAAGGTGCTTAATAACTTCAGCCAATGGAGTAGCATTTATCTCCATTTGCAGATGAGCCTCAAAAGAACCAGGCACATGAAGTACACCTTCGCTTAGGGGAGGAACTGGCACAAGCCCTTCTGGGCTGGTTTCGGGAAGGCGGGTTTCAATTTGGGCCAGTATTGAGAACCTGCTACTGCAAGGCAGAGTAATTACATTGTCTGGAATACAAGCGGGAGCTGAATGGGGCTGGTCTTGGACTGGATTGAGGCCCCCCACCTCAAAAATCACAGGTTTGGTCATGCTCCCTGCACTAGGTTTACTCAAAAACATTTCTGGAATGACCGTTGTGCCCCTCTTTTGGGCCTTTCCTACACTGATAGACACATTACTTCCACCCTCTGAAACCATCTCATTTGTGTCGGGAGCCGAAGTCAATAGGTCCTCAGAGTCTTGCACCAATCTATAAATCCGATCCATGATACAGTTGCTACCCGCGTGAGGAAGATGCTTTTTCTGAGTCTTAACCTTCGGCCTGTTAGCTTTTTTCCCTCCCTTGGCCACCCCACCAACTGCCTTATTCGCGTCCTCTGTGGTTTTCCTTTTCCCCATTGGTAATACAAATGTATCTGGGACAAGAAGCAATGAAGCAAGAAGCGATGAGTGCACAGTACCTTGGATGTCGAAAATGAAGGGGGGGGTGGCCCAGCCCTGCCTCCTCCTGCCCCGGACGGCCACAGACGGCCTGCCCTTTGCCCGGGCTTAGCCCGGCGACCGCGCTCCGGGAGATGTTCCGCTCTCTTGAGGCGCCTCCTGGCGCAGCGGGAGCGTCAGCGGTGCGCCGGTCCCCTTGGGTAGCTTGGAATAGTAGTCCAGGTCGCAGGTATAAACACGGCCGTTCCCCTCACGGCTGGGGAAAGCGCTGGTGGATTTGGCTGCCTGGCCGTTGCCCTCACGGCCTCTAGAAGAAAAGGTTTGCCGCCCTGGGACTCGCAGGGGACGCTCGATGCTCCGCTCTCTTGAGGCGCCTCCTGGCGCAGCGGGAGCGTCAGCGGTGCGCCGGTCCCCTAGGGCCTCGAGAAGAAAAGGTTCGCCGCCCTGGGACTACTGATGACCCAAGCTCAGGATATATCCGTGTTTTGTCTTCTGGTACTGGACCTCTTTTGTTAGTATACTTGTTCTGCTATTCTTATTGCCCTCATACATCCTTGTTCCTCTGGTCCTGGTCGGTGCTCTCAGGTCCTCCTAGCCTTCCTTCTTGCTATGGCCCAGGACCTGGGCCATGTCTGTGCCTTCAGCCCCTTGTCTTCTGTATCAAGATCTCCCTAGTCCACATCCTCTTGGTCGTCCTATTTCTTCCGACCCTGGTCCGGGTACCCCAAGTCCTGTTTTTCCTTGTCCTGTTCCTTGCTGTCTTTATTCCTGGTCCCCTGTGACACTGCTAACCGCAGACTTCATAGATTGGTTCACTCTGGACCTGGTTTCCTTGTCTTGGACCTTGTAGCTCTGTTCATCCTAGTCCTCCTGGTGGCCCAAATTCCGGCCCTTATTTCCCTACTTGTCATTCACCTCCTCATCCTGGCCCTACTCCTTTCTTCCCCAGACTCCCTCCATAGTGACTTTAGTAAGATACAGCTTCGAATCCTGCACCCAGATATTTTATTTGACTTAAAGATTTATTTTGCTGAGACAGTACTAGTGAATAGTGTGAACAAGTGTATTTATTCACAGGGAGCAGAGTGACCTTCTCCTGTGAATTATACAGATGCACATCTGTCTCCTGCTTTCACTTCATCATTCCATAGCAGCTCCATCACTGTGTCTCCCACAATGTACCTTCTGAAAGTGCCACAAACATTGTGCCATCAAGTATTAATTGCCTACAGCATGTGTCCCTCCTTCTGGGGCCAGATGCCACCTATCTCTCAGCAATCCATGTTTCCTGTTGCTTCTTAACTGCTGCTGTATTTCCAGGTTTAAAAGGCTAAGCAAGTATCACCACCCTTAAAAAGAAGCCTAAATCTAGTACAAGGTGTTCCATAAAAAGCCCAAAATTACCCCAGATCACAATAAATCATCAAATGAAGGATCATGAACATTAGAAAAACTATCTATTCTCATGAGTGATTAAAACATTTATGTAACGTGCTTTAAAAGCTTACTCAATATTTTTTGCCGACAGCCAAATATTCAATGGGCCCGATTCACAAAGGGTAAACTCATACTTTTGTGTAAGTCTACTACCTTTCGGTATTTACAAAGGTAAACTTGGACCAAAAGTATGACTTTACTACTTTTTGGTATTCACAAAGGTAAACTTAGACCAAAAGTCTAACTTTACTAGTAGTAACTTACCTTTAGTGAAGACTGAAAAGTAGTGCATTTAGACTTTTGGTCTACATTTTGCTTTGTAAATACCAAAAAGTAGTAACGTTAGAAGTTTGATGTATGGTATGTAGTTGTTTCTATTGCAGGTGTGGATAAGCCTCATTATTGAGAATAAAGGAGTTTTGTCTAAAAAGATAGCAGAGCATCGGTATAAGGAGTTGTCCAAGGGATATGCAGCAACATGCAAGAAGAGGGGTTCTCATGGGAAAAAAATGGCCAAGGACGAGAAGAGATAATATGCTATTGGTCTGAGCAAAGGTGCTGAATTATCCAGTTGTACCAAAGCAATGAGAATTTCCAAAGGAGGAGCCACATGAGAGTGTCACTTCGATGGCAAATGATATTATGTGATGTGTTTTAGTTAGGGAGTGACTTATGCTATTGGTTGAGTTTTTTTAAGCCACCGGACCCATCATCACAGTATGTTCTACTGAGAACTCAGATGGCTGACAACTTTTTTCTTTCCTTATTTGATTCTGTCCTTACTCAAATGCTTTCGGTTTAGGGTTCCCTTAATAAGTGAGCGTATGGAAATTCAGGATACTCATGCTAATTAAAGAGAATCATCTAATGCAATTTAACCTTAATTTCTTCTTTCTGGTTATCTGTGTCATAATATTAATGTTAGTTATTTGCTTTATACTATTTAGGGTGCATCTCTTAAGGAGATTGTGACTTACTCTTGCTTTCTTACTTACTTAATCTTCCTGTACCTTTATACGATTTTACTGAGAATGATTTCTGTACTTATATTAAACCTAATAAACTCAGATTAAAGAATTGAGTGAATTAATGTGTAGCGATACTAATGCACTTTATTGAGATTGTTAACTAATGATTTAATTCCTTTCACCTCTCACTCTACAAGAAAGATCTATCCCCTCTGTAGAGAATTGTGTAAATGGGCCTAGACTTTAACACTATCATACAATGCTTTGATGCTCATGTCACTCTATGTGCAATCCTGTTATACAATTCTTTGATGCGTATGTCACTTTATGTACAAGCCTGGAAAAATCATAACTACCACGGCAGCTCTATCCACTTCATCCTAGAATTCTGAAAGAAACTACAAATATGGCTCTTCCAATAGGCCCCAGAGGGGGTTGCACAATTCCTTCTATAGATGCCAAACCACTCTTGTGGGTGATATGGGTGCCATACATATAAGCAGAACATAACATGACAATGCTCTCATACTGATGGCTGTTGGTCTATGTACAATGTTGTCATACAACACTCTAATTCTTCACCCATTCTCTACATAATGCTCTAATTCAATTCTGTGAGTTAAAGTTGAAGACTAAAACTAAAGTTTATGACTTGGAAAAAAAAAACCTCCAAAACTGTTCAACTTCTCCTTGTAATTTGCAAACTGGCAAGAATGTTAGCATTTGAGGGAGTTAGATATAAGGTATGTAGTAAATCAAAGTTCATTACATCAATGTTATTTGTTGATCGGTTAATGTCTTATAGACTGGACAATCTCACACATGAAAGTCTAGTGTAGATATGTTATTGCTAATTACAACTAAAGTGGGGAAAAATACTGTCTCATTGATGTAATTTTATAATCATGAAACTTGGTACTTATCTCCATGCATGTTAAACCAGATATAAATAGAAAGATAAGTTAGAATTGATAATCTATGTGGTGCTCGCTGTGGTCTGGAACATACTTAGAGATAATCCTAGTGTTCAATTTGCTATATTGAGCATTATATCTATGTGTATGGGGAGCAATTTTTCACTCGTATTTTGTATACATTTTTACAGCATTGATGAAGTGAATTCTTCTGAGGAACGTGTACGCTGTGTTATGTCTGTGTCGTATAGAGCACACACATTACCCCAAAAATATGTGTCCTGGCCCTTATATGACTCTGCTGTAAAAACGCGCTGAGAGTGCTAAAGAAGAAGAGGAAAGTTCATATTTATGCTTACATGTGGAGATGAAATAGATAGAACTGTGGCTGTTTTTTAAACCTAGAGAGAATTGACTGAGTCTCTGTTCTAATTGCATCATATTCTAGGCCTTTGGGTGATTACAGAAAAAATGTACCCTCCTACTATAGCCTTTTTAAACCTGAGAAAGTCAAACTGAAACTGTGACATCATTTTTTAAGTCCTAGAGTTTTTTTTTTAAATAGGGAGCCCATATAATCGTTCTTTTTCTGACTGGAAATTGCATTATTAGAGACATCTGTTGCAAATTGGAACTCAGTGGAGTTTATGTAAATGATCAGAGACTGACATTCTCCAGCTCAGAACCAGCACTAATGGAATTGCTAATCTGGACTATTGTGACTGCTGTGTTCTTACAAACCCTGGTCATTTTACAGTAACCCTTGACTTCACAATCCTAATGTCAGTATACCATTGTTGAATCCCTGTTCAAGGAGACTAGCCTCAGCTTTTTGACAAAAGAGTAATATAAAGATTGAAAAGTGTAGGGCTCAGTGCTGAACCATGGAGGACCCCTACCTTGATAAGTTTTGCAGGAAAGTAGAGGTTTGAGCAGATTCTTCCGCAAAACATGTATTAGCTGTTTTTATGATGGAATCTGAGTCCAGATATGAAATTATGATGACTTTGAAGGTTTTTAGATTTGAATTACCAATAAAGTATCTGCTTAAGACTTTCAGATATAATATTGTCCTATAAACTGATCAATAAATAATTTTGATTGGATTAACTTTGGTTTATTACAGACCTAATATCTAACTCTTGTACAAACTAGAGTTCATCCAATGTTATTATGCCTCTATCACTGAGAGTACAACATCATTTGCCTTTGTAGCTCAACTTGCGTCAAAAAAGTATATCTCCAATTATATGACTGTCATCTCTGAAATTTTGATTCAACCTATATATTCATTCTGAAATCAAGCGCTGAGTCCTGTCATGTTCCTATATTTTTTGTTTTTATTCATTCTATTCTGTTGCTTCCTTACCCCTGACCTGGTATGCAACTTCTGATTTCTCTTTTACCATTTAATGTTCATACAGTGGCCTGTTTTGACAAATGTTGTTAATTTTACAGTGACTGTCGACTTTTTGATTCTAATGTTTGTACCCCATTGTTGAAATCTAGTTTGAGCAGTGCCTGTACTATTTAGGACAATACAAAACATATACAAAATGATACTTCGGATTCAATATGACAGTGTTTCATCAAACAGCATAATACAATCAGAACTTAACAGTATTGGCATAATACCATTCAGTAGCTTTATTAGGAGGTTAAATAGTTAACATTACTCATCAACTAGTTATTTTAATGTAAGGTGAATAAAGTCTCTAGAACAATAAGATTTTTCATTTTTCATGTAAATATAATAACTTCTATGAAACAACAGTTAAATACCCTAGATGTGTTTGTTTTCAGGAATTGAGCCTCAACATCACGAATTTGGGAAAATGGGAGGCAACTATGTCAAGACACCCATGTTGCAAGGACAATATATAACTCTGGAAGATGGTAAGTGATATAGAGACTTTTCTGATAGTTACTCTTTTAGATGATCACCTTTATTGGATATTGCAGCATTTCTACCAGTAATTATACACACACTGACAAAGCAAATAAGTGTGTCTTATAACTAAATTTGCCATGTTATCATGTATTGGTACATTTGTATGTGTGGTGTATTGTGGATGGGGAGTAGATGAATGGATGCTTCTACTCATTAACTAACTAATGTATCTGCCCCTGCAATCAATAACTTTATCCATTCAAATAGCCACCTGTACCTGCACTTATGTATCCATTAATCCATCCATTAACTCATGTTTGCCTTTGCCAACCATCCACAATGCTGCACAAACTGTCATCAATAATTGAAGAGACTATTCCCATTGGCTTTGATAATAATTGTTTAATCTGTATCTGAGAACAAAATTAAAATCTTTGATGAATAATGCAATATTTTCATACCCTCCTCCAAAATATTAAAGAGAAAAGGAATAACATTTATACGGTCTGGTTTATGTAATTTGAATTTATCCTCAAGGAAAATGTCTATAAAGTAGTTTTATTTTATCTGATGTTGTTTTCGTATAATTTGTATATAAACGAATATGCTATAAACAAAAGTGAATGTGAATTGAACCTAAGATTATGAATTTACAGAAGTTTACCACTCTTACCTACTGTTCTGTTGTACATGTTGCTACATGATAGTCACCTTGCCAATTGCTTTGAATACCACTTCACATGTGCTCTGAAGTCAAAGAACAGTGGAATAGCAACAAAAATAAACTGCATTAAAATATGTTTTCAATGGTGCCCCATCAATTAAGTTCCATCTGTGATTCTGTGATTCTGACAGCTAGTTTAAGTATCTGGGCGGCTGTCCATGCAAAACGAAACAGGTTGTGTGAACAGCCTATATAAAAGATATCTTTAGCACAACAGTCATCATTGAAAAAATGGGTAGGAGGTTACATTGGGGAACAAATTGTATTCAAAGATTGATTTCTTGAATGGTGGAGCTGACAAAATGTAATGAAGCAATGTGTCACACCCTGCATGGAATGTTGTAATCCTAGATGGACAAGGTTTTAATGTAGATTCTTAAGCAGATGATAAGATTCCAGACTCACATAACATGTTCACTCTTTTATTGGTTATTAGGCACCACACACCACCATCTTAGAAAACTATAGAAAACTGCAGCTGTTTAATCAAGTGAGGCATATTTTATCTATGGGCACTTGGCATAAAAGTGGGAAACACCAGGGAATTGTACATAAGCCTTTTTTGGTAAACGCTGACACTAAACAAGACTCCCATTCCATCTACCAAAATAGCTTTCTTTTGGGATGCTCGAAAATGTGACTGAGATTGCCAAAAACGTCTGAGAATGCATTAAACTGATTTTTGTATCCATAGGAGAGATGCACTTTTCAGCACATGTCTTAACTCACAGCCAACCCTATCCAATAGCAATATGTTGGTTGGCAGTGGAAACATGGAAATGGGAATGGGATAAAAGAGAAAACAGAGACACTGGATTTTGCCACTCTGAATCCTCTCTCTATGGGGTGTTGATGTCTACTGCTTAAAGTGTATACCTAACAACAAGATTAGTATCTTTTGTATCTACTTCCCATTTTTATGAATACATGCTCCCTTGTTCTGATATGTATTCAATTTTGTATTTTCTTAAAACTGCAATATTGGAAATGCTCATCCGAATGAAATAGTTTGACTGATACTGTCAGAAATGGGGTTAACTATTTAAGGAACTCTGACCTCATCCAAATTAATAAATCCACCTAGGTTTGATCCAAAGACAGTTCTGAGAGCATTTGTGTTCAAGTCCTGCAGCTATGACTTAAGCAGCAGACAATTTCCAGAGAGGTCTCCGAGAAAACAACACAGTAAAATTCCTTAACCAAATTAGAAACATAGACATGAATTAAGTGAGCAAAAAGAAACAAAAATCATCAACATAGGCAAAGGCAAACCAGAGACAAGAATCTTTACATTTTTAGGGCAAAAAGCAATAAAGAATAGTAAAGTGGCAATCAAAAGTCACCTTTCTAGGTTGAGAGGGACTTGGGTATGCTTTCAACTGACCGCAATAGAGCAGAAGTCGAATACAGCAAACAGGTGTTTTTAGTCCAAATTTTGTTTTCTTATGTAGTGCCATGTTTCGATCTTGCAGAGGGGACTAATCAGTCAGCAACATAATGGATATCCCGTCTGCTGCATTACGATCCCATTCTATCCAATGAAGATTGTAATACACCGGACGGAATATCCATCACGTTTGTGACAGAGTTTTCCATTCATCAAGATCTAAATCAGGCCCTTGTTTTCTTTTTTTTATGGATGTAAAAATCTTCCTTTGGGATAAGGTTCAAAACTGTGGTTGGCCAGGGTCTCTTGATTTTAGATATATTGTCACTCAGCTACTGTTTAAGTCATTTGTTTTGCCACCAAAAGCTCCTAGTGAGACAAACCTGGATTTCACTGCAGGTGAGGCAGCTTTGTTGATCTGATAGATTTACTACCTCTCTGCAGTCCAAAGCTTTACCTTTAACTTAGTCACTTTTCTGGATGTCAAAATCCTTCAGTGGGACATAGCTGGGAGTAACAGCTGGGCAGGATTACACAAGTCCATATACCTTTGCCGTGAGGGACCACTGAACAAGTTTTCAGATGAGCAAAATGCTCTGAGTTGGCTGGAACTTGAATGACAAATCAAAAAGTGGCTGTCCTTATTCGGATACACAAAGTAATCTTCAATTTTTGATGTAAGGAGGGTTTGTATCTTTTCAGACCTCACCTACAATTACTACCATTGTTATATGTTATCTCGCTGTAGTGTATCTCAATTCAACTTAAAAACTACCATCAACCATCCACCCATGAACTGAAAAAGTGTGGAAAAGAAAAAAGGCACCTTCCGGTTGCAACACCAAGGGGGGACAACTGACTGGTACTCGCCAGTGAAACCCACTTCTCATCATAGGTTACCTTTTTTCAAAAAGAAAAGAGAAATGTGTGTGCAATATAGAGAAAACCTCAACCCAATGAAAAAGCAGTGAAAGAGAACCAAGATATGATTCTACTTTCTAAAAATATGCCAGAAGAGTGCCAATATACCAGGACCCCGTGAGAATATAAAGGGATAATTCTCACCAATTAAAAATTGGTAAAGCTTACTTGCTTCTAGTAACTTTTATTCCTTGCTGTAAGCTTTCCCACATTAAAAATGGCTCATGTAGAACCATAATAGTCATTAATACCCAACATGTTTCGTTGCTGTAACAGTTTTAAGCAACTTCTTCAGGGCTAGGGATCCAGAATAAATTTTCATGGGAGGTTCACATCAAACCTGCGATGGTAGTAAGAAACAAACAAGAGAGACAGAAAGCACCATACGTATAGCCGCAAAACATTTAAAAGTGCCATCAAGTTTCACCAAGGTAATTGAAAGTTAAGAAATAAAAATAAAAATATTTATATTTAAAAACTTAACAATGCTCATACCTACAGGTTGCGTCAAGATTGCGTACCTGCAACCTTAACAAAGGGGAACTGCGTCAGCTGATCGCGAACCCACAGGGTGACTGCCACCTGATCTTGTCACCTAAGGGTTTTCAAAGAAAGGCCATGCTGTGATTAACATATTAAGCCCAGATGACCACCATGGGAGCTTAGTACTTGTTCACCCACATCACGCCACAATTTAAAATATGTACATCGTAGAGACCAAATTCCGGACTCAAACCAACAACCTGGAGTCTCAATAACAAGCATACACAGGTAGTGGATCGAGTCAAGCACTTAATCTCAAAGACGGTACGGGCCGATTACCGCCCCTGCAAAACGCAACATAGAAGTTTAACGTACCGGGTGGAAAACATGCCCGCATCACTGTCAGCACGTATTAACCCTGCCAGGATTTGCTACCAAACCATAAAAACTGGTCCTTGATTACCTCTCCCAGCCACTCAGTCCATGACACTCTTACCGCAGTTTGTAATAGAAGTAACTTCACTCGTCCCGCCATTGTGCCTGAAACGCCCCCGCGATATAAAGAGCCGGCACAACGGTACTGGTGCCGATCACGTGGTGCGACGCACAGCGCGTATGAAAAAACAAACACCATTTTGGTTTGGGGAGACATCAATGTGCGCGGTAATGCTGAAAACTTGATCTAATCAGATGGAGCGCATTGCAGCAAATGCAAACAAAAAACATTAAACATAAAAACCCAAATTTATTCGCAAATATCTATTCTTCACAAGCTCAAAGATATTTTAAAAAAGATTTTTTGAGGCAATTTATGAAAACTCGTAATTTACCCAAAATGGATGTCTGCAGAAATGCATGTCATTCCATGTCTTCCCACATAAATTGGCAGATGGCATAGCTGTGAAGTACACGACAGTTGGAAGCTGTTCCCCATGTACATAATATTTTATTATTGATCAGCCATACCACATTCTATACCCTGTCCAAACACCTGCAGTGATAACCTAGAAAGACAGTGAGAAGAGACAATACCCAACAACCGTCGCTCGGCGCCCTCTCATTAATAGGAGGAGTAAGTGCCAAACAGGCCTCTCTAGGCATCCTCTTCTAGATAAAACCCACAGACTTAATGAAGCGTACTGCATCATACTCAACACCAGTGAAGTCCGAGGTACAAAGAAAAGGGGGTGTAGTGCAGATAACCATTGGAGTGAGAAAGAGCTAACACGCGGCATTGCTCTTACCATGATCATGTGACAGGTAACATACAAATGGAAGCAAGAGTGTCCAACACACATAGCTGGAACTTCTATTATACAGGGCCAAGCAGAGCATATAGTGCCAGAGTCCAGAGAACAGGACAGCAAATACACAAACATTTTTTCATCAGCGAGATGGAAAGGAACTGACAGTTGATTACTCATTCAGAAACTTCTGTAATAGGTCAAAAACTTCACCTGCTGGTAACCTTATTCCACTCGATAAGGTTATTCAGACCATGTTTATCTGTCTTTTCAGAGAAAATCCATTTAGCCTCCTTTCTGGCCAAAATCATTTCGATGTTATGTGTTTCACCATAAACCTTTTCAAGTACAGTCCACCTCAGGTCCCTGGGGTCATGCTGTTTTTCTTGAAAATGTTGGACTAATCTAGTGGTTAGTTTTTTAGCTTTAAGGGTGCTAAGATGCTCCTGCATCCGTATCTTGACCTTCCTTGAAGTAAGGCCAATGTAGTGTAAGCCACATTCGCAAGTTAATCTATATATAACGTTTTTGGTGTTACAGTTGCTGAAAGCAGTTAGAAAGCATTCACGACCACCGTCCAACGTAACACTTTTAGTGGCTTTAGTCAGGTTACATACTGAGCACCTCCCGCATGGATAATTATTAATGAGAGGGCGCCGAGCGACGGTTGTTGGGTATTGTCTCTTCTCACTGTCTTTCTAGGTTATCACTGCAAGTGTTTGGACATGGTATAGAATGAGGTATGGCTGATCAATAATAAAATAATATGTTCATGGGGAACAGCTTCCAACTGTCGTGTACTTCATAGTTGTGCCATCTGCCAATTTATGTGGGAAGACATGGAATGACATGCATTTCTGCAGACACCCATTTTGGGTAAATTACGAGTTTTCATAAATTGCCTCAAATTTTTTTATAATATCTTTGAGCTTGTGAAGAATAGATATTTGCGTGTAAATTTGGGTTTTTATGTTTAATGTTTTTTGTTTGCATTTGCTGCAATGCGCTCCATCTGATTAGATCAAGTTTTCAGCATTACCGCGCTCATTGATGTCTCCCCACAACAAAATGGTGTTTGTTTTTTGTTTTTCATACGCGCCGTGCGTCGCACCACGTGATCGGCATCAGTACCGTTGTGCCGGCTCTTTATATCGCGGGGGAGTTTCAGGCACAATGGCAGGACGAGTGAAGTTACTTCTGTTACAAACCGCGGTAAGTGTCTGATGGACTGAGTGGCTGGGAGAGGTAATCAAGGACCAGTTTTTATGGTTTGGTGGCAACTCCTGGTGGGGTTATTACGTGCTGACAGTGATGCGGGCATGTTTTCCACCCGGTACGTGAAACTTCTATGTTACATTTTGCAGGGACGGTAATCGGCCCGTGCCGTCTTTGAGATTAAGTGCTTGACTCGATCCACTACCTGTGTATGCTTGTTATTGAGACTCCAGGTTGTTGGTTTGAGTCCGGAATTTGGTCTCTACGACGTACATATTTTAAATTGTGGTGTGATGTGGGTGAACAAGTACTAAGCTCCCATGGTGGTCATCTGGGCTTAATATGTTAGTCACAGCATGGCCTTTCTTTGAAAACCCTTAGGTGACAAGATCAGGTGGCAGTCACCCTGTGGGTCCGCGATCAGCTGACGCAGTTCCCCTTTGTTAAGGTTGCAGGTAAGCAATCTTGACGCAACCTGTAGGTATGAGCATTGTTAAGTTTTTAAATATAAATATTTTTATTTTTATTTCTTAACTTTCAATTAACTTGCGATTTACGTATGGTGCTTCCTGTCTCTCTTGTTTGTTTCTTACTACCATCGCAGGTTTGATGTGAACCTCCCATGAAAATGTATTCTGGATCCCTAGCCCTGAAGAAGTTGCTTGAAACTGTTACAGCAACAAAACATGTTGGCTATTAATGACTATTATGGTTCTACATGAGCCATTTTTAATGTGGGAAAGCTTACAGCAAGGAATAAAAGTTACTAGAAGCAAGTAAGCTTTACAAATTTTTAATTGGTGAGAATTATCCCTTTATATTCTCATGGGGTCCTGGTATATTGACACTCTTCTGGCATATTTTTAGAAAGTAGAATCATATCTTGGTTCTCTTTCACTGCTTTTTCATTGGGTTAAGGTTTTCTCTATATTGCACACACATTTCTCTTTTCTTTTTGATAAAAGGTAACCTATGATGAGAAGTTGGTATCACTGGCGAGTACCAGTCAGTTGTCCCCCCTTGGTGTTGCAACGGTGAGGTGCCTTTTTTCTTTTCCACACTTTTTTAGTTCATTGGTGGATGGTCGATGGTAGTTTTTAAGTTGAATTGAGATACACTACAGCGAGATAACTATATAACAATGGTAGTAATTGTAGGTGAGGTCTGAAAAGATACAAAACCTCCTTACATCAAAAATTGAAGATTACTTTGTGTATCCGAATAAGGTCAGCCACTTATTGATTTGACACTTGTTGAGTGGGGGGCTGGTTGTCCTGTTATTCCCCCGGAAGATCCTATTGTAGTAGTGGAACTTGAATGACCCAGTTTTTAAAGTCCAAGGAAAGTACTTCCGTATCACTTGTCAAGTCCCCTCAGGGCAGGCTTCTAAAACCAGGTCTGCTGCGGGGTGCAGTACCTCGATGGCAGCTGGACCTTCAAGAATCCTTCTGCTTTTTGTGTCCCTGAAGCAGGACAACAGGAGGTTTAAAAGTTACACTTTCAGGATTCACTTATAAATATTTCAAATTGGCTTCTTCCGCATATCAAAGGCATTTTCCCCCATCATATGTTACTGCATGGCATTCAAACTGCAGTCCAGCCGGAGCACAGCAATGCTCCTTGCAGACATATGTTTTTGTCATTTATGTAGGTGATATAAATATGCAATGCAGCCTTTATATTACATTTAACATTCTTTACCATGCACTTTAGGCACTTGTTAGTCCTGACGTCATTGGCGTGAGTCTCCCTTCCATTTTTGACAGATTGCCTCCTCTGCTTTGACCTACTGTTTGCTGGTTGTATGTTTTGGGCCCTGTGCCGCTGCTAATCAGTGCCACAGTGCAAGTGCTCCCTATGTTAAATTAATATACCTATTAGATTCCATGATTGGCTTATTTGATCTACTGTCAGCCCCTAGTACAGTGCACCATGTGTGCCCTGGGCTTGTAGAGCAAATGCTGCTGGTGGGCTTGCAGCACTGGTTGTGCCACCCACAGAAGCAGCTTGTAAAGTGTATCGCAGGCCTGCCATTGCAAGGCCAGTGTGTAGTCTGTGACTACCATGTCGACTTGGCCAAGTGCACCCACTTGCCAGTCCCTAAACCTTCCCATTGCTTCATATTAGACACCCCTATAGTAGGCCCAAGGGCAGGGTGCATTGTAAGAATAAGGTAGGACATGCTCTGATGTATGTAGCATGTTCTAGTAGTGAATTACAGCCATTTTCGTTTTTCACTATGAAGGCTACCTGTTCTCATAGACTAGAATGGACAGTGAAGATTGTTCCATCCCTACAATCCTAACTGACTCAGGGAACATGGTAGAGATTCGAGTTTAGTATGCCTGAACTCAGAATAGTAAAATACATCTTTTAGTAAAGTTTATTTTAATATTCTGTGTTTGCAAATACCACTTTTAGAAAATAGGTATTTGCTTGCCTAACCATTTGAGCCCACCTCTGCTGACTTGTGTATTCCTTGTCTGGGTTTGTGTGTGAAAGGGCTGGGGAAATTCCAGGAGACAGTCTGGGACAGCCCAGTGGTGAATAGGGAGATTTACCTCCATATGGGGGGGAGAGTGCACCTGGGACATGAATAGGGCTGGGCCTTCCCTCCACAATGCTGGCCCCACCCCCTGTGGCTTGTCTGATGTCTCTGCCCTGCACAGTGAAAGGAGAAGGGGAATCCTGTCAACAGAGTGCTCCGGAGCTGCATCTTCCCTCCCCTGTGCTGGCTCCACCTCCTGTGGGGCGCCTGATGTTTCTGCCCTGCACAGTGAAAGGAAGAGAAGAGTCATGTAATCACAGTGCTCAGGAACTGGTTTGAACTAGGCAGAGGCCTCTCTGCCTTCAGAGAACAAAGGATTTTGGGGTATAAATATTGGGTGCCAGTCCCACAGACTTTAGATCACTTCTGGAACAAGAAACCTTTCTGCCAAGGAGAAGAACCAAGGAAGCTGCAGGAGTTTGGACTGCCCCTCTGCCAGTGTGCTGTTTGCTGGGTTGGCCTGCAGTGGTTACTTCATTGCCAAGGGAAAGGAGAAGAAACTTTGTAAGGGCTTTCATCTATAGAATATTCTCCAAGGGCTTGAACTGTGCTTGTCTCCTGCTGAAGTCTCAGGGCCAAAAGACTTCACCCCCAGCTCCCTCCTGAATTTCCTTGCTGGGAATTCTGACTCCAGTCATTTGCGTGCCGCTGGGAGAAGAAGCGTGTCGCCGCCGCAGCTGAAATCATCGCAACGCCGGAGAAGTGAGAGTTTGTCGCATCTCCCTGGAAGCGTGTGTTCATCAAAGCTGTCTGCTGTCGCATCACCGAGGAAGCGCGAAGCATCGAGAGAGCTGTCATCGCATCACCGGAGAAAGTACAGAGTTGTTGCAAGGCTGCCAGGGCGTCATCGCATCGTCATTGCATCGCCGCATCAAGGGCGCCATCTTCTCGCATCGCAACTGGATCATCGCATCGGCATCGCATCGCATCAAGGCGCAATCTTGCGCACCGCAACAGGTCGAGAATCTACGCATCACCTCCGCACCAGTAAGGCTCATGACGAGTCCCCTACTCTGCGCAAGCATTGAGGAAGGATGCAACCGTTCCCCCGGGTCACGGAACTGACGCATCACCCCTTCAGCGAGCCTTTTGTTTACTTTGCGTGCCGCTTCGAAGAACTTTGTTGAGAACTTTGTCGCATTTTCCAACAACTTGAACTAAGAGACTTTTATGATCCTTTAAGTAACCTTTGGTATAGTATTGTGGATTGTTGTCGTTTGTGGTCTTGTGTTTAAGTCTATATAAAGAATACCTATTTTTATAAAACCTGTGTAGCGTCCATCTGTAGTGCTATCACTGTATTACTGTGTATATTCACAAATGCTTAACACACTGCCTCTGAGATAAGCCTGTCTGCTCGTGCCAAGCTACCAAGGGGGTGAGCAGGGGTTATTAAGGAGAGTAATCCCCTTGTCCTGACTTAGAAGTAAGGGACCCCATTTGGACAAAGGTGATAACCATTGCCAACTAGAGACCCCCAGATCTAACAGCACTATTTACAATGGACCAATAAGGACGGTATATAGGTCATATAGGGAATTTCAATGTACAGTAAATGTTTTAGAGGAGAAGTAGAGGCATGTTACTAATATTTAGCAGTGGTAAGGTGCACAGAGTCCTAAAGCCAACAAAAAAAAGAGTCTGAAAAATGGTGAAAAACCTGGGTTGACCATGCAGAAAAGTTAGGTTTTTTACAGATACAAATTAATCAATTCTCTTCACAGACATCACTACCTTAGCCACAATGCATGTTTTTCAATAGTCTTGTAAAATTAAAAGGATTCCTTCCGTTTCCACATGTTGCATAGGATCTCAAACAAATATGCAGCAAAAGTATGATTTTATAATCCTAAAAAGTAAATTCTGAATCTTTACTATTTGTTGTTTCAGTTCACTTGCAAATTTTGTTATGTTATGTTAAATCGATTTGTTAAGCACTCATATACCCTGAGGTGTCTTTGCGCTGGCTTTGCTCAACACACAACTAAGAATTAACCACTTATTCTTAAAAAGCCATGTTTTCAATTACTTCATTAAGGAGAGCCGAGTGGGTAAAGCCCAAAATGTGGAGTACAAAGATTTCACCTCATGGCTGTGCCCACAAAGAAGCGTTCTCCTCCCCAATTTGTTCTCTTAAATCTAGGGACAACTGTTTTTGTGGCACCTGAATATCTGAGAGTTCTAGTGGGTTCACACCAAACAAAAACCTGCCTCAGAAGCTCAGGGCCCATGCCATGCGAAGCCTTATAGGCTATACAGAGAACTATACATTTGACACACTTCATGACTGTAAGCCAGTGTAGCTTGTGTATTTCCTGGGAGACTGAAAGTTGGGGATCCCAAGAAGCAACTTGGGTGCTGCATTTTGTAAAATCTATCATTTATTCAGGTACTGTACTTGCATTTTTGGATATAGAGCAGTGCAATAATTGAGTTTTGACAGAACTTAAGCTGTGATAACAGTTTGTTTTAGAATCTTGTAGAAGGTAAGGAAGTATCTTTTTGATCATTCTCAAGGTTTGAAATGAGGATGAGACAACCATGTTGATCTGATTACCCAAATTCAGTTTGTCATCAATCATTACACCAGGGTTCTTTGCTTTTTTCCCCAGAATTGGAAGTGGTCCAAATTTGACTTGCCAGTAGGTTTGGGACAGATTGAGTGGTGGTTTCCAAATAAAATCACCTCAGTCTTGCCTGAATTAAGCTTTAAACAATGATAACTCATCCATTTACTGATTGCACCCATTCATTTGTGGAGTCTGATGCCAATGGGTTTTTGTTATTATCTACTGACGTGACTATTTGTGTGTAATCGGCATAAAAGGTCAGGGTGGAACTGAAGGATTTGTTCAACTATGCCAAAGCTGTAATGCGTACATTATGTAAAAGCAACAATTGATTGACAGAATGCAGGACAATGTCATACATCCACCCCAGTACAGAGATCCGGGCCTAAATCCATCCTCAAATATTGCTCAACATGCCATTCCAGTTTGAATGCAGCCATATGCAAATCAGTCTTGACCCTGTGCCCACTGGGAACAGTACAGTCCGAACTGCCAGGCCAGGTGCTCCCTGGACTGGAAACAAGCATCCTAGGACAGGTTTCGGGGTTTCACCCCTCATCAGCCAGGATAGCGTGACTCCAGTGGCATGGACAGCACGAGACCCACGTATGGGCTGATGAGGGCTGTTAGCCTGAAACGGACCCAGGATGCTTGTTTCCGGTCCAGGGAAGAGATGGCTTGGTAGTTCATGCCGGACTGGAGTTTCAGTGCTCCGTCCATCATCTCCTTGTGCTTGCTTTGTTTGCCCTAAGTTGGCAGGGTATGCCCAGACGTGGGTCACTTGCTCACTTTGCCACTGGATTCAAGCTAGGCTGGCTGATGAGGGTTGTTAGCCCGAAACCGGTCCAGGATGCTTGTTTCCGGTCCAGGGAAGGCATGGCTTAGCAGTTCAGGCTGGAATGTTCCCATGAAGCACAGGGTGAAGACTTTTTTGCATATAGCTGTGTCTGAACTGGGGTGGCGAAGTGAGCTAAAAAGCTTTAATGGATTCAACCCAGATCTGTGACTGGGGCTGAGTGTCTGAAAAGTTTCAGCGCTCCGTCCATCATCTCCTTGTGTTTGCTTTGTTTGCCCTAAGTTGGCAGGGTATGTTCAGACGTGGGTCCCTTGCTCACTTTGCCACTGGATTTAAGCTAACTTGGCTGATGAGGTCCGTAATGCCAAAACTGGTCCCAGGATGTTTGTTTGCGGTCCAAGGAAGACATGGCTTGGCAGTTCGGGCTGGACTGTTCCCATGGGGCTCAGGATAAAGACTGACTTGCATATAGCTGTGTCTAAACAGGGATGGCAAAGTGAGCTAAAGAACGATGATGAATTCAACCCAGATCTCTGACTGGGGGTGAGTGTCAGAAAAGTTTCAGCGCTCCGTCCATCATCTCCTTGTGTTTGCTTAGTTCGCCCTTGGTGGGCAGGGTATGCCCGGACGTGGGTCCCTTGCTAACTTTCCCTCTGGATTCAAGCTAGCCTGGCTGATGTTGGCTGTTAGCCCAAAACCGGTCCCAGGATTCTTGTTTCCGGTCCAGGGAAGACATGGCTTGGCAGTTTGGGCTGGTCTGTTCCCATGAGGCAGAGGGTCAAGTCTGATTTGCAGATAGCTGTGTCTGAACTGGGGTGGTGAAGTGAGCTAAAGAACGATGATGGATTCAACCCAGATCTGTGACTGGGGGTGAGTGTCTGGAAAATTTCAGTGCTCCGTCCATCTTCTTCTTGTGTTTGTAATGCATATCTTAAGCAGGTTAAGGCTAAGCGAGGACCACTGTGGGACCCCGTCCCACCACGACAGAGAAAGGGATTTTGAGAAAAAATTATTCAGGGCCACAACTTGTTCTCTACCTTTTATGAAAGAGTTCAGCAGTGCCAGAGCCTTTCCTTTGATCCTGATATCTCCCAAGCGATTGATAAAAACTGAAGTTGACAGTTTGGATGGCTGCTGACAGGTCAGGGACACTATTAGCATTGTTGCCTCTCGTATCAAGTGCTGCCCTTAACTCCTGTGTCGCCTTAATCATGGCTGTTTCAGTACTGTGCCCAGGTCAGAACCCAAACTGAGTTGGGTCCAGGCGATGGTTAGTTAGGAGAAAAATTGAAACCTGTTGCTACATAACTTTCTTCACAATTTTAGCAGACAGTGGCAGATGGGAGATGGGGCGATAGTTGATCAAGACTAGGTTTTTATAAAAGGGGAAGAATTGATGACTTTTTTCAACAGGGATCGAAACTCTCCTGTCAAAATCATTGAATTAAAAATGTTTGTATGTCGGGGGCAGCTTCAGCACAGACAGTGGGCTAGGGTCTGACGGAGTACATAAGTTAGTGGGAAGAATCAGCTCACCAACTTGGTCTAATGTAACTGGGGTAAATTCTGTAAATGTCACTTTTTCTACATCATCCCGAGAACTAATTTTCCCAGTGGAGGATGGGTTTTTGTTGGCATCAAACTGCAGATAGATTTGATCCATTTTCTCCCTATAACAGTGGGAAGTCATTTACAGAACGTTTGGCTACCACTAGTTGATTTACTGCATGGGAGGGTAGTTCCTTGTGTAACCACCTGAAACATTTCCTTGGAGAACTTTTTAGCTGACTCAATTTTCTTCTTGTAATAGGTATTTTTCCTTGTTCAATAGGTGTTTATATTTGGCCATAGAAAGTTTATTTAAATCTTTGTCCTTTGCGCAGTATTGCGACACCCATTTTCTTTCTTGTCTTCTACAATTTTGACTTTCAGTTCTGAGTGCCTCTCTGAATTACAGATGTTTTTTTCCTCTGGACATTAGTGCTCTTAAGAGTAGCAAGTGAAGTAAAGACTGAATCTAGCCAGTTTACATATTCTTGACAAATGAGCTCAGGATCATAAGAAAGTGAAGGCTGAGATAGTTCTAGATGCTAGGTTAGTAGGTCACTATCAGTTTTATTCCAGGTGCAAGAACAGGTTGTACTATCAGGCTCTGCAAGGGTTGAAAAGTTTGGAAGACACTGATTTGAAAGAAAACTGCATGGTGGCCCAACCAGATCAGCGACAGGACATCCTTAACCTCAATTTAGGGATTACTCAAAAAAATTCCATCCAGAGTGTGACCTGCCTAATTGGTGGATGATACTGATTTCATAGAAAACTGCACGGTGGCCCAACCAGATCAGTGGCAGGACATCCTTAACCTAAATTTGGGGATTACTTGAAAAAATTCCATCTAAAGTGTGACCTGCATGATGGGTGGGATTATGAATACATTGTGAAAAGCCTAAGAGAGTCACGATTTCCAGAAAGGTCATTGTATCTTTATTCATGGTGGCCTCTATGTGAGAAGTTGGCCTGGCATATGATGTCCACTATTCTAGTGGGCACCTTGCACCAGTCCAAACAACCCTTGTTGATGGTAGGTTTAATACAACCGTATAGAAAGCTATCCTAGTGGTAGCTGTGGAGAGCAGCCTTCAGGCTAAGTTTTGAAGGAATGTAAAGCAGCTTGTTTTACCAGACTATAATCTCTTGAATGATCACATGAAAGCACACCACACAAGGTATATATCAAATATATATGTATTTATTCTAAACACAACCCCTCTAGTCTCTTTATGAGGCTAGAGGCAAAAGTGCAATACAAGAATTTTAAATATCACACAGTAATAGCACAGTATACGTTTTGCCCTAGGGGCCTCACAAACCATATACTAAAATAGTGGTAGAAGAACCACATGAGGGATAGAAGTGAGGCCTAGGGTTGGTAGAACCGCTGGGGCAACCAGGAGCCACCCAAGGTAGGGACGCAGGAGACCCACGGGAGACGCGTGCAGTCTCTAAACACATCTGAGAACCAATATAGACTTCTATGAAGAAAGTTTAAGTTACAATTTTAAAGTTTAAGGACACTTAGGAGTGGACTGCGGTGAACCCCTTTAGACTAGGACACTTTGAGAGTCAAGACGCACAGGAGCACTGAAGTACTCGGGTTACCTCACCCAGGGAAGCCGGGTGCATAGGTGTCTTATCGTGTCGGGTTTCGTCATCGATACCAATGGAGAGCAGGATGGCGACAAGAAGATGCCAGCCAATGTCAGGTGCTTTAAGGTGAAGTAGGTGAAGCTTGACTCTTCAGCCACGAATACCAGGAGGCGTCAACAACAACCAGGAGCTGGATTCAACCTGTCCCACAAAGGCTGTCGAGTGCTGCTTCGTCCGTATCCGGACTGGACCCAACAAGCCTTGGCAACAGCAACCCACGCAAGATGACAAGATTGGCTTTGGTGAAGACCAACAAGGTCAGAGGGACTCACCCGGTGGAGGGGAGTCAGAGCACGTCTAGAGCAAACAGAAAATCTCAAGAAACAAAGGATTGTCTTTCGTGGGGACCCACTAGCCAACAGACTAGGGATCGCAAAGGAGCCTCGCGCTGTGGTGAAGAAAGTGGACTCACGGGACACTCGTGGAGTGTAGGCCTCTTAGCTTCGGTGCAAAAGGTGCTTGGGGCAAGGGCAAGAAATAACCCAATGCACAACTTTGGGAACCTTCAGGAAGTAGTTGCAGTTGTAAAATTGCAGGTTGTCCAGGAGTTCTGGTAACACGTCTCTCATGTCGGCTGCGGGTCTCAGCTTTGCTGGGATCTCGTGTCGGTCTCAGAGAAGTCTGGAAGTCCATGTCTTGTATTGCAGATTATTTGGGATCTGGTGGGAGCCTCGAAAATACAGACCGGCAAGATGCTCTTAGGTGCCTGTTTGAACAGGGAGGTCACTCCTTGACCTCAAGGGAGATTTCTTCCATCTTCCAGTCGATATGGAATGTCAAAGCTCCAGGATTTCATCTTCAGAGTTTCATACAGGGCAATCTAAAGTCCTAGGGACGGGGTTCCTATACTTATACTAAGTTTAGGGGATGGACTAACTCTAGGGTCCCACCTATGGGAGGACCTGGGGAAGGGGTGGTTACACCCCTTCCCTTTTGTCCAGTTTCGTCATGCCAGAGCTGGGGCTGAGAGACCCAGAAACCGGTTTCAACTTAGAAATGCAGGGAGCACCTTGTGTGCCGCAGGCAGTGTCTCAAAAGCATTCACTGATTGCAACCCACCCATCCCCAATACACTAAAGAATGTCTGGCGAGGTGCTGGCACTTCCCTGGACTGGAATCCTATTGTCCAGGCCTCCCCTGCCGGAGTTTCGTCCAGCAGCATGAGGTAAGACTCGTGTCTGTGGCAGCAGCATCCATTTTGAGATGCGAGGCTCTGTAAAACTTTAACCGGGTATACCAGTGTGTACATGTCTTCTCCCTCTAGAAGGGTGGAATGCTACCCCTGCCGCCAGAACTGGTGGGGGGATAGTATTCCAAAGTCTTTGACACCAAACACAACATGTTTTGATGAAGCCAAACCAAAGTTAGCATTAACCGCGAGGATTATGATGCACTTAAGAGTATAAGGTATGGCCAAGTCACGGAACAGCTATAAGGAAGAGATTTCAAAAGCTGCAGAGGGGCTCAGCTCATGCTAGGGCACCGTCTCACACAAAACCAAGCACTCTGCCTTCAGGATTGTCAAGGCCTGTCTTAGGAGTGACTTATAGGTTAATATGTGTCTGTTTTAAATGGTGGATGTAGGTATACTATATTCAAGTAGGGGTGCTCACACCACTTTACCCAGGCTGCAAGTGCAGACCTGTGGTGCCATTTTGGATGGCTTCCCAGGGGCGGCATAATACACGCTCCAGCCCCTGGTAGGCCTCTGGGGTACCTATGCCCTTGGTACATAAGGTACCATATAGTAGGGGCTCTCAAGGTAACTCGGTAACCAATCTGGTATGTACCTAATGTACATGGAATCAATTTAGATCGAGAACAGCTAGGCTGTGGTCCTGATTAGCAGGGCCACAGCCAGACTAAAGTAAAAAAAGACAGTGAAATGCATCAAAAAGTGGGGGTAACCATAGGAAGCAGACCCTACTCTCCTACACAACCCCCCTCCCAAATGCAGGGACATTAAACTAACCTTGACCAGTTGAGTCTTCATATTCTAAGTGGAAATATCTGGAGAGTCCATCTGCATTGGCATGGGTACTCCCAGGTCTATGTTCCACTGTATAGTCCATCCCCTGTAGGTAAAAGCACCACCTGATGAGTTTGGGATGTTCACCCTTCATCTGATTTAGCCATAAGAGGGGCTTATGGTCTGTCTGAACTGTGAAGTGAGTGCCAAAGAAGTATTGCCTCAGCTTCTTCAGAGCCCAAACCACAGCAAAGGCCTCCCTCTCAATAGCTGACCAACGTTTCTCTCTAGGGGTCAGCCTTCTGCTAATAAAGAGCTACTGGCTTGTCCTGACCTTCATCATTCAATTGTGACAGCAAAGCGTCTACCCCAACTTAGAGGCATTTGTTTGGACAATGAATTTGTTGGAGTAGTTAGGACTTTGCAGAATTGGTGCAGTGCACATGGCCTGCTTCAGGTCATCATATGCCTTTTGACAGCTGACTGTCCACTGAATTTTCTTAGGCATGCTTTTAGAAGTTAAGTCATTCAGGGGTGTCACTATGGAACCATACCCCTTGACAAATCTCCTATAGTACCCAGTCAGGCCTAAGAAAGCTCTGACCTGAGTCTGGGTGGTTGGAGCAACACAGTCCATTATGGTCTGGATTTTGCTCTGCAATGGTGGAACCTGGCCTCCACCTACAAGGTGGCCCAGGTACACAACCTGATTCTGCCCTATCTGGCACTTAGTAGCCTTGATAGTTAGGCCTGCCTTCTGCAGGGCCTCCAAAACATTTTTTCAGGTGGATCACGTGATATTCCCAGGTGGAGCTTAAGACAGCAATAGTATAAAGATAAGCTGCACTATAGCTTCCAGACCTGTTAAGACTTTATTCACCAACTTTTGAAATGTGGCGGGTGCATTTTCAGACCAAAGGGCATTACCACAAACTGATAATGTCCACTAGGGGTTGAAAATGCTGTTTTTGGCTTTGCATCATCAGATAGTCTGATCTTCCAGTAGTCAGCTGTTAGGTCAAATGTGCTCAGAAATTTGGCAGAGGCCAAAGTATCTATGAGCTCATCTGCTCTGGGTATTGGATGGGCATCAGTCCATGTGATTATATTGAGGCCTCTGTAGTCTACACAAAACCTCATCTCTCTCTTACCACCCTGGGTGTGAGGTTTGGGTACTAGGACTACTGGACTAGCCCAAGGGTTATCTGAAGGTTAAATTACTCACAGATCCAACATTTTCTGGACTTCTGTCCTGATACATGTCTGTAAATTGTATTTTTAACAGGCAGACTGTCCCCAGTGTCCACTTCATGAGTGCACCAGGTAGTCTGACTTGGAGTCAGTGAAAACATATGTCTGAACTGGTGGAGAACTTGTCTGCAATCAGTTTGCTGTTTCTCAGTGAGGCTGCCTGCCAAGGCTACTCGATCAACTGATCCATCATTAGGGTTCTGAGAGAGCAGGTCTGGTAGAGGGTCACTCTCTTCCTCCTGTCCTTCATCAGTAGCCATGAGCAAGCCCATGTCCGCCCTGTCAACATATGGTTTCATTCGGTTGACATGAAGCACCCTACGGGGGCTCCTGGGAGTTCCAAGATCTACCAGATAGGTAACCTCTCCCCTCTGTTCAACAATAGTGTGGGGTCCACTCTAATTGTCTTGGAGAGCTGCTGGGGCCACAGGCCCAACACCCACACTTTCTGTCCTGGCTGGTAAACAGTCAGTACAGCCTTTTGGTCATGCCAGGCTTTCTGTAATTCCTGGCTAGCCTCAAGGTTTTTAGTTGCCTTTTCATGTACTCTGCCATCCTGGAGCGGGAGACCAAGTACATAGTCCACAATATCCTGTTTAGGGGGTTTGAGAGGTAACTCCCATCCCTCCTTCACCAGACAAAGTGGTCCTCTAACAGGGTGCCCAAACAGATGTTCAAATGGGCTGTAGCCAAACGATTATGTGGAACCTCCCTGTATGCAAACAAAAGGCAGTGTAGCAGGATATCCCATCTCTGCCTGAGCTTTTCTGGGAGTCCGTTAATCATACCCTTTAACCCGTTGGCTACTGCCATCGGCCAACGGTCGTCGCGAGCACTACCTTGGTAGTGCTGTGCACGTCCGTTGGCCGACGCTGCCCCACCTGTTTTTCGAACGTTCAGCACTGGAGCTGAACATTCGACGCAGCCAACGGGTTAATGTCTTGTTAAACCTTTCAACTAGACCATTGCACTGTGGATGATAGGGGGTGGTGAACTTGTAGTTCACTCCACACCCCTTCCACATTGCAGTCAAGTAGCTAGACATAAAGTTTGCACCTCTATCAGCTACTACCTTCTTAGGGAAACCCACTCTTAAGAAAACTCCCAAGAGGGCTCTTGCAACAACAGGTGCTGTAGTGGTCCTAAGGGGAATTGCTTCTGGGTACCTAGTGGCATGATCCACTACCACTAGGATAAACCTGTGCTCAGATGCAGTTTGGGGATCCATTGGTCCAACTAAGTCAATCCCTACACAGGTAGTGGTGTAAGGGGAGCCTTGGTTGTGCTACCTGCTTTGCCACTGGCCTGGCAGGCTACACAGGAGTGACAAAACTCCTTGGTGTCTTCAGACATGTGGGGCCAGTGAAAGTGAGGAACAATCCTGTTCCAAGTCTTGTTCTGGCCAAGATGTCCTGCTTATGGAATATCATGGGGTAGTGTCAAAAGAAAGCCCATGAATGCCAAAGGTATGACCAACCTCCTGGCTGCACCAGGCTTGGGGTCTCTACTCTCTGAATACAGGAGCCCTTCATCCCAATAGATTCTATGGGTGCCACTAGCATTCCCTGCAGCCTCAGCAGCAGCTTGCTGTCTGAGGGTTCAAGAGAAGGGCTGCTCAACTGCACCTGGCTCAGATCTGCCCTGGAATAACTTAACCTGATCAGGCTCAAGCTCCTCTGGGACAGTTCCTTCTTCAGGCTCGCAATCAGATTCCTAAGAAGGCTGATCCTCACACTGAGTCAGGGGGAAAGGCACTGCCTTAACCCTACTGCTCCTTTTCTTGGTAGGCAACTGGTCCATTATTCCAGAATCCAGTGCCTGTTCAGTGTTAGACTTTCTGACCTGTGACCTAGTCACTGCAAGGACATGTGCTGAGATTCCTAACATTTCTGCATGGGTCCTATACTCCACTTCAGACCAGGCTGAAGTCTCTAGGTCATTTCCAAGTGAACATTCTACAGAGAGGTCTGCACTTATCACAACCTTCTTAAGGCCAGTTACCCCTGCCCAGGAGAAATTAACAACTGCCATACTAAGGGGGGTACTGATGTTGTTAGCATTGATCACTGGGTAAGTCTCTCCAAGTATGACTTTCCCAGGGTCCAGACACTCTGGTATCACCATTGTGACACTTGCCCCTGTGTCCCTGTAGCCCTCAGCCTTTTTCTCATTGATTATAGGTGTTTATCTGTACTTGCCCAGATAACTGGGGATCACAGAGGAGGTCATATCAATGCCTCCATCAAAGATCAAAACAGCTTGAGTTGGCACTCTGACTAGGCCAGAGTCCAGCTCAGATCTCAGGGTTAACCCTACTACACCCTTCTGCTGGGAACCCCTACTTGTAGCTGTACTAGAGGGAACAGCTTCCTTAGGGGCAATTGTGGCTGGAGCTGTCTCCTTTTTGGTGCAATCACTAGTCCGGTGACTATTATTCTTACAAACTTTGCACCAGGGTTTCTTTGGGCCTTCATTCGTTTTAGATTGGGGACCCCCACCATTAGAAGCTTTTTGGGGACTTTGTGAAGACTTCTGGTCTTTACCCTTCTCCCCACCCTTTCGGTCTTGCTTGTTTTGGTCACCACCTTGGATCTGTACCCTCTGCTTCACCCTGGTCCTGACCCATTTCTCTGCCTTTGTTCCCAATTCTTGGGGAGAGGTCAGATCAGAGTCTATCAGGTGCTGATGCAACAGCTGGTTTTGACATTTTTAAGAATTTGTTCTCTCATGATCAGATTATACAATCCTGTTGGAAATGGCCCTTTTTGCAGGGTTATCCCCAAACAATTTGCTACTTCCTCCTTTATTTTTCCTGACCCGTGGTTGTTGGCAATAGGACTCTGGGCACTTTACCACTGCTGATCAGTGCTATAGTACATAAGCTCTCTAGGTAAATTGTTAATGTGATTGGTTATCCATGATTGGCATATTTGTGTTACCAGGACGTCCCTAGTAAAGTGCACTCAGTGTGCCAGGGCTGGTGATTCAAATGCTACTATTGGGCCTGCAACACTGACTGTGCCCTAAAATGGTTTCTCAGTCCTGCCACCGTAATGCCTGTGTGCAGTTGCTAACTGCCATGCTGCCCTGACCAGTGTCCACACTGGCCAGGCCTAACCCTTCCCTTTCTGTACACATTAGACACCCCTATAGAAGGCCCTAGGTATCCCCCTGGGCAGGGTGAATTGTATATGAAAGGTGGAGCATTTACTAGTGTGTGTGTGACATGCTCTGGTAGTGAATTACAGCCATTTTCATTCACTATTGAGAGGGCTATCTTGCCCATAGGCTATAATGAGGAATGCTGTGTATAATGTTTACCTGCATATCTTCCCATAGGAGCAAGATAGAAAATTGAAGTCTGATATCTCTAAACTCAGAATTTAAAACACATCTTTTAGGAAGGATGTTTTTTAAATCCTGTGTTTGGAAGCGGCACTTTTAGAAAGTGGCTTCTTTCTTGTCTGACCTTTCTGTGTGCCTTTGGCTGTTTGTGAATTGACTGTCTAGTTTGTGAGTGACAGGGCTGGGGGATTCCAGGAGACAGAATGAGTTCGCCCAGTGGTGAATAGAGAGATCTGAATCTAGATGGGAGGGAGGAGTTGCACCTGTGACCTAAATAGGACTGTATCTACCCCCCACAGTGCTGGCTCCACCCCCTGTGGTGCGTCTGATGTCTCTACCCTGCACCGTGAAAGGAGAGAAGGAATCATGTCAACAGTGTGCTCCAGAACTGGTATGGGCCGGGCTCAGAGCCCTCCTGCACAAAGGGAACAAAGACTTTCTGGGGTATAAGTACAGGACCCCAGACCACTGAACTTTAGATCATCCTGGAATCAAGAAGGAACCACTGCCAAGGAGAAAGCTGGAAGACTGAAGAGGGAGGACTGTCCTGCTGTGTGCTTGTGGACTGACATGCAGTTGCTTTTCTGCCAAGGAGAGGGGAAGGACTTTGCTGTGTGCTGTGTCTCCTTGCTAGAAGAGATCGTCAAGGGCCTGAGGAGAGCTGGCCTCCTGTTAAGAAGTCCCAGGAACAAAAGGACTTGCACCCCCAGCTTCCTCCTGAACTCTGCTGAGGGAGTTCTGCCCTTCCTAGAGTGCTTGATCCAATTGTGGGGCATCTGGAAGTTGTGCATGCTGTTTAGGAAGCTGGATAAGGAGCAACTAAGACAATCTGCAAATTTCATGCATCACTCGCTTGTGGAGCGTATCCCCAACAGTGCGAGGAAATTCCCGCCGCAGTGAGGATCGAGATCGTCGCAGCGCCTGAGATTGTTGCCGTCCCGAAGATCGTCACATCGCGCCTGTGCGAGAAGCTTCCTACCAAACCTGCGCACCGGAATCCATACAAGGTATCGCATACTTCCCCATACAGACCAGATTTGTCGCAACATGCCTGCTGCATCCAGCGGGGCTGTCGCATCGCCTCCCCAGGGTCTCAGGAGTGACGCATCGCTTCTTTTCCAACGCTGCAGCTTCCATTTGGAACTTTTTTTGCATCTACAGGTACTTGGGCTAAACGTGACGCAACTGTGGATTATTTTGACGTGAACCCTAGAACTCTTTTAAAATGATATTCCTGAACTGTGTATGTTGGCTTTTTATTGTTTTGGTCTTGTGTAGCTTAGATAAAGATACTTTATTTTTTTAAACTGGTGTGGAGTCCATTTGTTGTGTTTACACTGTGTTACTGTGAGTGTTGGTAAAAATACTTTACACATTGCCTTTGATAAGCCTGTCTGCTCGTGGCAAGCTACCAAGGGGGTGAGCAGGGGTTATCTAAAGAGTGTATCCTCCTTACCCTGACTAGAAGCAAGGGTCCCTATTTGGACATTGGTACCAACCTCTGCCAACTAGAGACCGTCAGATCTAACAAATCCTGTATAGTCACACACCAGTACTCCCCGCCAATACCAGTACTCACAGCAAACACCAGTACTTACCAGTGGAGTAACAAAATGGGAGGGGTCCCCTCCGCAAACTACATAGTGGGGGCCTCCACACTCCAGACCCAGTCCAGATTTCGCAGGACAGGGGCATGCCAAGTGTCAGAGGAGAACCCCGAAGCTCGGGACCCCGCACTGATAGGGTTGCAGGGACTTGGATACGCCACTGGTACTCACAGCTTTGATAGTTCTTGACTGTTCTTGCCATTGATATGATGAAATAAAAAGTCTGACAGCCAGACACACATTTGTAATGAACCTTCTACATATACAGCACTCTCTTACACATACAAGCATGCACACACATACACCCCCCCTCGCACACAGGTAATAACACAATTATATAGCTTTCTCTGAGACACGCATAAGCAGGCACAGATTTTAAATAACCCTGCTACATATATAGCTCTCTTTCATACACAACAACACCTGCACACATAATGAAACAGAACCGGAATACATAACTTTCAACAGTAAAGTGCAAGTACAATTTGAAGAAAAAAACACACTTCCTCCACTGGAATACAAAGGAGAGCAAACCAACCTTTAAAAGAGAAATTAACAATTCCTTAGGGCAGTTTCAAGATTGTATCTATGGGCAGGCACAAAAGGGGAGAAATCACTCTCATATGGATGTAATCAGATTTTTAAATACTGGTCCTAGAACCTGTGAGAAAAGCAATCTTCCATCGTGTAATTCAAGTGCTTTTGATGTTTACCTTACAGTGCCTCATGAAGGTATTTTTAAAATGCTGCACTAAACCAACTAACGCTTTCCAGGCATACACTAAGCATGTCCTAATTAATAAGGCGCTCCTCAAGTAAGATTACAACTCTGCAATGCGCCTACTTTGCCTCTATTTTACAAGAAACAGCCACCTTCTTAAAACAGAAAACAATAACTCGTCACCATTGAAACAGACATCTATGAATGACTGTATGAACACCATACCGTCCTCACTATTTTTGTGCGCTATAACTGCTTCATGTAAATAAAGACAGCCTGGAAACTCACCTTCCTGCTTCCAGGCTAGCTTCATTTACATGTAATTGCAGGCCCATTTGCACCCCCTAGACCCCCCCCCCCTGGGAACTCATCCACGCCCCCCAGGGGGGCGCGCCCCTTAGTTTGAACATCTCTGCTGTAGTGGGAGGTATGGGATATGTTTAAGGTGCTACTTACGTGGGTGGCACAATAAGCGCTGTAGACCCAGTGGTCTAATTTATTTCATGGTATGCCACCCTACAAGGGACTTATAAGTAAATTAAATCACGCTTGCTTTATGGCTTATTTTTATCCCTGCTCATCTGTTGCTTCGCCTGCCCCTGCACGTCCTCCCCATTTAAAGAAATAAAAAAGGCACCCAAATCCGATTTGCTCCCACATTCCTTTGTTCTCCTCTGCTTTCTGCTATGGCAGCACTGACTTGTTCCACCCTTACCCCTCTCCTAATCTGCCATTGTTCCCTCTCCACTCCCTGCCATATCCATTTTTTTTTAAAATACCTTTTTTTCATTTTTAAAGGGCTCATCAGCAAACTCAGCAAAATTCAGTTTGTTTCAAGGTTTTTTGCTAGCGTGTTTCTTACTTTCTTTCTTTTGCAATAGGGACGCACCTTTTATTTAATTCGTGGTTTTAATTCACTGCTCTAAAATTGACATTGACTATCTTAGAACAGTAAATATAGCAAAGTCAAAATGGCCACTAAGTGATGATGATCAACCAACATGTTTTAAAAACTTCCACTTGTCATAAAAGGGATGCTATATGAAAAATGTGAAATAAAACATTATATTTTGACACAACATATTTGTGTTTTAGCTGTTGCTGCAGTATGCAATCCAGATGGATCGTATAACACTGAGAAGATGAAAGCTTTAAAAGGTACAGTATATAGTTATGATGCTGAAACAATCTGGGAAACTACATTTTATGCTTGTATGTTTTGGTATTTTTTTAAATCTCAGTCATAGTTGGCTAGCAATGCAGGGCAGTAAGGGAGCAAGCCCCAGTGAAAGGGGGGAGGCAAAATTTCTTGAAGAGGTAGGTTTTCGATTTCTTCCCAACATTTAGAAGAGTTGGTGCTGTTCTGATGTCAGAGAATGCTAAATAAAAGTTATTGTTAGGAGTGGTGAATGTGTGAGCTTCTTTAGTTGGGTGAATGGTTATTTGGAAGTTCATAGTAGTTTAGGGCCAGATGTATCAAGATACCCTTTTGCGATTCTCAAATAGCGATTTTTAAGGAATGGCTATTTGAGAATTGCAAAATGGTATGTATGTAAAAATTCTCTTATTTTTTAGCGATTTCTTAAAATTCCTTAATTGCGATTAGCAAATTGCTAATCGCAATTAAGGAATAATTTCCCATTCATTTCTATGGGCCAGGAGGAATGAATGTGAAATTATTCTCAATTTGCGATTCGCAATTTGCTAATCGCAAATTGAGAATATTTTCAAGGGTGCAAGGGTGTCCTAAGGACACCCTGCTGCACCCCCTGAAATTGACATGTGTGCGCATATGGCGTACATACATGCCCTAAGGGAATGTATGAGCGTCACATGCCACCTTTACAAATAGCAAAAAGGGCATTTGTAAAAGAATTCGCAAATTACCACCAACTACAAGTTGGTGGTAATTTGCGATTTCTTAGAGTGAAATCGCAAAATTTTCTTCTTTCTTACATACCATTCAAGAAATCGCTTTTTGCGATACCCTAAATGGTAGAGCAAAATTAAGGAATCGCACATTTTGCGATTCCTTAATTTAGCGATGCTATTTTTTTAATACATCGCATTTCCCGTTTTTTTGTCGCAAACGCTGCTATTTTGCGATTCGCCGCGTTTGCGACAATGAAAACGCTTGATACATCTGCCCCTTAAAGAGGTTTAGAGAGCCTGTCAGCTGGATGAATAGGATAAAGGATTGATTAAGGGGGGACGCCTTTGGAGAGGCTTGTTTGGTAGTTCATAGTAGTAAAAGTGGTTTGGGATGAACTGAGAGTGGAAAAAAGCAATCTTTTAAAAAGGAATGTTATGCTGTATAGAGTAGTAGTTTAGGGAGGTTTTAGAAGAATAGTTGTTTTTTTATTTTGCAGTGGGAAGAAACTATATAATTATGTAGATACATAACCACTCATAAAAGGTATATGGGCCTAGAGATTTCAAGATAATACACTTATGAAGAATATTCAGGTGTTATAAAAATGTACTGGATAAAGCCTGCATGGATAAATATATTACAAACACAGGCTTTCCAATTTTGATGTAAAATGTATTTATTTTTTAGAATTTGTTTTTTCTCTCTGCAGTGAGAGAGGGATATATAATAAATACATAGATATATAAACACACATAAAAATTATACATACTTAGACATTTTAACATGATACAAGTATGGATCTCCTGTTTGGGGATAATGAATTCCATAGTTTGACTGCTAGAACAAAGGAAGAAGTTCCCATGTTTTGTTTCTTGCATGGTGGGATTCTGAGTCTGGGTGCCAATCAGGAGTGCAGATCTCTTTGCTGTATTTTGCTATTTTCTTTCTGATGAAAAGTGGTCCTGTTCCATGTATTGCTTTGTGGGTGATACAAAGCAACTTGAAGGTGTATGCTTAGGCAATGGTAACCAATGTAAGGCCATTACATTGGGGAGATGTGGTCTTGCCTCTATGAACTACGAAAAGATTACACCTAATTCAAAAATCCACTGACAGACTTGTTGGAGTAGTCTGGCAGCGGAGTTTTGAATTTGTTATAATCTTTTTGTAGTTGATAGATGTGGTCCATGGTAGAGGGTAGAGGCCATTGGTATTATCAAGTTTGGACAGTAGAAGAGAGATATTAGCTTGAATCTTGTGTGGAACTCCTAGGTGTGGAAAGTTGTGTTGCTGAGTTCTCATAGTAATGAAACTTGACCTGCTAATTGGTCCACTTAGACTATCATTGATAGCTTAGAGTCCAAGATTATTCTGGTGTTTCTTACTTGCTTGGATACTTTAGAAGGCAGTCCCAGATTTTCAGACAAGGCGGCGAGGGGATCAAGATGGCTCCATGTCATTCACTGATCAACAGTTTGGATGTAACTGAACATTTCTGAGTTTCCCTTTCGGGAGTTACCGTTTAAGAAGTATTTGAGTGTCATATGCGTAGTTACTGCAGGTAAGCTGAAATCATTGATAATTGCTGATAACAATTTCATGTAGATGTTTAAAAGCATGTGAGAGATGATAGAGGCTTGCAGAACCTCTGCTCTTCTGATGTAACGTTTGGATGAGAAAGAAGAAGTATGGATGGCAGTTCCCATTGAGAGCAGTCCCCTGTATGCCAGCTTCTCAGAGTCCTTGTATTAGAGTGTCATGATCAAGCGTGTCACTGGCAGCTGAAAGGTCCAATAAAACTAGTGCATCACTCCATTCTAATCTGTTTTTAAAGTAATCTCAGATGTTGATTAGTGCAAGTTCTGTGCCTCTTCTTTCGACGGAATCCTGTTTTTTGAAATTTGAAAGTAAGGAGTTATCTTCAACAAATTGAGGCAACTGAGTGAATGCTTCTATTTCTATTAGTTTGACTTGTTACTATTGACTTGTCTCTATACAAATATGAAGAGGCTGTCCATAGAGCGGTTGAACTAATGGCCCCGCAAAAATTGTTTAAAGAAAGGCCGGCCCGGAAACAGGAAGTCTGGTTCTCTGAGGAGTTGCGGGCGCTAAAACAAAAGGCTAGGAAAATGGAGAAAGCATGGAGAACATCACATCTGGAGCTGGATAAATCCAGCTATCAGACAGCCATGAGCATTTACCATAAGGCCATTAAAGTTGCCCGTAAGAATCACATTACTGTGCAACTTGAAGAGGAAGGGAATGCTCCTAAAGCCCTATACCAGGTTTTAAACTCTTTCCTTAAACCCGTGGCATGTGAAAGCTTAGATATTTCCTCGCAACAACTATGTGATAATGTCTCAACTTTCTTCACCAAGAAGATTGAAAACATCTACAGCAAAATCATGGTGTCAAACGCACTCACTGACCCATGTACTGTCTTCCCCAAGGCTAATAGCAGCACCCGTCAGGTCACCCTCTCTAGCTTCCCTAATATAACCTTTCTGGAGGTGGAGAAGTTGATTGACCTCATTAAAAGTAGTAGTCCGTCCAATTTAATCCCAGGACGTATTAAGGGTGTAGTTGGCAAAATCTTGGGTCCTGAAATCCTGAGACTGGTGAACCTTTCGCTAGATACAGGGTGTGTACCAAGAGAATGGAAAAAGGCCTTGGTTAGGCCTATTAGAAAAAAAACCTCCGTACCTTGGACAGATCTAGCCAACCTACGTCCTATCCCTCTGCTCCCCTTTTTGGGTAAGTTAATCGAAAAGCATGTGAACAAACATCTTTCCAACTTCCTGGAACAATCTGGAAGTTTGGATCCCTCTCAGTCTGGCTTTAGGCCGAACTATAGTACCGAAAATTAAGATCATGGAACATACCGGAGAGCTTACTAAGGGGCCTGTTGCTATTTTATACCGATACATGGACACAAGTTAAACTAGGCACCGGCACGCGACTGTCGAGAACAGTGTCCACAAAAACCGGATTAAAGCAAGGATGCGTCCTGGCGCCTCACTTGTTCAACCTATTTCTTTCGGACCTTTCCGGCAAACTAAACACCTGTAATGCTCACCCTCCGAGACTAGGTAACCTGCAACTCTCACATCTTGCATACGCGGACGACATTGTACTCATGAGCCTAACAAAAGTCGGTATGACTAGATTACTAACAGAACTTTCACTTTTCTTGTCTGCTAACAAACTGACCTTGAATTTTTCTAAAACCAAAATAATGTTAATTTCCAATCGGCGCTCAATAGATTACAATATCTGCATAGAAGGCAAAAGGCTTGAAAGGGTCTCAAATTATAAATATCTGGGATACTTTGTTGATGATAAGATGACTCTGAAAGCCCAGAAACATTACCTTACGCAATGAACTGGAGCCTTGATCTTTGCATTTAGCTCTTTGTATAAAAAACTAGAGGGCCCATCGTTCAAACCACTACTAACGGTAATCGCAGCTAAAGCCCTTCCCACCCTAACATACGCAAGCACAGCAATGCACGGTAAGGACGGTGCCCTGTTGAATAGCCTGATTACCCAAATTTATAAGAAAGCGTTTCAACTTCATCGCGATGCTTCACCAGCGCAGATGCTACTAGAATTTGGCCTCATGAACGAGTCTGTGGGAAGACTATACACGTGCATTAAAACCTGGTACCGCATCAAAATGAACGCCACTGATAACAACTTAAACAAATTTTTGTGGCAGGAAGTCGAAATGGGAACAAGATCAGAGGCAACCAAATTTCTGATTAATGCACTGGAATCAACACGTACCGCCCAGCTATGGGAAAAAAACTTGCCGTTTAAATCATTTAAACAGGTAATAAACAATGCCGCTAAATTACATTCTCTACTTATTGATAAGGAAATCTTCTCCCATCGCTCACATTCTTGGGCTATAATTAATAGCTACAAACTACTTACTCCGGTGCTCTATCTGGACTCTACATATTCAGTGTTTACTAAAAAAAGGTTGATGGCTCTAAGATTCAGAAAATACCCAACGCTGGCTGATGCACCAGCCTGGAAACACACGGGATCTATTGCCTGTTGGCTCTGCGATTACACCAAAGAGGACATAATCCACATTATTTGTCACTGTACAAAGTTGAAACAGGAGCGAACGCTTCTTTTAAAGAATCATTTTCTGACTAAGGGCTTACGCACCTGCAGGTCAGCTATTATAGGCTGTTTGGACTCTACGGACACACAAATTAACTGTAAGATGGTGAAGTTTCTGCTTGCCTTTGAAAAACGTTTGTTAAATAACTAATATCTCTAACACTGTATTGCAATTTTCTGAAACTTCATTTTCTTGTCCTTTTAAAACGATTATTTGAATTTATCTTGATGTAAATTATGAAGATGTATTTTAACTAATTTTAATTTTTAATATTGTGTCACAAGTGCAAAGGAAACTTTTTTTGTTATGGTTTTAATTAACTGAACAATAAAGTTTATTATTATTATTATAGTACCGAATCGGCCTTGCTGTCGATAACTGACGACCTCCGCATGTACCAGGACAGGGGAGTTTAGGTTGCCCTGGTGCTGCTGGATTTATCGGCAGCGTTCGATACGGTATCCCACACTATTCTTATCGATCGCCTTGCTGAGAGTGGACTGGAAGACACTGCACTGGACTGGTTGAAGAGTTGGTATTAAGTCGTATTGACTACTGCAATGGCCTTTTAGCATCTGCTAACGAAGAAGTACTAGATAAACTTCAAGTAGTGCAGAGCACTGCTGCCAGATTGGTTTTAAATGCTCCCTCTAGAACTCCTTCCAAGCCCCTTCTGGCCAAGTTCCACTGGCTGTCTATCCGTCAGAGGATTAAATTCAAGGTCTGTTGTATTGTCCATAAAGGAATCGATGGTTTAGGGCCCTGCTATTTAGCAGAAAAATTTGTTTTGTATGCTCCTATGAGGTGTCTTCGTTCGAGCAATCAGCCGCTTCTGAAGGTGCCTAGGATAAAAAAGACAAGACAGGGAGGCAAGGCGCTGTCTGTCATTGGTCCTACGCTCTGGAATGATCTTCCTCTTTCCCTCAGACAATGTTTGAACCGTTCCAGCTTTAGAAGTAAATTGAAAACTTCTTTGTTCCAGTGCTGATTTGAAATTTCTTGTTCTTATATTTCCTTGGGCACTACTGACCGTCTGTGATTCCTATCTGTCTTTGATACTCTCCTTTTTCTCTTTATGCTCTTTTGTCTTGGTCATTTGTATGCATAGTTACCGTTTAGGAAGGCTCCAACAGCGCAGAGATACTCCCTTGTGGAGTCGATTCTAGCGCTTTGCAAACCCGCTAATAATAATAATAATAGTTGTTAAAAGGATGTTCTTGAAGATTTGTGGTGGATATGTTCAGCAGGGCAACCTGCAGGGCTAATTGTTTTTACAAGTTCCATATATTTAGTTTGAAGGAATTCAAAGGCTGGGGCAATTAACTTTGGTCGAGATTGTTCGAAAAAAGCTTGTGCTGGTGCTTTTCTTTTGGTTTAAATAGGAATACAACATGCCTGCTTTTTTGTGTATTGATTTACCAGTTTGTCAGTACATAAAGTATTGGGAAATGGGATGGTTTCCTTCAGTGCATTTAGGTTTACACAATGGAGTGAGAATTTTATAAAATTCTTTATTTTCACATTGTGCATTCTGAATATAGTTTGAATAGTAGTTTTTGTAGATGTTTTGATAGATGGTATGTATATTCTGTTGTGTTTGAGTAGGAAAAGTTTGTCTTGGTGTTGTGTGTCTTGAGCCAGGTGCATTGCAGCTTTGTAATTGTTTTGTTTTATCTGTTTTTTAGTACTGTATTCATCCAGGGTGCTTGTTTTCTTTTCTCATGTTTTGTTGTTTTTAGTGGAAAGGGGATAACAAAAGCTTCTAGGAGCCAGTTACAGGCAAAAGTATGTGGAAGGTTGTATCTGATGACAAGGGCCTCAAGACCTTGTATAGATGTGTCCCCAACTTTAGAGTCATTTATTGTTTCCTTGCATATAACAGTTGCAATAATGGGCCCATGCTATCCCCAACCATGACTTAGTTATGAAGAGCAAGTCAGGTTGTTTGTCAATTAGTAGATCATAGATTGGTGCTTTTATTTTAGAAAGGATTGTCTGAGCACTGCCTGGTTTCTGAATGACCATGCTACGTTCTGCTAGACCTCTGTCTCTGGATTTTTTTTACACATAATTCTTAGGGTGAACTTGAAAGGAAGGAAACGGGATATCAAGACAATTCTTCGGTATCTATTATGTAGTTGCTTAAGGACCCTGATTTGCCCTTACTGGACTTCTGTCTCATGGCTCTACATATAACACCTTAGGTGCACTTGGAAGGAAGGGAAAAGGATGACAAGACAATTTTGTTCCTGAAGACCCTTCCTTTGTCAAAACAACTGTGTTATTTGAGTGAAAGTTTGGAGTCAAGGATGAATCCTTCAATTAGGGTGTGAATCCCTTTAGGTTTAAGTTGAAGAGCAATGACTGAATCAGAGAATATTTGGTGCTATAGGCCAATCAGAGAATTGCAGTCTTCATGGCGTTTAATATCAGGTAGTTTGTTGACATCCAGGCCTAAATGAAGTTAAGGCAGGCTTTAAACATCTGTATGTCATTGGTTGATGTGATTTTGAGGCAGTGTTGAGTGATGTCATCATGCTGGGGAATAATGATGTTGCTATCTGCTAGCTTGGCTACTAAGGATTTCCTATAAAGGCTGAAATGATCAATAACAGAATGAAGCCCTGGGGGTCTCGGCTGGTGGCCGGGAGAGTCTGGGATTGAATATTTTCTATCTGAGCTAGCAACAAGCTCAGATAGAAAATATTCAATCCCAGACTCTCCCAGTCACCAGCAGAGACCCCCAGGAAGGGAGGAAGGATGAGAAACATTGAAGGATTATGCAGTGAAGCCCATGCGAGTTCTCTGGGTGGAGATCAATGATGTATGGTTGATGGTATTGATATTTGTAGAGAGATTAAGCAGGACCAGGAGCCAAAGGTTGTTTTGGCACTCAAGAAGAGGGCATCTTCGCCTACTTGGAGCTGCAGCATGGTATGCATTCTGATTGATAACCTTGAAGTAGTTGTTGTGGCTGATATACTCATGTAGCTTGGTCAATGATTTTTCCAAGAAACTCAAAGTGGGATATAGGACAGTTGTTTGCAAGGTCTGCCTGATCTAGTATAGGAGGGAGACATCCATTACAACGTGGTCTTTACACAGCGGTATGTTTACAACATGGCTGGAGTTGGAATAGTAAATCATACTATCCTGAGTCCAGCTCCTCTAGCGCAAGTCGTTGTAACGTTGTAATGACTGCATTGTAAATGTATTGCGGTGTAAAGACCGCGTTGTAACGTCATACATTCAGTTTAGGATGATTCAGTACTCTGGCAGTATCTCTGTTCATGAGGCTGTCCAAGAAGGTGCTCTGAGATAGTGTGGCTTTGATAATGTGGAAAAGGGGTGTGAGGGCTTCACTTTGCAAAAATGTTATGATGGATTAGGGATGCATGATACCTTTGGAGGAGGTGGTTTGAAGTTATTGCAGAAAGTTGGATAGGTCTGTGTGGGAGATAATGCTGAAAGATATCTAGTTATTTGTAAGGGGACTGGGAATAGGTGAAAGTGTAGGTGATGAAGAAAAATTTGATAGATTTGCATCTGTCGAATGATGATGGCATTGAAACTTCTGGTATGAGGTTGGCACTTTGTTTTACAGCCTTAAGATGACTTTACTTCTGTTTATTGTTCCGTTGACGGTGATTTTTTAGTAGACATATTATTATGGTGATGATGAAATGATGGTTGGAGTGGAGTGCTTTCAGAAGGATAAGGCACACCAGATGTTTTGATCTTATAAGCTTCTTCTCTTCTCCTCATATAACATGTATGTTTTTAGTGAACTTTTGGGTGTACCCGGTTGCTAATGGACTAAGCTTGGTGGTGCAAGTTTTCATAGGGAGATAGATTGTTATGTGATTCTTCAAAGTAGTGTTGTGAATGTTGAGAAGGGTTTTAACATCTGTTGAGGGCTTGTAATGTCTGAGTGGGTCAATTTGTTCTTCTCCAAGTTGTTCTAGACTGATGTCCTTTAAGAAGCGAATGGTCACTTACTACTTTTTCTTCTGCCCTTCATGTGGCACATTGGCATATGTGATGGTGAAGTGAAAGATGTGATGATCAGTCCAGTCCAGGAGTATGGTAATGAAGAGAGGATGAGGCCCAGTGTGTTGTCCTGAAGTAAGTTATATGTCAAACATGAGTAAAAGTATAGTATTTTAAACAATGTACAAATGGAGGTGCATTGTTTATATATCAGTGCCTTTAACTGTATCCCTCAAGTGGCTTGCAACGGTGCTTTGGGAGGTTTGGGGTGCAACTAAGGAATGCTCTCTACCTACATCCAGGCGATAAAAGTCCCTACACATACACAAATATAAAAACAATTCCTTGTCGATGAAGTTAAACCAACAACATGTTACTGGTATAACTATTTATGGTACGCTGGATAAGTAACATTTTAAAATGTATAATATTTATCCTTTCTCACAGATCAAGGATTTTATACTGATTGTGAACACCGTGTTCTCAGAAGGACAGGTACTGTATATGTTTTGTCCTGGTTGCAAGTGAAATGGCTAGTATATGTTCTGCCTATTTACCTATATGGTTCTGAATGGTCACATATTTCTGTAAGTCAATGATACAATAGTGTCATAATGTCTGAATAACTTTAGTCACTTGAAGCGCCATATAATGAGTCTGATATAGAGTCTACTTCTTGAATTCTACAGGGCACAGATTTCACCAGTCTCATTTATCCCATTCCTGAACGTGTGATACAGATAAATGAGTGATGTACAGAGATGTGATTTAAGCAGGGCTGGACTTGCCGTAGCGGGCATCGGGCGTTTTCCCGATAGGCCGCTAAAGTGGGGGACAGATTTGGGCCCCTGGAAGTCATTTTTATTACTGGGGGTCGGCAATATCGGCCCCCTGTAACAAAATCGTCCAAAACCGGCACTCGCAAACCTACCGGCTGTATTCCCCCCTCTCCCCGGTGGGGGGGGGGGGGCAGCTGAACAGTTTGCCAGGGCCAGTTTCCGTTCCCAGTCCCTCCCTGGGTTTAAACACATCCATTGCATCAAGTGACAATTCAATCGTACTCAGACCTGAACAAGCATGGTTCCTAACTCACTTTGGAGCTTCAGATTTAGATTTCATTTTCTGCAATGACACTATGTATGATCTTATTCTTAAAAAAGATGGTAGAACTCTTTTCAATAAGTTTTGTATACTGGAACGTTGTGGCATCCATTATGTTGCAAACTGAGGGGCAGCATTTCCCAGGCCTCTCTCTAACTGCTCATATCTTGATATGTGCATACACATCTATCATCTATTTTTTATTTTGTTATTTGTTGGGGCACATAAATAAATTCATATTCAAACAGCTGTTCCCGAAAGATTCCAGATTAATAAAATAGACATTGGAATAAAAACGTATACACTTTATAACAGCATTACTTTTAGATATACATGATTTTTTCAATTCATTATCACTTTTCAAACGGAATTATTATTACAGAAGGAATAAGCCTTGGAGTAAAGGAGAGAGGAAAAAACCCTGCACACCGATAGCAGTTTTCATGTGCCTTTGACAAAAATATAACATACGGTTGGGCACTATCAGACCCTGTGCTACTAACCCCCAGTAGCATTACTTCTAGGGTTAAAACCACATTAACCTTCAGGGTTAACTCTAAGAACTGTTCTATACTTTTTTTTTAGATCATCCCGCCACAGACAGGTTAAAAACATGTGCACCACATCTGCCCTGACGTCCTGGAACGGGGACAACAGATACCCACAAACCAACCCCATTTTGCTATTTTATCTGGTGTATAATGCAAGTCTTACATCGTTTTAAATTGCTGTGCCTGTAACTTTGATGAGCAGGGTATATTATGTCCCTTGTCTAAGAAATAAAGAAAACTGGATCCTTTTATCTCAAGCCTTCGATCCAATTTTTAGGCTTGTCTCTCTAGGTCGTCTGGCTGAATGGTGATCAGCTCATTATAAATTCTACTAATGGGGCATCCAGAATAATCCCTCAAACTATCAATCATAAGGTTCTTAGCTAGCCCGTTTGAGCCCCCTGTTTTCTTTCCCAAATAGCTACGTACCTGTAAGTATTTAAAAAAATCTTTATTATCTACCCCATATCTGTCCTGTAGCTCTGAAAATTACCTAAACCCAGCTGCATTGACTAAGTCCCACACCGCAACGACCCCTAAGTCTTTCCATCATTTCAATATACAATCATGAAAAACTATTAGTAATGCTGAATTCATATATAGAAGGTCTAATAATTTATTCTCTCAACCCCCATCTTTCCTTTTATTGTCTTCCACACCGGGCCTGCTGCTAGTAGGGTCTTGAACCTCACCTTCCTATAGTAACTAGGTTCGATAAACCTTAAATACAGGTTTTAAGCGTCCTTCCCCACCCATAACTCATAAATATCTGGTACCCTCCCTTGATTCCAGAGGTCAAAAGGTTTTCCCCCCACTAATGCACACATGTATTGTAATGCTTATGCTAAATAATACAATCTGAAGTCTGGGAGAGATAATCCAGCTTTCTCCCCAGGGAGGGACATAAACTTTATGGACCGTCTTGTCTTACCATGTGCCAATATAAATATATTTATCAACCCATGCAACTTTATAAACCATATTGTCTTGAATATCAAAGGTATTGATCTAAAAAGGAAGAAAACTTTAGGGAATAAAACCATTTTCACCACATTACAGTGGCCTATCATGGTAGGTGAAGATTATTCAGCCAGGCGAAGTACTGTGATCCCTTCTGGATAACCGTGGCAAGATTCAACTCTACAATTTTTCCAATATTGGATTAAATATTTACTCCTAAATATATTGCTCACTGTGTGACCCAAAGGTCATTCAGTCTAAGATATTCAGTAATTACAATTTGGGTTTCATGCTGATTAAGTGAATACCGTGATATTTCCCCAAAGGCCAATGTTTCTTTAGTTTTTTCAGCCAAGGCTGACTCCGGATCTCGTGTAGTGACAGCTAAATCATCTGCGCAGCTCAGGATCTTGGTGTCCATCCCATATCGGCTTATAGGTTTTTTCCTGGGGTTAGTATTGATTCAGAGGATTCAGGGGTCAATATAGCAGGGTAACAATAATGGAGAACAGGGACAGCCCTACCTGATCTCTCTTTTTTTCTGGAATTCTTCCATTTGTCCTCTCGCCAGTACCAATCTGGCTTTGGGAAAAGCATATAATACTCGTAGAGTTTTAATAAAAGACAATCCAATCCCCAGCTGTTCGAGGACCGTCCACAGAAAGTCCCAGGAGACCCTATCAAATGCTCTCTCTGCATCTAGAAGTATAAGTGCCATAGGGTCTCCTGACACTAATGCCACGTCGAAGAGCATCATGACTCTTCTGACGTGATCTGTAGTACCCATCCAAGGGATAAATCTGTGCTGTCTAGGCGAGATAACTCTTCCAATGACGAGACTCAAGCAATTTGCCAAGACCTTTAAATATATTTTAGTATCCGTTTTTACCAACTTGATCAGTCAATATGAACCTGGTTCTGTGGCTGGCTTCCCCTTCTTCGAAAATGCCACTATACTGGCTTGTGCCCAGGATTCTGGTTGCAGCTCCCCCAGTTGTACCTGACAAGGCATATTTGAAAAATGTTCCCAACGAGAGGGCCGGAAAACTTTATAAAACTTGAGCAGTATTTGATCTGGACATGTGGCTTTCCCTGCTGCAAGCTTGCTGAGCGCTTTTAGTATTTCAAAGGACAAAAAGGCAGCAACCAGAACTTCCTGATCCTCCAAGGGGAATTTCTCTAGACCGCAAGCAGGTAAATATTCCCTAATTGCATCATCACCGCTATCCGGCTGTGCGTTCCTCAACAGCTGCAATCCTTTTGCCATTTTCTGCGCAGGCCTTTGCAATTTTTTTGACCGCCCCTTGGAGCTTTTTTGTTGCCAGGTGTTTTTTTTACGATCTTGCCGTGTCTCTTCCTGGTGCTGTTTAATCGAATCATATGTCAATCACAGGGTCAGTTCTTCAGAGTCCTGACTGCTATGTCTTTTACTGACTGCCGAGTAGGGTTCCTCGTATTCCTTTGGCGTGGCAGAATAATCCCACTTTTAGGTGAGGCTTCTTTGCTTCTTCGGGCCTTCCTTGCACTGCCTTTGGGGCATCCGCTCCTTGCTTTGCCTGAGGTTTCTCTTCCTACGGACTACTGTATCAAGTCCATCCATCTGGCTGCTGGCATCGGACCTAAATGATGTAGAGGCGCATTCCACATCGGATACAGCCACACTTGCTGCACTTGTGTCAGACCCATCAGTCAAAGAGAAAAACTTATCCCATAGATCTAGGGATTCTTCAACCGACCGGTGGCTTACAACCCTCTTTATTAATGCCTTTGTCTCTAGTCCTACCCTGTTTAAAGGTGGAGGTTCTGAGACCTCTGGTGTGGCCAAGTTGTCTGAGACACTTCCTCCAGAGGGGTGACACCCTGCTCTTGCCCAACCTTCGTGAGCTGGGACTGTCAGAGGGATCTCATTTTCTAGGTTGTGATCGAGTTGTTCTGATTCTGGCCTGTCCCTCCTGTTGTAAACACCACCATTATGGATCGGTTCCTTACATTGAGTTATGGAGTGGTGCTCTACCTCCCCATCCCCTCCTACCTCAGTGATGGTGCTCTTTTGTCACGGACTAAACAAGATGGCGGTCCTGTAAAAAGACCGCTGTAGTCTTTCCAGTCTCCTGCTGCTCAATGCTGATGCTGATGAGCCTCCAAAACCATTGGCTTGCTCCTCGGAATTAGCATAGTTTGCACCCTGCTTACCTGGAACAAAGAAGCGGTGACCTGGCTTTTATGACAGCCTTTTGCATGGACGGTCCTGGCGATGCTGGGGGCTTCCATTGAACGGATCTCTGTCTCCGCTCGAGCCACTGCTGAGCTCCTGGCTGTGTGGCACGGATGGCTCTTGGTGGGAAATGGCACCAAACTGAACATGCTTCCTAAATCTGCTTGTTCTACCCGCGACCAGAGTAGAGAAGTTGGGCAATCAGCATCAGTGGCTGTCACCATGGTCTCCACAGAGGTATGCCCCCCGCCACGCTCCAAGGGTACAAAACTCATTATCCCTGGGGAATCTAAAATTGCCCTTAAAGGAAGCAAGGGCATGGATGCCCACCCTAACGAGAATAATGTTAGTGAAGAAAGAGGGGCAAAAGTTAAACCCCCCCCCTCCAGTAGGCAATGACTCTGCAGCAGTAGCCTTTCGAGGACGCAAGAGCCCTATACCCTACTATTTATAAATATCATTTTATTTCACTGAAATGCACAGAAACAGAAAATGAATGCCACAAATCAGTAATTCAAAGCAACTTGCCATTTGCTGCCTACACACTTAAGATGTGGAGAGCTATAAATACATTGATATCCTTATCAGCCATCTTCTAAGTAGCACTTTTGCAATACTCTAATCAACCTGTCTGTCAGACACCATCATCATCTCATTGAAGCCATACATGGCACAGACACATGGATCACAGATACCACCTGTAAAGACACATATACCCCCATTGCATATGTCAACACAGATAATACATATTCAGTGGCATATTTGCAAGCCCCATGCACCGCTGTTGCGTCCCTTTTAATATCGGGGAAAGTGATACACTGGCAGCGCAAGTGTCTTGTAAATAGGCTCCACAACCTCTTAACATACACCCCTTAAAACATGTGCACTGCAAACACACAAACTACATAAATACAATCACCCTGCAGACTCACTCCACTCACAGACTATAACTTTCTGACAGACAGCGAGGCATTCATGCAATCACCTGTACACATAAATAGACACACTCTTAAAATCACCCAATTTATATCCCCATCACAGATGTACGTAAACACAACCACCAACTAAATCACAGACAATCACAAAGACACACACTTATCCTGCGGCAAGCATACCATCCCAGAAGACCGCTTCCTCAGCTCACTTATACTAGGAAACCATCCTTTTAACAAATGGGATAATCAATGGCTTCTTTGAAACTTCCCTCTGATTTTCTAATTGATGTCAACTACTCATAAAGAACAAGCATTTGCAATGCAACAGGTCTCGCATTAGGAAAGTTTGAGCTATTGGTATTGTAAATGACACATTTTGTATTTATGTTTTGTTTTTGAAAGTAACGAAATTAATAGCTTTGTCATTTACAATGCTAATAGTTATAACTTTCGCAAATGTGACACCTATAGCATTTGTAATGCAATATGTGTTGTATTTACGTGGCTTACATGTATTGATAATACAAATAACAATGGTTTTTAATTTTTTATCAATGATTAATACTTAAAAAAGTTATTGTAGTTTATAACGGCAATAGCTTAAAGTTTTGTAAATAACTTTTGTGAAGATTATGTTCATTTTATTTTATTGTGACGAAAATCCAAGAACAGAAGTGAAATATTAACATCTTTTTGTTACATTTGTAATAAAGCTTGAAACATTGAGAGAACATATTTTAACCAGGTGTTGTTGAATGGTTGCACAGACTGATGCTGTAGTGGTGCTGAGTGATGTTGTGATGGCGAACGAGTGATGCTATGGCATTCAGTGATGCTGTGGTAGCGCATAGTGATGTTGTGGTGCCCCTGAGTGATGCCGTGGTGGTGCGGAGTGATGATGTATGCTATGCTATGTTTTGTTTTGCTATCCTATGTTTTGTTTTGCTCTCCGATGTTTTGTTTTGCTATCCTATGTTTTGTATTGTTATGCTATGCTATGTTTTGCTATCCTATGCTTTGATTTGTTATGCTATGTTATGCTTTGTTTTGTAATGCTATACTATGTTTTGTTATGCTATGTGATGTTGTGTTTTGTTATGCTATGTTTTGTTATACTATGCTATACTATGTTTTGTTTTGCTATCCTATGCTTTGTTTTGTTATGCTATGCTATGTTTAGTTTTGCTATCCCATGCTTTGTTTTGTTATGCTATGCCATGTTTTATTTTATTATGCTATGCTATGTTTTGCTGTCTTTTGCTATGCTATGCTTTGTTATGCTATGCTTTGCTAAGCTTTGTTTTGCTATGCTATGTTTTGTTATGCTATGCTTTGTTATGCTATGCTTTGTTATACTATGTTGTGTTATGTTATGCTATGCTTTGTTGTGTTTTGTTATGCTATGCTATGTTTTGCTATGCTTTGCCATGCTATATTTTGTTATGTATGCTATGTTTTGTTGTGTTTTGTTATGCTATACTATGTTTTGTTATGCATGCTTTGTTTTGTGTTTTGCTATGGTTTGTTATGCTATCTTTTGTTATGCTTTGTTTTATGTTATGTTATGCTATTTTTTGTTATGTCATGCTATGTTTTGTTCTGCTATGTGTTGCTGTGTTTTGTTATGCTATGTTGTGTTATATATTGCTATGTTTTGTTTTGCTATGCTTTGTTATGTTATGCTATGTTTTGTTATGCTATGCTATGCTATGTTTTGTTGTGTTCTGTTATGCTATATTTTGTTTTGTTATGCTATTTTTTGTTTTGCTATCCTATGCTTTGTTTGGTTATGCTATGCTATGTTTTGCTATCATATGCTTTTTTTGTTATGCTATGCTATGCTGTGTTTTGTTATGCTATGCTATGTTTTGTTATGCTATGCTGGTGTGGGGGTGTGAGTGAGGGTGTGGGGGTGTGAGGGTGAGGGTGTGAGGGTGAGGGGTGTGAGGGTGAGGGAGGGTGAGGGGTGTGAGGGTGTGAGGGGTGTGAGGATGTAAGGGTGAGTGAGGGTGTGTGAGGGTGAGAGGGGTGAGGGGGTGAGAGGGTGTGTGAGGGTGGGGAAGCAACACAGAGCATGGGTGGGGGAACCAACATGGAGGGCATAGGTTGTGGGGTGAAGGAAAGCAAACTGGAGACAGCAAGAGCAGCAAGAAGCACTGGAGGAGAAAAGCAAACAGGTAGAAGAGAGCAATGTACAGCTTAGATGGAAGTGGGGAAAGAAGCACACGGGCCACAAAGCAACGCTTGGAGAGAATCACAGTCGGGCATGTGCATCATGGAGGGGGGCAGGGGCAAATAAAAAGGATGAGAGACAGCAACACTGAGCATGAAGAGAGAAGAGAAGATCACTAGGGAGACAGCTGGAAAACACATGCACCAAAGCAGAAAGCACTGTGATGTTAGTGGTTCGTTCAGCATTATTGAGAGACAGAATCATCCTAGAAGCAATACAACATAAAACAATAATGTCAAAGAGGCATGTCTTTTGTTTTTTCCAGATCTGAACCCCCTCTACCCTGGCTAGGAAAAACAAGCATTAGCAAAGCCAATAGATTTCATCTTAAGGACCTATTAGCTTTGCCAGCGATTTTTAGCGATGATGTACATTATCCACGAAGCTGCGCATCATGATTGATGAATAATTTTTAACAATCCTGTCACGCATCAAGCATTGCACTCTCAAATTGACGCAGTGCTTTCATTTAGTGATCCAAGTTGGATCGGCAAATAAAAAGAAAAAAAATTTAAACGCATTTCTTTTTAGGAGGGTTGGGGAGCAACACGAGGCGTGGGAGTGGGGAAGCAACATGTGGGAGCAGGTGAGGAAAGCAATATAGGGGAAAGGTGGGGCAGAAGTGAAACAGGCACGAGTAGCGTGGAAGTAACACAGGGGAACGAGTGGGATGAAAGCAACAGAGGGACAAGAGTAAGATGAACGCAACACGGGGGCACGACTGGCATCAGAAACATGTGGTACAAGCGTGATGGAAGCAACACAGGGGTGCAAGCGGGGTGGAAGCAACACAGGGGTGCAAGCGGGGTGGAAGCAACACAGGGGTGCAAATTGAATGGAAGCAACACAGGGATGCGAGCAGGATGGAACACAGGGGTGCCAGCGGGGTGGAAGGAACTCAGGGGTGCCAGCGGGGTGAAAGCACCTAGGGGTCACAGGTGGGGAGCAACGTGGAGCACAAGAGTTAACAAGAAAAGAGTGGCAGACCATATAAACGTGGAAGGGCATGTAACCACAACCACGGCCGATTTCTGGCATCCGTGACTGCTAGGCAGTCTGGTGACGAGAAGGGGGGTGGAGTGAGTACAAACAAAGGAGCCTGATTAAAGCAGAGGAGAAGGGAGTGGGAGTGTGAGCAAAGGAGCCATTAAAACAAGCTCAGGCATTGCGCGGAGGGGGGCGGGGGAGCGATTCCTTTGAAGTGTAAATAAACCAGCATGAGTGCGGAGATGTCAGCGAAAAGCCTTGACAGAGGAGCTTTCAATTAGCATCTTCTTGTAACACCTTTGCATACGACTTGTGATTGTGACGAAACATTGAAAACAATCCCACGAAATGTTGGCACAAAAACGAATACGAAAACCAACCTCGCCCGCAAAATATAAAAAAAAAGCTACTCTCCCTTCGACTTACACCCGACTTATCCTCAAGCGCCAAAAATATCCTCATAGGACGGTGTGCATATTACTACTCCGAGTAAAATACTGTTCAGGTTATGAAACAACGATCACAGGAAGAGAAACAAAAAACTAGAATCTTCCCTGGCAGCAGGACATACAGCCAGTGATTACCTGCTCGTTAACTCTTAACAAAAGATGTGCGCGTGCACTGCCGAAAACGAAACCTGTTGTGTGGCGGGACTTCCATCTTCTGCGGGAAGCCTGCGCCCACAGAGTGGCTGACCAGAGGAGCAGTGGTGACGCGGGGCTCCCATGCCCGAGGGAGAGCCCCGCGGAGGCTGCAAAAGTCCAGAGTGGCGCTGATGCGTGAGTGGGGCTTACTTGTACTGGGGGTGGCGGCGGGGGGGTGGCAAAGGGGGTGGCAGCAAGGGGGGGTGGTGGGGTGTATGTCTCTGTGCGCTTGTGTGTGTGTGTTTGTGTGCGCTCGTGTGTGTGTGCGGCAGGGGGGTTAGTGTCTCTGTATGTGTGTGTGCGTGTATGTGCGCTCGTGTGTGTGTCTCTGTGTGTGCGCATGCATGTGCGAAAGCAGGTGGGTGGCTGTGTGTGTTGGAGGCTTTCAAGGAAGACAGGAGATGGTGAACGCGCGCGCGACCTGATCCGATTGAGGCATGCTGCGCGTGCCCATCTCTTGTCTCCTTGTAAGCAGAGCCGCAGACAATAGGTCTCTCGCTGCGATAGGGCTTCGCCCTGCGTCGCAGGTGTGAGACCTAAAAAACTATCATGAAACCACATTTAAAAATAAAATTTAAATAAACACAGAGTGAAATTCTTGAGTGCTGGGACTTTATCTTTTGGTAACTTATAATGAGCATCATAAATTTCACTAATTTCCAATTAATTTTCTACCAGATTAAAGTCAATGGTGGCACGATTTGTTATATATAATTTGTTGAAGCAATCATCTAAAGTTTTCCTTAAGGTACAATAAAAGAAGCAACTGCTCTGGCCCATTTCCTTTTTTTTTGTTCAAAATATTTTATTCGTTTTCAAAAGATAGAAACATCCAACCAATAATGTCCATGTCGAAAACAGATGCTTGTTTATGGCTTATAAGCATGAAAAAGTACTAGTATAGTACATTAAAATGTTAAACCGTAAGTGAAAAAAATATCTTGAATTAAATTTGAAACCATAAAAGGTACAAGAGAGATGTAGAGTGAAGAGAATTATCTATACATCGGAATGTTCTGTAATACTATCCGGTAGCATCAAGAATCATTTATTAAAGGGAAATATAGAAAACCGAACAAGTAAGGAGGAAAAGAAAAGAATCAAGAAGAGATGGGAAGGTAATTACGAATATGTGATTGGGAGAAGGAAAGTCATGTGGTCTGTGATGGGGTTAAAACCCTGTTGGATGGAAAGCTCCAGAGAGGGAATGTTGGGGGAACATGATAAATAGTCAGGTCACAATAACAGTGTCAAGTGTTTTCCAGATCTTTGTCAAGTTATGGGAAACCCCGAAGACATGGATAGTTGCAAGACTCGGACCACCTGAGCTGTTAAAAATTCAGTCTGATCTCCAGAAAGTTTTTCTGGACACCAGTTTTTCTGGACACCAGAAAAACTCTTCAAGCTCAAACTCCTTGATAAGCCCCTTTGCTGGAACTGCAAATCACAAGTGGGTGACATGGCACATATGTTCTTACACTGTCCGCTACTCCAAACGTTTTGGGATAAGATCTTTACTTATATCCAACATACCTTCCACTTTCGGTCGCCCAGAGACTTCACATATATTCTGCTGGGGGCGATTGACCCAAAAATAGCTAGGGATCATGACAGACACCTCCTGGACCTCATGCTCACACTTGCATGCAAAATCGTTCTGAGTAAGTGGAAGAGTGCTTCCGATGTCTCCTTCACACACTGGCAGGAATGGCTGGCTTCCCTGAGGGGAGCGAATAATGACGTTCTCCATTCATCCCCTTGGCAAAAACCTCACACCAAACTCTGGAGTCTACTTGATTCATTGGAACTCCGTTATGACCCACCTTGGGCACATTGGTTAACATACATCATGTCCCTCGCCCGGTCTTTGATGTTACATTGGGCATTACTCCCGGTAATGTATGCTAGCTGTCTTGAAATAAGCTACTTACTTCAAGTCATGTTGCTGCTCCCTGGACCCTCCCCTCTTCCTCGTTCCCCTCTGTTCTCCTTCCTCAGTCCTCCTATATCTCTGCCTCTTCCTCTCTTCTTCCCTCTCTCTTTCCCATTACATACGCTCCGCGGGATTGAGATTTTATGCATGGGCGTTTTATTCAATGCTCTCATTTGATATTTACTTGCATGGACCTTTTACGTGTTTACTTCATGTATGATGTATTATTGATCCGCTATTATTTTCCCCGACAACACCTACTGTACTTTTCCATGCACTGCTGGTTGTATCTCCTTTTGTGAGACAATTTTTGTATGCTTGTCTTTTTGGTATTTTTGTGTTATTTGAATCTCAAATAAAAAAGATTTGAAAAAAAAAAAAAAATCAGTCTGATAGTCAAATCACATTGTGAGAATACAAACTCCCTTATCATGAGGCAATCAAAGTTTTTTCCGAGTAATTTGAGTGTTGATATCTTCAACTTGCCTTCACTGGCTGCAAGTGCTTGTACAAAAGAGCATCTTTTTAGGTTGAGCTTTTGAAGCCCACCCACTGCTTTCATTTGTTTGCCTAAGTTTAAGTGGTCTTTAAAAATACTTCTTTCTAGAGGTCAATCCTTCCTATTTGTCCCTTCTTTTCCTCACTTGTTCACTCCCTCAGAGCAGTGTCCCAGCAATTGTCCCATCGTAGCATCTATTTAGAGACTACCTTTCTTTCATTCTATGAGAATCTGACCATTGATGTTTTCAGTAGCTCCAGATCCATTTTTGTAAACAGGGCTTGAAATGATGTTTTTTTTTACATTACATTGTTGTGCTGTGCATTCAAAGACAGAGGTTAAACGTTAGAGGTCATTATCGAGGGCGACTGTCACCCAGCCCCCGTTTTCAAGCACCTGAGCTGCCCAATTGCCTGTTAACTGCTATTGGCATTACCTGCCGGGACAAGCAATTCATCATCACATGCAGTAGACTACTTTTCGCAAGCAGAATGCAATGAAAATGCGGGTACTGCAGTATTTGGGGCTGGTCTAAATCCCAGATTTGGCTCAGAATAACTGTACGAGCTTGGATGGGTTTCCTTCTATTAGTCCAGTTTAAATAAAACTAGACGTTCTTGACACTCTTGACAGTTTCAGATGGTAAGGGCTTAGTGTAACTCTCTCTTTCATGTTCATGCTTGGTACCATGGAGGGTGCGATTAGAATATGTGCTGACAGGCGATACATCACCCTCCATCATTATTGCTCATAGCTGTAACTCCTATCCTTGCAGATGCTACTCAAAGACAGGTCACCTTATGCTCCTCCCACTCTGGGACAAGATGCTAACTGTATACAGGTGAGCCTTTGTGCTGTTTCTCAGCAGGATGGTGGGGGGTTGAGCCGCCCTCAGCTGAGCTCCTATGTCAACAGTTTGCAAATCCCTCCCTCTGCCAAGTGCCTGTTTGATGACTCCATGCAGATCGCCGTTAGTGGTCTCTCGCAGCTTCAGGAGGTCCCACTCCGGGCTCCTCTCACTGATGAGACAGGGGTGCATTTCTGATCCTCCGCCCAGTATAGGTCGGACAGCAGCGGGAAACTGTACCTGAGTAGCTCCCCTGGGGGATCCTTACATAGGAGTGGAGCTCATGGGGTTGTTGTCATTGCTACATCCAGAGACCCCACACAGGCGCCTGGTGAAGATAGATTCCTGAACCCCTTCTTCGTGGATCTGCTTTTTTTTTGGTTTACACACAAACATATTTCTTAAAAGTGTGGGCATGGCCATTCATTTTCATTGTACACTTATTGATCATCAGCTTAAGAAACATACTTTTTTTGACCTAATATTTTTGCCATCCTTTATACTGCTAACTTTTAGGGGTACTGAAAATACGTTCACATTTGCTATTCAAGCATTTTCAGAAGCCTGGTGTCTGAAGTAGTTTGATTAGTATCTTGTGTGGTGTCTCTGGATAATACTCCAATTGCATGAGTGGCAGAGGTTCTTTGCCAAGCAAATTTATAATGTTGCTCCAAGGCTGTATGCCAGTCGTTTTGCCAGCCAGACTCTTCTCAACAGCCAGAATAGTGGTATCAGTTTCCTTCCATCTTAGGGGCTGATTTTGATGTTGTTAGGAAGGTCTCCGGATGTATTCAGTATTGTCGAATCCGATTCAGAACCCTTATCTCCTACCAAATCGTACTGTTTTCCCAACAACCGATCACAATGCCCGGAAACCAGTGGAGCAGCCGAATCGGATCCAAAAGGCATTGGTACAGCCTGAGTCATACAGCGTTATGACACAGGTTCCGGCTGAGCAATTACGATGACCGATTCCGACAGCCATCCTGATTTGGTGTGCCCCAGACAAAAAAGCTTTTGGGATTGGTCTTTGGGGGCCCACTGTGGGCCCCTCTTCACCCAGAGGTGTCCAAAAGTGGCCCGTGGGTGTACCCAATGGCTCCTCTTCCCAATCATGCACAATGAGGTAGGTATCAATGGGTGCCCGCCACAGGGTGCAAGGTTTTCCTTACCCACCCCTTTTTACAATGGGAGCCTGTGTTTGCATTTGGAACAGAAGCTACCAGAAAGTTAATGCAAGTTTGACCGAATGATGTTGACAGGCATCGTTGCCAGTCATCTGGACTCACAGGACTTGATACATTTGGAAACTAGTCTGGAACCGCTTTGTTCAGGACAGCTTCAAACCAACATCATAATTGGGCCCGAAGTGCTTCAGACTACCAATGTGTGGTCTCTGAACCTGAAGGACTTCAGTTCATAGCAATTGTTTAGGTAATAACTTGCCCAGATTTTGCACATGTCAATTTGTAGTCTGTCGTTAACTTCGCTTCTAAAGTCGTTTCATTATCAGGGAGTGGTTGTGACATTAAGGACTTTGTGTTTGAGTCAGGCTGTAGCTGTCAGCTTAATTTCTAACCTCACCCTTACCCACAGGGAATGTGTGTGTAAGTGCATTTCCAGGTCTGCTTCTACTGCTGCCTAGCCTTCATTTTCCTTCAGCCACTATATATTCATAACAAGTCTAAATGCCACTCTCATGTTGCAACACCCTCTTTTCGCAAAACTAGCCGGAGTACTGCTTCTATTTTCTACTATTTTATTTATTCAGACTTCCAACCCTAGGCTTGAACCCTATGGGATTTGCAATTTATTGTAGTTGTTTAAATAATAGCATCGATGGGTGAATGAATTCGCATTCAATCCTAATTTTCTTTTGGCTAGTTATTAAATCCACCCAAAAAATATTCTGGTTTTAAAAGGTCAGTCGGCCTTATTTATTTTGAAAATCACATCAAGTAAAAGTGTCACGGCCCTCTGACAACTCGGTTTGCAACAGGCTCCTGATTTCAAGGACAGTTTAGAGGAGTCTTTCTTCTTTTTAATCAGACTGATTTTAGTGTCTTAGTTTGTTTTCGTACTTGGTGGTTTTTGATTAAATCGAAAATCAGGGCTTTGCTGCCAGGAAGCAGAAGAACACCTGTGAAGTCAAAGACAATAAAGGGTCTTAAACAGCCTGCCTATGGTGCCTTATTGAAGCACAAAGCTTGTCTTCTTAGAGTATTCACCTGCTAGCAACAGAGAGCAAGATGGGCATTTGTTCTCATTCACATGTGCTCAGGCTTGGCCATGCAGTACCATCCCGAAGAGACTGGTCCTATTGGAAGGATATCAAGATCCCAAATTATCGACTGTGGGGTTTCCCTGCAGGCGCCCACAGACTGAGTTTCTCACATCAGTGCTTTTTAAACCTGCAAACCCTCTCCACTATGAGTGTGTGCATGTCCTATCTGATGTCATGGAGCCGTACAACGTTAGACAGTTTGAGTAACAGCAGATTTGTTCAGAGATTTGAGCCTCAAGGCACTTCAGTCACCCTGACGTTTGCCTACAGTAATGCTAAAATGTTTCTGATTTTCATTCCCTTTAGCAAAGGATAGCATGATTTCCATAGAGTTCTATAATAAAGGTTATCCTTGTGACTTTAAATATACAAGTGACATTATTTTCCTAACATACTTTACATTTTTTGTTCTCTAAGGTTTTGTGTCAGGTTTAGCTAGTGAGATGGCTTTGAACACATTTACAATCAAGGTCAATATGAACATAATCATGAGCAGAGATGTGTTTTCAAAGAAATAATGGTCAAACTTACTCAAATTGTTTTAACAGCTGCAAAACTAAAGATGATAAATGCCAATCTTTGCTAACATTTTTTAAACCGGTTTTCGCAATTACCCAATAAACATACTAGGTGCAATAAAGTTATAGGGCAAGATGTAGGTAATTCCTATTTACCGACTTCTAAATACCGACTCATACCGAATCGGTATTTAAGAGTCGGTAAATAGGAAGGAGGCAGATGTAGGTAAAAAATTACCGATTCTGTAAGAGTCGGTATTTACCGAATCTGTAAATACCGAATCGGTATTTCACATTGAATCCTATGGGCCTTGAAGCCCATAGGAATCAATGTGAAATACAGAATCGGTATTTACAGATTCGGTAAATACCGAATCCTGCAAGGGTGCAGGGGGTGTCACTGTGACACCCTCTAGCACCCCAAGTACAGGCATGTGTGCCATGTGGCAATAGGATTGGGTGGTAAAATACAGACTCTTAAGGGCCTGTGGCACTCTTCGGAGTGTCACCTACATATGGATTTACAGAATCGGTATATTTACCGATTCGGTAAAATACCGAAGTGGTAAATGTACCGAATTGGTAAATATACCGATTCTGTAAATTCAGACCCACCTACATCTCAAAAGCCAAATACCGGTCGGTAACGGCCGAAATCGGCCGTTACCGACCGGTATTTGGCGACCTACATCTGGCCCATAGTCTTCATGACGAAACATGTATATTACAAGTGCAACCACATTTTCAAGATAAACACTTATTTTTGCACTACGAACGGGACTTCCTTGGGTACCATTTCCCATTTCATCCCAGCCAGCATTTTCCATTTTGTCAGTGGTGAGCAGATGTATTCAAGATATTGAGCTTTGTATAACATCAGATTGATGGCATCACAGGCTACGGTCACCTTAGGGTCAGTCGGTAATTATATGACCTGTCCCAAGTGATCAACCAGTATAGACATCCAGAGGCAATTTGACTGACCTTATGATGACCACCAAACAGAAAACATATACGGCTAGCAGACAAGATTACTTCTAAAACATATATGTGCAAGCTCATGATGGAGAATATTCCATCCCTTCCCTACCCTTTCCAAACGCTGTCTGCAACAAGTTTTAAATCAGCAACACTCAACATAATTACAGTCCACAAAATACCACTTATTGAACATGATTCAACTCCACATAGATGCACTCTAAATGAAACAACTCTATGTTACATAGCAACAATCCACATAAAACACTCCACACCATGCCACATAATTCCAATCAGCATAATTTCACTCAACACCACACAGATCCACAACACATAATTCAACTCCACATATTTCTATTCCATACAGAATAATTCAACACCAAACCACATAATTCAACTTAACAACACAATTACACAACACACCACATACATCCAATTCACACCACAGAATTCCACATCCGGTCACAAAATTCAACAGCACACCACATAATTAAACTTCATTACTTTCCACTCCACAACACAAGATACCATTCCACATAATTACACTCCATGACACACAATGCCACTCCACATAATTCTAGTACAATCAATACCACATACTGACTATCCACATATTTCCACAGCACACCATGCCACATATTTCAACTACACAAATCCACTCCATATCACACAAATCCTTGCCACACAATTCCACAACTAACAATTATAATCCAACCCACATAATTCGACTTCACATCACATCCATCCATCCACTCCAAAGAACATGGGTATAATGCCAATGGTTCTAACTGTAGTAAAAGTGAGACTTATTGGCTTTGCCAATTCTTGTTTACACTTTTGTTGCTGGGCCATAGAGTCTTCTATAATTCTAGTCCCAAATATCTCACTGACAGGCTTTATCATCGTAGTCCTCCAAGAACCCTGAGTGCATCTGATGCTCATCTGTTTAAGATACCTATGTTCAGGCGTACAAGAATGGGAGGCCATTCTTTCCGTGTTCTGGCGGCTAGGGCCTAGAATAACTTAATTTGCCAGCTGCCACTCTCTACAAATCCTTTCATTCATTCATTCAGGAGGTTAAAGATATCTAAATTAATCAGAACAACAATTAGATATATCAGCATTCTGCAGAATCTTTTCCCTACTAATAATTATTGTGATTTTAAATTGAGAAATTTCTGTTTTATTCCATTGGTAAATGGACAAATGTGTTCCTTACTTCTTGCACAATGCACAAAATCTAACATGAACTTTTATTTGAAAGCCGTAATTACTTTTTGAAGACTTTCTATTGAATTCAACCTATGCAGCAGCAGTCTATTCCATTCGCCACTTGCTATAGTATAGTTGTAGAGAAAGTTCTCTCTTTTTATTTTATCCCAAAAACATAGTGTATGATAAAGCCCTTAACTGTTGATTGTAATTAAGCAGCATGAGCGCAAAATCCGTTCCGCTCGCGGATTTTGCGAATTTTCGGTAAATTCGCGATCCGCGAACTCCCGCGAATTTACCGCGAGTTCGCAAATCCGCGAGTGGCGGATTCCGGGGGCAAAAGTTCAAGCCTTGCTGGCCTGTTGTAACTATTTTACGATGGCGCCGGCAAGATGCCAGCGCCATCCTAAAATAGTTACTAAGTTAGCTTCAACAGGAAGCTCTAATAGATAAAATAAAGCAGGTGCTCGAGCAGCTTGCTGGCGCCATCGTAAAATATTTATAACACACACATGGTCGCTGAAACTAGTTGAAGCTCAAATGCAGTGACTCATTCATCTGCCCAAAAAAAATCGTGAGCGTCGTCGAGGCAGGTGTGCCTTCTTCCCAAATCTCAAAAAATCAGCTGTGATACTGGATAGTGGCCTTTGCATCCTTGACTTTCACGAGCGCAATCCCCGTGCTGTTCCTGTGACCAGGAGCTTCTGTCTCTTCATCTGCTGTTCTGATGGATCTCTGACCTTTTATACACACAAGAGGCATGTTGTGCACTTGCAGGGAAGCCCCGCCCACACACTCGCGGTGTGCACCGTCTTCCCACCATTGACCCACTATGATGGACAGCTCACTCAAGGGACCCCTGCGCCCTTCGGCGCGATTGCATAGTAACACATCTGGCTCTCGTCCTTTCTGAGGGACCGGACCCAGGCGGTCCATCTTGGGGAGTTTTCAGCTACCCCCTGCCAGGTCCAGTGCGGTGTCCCCAAGGTTCTTCTCTTTCTCCTTTACTCTTTAATCTTTACATCGCTCCGCTCATCTTTTCTCTACAGCACCTGGAGGTCTCGGTATTTAATTATGCCGATGACCTCCAGCTCATCTTTAATCTCTCTTCTAATTCTGATTCTATTTCTAATTTCCAATCTACTCTATCTTTTATCAGGGACTGGATGAATCTCAACCACCTGAAACTCAATCCCGATAAAACGGAACTTGTGGTGACGGGTGGTTGCTCCAGTCCCTGGAATTCACTTTTCTGGCCCCCCTCCTTTGGTTCCCCTCCCACTCCGGTTTCCTCTGTTAAGACTCTGGGTATCAAGCTCAACAACCAACTCACCATGCACTCCCAGATTGGTTCTGTGGTTTCTTCTTGCTTCCTCACTCTTCGCACCATTCGCTCTATTTCCCGTTTCTTTTCTTTCCCTGCACTCAAGCTAATTATGTCCGCACTGGTCCTGTCCCGCCTGGACTACGGGAACATTTTGTATAATGGTATCCCTCAGTACAGCCTTCGTAAATTGCAATTAGTGCAAAACCAGGCTGCCCGTCTTGCCTTTGGTCTCCCCAAATTCCACCACTCCTCCCCTCTCCTGAAAACCCTCCACTGGCTTCCGGTGCGGGAACGTGCCTTGTTTAAACTAGGCTGCGTGGTGTTCCAGGCCAGGATTGGCCTGGCCCCTCTATTCATATCATCGGCCATCAAGGCCTATGTCCCTGGCAGAGACCTCCGATCCTCAGCCCAACTCCTCCTAGTTGTGCCCCGCTTCCGGAAAAAGAAACAGGGTGGCTCGAAATTTTCCTTTCTTGCCCCCTTGTTTTGGAACTCTCTCCCTTTCTACCTCAGGTCCCTCACTGATTATTCTGCTTTCCGCAAAGCCTTGAAGACCTTTTTATTCCCTCAGACTCTTCCCTAGGTTTCGTCCAGTTCCAGCTGCTGCCTTAGCGACTGTCCCCGCTCTGTGGGCCGCCCTTGACTTTAGCGCCAAGAAACCGTTTAGGTGTATGTCGCGCTTAATAAATACTTTAAACTTAAACTTAAACTTAACACACACATGGTCGCTGAAACTAGTTGAAGCTCAAATGCAGTGACTCATTCATCAGCCCAAAAAAAAATTGTGAGCGTCGTCGAGGCAGGTGTGCCTTCTTCCCAAATCTACCGTTGAAAATCAGCTGTGGCCAGGAAGCTGAAGGGACCCCTGCACCCCTCGGGGGATTGCATAGTAACACACACATGGTCGCTGAAACTAGTTGAAGCTCAAATGCAGTGACTCATTCATCAGCCCAAAAACAAATCGTGCCTTCTTCCCAAATCTACCGTCGAAAATCAGCTGTGGCCAGGAAGCTGAAGGGACCCCTGCATCCCTCGGGGGATTGCAAAGTAACACACACATGGTCGCTGAAACTAGTTGAAGCTCAAATGCAGTGACTCATTCATCAGCCCCAAAAAAATTTGTGAGCGTCGTTGAGGCAGGTGTGCCTTCTTCCCAAATCTACCGTCCAAAATCAGCTGTGGCCAGGAAGCTGAAGGGACCCCTGCACCCCTCGGGGATTGCATAGTAACACACACATGGTCGCTGAAACTAGTTGAAGCTCAAATGCAGTGACTCATTCATCAGCCCAAAATTAAATCGTGAGCGTCGTCGAGGCAGGTGTGCCTTCTTCCCAAATCTACCGTCGAAAATCAGCTGTGGCCAGGAAGCTGAAGGGACCCCTGCACCCCTCGGGGGATTGCATAGTAACACACACATGGTCGCTGAAACTAGTTGAAGCTCAAATGCAGTGCCAGTGACTCATTCATCTGCCCAAAAAACAATTGGACCTTTTACCCACACAAGAGGCATGTGCACTCGCATGGAAGCCCCGCCCCAAATCCGCGGATCCGCAAATCCACAAAATCCGCGGATTTTGCGGATCCACGATCCGTAAATCCGCAAATCCGCGAATCGTGGATCCGCAAAATGCGCCCATGCTTAATTGTAATGTATCCTAAACAGGTTCCATTGAGTAGTCCACTGACATGTTATTCTAAAAAAAAGTCTTCATAAATTCTTCAAAGCTGGATAGAAATGTTTTTATCATTCAACGAAGAATTATTGAATCACCTTGTACGTGATTGAATATTAATATTCAGAAGTATTAACCCCAGAGTATGACCTAATGCCACAATTGATTCAATCCATGCATTACCTAGAAGTTGAGTGAGATATTTACTATGAAAAATATATTAAATCCTGGAATGTTTTTGACCTGACCTCTCTGGAGGGTCACCTCCAAAAGCTTTACCTTCAATACTCCTTTTTTCTAAATTTTTCGCTCGTTGGCATTAATACTCTATGCATTTTCTGATTGCTGATCTGTGCTAAAGTGCTTGTGCTCTCGCTCTAAAAGATGGTAAAATTGGCTTATACCTGATTGGCACATTTAATTTACTTGCAAGATCCTAGTATTTGGTAGTACTGGTTCCTAAGGCCATAAATAAATGCTACTAGTGGGCCTGCAGCACTCATTGTGCCACCCACTAGCGAATCCTCTTGAAACATGTCTAAGGCCTGCCATTGCAGCCTGAAGTGTAGTTTTAAACTTCCATTTTGAACTCGAAAAATCAACCTTTTGCCCGGCCCAACCATACCTTTTTTAATACATATCAGTCACCCATAATGTAGGCCCATAGGGAAGGGTGCATTGTATTTAAATATTAGGACATGTGAGTATAAGTTTTATATGTCCTGGTAATGAAAAACTCAGAAATTCTTTTTTCACTACTGCAAGGCCTATCTCTCCTATTTTCTACGAAGGTGATAACTCTTCAGAATCAAATGTGGGGGCAGTGCAGGGAATGCCCCCACTTGAAGGGATGGCACAAGGTATAAAATATTGGAATGTCCGAGCACCTCCTCATTACACTGCTGGACCTGTGGAAGACTTCAAAAGGACTGGCTAGACCCCCAGAGAACTGACCTGCTGCTTGAAAGCCTACCTAGCTGATTGAATGAGAACTGGACAATCTACTTCAACCCTGGGCCACCAGAAGGAAATCCAAGGGCTATTTGACTATCCTCCTGTTTGAGCTAAAGGGCATAACAAGCTCCTGGGGCCTTGAACCCTACAACTGTCCCTGGCTGATTGAGGCTAGACCCTCAAAGTGGTGCCCTCAAGGTTCTGGACCTTTGGAGGTTGTGTTAGAGGTGCTGCTCCTGCCGAAATCCTAAAATTCGGTACTCTTAAAATGTTTAATCAAAAACGTCCCTCAGAACTGACAGAAGATTGGGACCTACCTGCCAGGCGAACTGCCAAAGATGCTTTGCTGGTCAATCTAACTTCGTGGTAGCCCCCCCTACATTCTCCTCTGTAGTAGCAAAGTTTGTTACGTGGATCTCTTGTCAAAGGTATCCAGTGTCATGGAGCCATCCACAGCTATAGCCTACAGCTTCATCCTGTTGGAGATTTTCAACTTCTAAAAAGGTAACAAAGTGAGAAGGTACACATCTTTACTGCTACTTCGTCCAGCGGCTCCCTCACCATGACTCCTTCTCCACTGACACCACCTTCTGCCTTGCCCCATTGGATTCTACCTCCTCAGGAATTAAAAAAAAAAATTCATAAGTCTGAAAGTAAGTTGAGACTGGTTCCAATCCATCTCGTGTATTGAACCTCGCTCCATTGCAGTCAGCCTTATCTTTAACTTTGTCCTGGTCTTGCATGACTAGATAACCCTTCTTGGCTCCTGATATTTAAGGCTCCATTTTGCTTTTAACAGTTAAAAATCATGACTGCAGCTCTACTGATTGGATTTAATTCATTTGGTATAACTTTATTCAATTACATTTATTCTATTTTTCTAAATTGGTTTTGGGTTTTTCTTACACACTTCCTCTGTTAGAAATAGTAGTCTCTAGTTTGAAGTAGCTGGCAACCTGTTCAAGAAGGGACCATTCCTTCTTATCAGGGTAAGGGAGTTACAAACCCAACACAATCCCTGCTCACCCTCTTGCAGCTTAGCATGAGCAGTCAGGCTTTTCTCAGAGGTAATGTGTAAACTATTTATACATACCACACACTAAAACACAGTGAAAACACTATGAATGAACACCACACTAGTTAAAAAAAAACGATCTTTATAAAAAAAAACAAGACCAGAACTATAAAGATACTACATACATATTTCAGAATCTCCCTTTTTAAAAGGTTTAAGCAATTCTGTCCATATAACTCCACAGATGGGGTGATTTTACACAAAGTACCTTAGGTGCATACAAATTCCACAAGGAAAGCAGCAGAGATATGAAGATGCTTCTGGTCTGTGCATGCTGTGGTGGACAACTTGGCACACAGGTGCAATACGTTTAAATCTAGACATGCTGGAGGTCAGGGTGGCGGGGGAAAACAGGTGCTGCGTCGATTCTCCCAGCAGCGGACAAGTGATGCGTTGATTCTTTCAGTGCACAGTGGGCCTTCATCGGAGTCAGTGTGATGGTCTTGGACATCGGAGACATGGTGCACGGGACTCATGCTGCAGCAGTTCTTTGCGCTATGAACAGGCGATGAATCAATTTTCTCGGCGTGACGGTGAATGGAAACATCTCATGCACTAAGGTAATGCATCCAAAATAAAGGCGCCGGAAGATCAATATTTTGATTGTTCAGTCTTTTGCAGCAGGAACAACCTCCAAGGGCCCAGAACTGGAATTGGCACCACTTAGCAGGTCAACACTCCCAGCAGTGGAGTTCATGAATGCTGCAGGTGAAGTCTTTAATGGCTCTGAGACTTCCAACAGCAGACAAGTAGACACAAACCCATGGGGTTCCTTGAAAAAACAGGATTCAAGAAAGCAAAGTCCAGACCTTTTACTGCCCATAGACAGAAGCAACACCTGCAGGCCATCACAGCAAAGTAGCACACAGCTAAGGGGTAGTACTCCTCCTGACAGTTATTCTTCTTGGCAGGGTCCAGACTCCATAAGTGTTCAAAACGGTTGGGCTTACAGGTCAATACTTATACCTCTTTTGACCTTTGAAGAAGGCATACTTTTAAGGAAAGTCTTTGTTGTCCACAAGATCCTGCCTTGCCCTAGCTTGGCTCCAGACACACTACAGGAGTGTGGAGACCTCATTTTGAGAGGCCAGGCACAGCCCTATGAAAGATCGGTGACAACTCCTCACAGCCCTCTAGATCAGGAAGGCCCATCAGCCTGGTGATGGGCCATTAGGATATGGAGGGCACCCCTCGGTTCTCAATGTGTAACAAAGTGAGAAGGTACAAATCTTTACTGCTACTTCGTCCAGCGGCTTCCTCACCATGACTCCTTCTCCACTGACACCACCTTCTGCCTTGCCCCATTGGATTCTACCTCCTCAGGAATTAAAAAATAAAATTCTTTAAGTCTGAAAGTAAGTTGAGACTGGTTCCAATCCATCTCGTGTATTGAACCTCGCTCCATCGCAGTCAGCCTTATCTTTAACTTTGTCCTGGTCTTGAATGACTAGATAACCCTTCTTGGCTCTTGATATTTAAGGCTCCATTTTGCTTTTAACAGTTAAAAATCATGACTGCAGCTCTACTGATTGGATTTAATTCATTTGGTATAACTTTATTCAATTACATTTATTCTATTTTTCTAAATTGGTTTTGGGTTTTTCTTAGGCACCCCTTGGTTCTCAATGTGTAACTGTCTAGAGTGAGTGCACAAACAACCCAGCTGTTAGTCAAAGTCAGACATTGATTCCAGAGGCAGACAGAGGCACAGGATGGTAAAACAAGAAAACGCCCACTTTCTAAACGTGGAATTTTCAAACACATAAATTATAAACCACCTTTCCTAAAAGATGTGGTTTTCAATCCTGAACTCAGAAACCACATACTCCAAATCTCTAGCTCTTTCCAATTGAAAGTTACATTTGTGAAAATGTTATAAGGCAGCTCCAATGATAACCTATGGGAGAGCTAGTCCTTGCAATAGTGAAAAACAAAATTGGCAGTATTTCACTATCAGGAATTGTAAAATTCACTAGCAGTTGTCTTATCTTTCACTTACACTGCACCCTGCCCATGAGGGGTACCTTGGACCTACCTTAGGGTTGCCTTACATATAGTAAAATAGAAGTGCAGGGCTGGCAAGGGTTTGCACTTGCCAGGTGACATGGCAGTTTAAAAGTGCACTCACAGACACTGCAATGGCAGGTCAGAGACAACTTTACAGGGCTTTTCATGTGGGTGGCACCACCAGTGCTGCAGACCATCTAGTAGCATTTGATGTACAGCCCGTGGGCACACACAGTGCAATATACTGAGGACTTAAACCAGTAACAAAAAAATGCAAATCATGGATAACCAATCATAATCACAATTTACACAGGGAGCACATGCACGTTAGCACTGATCAGCAGTTGTGAAATGCCCAAAGTACACAAGTCATTAAAACCTAAGTCCAGCACATAATCAAAAATATAGGAGGTAGAGGCAAAAAGACAGGGGAAACCACACAAAGGATGCCAGGTCTAACAGCCTCTATTTGAACCACAATCCACTGTTTAGAATGGACAATCTATCATGATTCACATAGCTTTAATGGACACAAAGTGGGTGATTTTATGATGTAAATAAAACATTGTGTTGTTGCACACTGTAATTTGCATGTAGCACAATTTACATTGTAGTGGCCACCACATGTTTCATCATCATGATCAAGATACTTCATGATAGTCAAACATCCATGTTTTTAGAGGTTAAAGAATTGTGAGAATTATTAAAATGTATTCAATTAGCTTGCAATATTTTATTGGATGTTCATAACACAGCTTCTGATCCTAAAGGACTCCTATTTGTTGTAATTTACTGGATTCTCCCATTTGTATCTTAGAGCCAATAAGATTAATACCCTCTTCTTTTTTCGTTGCCCTGGAGATATTTGACTTTATAGTCTCTTGATTATTGCATTAGTTGGTAATGTAAAATAGGTGTGTCTTAGTCTTTCATCTGAGACACATGTTTCGATGAGACGCAGGTCCATTTCACATGGAGGGTAATAGAAAAACACCTGAAAATGAACCTCATCTGACCAATTTTAATATAGGATTAGTGGTGAGGAATAGGATCCATTTTGCTTTACTCTAATGGGGTGTGTACATGTTGCAAACAAAACATAATTTAACACAAATCCAAAGCCGAGGTATTGTAGTATCACTCAAAGATGATTGAACTAGGACGGTTTTGTTTTTTGTTGTTGTGCCCCTGACTCTGAGCAATAAACCATCTTTTTCACATCTCCTTGCATGTGGTACATCACTAGAGCAAGGATCTGCTCATTGTGTGTAGAATAACCAGAGACAAATATTTTTATCAGAGAAGTTAATGATTTTGTAATCTCAAGTACATATTGTAAATTGCTATTTTTTTTTTCAGAGACACCCCCTGATTCTAGCACAGGTGAAAAAAATGAAGAAAACATGGTGACCAACCAAGTGTTGGGAGAAACTTCACAAATCTCCACAAATGGTAAATGAATTTGAATTTGAATCTTGTATAGTGTAAGATATAAAATATGAATTCCAAATCAGAATGTACCTTTGGCTCTAGGATGTACAATTGATCTGTATCTAACTGTGATGAGTGTGACTAGCAGATTGGCTAAATATTAAATATGATATTTCATTAAAAGTGCCATTTTTGATTCCTCTTGAATTGTTAGGCACTGTAGAGGGCAGCATCCATGATTATTACATTGTATACACCCAACAAGAAACTACATTCATTGGCCAATGCCTTATGGTTATTGCAGAGATAAAAATAAAGAGTGGAGGCATTCCTGAATACTACAACAAATAGCATTCTCCTAGAAATCAGAGAGATCATTGCACAGAGCTTTAGCAACAGATGAATATTTTCTTGTGAATCATTCCTTTTTCTGCCCTTTAGTAAATTACATTGACTTACTCCTGGTCTTTTTTCTCATCTCCTATCTTATTTGCCCTTGTCCTCTACCCAATTCATTAAAGGTACCCCTTCCATTTTGCGAATCAGTTACCAGATCAATGTGCGAGTCTGTATACTAATTATGGTTTGCATCCAGATGTATGGTCACAAAACATTGGTAAATAATTTTACAACTTGGTATTTGGAATGGACACCCTGGTCATGCCCTTTTCGAATACCTATTTTGCCATTTGGAAAATTATTTCTGAATCATAAAATAGGTTTACTACATTAGAATTTTATTTTGAGTGGTCGCAAACATTGTCTGAACAAATTGAAAGGTTTGTAATGGGTTAAAAGCTCTGTAATCTGTTCCAAGTATCTTTCTCAGTACACAAATCCATAAAGCCTATAGGTTAAAGGTCATGAAAGCAGAGTGATTACTTGTGTGGAAAAAAAATTCTTTACAAATGTTTGTCCACAATTTTTGAGTCCAAAGGGGCAGATTTATGAAGGCCTTGCGCCACGTTTACGCCGCTGTTGCGTCACGCAAGGCGGCGTAAACGTGGCTAATCCCTATGAACGATTTACAACGTGGCACATCTAGGCAGATGTGTCACGTTGTAAAGCCCTGCGCCGCTTGTGGGCGTTCCGGCGCAGGGTGGGCGTTCCGGGGCAGGTGCGCCTCGCAAAAGTGGCTGAGTGAAATCTATGAGATTTCACTCAGTCACTTTCAGGCCAATGCTGCGTCAAAAGCCTGCGCCTGCTTGAAGCAGGCGTAGGTCTTGATGCAGCATTGGTCAGATAGGGCACCCCAGAGCCTTGCTGGAGCTGCGTCGCGCTTGCGACGCAACTCCAGCAATGCGCCGCCTTTACGGCACAGATGCGTCACGCATCTTTGACGTTTTTGCCCCATGGTACGCCGCATTGTAAATGCGGCGCACCATGGGTGGCGGAGCTGTGGTGCACTGTGGCGCACATTAACATAAATCTGCCCCAAGGTCTTTTATTCATGAATGCAGTCTGAAGCCAGGTAGATCAAATGGTAGCAAATGACAACTCTGTGCTTGAACTTTCATCGCGGCTCCATATGCACAAAAGAGCAGGCAGTGTAAAAACTGCTTGCTTATACAATGGCTGCTCTGAACCTGATTGGTGAAAGAACTGAAGCCAGTTGATGTCTTGTCCCCAAGTAGATAGATGAATATAAACAGGTTAGTGGTACTGAAATAGTTTTGAGAGTACGGTTTCATGAACGTTAACCGATTTGTCACTAAAGTCATAGGGACTATATGACAATCTTGGTATGATGTAAACAACAAGTGTAGCAAAACAGCCTTACATGTTCAGTAGGAGAATGGTGAAAGAGTTGCAGGTGCCCGTGTGTATTATTTGAGTAGATTCTCCCAAATATATTACTAAATCATGGTGTGGTAGAGTACTGCCAGTTACCTATCACACTTTCTATTATAGAGTCATGAGAAACTTCCAATTGGCTACCAACTCAGTTTTGATGGAGTAAAGGGCTGGTCTTAAAATCATGTTTCACAACTTACAATAGTCTGTTCAACACTAATGTTAGGAACTAAAATGTCTCAACACGAATTAAAGCTCTGACATTTTACTTCAAAGCCTAGGTAAAGTGGTTCTGACAAACCTCCGCCTGTTACTGATTCATGTACATATATGAATTCAGTAATGTTTCCTCGGCCTGCTTCTTGGTTGGTGTTCATTCGCTGTCTGGATAATATGTCCATCCCATCAAAGGAACCCTTTGCAACAATGAGAAACATCCAGAAAATGAATGAAACAGATGAGCGGCACACACGGGCTAAGAAAACAATGTTCTCTCTACCACTGTTCTTATCTTTTTGCTTTTGGTGTTTACTAACTTTAAGTACAATTTTCATGAAATTAAACTGGTGCAGTGTCAAAGTAAATGAAAATAGCTACTTTACAACCACTTTTCAAAGCTATTAAGGAGCGCGCAGACTGGTAGAGGATCTGATGTTGTTCTGGAGGAAGAACAGGTTGTGAGCAAGCTGCATATTGCAAGCAAAGCAGAGCTCCGACTTGCCCCCAGAAGAGATCTTTACTGCCACAGGAGGCACCCTCTGCTGCCAGCATGAGTTCACAGCCCCCGGAGGGCCAAAGATGGAACCTTCGTTGTAGTGTGGAGCCTACTGGTGCTAGGAAGCAGACCAGTTCGGTGTGACTCGATGATCAAGTGACTTGGCAGCGGGGCAGTCTGTCTCTTGGTGCTCTCCGCTGCCTATCATCATGGCCTGGCTGCCATTTGCCCAGTTCCTGGACACAGCCTGGTGTAACGTGAGACCAACCGGGGCTGTATCGGAGGGGGTTGTGGATGTTCAAGTCCCACAAGGTGGCAGACAGACCCCAGGTGCCAGTGTTCCAGAGCAGCATTGGCAACATGCAGCACTGACAGTATGACTCCCTTTTAAGAAAAGATGGTGGTGGAGGATGAGTTAAGGAAGTGTGTACTGGCCGACCAGCTGTAGTCTCTAGCGAGCTGCTCGTGCATCCTTAACCCAGATGTCTCGCCTCACACCTACGGACTACTGCTAGTGAAATAAGTGGTTACGAGCTATAATGCTCAAAACCTTCAATCAGTCTGCCACAAGTTTGCCATATAAGCTACTACTTACAATTAACCTGCTATGATTTATTCAGCGGAGTCTGATTGATGGCCCCTAAAGCCCGTATGGTGAGCTTTGCGCCTTACACTTGCCAGCAGAATGGGGCACAAGGCAGTAGTCGCATTTGGAGGCACGCCACACGGGGTAGAAACAGAGATGTTGGCAGTGGCAGCGAGGGGTAGATCATGTTGCACAGTTGAATCCTGGATTGCAGAATCGGCCGGACTCGGGTAGGGTGCAGCTTGAGGCCCAGGTGTGCTCCCTCCCCCCTCTGTCCCTATCATAATAACCAGTCAACTTGACCTTACTACCCTACCCGACTGTATGACATCCATTACATACAAGATACTGGAGGACCGTCCTGCACGTTTGATGCAGAGAGACAAGAGCCACACTCCCAAATTGCAAGATACATCAGTGGTCATCTCCATTTTGTGGCAGTTAGAAGCTTTCCCATGGAGTGTTTGAGTCTCGTAGGCACAGCACTAAGATTAGAGGAATTCAGAGGAAAGCAGTCTTGAGGCCCACAGCAATGAATAACACAAACACAGCAGGTGACTTGAAACAACAACCAGCAGATAGCAGAACCTGCACAACTTGTAATGAATCTGAGCCCAAGACAGGCAGTACACCTGTGAGATATAGGGGCAAGCATCAGTCAAGCAAAAGGAGTGCCAACCCCAGCACATTGTCGGGTCTAACTAAGAATACAATCCACAAGTATCTCGCTAGGGCAGGTATGGTAGACAATATTCAGCAACTGGAAAAAGAGTCACCAAAACAAGGAACTACTCTTCACTTGGAGAAGCGTGGCTCAGTGGTTAGAGGCGGCAGACCCGGAAGCTGAGATCAGCCGTGGACCAGGGTTCGATTCCCCGCCTCGGCGGGTCTCGGGCTCAAAAAATTCCACGGACTAGACAATTCTTGCTCCGGTGCCTACTCGACTCACGGGGTCACACTCTGCGACTCTGGGCAATAGCTTGCTTAATCTCCACTACGGCCCCTCGCGGCGGGATGCCTGGCTTTCACCTTGTGAATACCCTGCCGGGGTATCTCACAGGGGAATACCAGGACGGGTTCCCTAAGCAAGCGCCTTGAGACCCCTGGGTGATTAGTGCGCTATATAAATCGAAATACATACATTTACATTACTTCAATCAGCCCAATCAGTCCTGCCCTTAAAGAATCAATAATGGTGGAGATAGTGGAGATGGCAAAGATAGCAGGTGAAATGAGTAAATGTATTAAAATGCTCCATAACCTAAGCACATTTGCGGTTGAAATAAAGCTTATAGAGGTCTCCTCAATGTTGGCAGCAAGGGACATGAGTCCAGAGGCTCTTAATCAAGAACGGGCACAGACCAGACGAGTTACCGGCCTGAACGGACAAATCCATATATTACCGCCCAGGCAGATGAGCCTAATGGGGATTCTTCTGCAATGCCTCTAATAAGGCAGGAACTTTCATCTGAGGCCAAGATACTTCAATCAGCTAACCACTGGTTCGGCAATTCATATTGCATGGAAATTGAGAGAGTCTACCGTGGTTGTTCCACCTGCCTGGACAACTCCAATAGGGCACGATGATCTCTGTAAAATTCCCACAACCCCCACCAACAAGGTTTTGCTTAACCCTGGGGTTCCCACTGTTTGTTAACCTTGGAACCACTGAAACACACGTACTGTATTTGGCTGGAATGGTGCACTCTCCAAGCAAATCTGGGGTAAAGTTCGGGCGAACATCAGGGTTCATACCCTCAGGAGACTACTCCCCTCGCGCTATCCCAAACATCGATGATGAACTTGACTCAATTATAAGCACCATCAACTCCTCTCTTGTAACAGCAGTCAAGGCTCTAAAATGGAAGTCACACAAACTAGAAATCCAAGTATAGCTCACACAAATGCTCAACTACAACATATTGATGATAAGAGACTGGACATGCTTAATCAGAAGATGGGATCCTAAGTAAAAAAAAAACAAGGGAGAACATGGAGCAGCCAGCGATGGGTTGTATGACGGAAACACACATGCCTTTACAACATCACTCATACAATGCATGCGTCATTACCATGCATGCATTTTGTACAAAACTATTTTCATCGTGTATGACTTTACCACGCATGCCTTTACCACGATCATATAGTGGTAAAGGCACGCTTGAGATGGGTATATAGGTGCTCAAAATTTGCCACGCGTGGTAAATGCATCAGCTTGGTAATGGCATGAGTGCTGTTGTGGCACTCTGACATTAGCATTCTACTTTTATAGTATTTCTCCCCACGTGATCCGCACACTGCTAAATAAGCACTGTGAATAGACATAAATCTAGTGATAGGACAGAGGGGCCATAACTGGAACTCTGCCTGGCCCTGAACCCTAAGCCAGCCGAACCAAGAGAGAACCTAAAGTGTCCTCGGGGACAGAGGTGAGATGAATTCTGTGCATATAAAAAATTAAAATATTTCTATTTATAAAATATAAAACAGCAGCAAGAGGGAACCTATGATTTCCCTAAAACGAACCCCGCCACAGTCCCCTGCCCATACCTGAACCCTAAGACCACCATTTTCCTTGGCCTTGAGACTGCCCCTGTCATAGTCTCCTGCCCAGCCCTGAGTTCCTAAACCATTCCCCTTGACGCCAACACCCACGCCTGAGGTCCTAATCCCTTCACATAGCCCCCCTGCACCAGAGTTCCTAAACCCTTCCCATAGGCCCCAAGCACCACTATGGGTGTACAGTATGGTCCATGACCATTAACACGCATCCTTTGCCACGTATGTCTGATTTCACATGCGTGATAATGGCATATTTGTGTTAAATGCTTCATGGTAATGGACATGTGTGGTAAAGGCATGTTTGTTGGAAGAGAGGCATGGTAATGGTCATGCATGGTTAGGAACATGTTATAATTGCTGTTTCCCCCTAGCGATGCCATATTTGACATGTTAGCTACACTGCCAGAGCCTCTTAACACACTATTAAGTAACTTAAAAACTACATAGACGAGTGGTGACTAAACCCCTCCCTGAGACAATGTTGTGCAGAAGGGGGTCGTGGAACATGCTGGTAAAGATGCAATGAGAGACACTTTTGAAAGCCTTGCTGTTAAAGATGTGGACCTGCAATGCAACCCTGCAGATCAAGGTTTCACAAGCAACAGAGGGCAAAATAGCCTTAGTAGGCACAACATATTCATACAGATTCTTCTAGACACTCAGTCAACCACTGTACAAATATTGAGGGGTCTAAGCAGTTACAATAAGAGGAGCTTGCCAAGAACATAGCAAGTCCAATTGTGGGCACACTTGATATGCCATCGACTAGTAATCATGCAAGGAAGAATCTGCCAGAAGCCGTGAATGTAGATCATCTCCCAGAGGTGCAACGCACTCAAAGACCCCTCTCACAATGACAAAAGAAAAGATTACATAAATCTCTGAAGAATGGCTAATGAAAAGAGACAGACCTACAGTGCACAAGGTGGAACACTAATGCAACCACAAGCCATGAATATCACAATGAATGAGAGGATGCAGGGCATTGTCAATAGGGTGGAGGAACTTGATATCTGCCCAATCTCTTGTTAAAAAACAGTGCCAAAAATGCATCTAAACAGTAGGCCAGTGCGTAAAACGCTGCTCTGCCATTGGAGTTTGCAGAATTCGGGCACGTCACGGTCCGAGGAACACAGAGTTCCAGAATTCCATCTTTTGGATATAAAGCTGAGGTTTTTGTTTCTTCGTGCCCTGGAATTTTGTTTGAGCAATCACTCGCAAGTGCCAAGAAACTCTTGGCCTCCTGCGAGAACGTGCAAGACTTCTCGCACAGAAAGTGAACTCCTGTGAGATTTTCAGCTTACTCACAAGACTCGCAATGGCGCCAATCTTGTGCTGATTGCAATTGTAAGCGGAGCACACAAGCAACGTTTTTGCTGCGATGCAGCTGAAAGGCTTTTGGGGTGGATTTTCTTTTCCAAATGGCTATTAGAGTTGTTTTAGTGCAAGAAATCTTTTTACTCTCTTTTTACAAAAGGAAGAAAGTGCCCCAGAGACTCCAACTTCCTGTTCCTGTCCAGCTGGCTACTCCTAGTGCTTTGTCCCTCTCCTGGTTATTTTTCATTGGGATTTGGACCTGGAAGGTTGACCTTTTAGGGTATTAGCTTGCTAGATTATATTTTCAGTATTGTAGACATGTTCATACTGTTTTATTGTGCACAACATGCATTAATCCTGTTTTAATAATATTCAGTGTTTTAAAGCAACACGATGAGGCTGTTGTAACAAACATCTTTAAGGATAAAGTGTTTTTAGTGCAGTACTTGTGTATGATATTGTAAAGAATAAAAGTTGACTTTCAAATTACCACTTCATCCCTGAATCCCTGTTTAAGGACTGTCAGTAACATAGAAAGCATGAACACCACATCAACCATGCATAGAGTGTGGTTGTTTGGGGCGACCACCACCTGTTTTTCTGCATCCAATCGCTGGTACATTGAACTAAGTTCCCTAGTGACACCTGTGGGTGTGAAAGCAAACCTTTCGGAGCTGAGCCAGAGTCATGTACCATTTTTGGAACCCTTTAGTAGTGTGTTTTAATATTGCATCATTACGAAGAGGTCCATGGTATTCATGGTTACCATCTATTAGAAATAAGTGAGTATCTATTGCTGTAGGCTTGATAAGATTGATTTCTTGAAGGTTATTGCCCTTCTGTGGGTTCACCATGATTTTTCATTCAAATGTATCTGAAATTCATTTGGTTAAAATGGCGGCTCCTGTTGCAATAGCAGTAGATTACCAGGAGGCAGTTACACAGCATCTCAAGAATAGAGTTGTGCCCAATTTGGGGTGTGGGGCTGTTATATTTGTAATATCCTTTGAAACATTTTACACATGGGTGGAATTCGAGGCTAAAGACGCTGCCTCAGGGCAATTTCAGAGCTACAAAGTAGCCATACTGCCTGCACGCTATAAGGCATACCAGGATTTGCAAATCACTGTAACCTGCTAAGAACATCACATTCTTTTTGTTGATGGGTTACCAAATGCACAGGAATGTCTCATTGGCACCGCTGAGGGATGGACACCCTTTACACGTCTTGAGTCTCTACCACTCACTGATGAGGTAGGGATTTAGAATTATATATTCTCCTTACATAGGAAACATATTCAATTTGTACTAGGTGCCATGAACTCCAGGCTAGTTCTAGCCTGGCCAGCAGTACAGGAACAGCTTCCTTTACAATTAGTAAGTCCACTGGTAAAAGCTAGCATGGGAAAGATTCCCAAGAAGTGTGATGAGATTGCCTTGTGGATTGCTCTCAAGACTAACCAGTTGGAACTGGTTTACCCTCATATGACACCCCAAGACAAAAATGTAATAATGACTATGTGTCTTACTCTTGGGATTGTGCCTCCCAAAGAGGAATATAACACCTGGACAAGCATATTTGCAAGCATCTTTAGTAACACGCATGGCACATCTTGATACGCATGAATTTGAATTTAAAGGTATTTGTTAAGCGCACGTATACCAAGCGGTTTCTTGGTGCTGAGGGATGCAAAGCCTGGTAGGCAGAGGTGCGGGGGCTAGGGCGAGAAAGCTTGCAGAAAAAGAAATGTTTTGAGTGCCTTGCGGAACTCAGGATACGAGGGTGTAGATCTGATAGTGGGAGGGAGGGAGTTCCAGAAAGTGGGGCCAAGAACAGCGAATTTCATGCACCCCAGTTTGTTCTTCCTGAACCGCGGTACAGAAAGGAGGGACTGGGTGGAAGAGCGTAGTTCTCTAGCGGGACTATAGTTTTTAATTTCCGAGTTTATAAAAGCTGGAGCAGTTACGGCGCGGGCCTGAAACATTGTGCAACCCAGCTTGAAGAGGGCCCGCTCTCTGATGGGGAGCCAGTGCAAGGCCTTTAATTAAGGAGTAACATGGTGCGACTTGGAAAGACCATGGATGAGGCGGGCAGCTTGGTTCTGGACCAATTGGAGACGTTGGAGGGCATAGGCGGGGACGCCATTATACAAGATGTTACCGTAGTCTAGGCGTGATAGAACCAACGCCATCAAGATGAGTTTTAAGGCAGGAAAAGAAAAGTATCTGGAAATCTTTCTAATGGTGCGAAGGGTAAAGAAACAAGATGAGACCACCATGCTGATCTGGGAGTGCAGAGTGAGATGTTGGTTTAACATGATCCCAAGTGTTTTGACTGAGTGGGAGGGTGAAGGGGGGGAACCAAGGGAGGAGGACCAAAACATGGGGGTCCAGGGACTGCATGTACCACCGGTAAGAACTAAGTCGGTTTTGTCTGCGTTAAGTTTAAGATGGTTAAGGTTCATCCAGTCCCTGATGAAAATCATAACTGATTGAAAACTGAGAATGGACTCAGGGGAGTGAGAGAGGTTGAAGATGAGCTGGAGGTCATCAGCGTAATTAAAAACTGTAACCTCCAGCTGCTGTAAAGCAAAAATAAAGGGAAAGATGTACAAATTAAACAGAAGGGGGAAAGGGAGGAACCCTGAGGGACACCACACTGCACCTTGCATGGGGAGGCAGAGAAGTCTACCAGGTGGACGGACTGGGTGCGGTCTCTCAGAAAAGAAGTGAGCCAAGCCAGGACGGGCCCCCTGACGCCCGCCGCCTCGGCACAGGTGAGAAGAATGGAATGATCAACCATGTCGAAGGCGGCGGACAAATCAAGGAGAACCAGGGCCTGGGGCCGGTTGGCATCCAACCCCTCCCTGAGTTTGTCCATAACTGAGACCACAACTTTCTCGGTGGAGTGGAGCGGACAAAAGCCAGTCTGGCAGGGGGCTAAACAGCCATTGTCCTCGACAAAAGAGCTGAGGACTGTAGTAATGTGGCATTCCAGGATTTTGCCCAAGTAGGGGAGGAGGGAAATGGGACGGTAGTTGGAGAGGGAAGAGGGATCTGCACCAGTTTTTTTCAAAATAGGAATTATTGTTGCCGATTTGTGGTGGTCAGGGACAATGCCTTGTTTGAGGGAGTCATTGAGGAAAACCAAGGGGGGCACAGGGCAAGCTAGGAAGATCTCTCTCAATACAAAAGCAGGGCAGACATCGGAGTGGGAACCAGATTTGACCCGGGCTAACAGGGGAAAAAGGGTTTCCCTGGTCAAAGGAGGTATATGATTGTAGGCGTGGGAGGGGGTGTGGCACTGGGTACTGGGTCAGGTAGAGGCGTGACACCGGTATAGCGTTTCAAACTAGGCTTTATTTTTATGGTTTTCTTTGTCCTGTACGTCAGCCTTTCTCTTGCGAACTCCAGGTTGTTCGTGGTGGCGGTTTCTTGACTTATAGGGGGTCCACGTGGTCTTGACCGGCGTCGGGATCTTCGGCTTGGTTCTCCGGGCCGATGTACCGAGGGAAAAAGGAGACCAACAGAGGGAGCCGTTAGTTTACTGACTGGGTACTTCCGACTATTCAGGGGCCCAAGTGCAGTGAGGAGTCACCCGTGTCTCTCGTTACCTTATCTACCATGCGCAGAGTGGCGGGGTATGAATGTGAGGAAACCAGACGGGTAAAGGGGGGAACGGGACTGGAACACAAAAAGGGAAGGTACGCACAGGGCTATATACAGATTTACACCGGGGCGTTCTTCTTCCCCACCCAAGCCGCCAAACGTCTCCGTACCTGGGTAAGCCACACTCCTCCCTCGGGAGTGTGGCATGGCGATGCACAGGGTCGTTGGCCTCCTGGCTCTCCCTCCCTCTCGGTGTACTCGTCCTCCTTCTCCGCTCCTCGGCTCCGGTCCTCCTCTTCTTCTCCGTTCCCGTACTTCCTCACTCGCTCGTCTCCTCCGCTCTCGTCCTCCGGGGTGTAAACACACCCACCATACAGGATTTCCTGCCCTTTGTCCAGTCCGGGTCCTCTGACGTCGGAAAGGGGCGGAGTCTCGTCCTGCTCCACGAAGGTCCAATTAAAGGCGCCGCGGACTCTGTTTTCCTCCTGTTCTGAAACGCTGTCCCACTCCGCCCTTGGGTTGTTAGTCTGCAGGGAACGAGGGGAAGGAGGGACAGGCAACCACCAGTTAGAGGGCTTCTCCAGCTTGACCTTGCTACACTCCTCCCCCCTTAGATTCTCCCGTTCGGGGAGAAATGGTGCCCTCGACAGGTAGTCGGCATTGCTGTTTGCTATGCCTTTCTTGTGTACGATTGTCATCTGAAAGGGCTGCAGGTACAAAAACCATCTCTGCACTCGTGCGTTCTGGGATAGGTTCTTCTGCATCCACTGTAGCGGAGCGTGATCTGAGTGCAGTGTGAAGGGTGTCCCTTCCAGATAATATCTAAGTTTGTCCACGGCCCAGCGTATTGCCAGGCATTCTTTTTCTACTGTGGGGTACTGTTTTTCTCTGGGGTGTAGTTTTCTGCTTACAAAGAGAATAGGATGTTCCAACCCGTCCTCCCCCTCCTGTGATAGGACTGCGCCTATGCCTGTATCGGAGGCATCGGTAGCCAGGATAAAAGGTTTCTCATAGTTAGGGGGTATTAACACCGGGCTGGAGGTGATGGTATATTTTAGAGCCTCAAACGCCAGTCGTGCTTCTTCTGGGGGGGGTTTCCCTCGGTTGAAGCTGGAAGTCTTTTTCAGGAGATTCGTTAAGGGGGCTGCAACTTCTGCGAAGTCCCTAATGAACCGCCTGTAATAGCCTATCAGGCCCAAGAAGGCCCGCAGTTCTCTGATAGAGGAGGGAAAGGGAGTTTTGGTTATGGCGTTTACTTTCTCTTCCTGAGGAGCGATAACACCATCACCTAACATGTACCCTAGATACTGTACTCTGGGGAAGGCTGCTCTGGATTTCTTAGCGTTGACATGGAGCCTGGCTTTTTGTAGGGCCTTGAGGATGCTCTCGATATGTCCTAAGTGATCCTCCCACGTGAGACTAAAAATAACAATATCATCCAGGTATACTGAACTATACTCGGAGTGTGGGGCTAATACTGTGGTCATTAATCTTTGGAACGTGGCTGGGGCTCCATGGAGCCCGAATGGTAAAACGTTGAATTCGTACAAGCCCTCATCGGTGGCAAAGGCTGTTTTGTGCTTGTCGCTTTCCCTCAGGGGCACCTGCCAATAGCCTTTGGTCAGGTCCAGCGTAGTTATGTACTTTGCTTCCCCTATCCTTTCTATTAATTCATCTACCCTGGGGATAGGGAAGGAGTCGAAGGTGGAGATGGCGTTTAGTGCCCTAAAGTCCATACAAAAACGGGTGGACCCGTCCGGTTTGGGGACCATAACTATGGGCGAAGTCCAATTGCTTTTTGAGGGACGTATGACGCCTAATTGCAGCATGTCCCTCACCTCCTTTCGAACATTGGCTCGCCTGGCGGCTGGGATGCGGTATGGTCTTTGCTTCACTATTTTTCCTTCTTCTGTCTGTATACAGTGTTCGGCTAGGGGGGTACATCCGGGTTTGTCCGAGAACATGGAGGAGAACCGCTGTAATCTTTGTGACAGCTCCTCCCGTTTATCGGTTGATAAATCTGGATTAATCGGTAGTTGATCAAGGGTTGACCTCTCACCTGGTCCTGGTAGTGCTAACTGTATGGTTTTGGGAGGGGGACCTATCCACTTTTTTAACAGATTGATGTGGAACGTTTGTTGACATGATGTAGAGACCTGTAGCTTGTAAGTGGTTTTTCCCAGGGTTTCTGTGATCAGATAGGGCCCCTTCCATTCACTCTTAAACTTCTGAGTGGTCGACGGTAGAAGTACCAAGGCCCAATCTCCTTTGTGTAGTATCCTCCATTTCTTCCCTTTGTCGTACTGTACTTTCTGCTGGACCTGGGCTTTTTCCAAATTGGAATAAGCTAGATCTCTGAGTTTGCCTAACCGGGACTTCAGTTGACTCGTATAATCCAATAAGGACCTCTGTTCTGCCGCTTCTTCCCTTTCCCAGGCTTCCCTGGTGATTTCTAAGAGAGACCTGGGCTGTCTCCCGTAAAGGAGTTCGAAAGGCGAGAACCCTAAACTGCTCTGCACTTGTGACCGTATCACATAAAGCGCCAAGGGTAGCAATTTGTCCCAGTCTTTGTTTTCCGCACTTAACATTTTCTTAAGGGTGGACTTCAATGTGCGATTATACCTTTCGACCAACCCGTCTGTCTGGGGATGGTAGGCGGACGTACGTATGTGTTTCAGATCTAACAGTTGGCACACCTCCGCCATCATTCGGGACACAAAAGGGGTTCCCTGGTCTGTGAGTATTTCTCTAGGGAATCCTACCCTAGAAAATAGTTCCATCAACTTTTCTGCCACGTTTTTTGTTGTAGGAGCACTCAGGGCAAAGGCTTCCGGAAACCTGGTGTTGTAGTCCACTATGACTAAGGCGTATGTGTGCCCTCTCGGGGTGCGTGGGAGAGGTCCTATTAAGTCCATACCCACCCTCTCAAAGGGGTTACCTATGATAGGCAAGGGTTGTAGGGGGACTGCTGGGGGCCTGTACATGTTCTTCTTCTGGCAGACTTCGCATTGCTTACAATACATCTCGGCAGTCCTGTAAATTCCAGGCCAAAAGAATAAACGACTTATGCTTTGTAGTGTTTTTTCGGCCCCGCTATGCCCCGCTGTCAAGTGGGTGTGCGCATAGAACATTATCTGCTCCCTGAAATCCTTCGGGACAACTAACTGAAGGGGTTCACCTGCCTTCCCTTCCCTATACAGAAGGTCATTCATGATCCTGAACTTGGGATACCCCGGGGAAGGCGCTGATTGTTCTCTATGTCCTGACTCCCATGCGTTCAAGAGGGTGGGATCATTGGCTTGAGCGAACTTGAACCCCTTATCCAACACCCAAGGTTCTGCTGCTAGATAGGCTTCTCGGGGCTGGGTCCTCAGCTCCCTCCTGAAGAGGGCAAGGAAATCAGGGTTATCTATACCCACTATCAGGTCCTCGGGCAAGGAGTCCACCACCCCCACTTTTACGTCACAGGGGTCTCTGCCTATGGGGTGTAGAGTGATCTGGGCTACGGGGTATGGCTTCACGTCCCCATGAACACATCTGATATGCACAACATCTTCGGGGCCTATTTGTGAGGGTAGAACGAACTTGGACTGTATTACAGATTGTCGACACCCAGAGTCTAACAGGGCTTTAACGCCCATACTGTTTACAAACATCCTTACGTAAAAGGAGGGCCCCATCTCGGCGGTGTACATCACTGCTCTCGGTATGTACCCGACTTCCATTGGCTCTTCTCCAGTCTTTTTTCGTGGACACATTCTGGCAATGTGGCCCCACTCCCCACACTCAAAACACTGCGGACCCCTATGAGGAGGAGCATCCATTCTTATCGGTCGGGGTCTCCCAATGTCCTGGGTTGGCTTGAGGGTTTTTTTTTCTTGTTTCACGGGTCCCGTGCTGGATTTGTTGCCCTTGTCAGAGTCCCAGGGAAACGTGCGAGGCATCGCTCTGTTATAACTAGAAGCCATCTCGATAGCTTGGTCTGGAGTCATCCCAGAATGTTGTCGCAACCAACGCTGTGTGCCGTAGGGCAGAGCCTCCATGAATTGCTCGAGATAGATGCTGGCCATTACCTCTTCCTTAGTACGACTCTCAGGTCTCAACCATTTGTCCGCTGCCATTTTTAGTCTGAGATACAGGGTCTTTGGGTGCTCTCCGGCTATACCTTTTTCCTTTCTGAACCGGAGACGGTAAGCTTCGGAATCCAGTCCCAAGTGATCCAGAATTACTGCCTTGATGGCCGCATAGGGTGTTACCCCTGTAGGGTTAGCCACTTGGTAAGCCGCCTGGGCTTCGCCGGAAAGGAGGGGGGCCAAAAAGAAAGGCCACTTATCTTCCGGCCATCCACATGCTCTGGCGGCTCGTTCAAAGTTAACTAGGAAGGCGTCGGGGTCTTCACCCGGCACGTATTTTTGCAAATGAACCCCCGAGGGTCCAAACTGTCTTCTCTCCATTGGTATCGGTGCACCTGGACTCTGTACCACTTTCTGCAGACTGTCCATCTGGGCGGCCATTGTTGCTTTAAACAGGTCTCTGTCAGCATCGGCAGCTGACATCTGCTGTCCTACCGCCCATTCCAGTTTCTGTTGCCCCTCGATGAGCTGCTGGATCACCTGTTCCATCGCGGGGTCCGGCAGTGAAGGGGCGGATCCCACTTCTGACACCACTGTAGGCGTGGGAGGGGGTGTGGCACTGGGTACTGGGTCAGGTAGAGGCGTGACACCGGTATAGCGTTTCAAACTAGGCTTTATTTTTATGGTTTTCTTTGTCCTGTACGTCAGCCTTTCTCTTGCGAACTCCAGGTTGTTCGTGGTGGCGGTTTCTTGACTTATAGGGGGTCCACGTGGTCTTGACCGGCGTCGGGATCTTCGGCTTGGTTCTCCGGGCCGATGTACCGAGGGAAAAAGGAGACCAACAGAGGGAGCCGTTAGTTTACTGACTGGGTACTTCCGACTATTCAGGGGCCCAAGTGCAGTGAGGAGTCACCCGTGTCTCTCGTTACCTTATCTACCATGTGCAGAGTGGCGGGGTATGAATGTGAGGAAACCAGACGGGTAAAGGGGGGAACGGGACTGGAACACAAAAAGGGAAGGTACACACAGGGCTATATACAGATTTACACAGGGGCGTTCTTCTTCCCCACCCAAGCCGCCAAACGTCTCCGTACCTGGGTAAGCCACACTCCTCCCTCGGGAGTGTGGCACGGCGATGCACAGGGTCGTTGGCCTCCTGGCTCTCCCTCCCTCTCGGTGTACTCGTCCTCCTTCTCCGCTCCTCGGCTCCGGTCCTCCTCTTCTTCTCCGTTCCCGTACTTCCTCACTCGCTCGTCTCCTCCGCTCTCGTCCTCCGGGGTGTAAACACACCCACCATACAGGATTTCCTGCCCTTTGTCCAGTCCGGGTCCTCTGACGTCGGAAAGGGGCGGAGTCTCGTCCTGCTCCACGAAGGTCCAATTAAAGGCGCCGCGGACTCTGTTTTCCTCCTGTTCTGAAACGCTGTCCCACTCCGCCCTTGGGTTGTTAGTCTGCAGGGAACGAGGGGAAGGAGGGACAGGCAACCACCAGTTAGAGGGCTTCTCCAGCTTGACCTTGCTACAATGATCCAAATGGGATCTGTTGGGCGGAGGCTGAGGGGCAATGAAGGAGGAGGGAGGCGGTGGTATGTTGGCCTTAATGGCTGCGATTTTCTCAATAAAAAAATTATTAAGGGAATCACAAAGAGATTGGGAGGGGGGAGGTTTGAGGGAGGTTCTATCTGACGAGGTCAACTCATAGACTGTGGAGAAAATGTTCCTGGGCTGATTTTCAGCCGAGAGAATTTTGCACCGAAAAGTAGTCCGTCTTGGCAAGGAGGACAGCCTTTTTGTATGTATAAAGTGTGAGGGAATAATGTGCTTTTAAAGTCGGCAGTGAGCGCGCCTCCAGGTGCACTCGGCCTGACGCCGACCGGTTTTTTCTCCTTAAGGTCATTGGTGAACCATCTGTTGGCATTGTGGGCGCGTCTGACTGTGACGCGTCTCAAGGGAGCCACTTGGTCACACGCCCTAGAGAGCCATTCGTTGATGGCAGCTGCCTGAGATGAGGGGACAAGCTCCTCTAGGGCGCAGTTCTCCCTGGAGTATTAAAACAGGTACAAAACAAGCACAGGGCTACACCATCTTTGTACTGGGGTTAATAGGGAACTTCTCTGCAGTTTCCTCATCATCCTGTGTAAAATAAACAGAGAAGCTTCAGTTCTGGCTACATGTCAGAGACTTCAAACAGTTGCAGTTCAAGATTATAAACAAGACCACACCTCTGCAGGTGATCATACCTTTGGTACATGAGCTACTAAGCCATACTTAAAAATCTAAAAGTCACACTGAAGGTTCTATTAGGGTGAAAACAGAAGTAGAATGCAAAAGAGGGAGAGAGCAAAGTATGACGGGACCGCTCATGTATTAGGTATCTAGTAGGGGTGTTTAAGGGAACAAGATAAGATTTAAAAAAACAGGAATGGTATCTGTATTCTTATAGCTGCTCTCTACATACTTTTCAGGACTCTTATGATAAACAAGCCAAAAAAGGAGTCAATCTGAGTATAGCAAAAGTGGAATAGGACAAACGTCTGACATCAGTGTAAAAAGAGAAAAGGTTGGACTAAAAGGCTACAATGAGGAAGAATTGGTAGGCATATCTAATACTCGAGATCGACAGCCAAGATGGCTGCAGAGGGCCTCTTATTTAAGTGCAATGCATGTGAATTTTCAGTATGATCCCATTCTCTGTACACAAGCACTCGTCCAATACAAAAAGAATGTTAGTTTAACTCCAGAGGTTTCACCCTTTAAGTGATATCCGAGTGTATTCTACATGGACAGCTCTGCGTAACCTGTAATAAGGTATAAGTACTCTGTAGCCTGTAAAGTAGGGCAAGATATAGTAAAATATGTTAAATTACATCATAGTTAATTACTACAACAATGTGTTTGATCAAACCCGCAGTAACATCGTAATTGAGTTAGACAAGGGGCTTGATATCTTGTATGACCAGGACTAAGACCACAAATATATGGATTGGGGATTTTAATACGCAAACATGTCCATTATCTATGACTTAAGTCTGCGGATATAGACCAACAAGTGTGATGATTGGGTACATTTCCCACATAATGACTACGGGGGTGCTTTGAATACTATGATGGCCAAATATGATTTGGAATTGTTACAACATGCCCGTGATACTTTTGGGGGTTTAATTTCGACTTTCATAGGTAGAAATGCTGCATCCGTTAGTGATCATTTGTTAACTTCTACAAGTATAAATTATATGTGTTCCACCCAAGAATCACCCAGCTAGCACTCAGCCTTCACAACTGCATTATTATGCTTATCCATGCTTGGGGGCCCAAAAGTTCTATCAGAACAAAGCATTATTACAGACATTGCCCCTATTATACCGAATGTCATAATGAAAAATGTTAATGTCCTCCAGCTGTTGGTAAATTTTAGTAAAATTAACCAAGTTATTGAAGGGATTTTGACTGCCCCGCCAGAGAAAAAGCAAACAATGTAGGGGCTACAAAAACTTTAAAACTACTAAAATAGGCTTTACACAACAAACCTAGAAATAATGAATTAATTACAAATCTATGTTTTAATTATAAATCTGCCCTGAAAATAAGGAGAAGGGAGTTACAGAAGTTAGCGTGGGACAAGTTATCAATGAGCAGACACAGCTAACAACAAGTTATTTGGGGTAACTGTAAACAAGCCGTTCTTAAAATGCAACTTAATTTCTTAGTTACTCTCACAAGTTAATTGTGAGGCATGAGTGATACATTTTTCATATATTTTTAATCCAATAGATTATGAAGTATCTAGCCCCCAAAGTCCAACATAGAGTAGATTGCCGGTTATACCTCTAAACATTACATTAGATGTGGTCCAGATGGGATTCCAGTAGATGTTTATAAAGCAGTTATCGATTTATGGGGCCACGCCCCCCCACCTATCTACGCCTATTTAAAGCGCTGAGTGCTAGCGCGACGACAAACAGATACCCCCTCCTGAGGCACAGCCGGGAGATAGGCCCCTTGACAGTTGTTCTTAAAATACTGATGAATTACCTGTATGTTTTTAAAATCGTATTGCTCCACTAGACCACTTTGGACCACAGCTGCACTTTCACTAGACTCCCGCGTAGCGGATTTATCGCTGCCGCGGCCCTAGTCTATTTCCAGTGACATCACGGGCGGGGACTCCCTGAGGCCTCGCCCACTACGGTCGGCCACGCCCCCCCACCTATCTATGCCTATTTAAAGCGCTGAGTGCTAGTGCGACGACAAACAGATACCCCCTCCTGAGGCACAGCCGGGAGATAGGCCCCTTGACAGTTGTTTTTAAAATACTGAAGAATTACCTGTATGTTTTTAAAATCGTATTGCTCCACTAGACCACTTTGGACCACAGCTGCACTTTCACTAGACTCCCGCGTAGCGGATTTATCGCTGCCGCGGCCGTAGTGTATTTCCAGTGACATCACGGACGGGGACTCCCTGAGGCCACGCCCACTATGGTCGGCCACGCCCCCCCACCTATCTACGCCTCATATCCCATATAAACATGTGCTATCACCGGACGCGCAGCGGACGAGCGCAGCGGGCTCGCCGTTTGCGCGCCGAGGGCGCGCTTAAGGCAAGCCCGTCTGCGCCCGTCCGCGCCGGTTCCGTGCCGAGTGCCGGACATTCTGCCCATTTTCCCAACCTTCAATATTCTAAACACGACTTATGCAAACTAGATCAACGCCACTGAGATCAACCGACTAAATCGGATCTTGGGACCATCGATACTCCCCTTACATGTCCCTCCTGTGACATTCAAATACCAGTCTCTTCACTGATTATCACACAGAACCCACCCAAACCACCCTTTCCCAAAAAATCGCAGCCTGCTGTGAGTAACCTGATACAGGCCACTTCTTATACCACCGATTAACGGGCCCATACTATGTCTCACAAAAATAGGTCCCTCAAATGCATACTACTCAATGTAAGATCTATGCCCAAACATAAACATGAGATCGAAGCCTTGCTCAACGATCACAGCACTTACCTCATGTTTCTAACGGAAACTTGGGCTTCTCAGACCTCCGGACCCGACTGGAACATCGCCACGCCCATAGGCTACTCCGTCGAAAGCTTGAATCGAACAGGGTCCACCGGGGGAGGTATTGCGATAATCCACTGGTCGCACCTGAAAACAATCATTTGCGCCCAACCAGAATTAGAAGCCGAAGCAATGACCTTTAAGATCAAGGAAAACAATCATCTGATCTTTGAAGGACTGCTAGTTTACCGCCCTCCCGGCCCCAGGACGCCCTTCACCAAAGCTATACACACCTTCCTAGAAACCACCTTTGATACAGCCTCTTATACAATCCTAGGCGACTTCAACTATCATCTAGAGCTAAAAAACGATCCTGACTCAGCCACTCTTATCGATAACTTTCTCAGTTTCGACATGAAACAGTTAATCGATAAACCCACCGCAATAGCAGGACACACCCTCGATGGGATTTTCTCGAACTGTCATTCCATCAAAATTTTATCCATCACCCCCATACCCTGGTCGGATCATAATGTCGTCTATTTTAATCTACAATTAAAAAACTTTGCGACTCAGCGCAGAAACTACTTGCCCCCTGAAACTTCCCACCCTTGGAAAAAACTTGAAACCATCCAACTTGCTGAGGCATTGGGAAAGACTCATCCCGACTTCGACCACGGCAGCAGTGAAGTTTGGACTTCCAACTTCAACAAATGGATTACTGACGCGGTGAACGAGCTGATCCCACTAGAACCAAAGAAATCCAGCAAACGACTCGTCACTGCTCAATGGTACACGGCCGAGGTAAAAACTGTTAAGATTAAGTGCCGACGCGCAGAACGAAGCTGGCGCTCTGACTACAGCCTTGAGAAAAAACTAGAATACTCAAAAACCTTACAAGAGTACAAATCCATAATAATTCAGGCAAAGGCCGCCTACTTCACAGAAAAAATCCAAAAATCAGCTAATTCTTCCAGGGAACTTTTCAAAACTGTGGCCCATCTAACAAAAACTCCACGAGACACAGTATTCAACCCTGATCAGAGCTTTGTCGATGGAATGGCCACCTTCTTTCAAAAGAAGGTACAATCAGTGTATGATGAACTTAGCTCCACGGTATCCATCATACCCCACAACAAAGTTGGACCTACCGACATGACTTCCCCCCGTTTTTCCAGCTTCTCTGTACTTGAAAAACAGCAAGTACATGACTTACTAACTCAGATGAAATCCGGCTCTCCGCTGGTCCCATGCCCCCACTATGTGCTACATCAAATCCCTGAGATCATTGCTAATACCCTAACTCCTTTGCTCAATAAAATCATCTCTCTAGGAGAATTTCCAAATAAGTGGAAAATGGCAAGCATTAGGCCTATTCTTAAAAAAGATTCTCTGGATCCTTCTGAATACAAACATTATCGACCCATTTCCTGTCTGCCATTACCATCAAAAATTCTAGAAAAAGATATAAATCAGGAAATAATGCTGTATGTGGAGGAAAAGAAGCTACTTGATCCATCTCAGCATGGCTTCAGACCACTACATTCCACGGAATCTGCCCTCATCATGGCGACTGAAAAAATCCGCAAAACCATGGACGAAGGTGGACGATCGGCCCTGATACTTTTAGATCTCACAGCGGCCTTCGACACCGTTAATCACGCCGTCCTATTAAAAAGACTTACATCCTTAGGCTTCACCGGCTCTGCCCTAGCCCTCATTGCCTCCTTCCTAACCACCCGCACCAATCAAGTGATTTGGAATGGGCTGCAATCCACTGAATTCTCTCTCCCGGGCGGTGTTCCACAAGGCTCAGCACTGTCTCCTACTCTTTTTAACCTTTACGTCACCCCCCTAGCCGCCCTGATTAGATCTCACGGACTACAATTGGTGTCGTACGCCGACGACACACAGATTGTTGTGTCCATCTCTCAATCCATTGACGCCACAGCAGAACGATTCAGGAATTGCCTCTCCCAGGTTAAGAATTGGATGAATAACAACTTCCTAAGACTTAATACGGATAAAACCGAAGTTATCGAGTTTGGCAACAAAGCTTCCATGTGGAACGACCTATGGTGGCCCCCTGAAGCAGGAACCTGCCCTATTCCCGTAGACAAGGTTAGAAACCTCGGCTTCCTATTAGACAAGGAACTCTCATGTAAAGCCCAGGTGAACCAGGTGACTTCAGCCTGTTTTCACAACATCAAATTGATTAGGAAAGTTCTACCCTATATCCCAGATACACTCAGAAAAACGGTAATGGGAGCCCTGGTGTTATCCCGCATTGACTACTGCAATTCCCTTTACCTGGGAGCAGGAGAAAAACAGCTGTCTAAACTTCAGGCGATCCAAAACGCGGCGGCTAGAGCCTTACTGAACATCCCTAGACGCCACCCCACGTCCAAAGCTATTCGGGAACTACACTGGCTACCGGTTAGACGCCGCATTCAATTTAAAGCTCTCTGCCTTGTCCACAGATCCATTCACGGCAAGGGACCCGACGACCTCAACAACCTGCTGGCCCGATACATTCCCCCGCGCGTATTGAGGTCATCCACCCTCGACCTCATCTGCCAACCCAGAATAAACAGAGCCCGCTGGGGGGGAAGGTCCTTCTCCTACCAAGCGGCAAAAATCTGGAACACGCTACCCCCAGCACTTCGTGCCCAAAAGTCTAAAACGATCTTTAGAAAAGCCCTAAAAACCTGGCTCTTTGTCTAGACCGATCTGCCCCTCTGCCTCCCTATCATCTGTATCTGTTAGCGCCAAGACGCTGCGGCAATCGTGCGCTCTACAAATATTTCAGTCAGTCAGTCATCCATACCAGAGTTTTTAATGCAGGAGTGACATTTATTTATTTATTTATTTAGTGTATTTTATATAGCGCGCAGCTACCCCAGCGGGGTGTCCCGGCGCTCCTGTGTGTACATATGCTGGGCCAGATTTTTAGAAGGAACTAGCAAAAGAGAAAGGTTTTTAAAGCTTTTCGAAAGGGGAGCTCTTCCTGTATCATCCGGATGGAAATGGGTAGCTTGTTCCAGACGGCAGAAGCGCACACTTGGAAGGTTTTGCTGCCGGAGCGTGCTTTTTTGAATCTGGGAGTGGTGAGGAGATTTTTTGAGGAAGAGCGGAGAAGCCTGGCATTACTGTAGGGGCAGAGGCAGGCGGAGAGGTAGGCAGAGCCCTTTCCCCTAACTGCGCGATGGGCCAGAATAAGCGCTTTAAATTCTGCCCTTCTTTGTATAGGCAGCCAGTGTAGTTTACGGCGGTGTGGCGAGATGTGCTCGCGAAGGGAAATGCCACCGATCAACCGTACTGCAGCATTCTGGACTGTCTGGAGTCGGTGGTAGAGACCAGAAGTCAGTCCAATGTACAGGCCGTTGGCATAATCTAGGTGGGAGGAGATCAGTGCCTGAACAATGGTCTTCCTGGTGTTACAAGGTAGGAAGTTGATGAATTTTTTCACCATCCTGATTTTGGAGAAACAGGCAGCTGATACAGTCTGGACTTGTTGATGAAAAGAAAGATTAGAATCCCATCTGACCCCTAAATTTCTTACTGATTCTTTTGGCTGGGGGGGGGGGGCACTCAGATCAAGGCGCCACCAGAGATTGGAGTCCAGTGGGGAGGGTTCGTGAAAAAATAGTACCTCAGTTTTCCCGGCATTAAGCCGGAGGAAGTTGTTGTCCATCCATTGGGCTATGTTGCGGAGGCAATTTTTTAGTGGGTTAAAGGCGGATTGGATGGGGCTGTCAAAGGAGAACAAGAGTTGAATATCATCCGCGTAGGATGTTGCCTTTATTCCCGATTGGGCAATGATTTCAGCTAAAGGTGAAAAATAAACATTGAACAGAAGAGGGCTCAGTGAGGAGCCCTGGGGGACTCCCCACCTAAGCGGTCGACTGTCCGAGGTGTAGGGAGGGGTGAACACTGCCTGCGTCCGATTGGACAGGAAGGATGCAATCCATTTCAGGGCCTTGCCTTGGATGCCTTTTGACCGAAGGCGGTCGAGAAGGAGGGGGTGGGAGATGGTGTCGAATGCTGCCGACAAGTCAAGCAGCACCAACACCACTCTTGATCCCTCGTCCATCTTCCATCGTACGGCATCAGCCATCTCTATCAGTGCTGACTCGGTACTGTATCCCGGTCTGAAACCGTGTTGTGAGTCATGAAAAGCACCATGTGCTTCAAAGAAGCGAGCTAATTGCTGCTGTACATTAGCAGGAGCTGGTAGTAAGGAGATGGGCCTGTAGTTGGCAGGTTCATTGGGGTCGGCATTGGGTTTCCTAAGTATGGGGACTAGTCGGGCATGCTTTCAGGAGTCTGGAAAGATACCTGTCCGCAGAGAGTCGTTCCAAATACTGTTTAAGACGGGATTGAGGAGAGGGGCAAGGGATTTGTATTGTTTGGCTGGCCAGGGATCCGTAGGTGAACCAGATCTGCATTTTAATAGTTCTGGCAAAGAGTGGTCTACGGTAATCTCTTCAAAATTAGAGAAGATATAGTCAGATTCCTGTAGGGATTGTGCTTATTTCATGACTGTCTGAGCTGGTATTGCAGGGAAAGGAGTCGTATATGGTGGCAATTTTGTCCTCAAAAAAATCAGAGAGGCGATTGCAGAGTGTCTGAGACACCAAAGGTGGTCGTTTGAGGGCTAGTGGGTCTGTGAAAGTTCTGACTGTATTAAATATTTCCCTGGACGATCCCTGTGCTCAATTTATTTTCTCCTCCAGATAGATTCTGTTATGCTCAATTATCCTTTTCCTATAATCTTTAAGGGAAGATTTGTACTTGAGCTTACGGTCTGGGGAGTATGACTGTCTCCAGCGTCTCTCCAGGAGTTTGCATGCCGATTTGCACTTACGGAGCTCATCAGAGTACCAGGGGGCAGAGGGGGCAGCACGGAAGGTTTTAATAGGCGTGATAGGTGCGAGATGATCAATGGCGGAAGAAATCCAGCCATTGAAGTTGGTCAGTCTGGTATCCAAATCAGAGGCTACTTCAGGGGGGGTGAGTGGGGTGAGGTGTGCAGCTAACCTGTCAAGAGAAATCTTGCTCCAGTTTCGACCTAATGTTTTGGCCGGAAGTCTGGGTCGGTCTTGATAATGCAAGGAGATGAAAAAAGGAATAAAGAAGTGATCGGACCGGATAACCGGTAGAGGTTCACTTATGGAGATATCATCCAGGTTGGAGCAGATCAGGTCCAGGGTATGTCCAGCCTTGTGTGTTGGACTGGTAATTAGCTGGTTTAACCCGCCGTCCGATAAAGTTGAAAGGAAATTAAGAATAGTGGGGTCAGAGGAGTTATCAACATGAAGATTAAAGTCCCCAATCAGGGTAAAGTTTACGTAACGCGATGTTGCCTGCAGAACATAGTCTAGGAAGGCCGGAAGATAGGATGTTTTGTATTTGGGAGGGCGGTAGACCAGAAGGCCAGAGCATGTGAGATTGGCCGCCATTTTGATGCAGAATGGAAGTGCTTCAATGCGTTCTATTTGTGTGTAAGGGAAGGAGGAGATAGTCCACTGTGATCTATATATAATGGCTACTCCTCCTCCTGAGCGTTGGCTCTGTCTGTTAGCACACAGTATGTTGTAGCCTGGCGGTATGGCCAGGCATAGGGCAGGGTTTGTTTCGTCCCCTAACCAGGTCTCAGTTAGAAAGAGGAGATCCCACTTGCTGTCTTCTAAGGTTAGGACAATATCCAGAGAGTGTTTCACTAGTGATCGACAGTTGATGAGGCCCGCTTTTATAGATATGTTTTTACTAGCGGGGGGGATGCGGGCAGGGGTCTGTGATATGGGACATTTTTTCCTAGTGTTGTCTTCGACCTGTTCCAGGCTGCATGATGTAAAAGGCAGATGGAAAGTAAGGTCGCAGGGAGAGATTAGCATAGAAGTGCAATAATTGGGTTTAAGGTTCATAAGCATGTCCCTGTCATAAGCAATGAAGGGTAGAAGGCCGCGACAGGTAGAAATACTAACGGCCACGGCCGAGTCCTGGTCGCGGACGGGCGCAGACGGGCAGGACTCTGGCACGACTCTATACCATCAACATGGGGCCAATCAGTTATAATTCCTATTTTCTATAAAGCAAATAAATCAGATGCTAAAAATTATCGAAAGGTGACGAGTAAAGTATTAGTGATAAGAAACGGGCTTGGCTCAATACAACAATGTATTAATTTAGAACTTTTAATAGGAAAATACATGTGTGCCAAGCAAACAATTTTATATCTGTGTTTTGCAGATCTTAGTAGTGTCTTTGATCTTGTTGATCATACTATTTCATGGCTAATTCCGCTTAACCTTGGCGCTCCCAAACCTATTGTTTTCTTTCTGGCAAGGGTGTATTAATCACTGTCATGCAAAGTTCGATACGGGCAATGTGGTGGGTGCACACCAAATTTTGCAGTTAAACGAGGCATCCACCAGGGTTGCTTCTTAGCACCATTGTTCTTTTCATTTATTATAAATGAGGCTGACAAACCCCTTAGGCTAGTGCAGGCGGATGCACCCCAAATTGCTGGTACTTCTGTACCAGTTCTACTTTACGCAGATGATGCTGTATTGCTCTCTAGAACACTGGTTGGCCTCCAACAATTAATGGATACATTTGGGATTTTTAATGCTAGTAGGAAATTACTCATTAATAAAGCAACAACTTTTGCAATGGTATGTGGCCCTAAGCCCAAGAAATGCTAAACTTTTTACATCAATAGCGCCCCAGTGGAAACGGTTAATAATTTTTGTTACCTAGGAGTAACATACTCAGGCAATGGGAACTGGACGCATGAGTTAACTAACATCTGTAAAAAATGATTAAGAGTGCAGATGGGATCTTTTGATTTCCATCAAAGTTAGGTGACTGCCGTATAAAAAAGATATGGTAGATATATATAAGGTCAGATGTGTCGCCATTGCTTTATATGGTAAAGGGGTATGGAGCTATAACTGTAGTAAGATATTACAACAGGAAGAAAACCCTTTAAGCTTACCTACTGCAGCTTCTATTGAAATAACTCACCAAGAAGAAGGTTTAGATCATTTATCCGATCGGATCGCTATGCGCCCACTATTGCTATGGAGATCAATTTGGGCCAAAGACGAAACCAAATTCACCTGAACTGTCATTAAGGACTTTCTTCTTTTGGATAAAAGCCTACATATCCCCTATATTATTGATTTATCTAGTAATTTTTTCAAGTTTTCGATCCATGATAATCCAGGACAGGTGATAAATGTATCTAAACAGGAGATAAGGGATACATTTTTGGCCACAAAAAAAGAGATCTGCGTGAGGAAAGTATGGAAGTAAACTAAACTACCTTTATATTCTATCAAACAATTGACATCAGAATAAGATTCCTAGATTATCTATCTAAAGTTACTAGGTCTTCTGATTAGACTTCGGTTAGGAATAGTACATCAACTAGTTTATTTCCCTATTATAAGAATGCATCCTACTACCCCGTGCCCTTATGATGAACAGTCTAAACAGAGCACTATGCACTTTATACTCTTTTGTAATTTATATTTGTATTTCTGGCGTTTTTATTTGAAACCACTTTTTAAAAAACATAATGTGAGAACAACCCAGGCTGCTATGATATTACTTGTTACTCACGATGACCCAGGGATACATTTTTATGTTGCGTCATATATACAAAAATCGATTGATGTAAGACAAGGAATTGTGCTTGTCAACTGAATTATATGGAATTTATAGGATTGATTTATGTATGGTGTACATTGTCTTTCGGAATCGCTTTTTAAAATGTTTGCATGCTTTTATGGATGCTGTACACACCAAATAAAGCTTGTTGAACTGAACTGACTGTCAGAGTAGCAGACCTAACTGAATCTCAGAAGAAAATTGGCAAAGATATATTACAAGCATAAAAAGCAACAATGAATGGTGTAACCATCCAGCTGGCTTTTCTCCTAAGTATTCCAACACCTTTGATTCAGATAAGAGTCTGTGGTTTCTATAACAGGAGTCCGAAATAAGATAATTCCTCAAAACCAGTCCAGATTAAATTTAATCATGGAAGTACATCAGGGATTAGCATCTGCCCACGCTGGGATTAATGAAGCTATAGAAATGCTACTACACCACCACTGATGGCCCTGATTATAGAAACAGTTGAATTGATTACGTTACACAATTTGATATTTGTAAATAAATTGATGCTTGTACTGTTAGAAGAGCCCTCCAAGTCTCCAATATCCTCTGAAGGGTGATCAATTTGGACAATATCGGCCCAATAAACTCTGTTAACCAGTTTAAATATATAGTGATAGCAATTCATTCTTGTTCTCGATTCTTATGGGTGTGGATTCAGAGAAATGCAAGTAATTGAGCAGTTGTAAAAGATTTGAACTGTCTGGTAGCCAGGGGTGCAGTTAATTTCCTTCAGGCAATGTTCCATTATTCACCTTTAAGGCTTACCGGAATGCTATGTAAACTCTGAGAGTTTGTCTGCAATTCAGCAATCCATTTCGGACATAGTCCCGCAAATAAGCTGAGTGTGCTAACAGCATGATTAAAAAAAGCCTTCACTGCTAGGGTACTAATGTCAAGACTTAGTTTGTACCATAATCACCATAATCTGTATGGAATCCAAAGAGCATTAAATAAAGAGCCTAGTTGAGCATTGGGAGACTGCATCTCCCACAAGGTTCTCCTTGCAGTGCCTATGTACGTAGCTGGCCTAGATACTCCTGGGAAGGTGGTAGCCGAGAAATATTTTGACCTGGAACAATGTTTGAAACTCTTACAGAGTGTCCTAGATGTTAAAAGCATGCTGTCTAGTGTGAAGAATTCTGAAGCTGCAACCACAAAAGAGCAGGCTTTAATATCTGCAAAGATGGGTCACTAAAGTAGAAGTTCTAATTCAAGAAAAACTCCATAGTAAGCAGGCCTTTGAACTTTCGTACAGACCACCCATTCTAGTCCGTCGAGGTAAATGGTAAACAAGCTGTGATCTTGCCTCGTTTGTCTGGTTCACAGGGAAACCGACAAGTGTCCATTAACTATGTGAAAAAACAATAAGTGGGTGATTCTGCATAGCAGACTAACCTTGACAACAAGAATTCAAAGTAGACCCTCTCAGCCTTCTGCTATTCTGCTGCTAGAAGAAAACAGTAACATCACTGGCATGGGTACCCATCCATGGATTTCCAAGTCTACTGCAACTATAAATTATATGTAGAGCAATGGATTTCACAGATGAATCTGATGCTGCCATCATTGCAGTTTTAAATGTTCAAAGAAACACCATTGTTCATTATGAACAACCACATACATGATTCAACATGAATCCTGATGATAGCTTTTCAAGAAACAACAATCCATGAGAGCAACTCTGAATTCTTCACAGGAGCTTTTTCATCTCTCTGCACAGTCACTTTGCACCATCTATTTTTTCTTGCTTTTCACTGGTTTTGTGACAGGTGCTTATTACCACCTTGGACAATTGTGATTTTCAATCTACTGCTACCAAATGGAAATTACTTTCCTGAAACAACAGTTCCACAAACTGTGGTTGGAGAGCTTCAACCACATCTCTCATCCCCCAGAGTTCCACGAAATCTCTATGCTGCAAAAACCACCTCTTGTCCTGTGCCTGAGGTATAGCTTGGGGAAAGTTCCTTATCAGATTATGGGACTGAATTAGGCTTTTCAATGATCATATCTCTTGAAGCTTTCAATTTATGATGTTATTATTCCTGGTTCAATTTCTAATAACTGGGGTACAGAGACACTAAAACGTACGATGCCCGATTTGCAGACATATACCATTCAACAATGAAGATCCACATTTGGATGCATTGAATTATAAAGAACAGTATTATCTTCATCAGTAAAGTGGTATTCCCTGTGTCAATGGACTGTAAATTAACTGATACTAGTAAGCATGCTGAGAAGTGATCCTGGTGTGGACCTAGGGGGCTCAGAGCAGTAAACTTTTAATGAGTAAGAAGGTACCCCCATACCATGGATCATAAATGCTCCCAAAGTAGAAACATCTCTCATTTGTTTCTCAGATAGCCACCCTACGACCAAAATACAATTTTCATAGCTTAATTCATGAATACTGCCTCTACCATGTGTCAAATATTAATGTAGGGTTGGAACCCAAAACCAATAGAAGAAAAAAAATATATTTATATTTGAATATTATTGTTATTTCTTTCTCCGGTCCACCGGTAACACATTCACTGATATACAGAAAATAAATGATATACAATTTGGAAGAAATCCTTATACAAACAAAAACATAGAAGACATTTAAATACAGATTATACAGACATTACACAATCATTCACATTGATCATTTCTGTGCCATGTCAATTGACAGTAAGAACATAGGGCCTGATTCACAAAGGTAACGTAAGACAAAAATCTAACTTCACAACTTTTCGTATTCGCAAAGGGCATTTACTATTTGTAAATTCCCTTTGTGAATACCGCAAGAAACAAATTTCAAGTTTTGGTTGCACAAAGACATTTATGATTAGTAAATGCCCTTTTTGAATGCAAAAAGTCGTAAAGTTAGACTTTCATCTAAGTTTAATTTTGTGAATCTGGCCCAGTGTGTGACACAAATGTCCTATAGTGAACACTAAGGAGGTTACAAATTTATTGGGTGTGGGTGCATGCTATAACCCTCAATGATGTAGTCAAAGCAGTACTAAACAGCCAGGTAATAATGCACTCCTCGATGTAGTGATGGATTCATTTTTGCCTTTTTGATTATAGGTTTACTCCTGGCCACTTACATTTGTGCATCAAGATGCTTTGACCTTCTTTTGGGGTCTGTATCTTTGTCAATGAAGATCTTCGTCAGGGCTTGTTTAAAGTCAGTGACAGGATACTATATGGCAAAAATAAAACCAGGGGTGGGCGACCACATCATTCTCTCCTAGGGGTGGATTTATTTTAAAAAAGCATGTGTTCTAAAAAGAAGTTATTTTCCTGGTTCTCTGAGAGAACTGCTGGCTGAAGCCATTCTCGGTGGGCAGAAACATTTCACTTTTGTTTTCAAAGGGAAATATACATTCTGTGCAAATGTAGAGGTCCTACTTTCTTATTTGGTTGAAACATCTAGGACCAGCACAGAGTTTTTGCAATGTGTTGTTAGGAAAATTTGATTTTCAGAATGACATGTAGAGAGACCTGGAGGTCATTAGTGCCTCTTGTTTAAGAAAATATTATCTCTTGTACCACATGAGCACATTAAAAAGGACATACCTCAGTGAGTCTTATTTGTTCTGGTTATGAATTTGCATTCTTCATGTTGGGTTCTAATCCATTGAAAGGAGTGGAGATGGAATACAGAAATTAATAAAACAGAAACTCCACTTCTGACGTTCATAGAAATGTGCTGTTTCCCAGACAACGGCTGGGGTTGACAATTTGAGAAAAGCACGAGAGACGTTTCTACTTTACAAGTATTTATGATCTATGGTATAGAGATACCTTCATACTCATTAATATTGGGGCTGCAGCACTGATTGTTGCACGCACCTAAGTAGCCTTTCAATCCTATCTCACGCCTGCCCCTGCTGCCTGTGTGCGCAGTTTTAAACTGCTGTTTCAATCTGCCAACAAAAGCCAGGCCCCAATCATCCTGTTTAATGCATATAAGTCACCCATAGGGTAGGCCATGGACAGCCTGTCTTTTCCATTTAGTGCATGCAGCCTGTCTCTGGGTCACATGACTATGTGTAGATGATAGTTGGACTTTGTGTATTCTCCTAGACAGCCACACACAATAGAGACCTTATGTGTGCCTGAGTCATCACTGGCAGGATGGAAGGGCAGAGTATGGCACAGCACCACTTACACTCGAATGGCCTTTGTCCTGCCTCCATAAAAAGGACTGCATACTCTCTGTAATTAGTCTGAAGCCCTGGAGCCTGGGCAGGGGATGCAGTATACCAGTGTACTTCAAAAGGAAACCTCTAGAAACGTCACCCACTTCAAAGGAGGCACCTGTTTAAATATTGTACCTCAGATGCCAACTCTTCAGTAGACTTCTGGACTTGTGGAGACTCTATCCAGAAGAATGACTGCTATGCTTCTGAAAGGACTGCCACTCTGCTGGACTGAGGCTGTGCTGGACTACTGCCTTCCTGCCCTGCTGCCGTGCTTCTATGCTCTCCACATATCTAAGACAGAGGGACTGGACCTGCATCTTAACCAGGACTCCCAGAATGACTCCAAGGGCTAGTCTGCTGGCCTCCTGTTCAGAGCTACAGAGACATAACAGATTCACAACCACCTGAGCCAGCACCTAGATCCAGCTAGAGCAAACCACTGATCCAAAGAGGTGCCCCTGTGATCCTGGACCCTTTGTGAGGCTTCAAAGAGGCTGAAAGTATGTTTTTGGGCTCTTTGCAACCGTCAATAGGCCTACTGGCACCCAAATCTTGTTGCTCACAGAGCCCACCAAAACAAAATTCCGTCAACCTGACTCTTTGCACTACAGCATCAACCAATTGTGGGGAGAGTAACTGTGATGTTCCGGCCGGCTCACTTGCAACATCAGGAACTTTGTGCTACAGTGACAACCCTCTACAACACCAGGCTTGCTCTTCATGCTAGATTGATGACGGTCTGGACTTTTTCTCTGCTCCTCACATCCCCTGCCCCTTGAACAGGACTTATTGTGCTGGAGTGAGAAGTTACCTTTTCAATGGGACTAACCTGGTCCTTGTATTCAACCCGCGCTCCATCGAGGTCGGGCTGAACTTGTGGCTTTCTCTCAGACTCACATGATCAGATCCCCATGAGTGGTGCTTTAGGCTTTTTGACACAATTTTCAGTTAAGTATTTAAAATTGCATTCTCTGGTTCTACTGTGTTGATTTGGTCTTATTTTAATTATTACATTTTGCTCTATTACTCTAAATTGGTTTGGGATTTTTTTTTTGTTTAAATGTTTTTATTCATGGTTTTACATTTATTCCCCCCCACCCCATCCCCCATATGACGGACAGGTAAGCATACGCACATTAACGTCATGAGCATTACATTGTTTTTTCCTTTTCGTTTAACCCATCATTGCATAAACCAAACTTAAAAGCAAAGTCCTATATACATTACAGCCTTGTAGGTACATTAGATTATGTTTGTGAATCCCGCCATTGTGTAAGAGGGGTCCAGATTTTCATACCCCTTTTGCGCCTCTGATTACCTTTCCGTTGATAAATGGCTATCTCAATATTATGTACCGCCAATAGCCTAGCTAGCCACTGCTGGAAAGAGGGCGCTAACGGGTCGAGCCAAGCGGAAGCTAGGCATAACCGCAGGACAGCCATCGCTACAAATATGAACTCTTGACCACTTTCAGTTATCTGCTTCGTCTGCCCCAAGTACCATTGCCTCTTTTGACAAAGCCACCTCTCTATGAAGAACGGATGATAAGAACCTCTCTATGTCTTGCTTTAAAGAAATTAACCCAGGGCAAGAGGCAAAGATATGTATGGAATCGGCTTTAGGTAAGTTGCATCTCGGGCAACAGGTCCCTTTGCCCGTTCCCCATTTTGCAATCTTGTCAGGTGAATAATAATGAAAAAAACAGGTTTTGTAGAATTGTGCCTGAAGTTTAATGGTGATCAGAATAGTTTGAGCTAGCTGATAGGTGTGTTGAAAACCTTTGTTTGAAATCTCAAGTTTGCTTTGCCACTTCATTGATGTTTTCTCTAGGTCGTCCGGGAATATGGTCAACAGCAGCGCATAAACTCCACCTATAGTATGATTTTTAGAGTGTATGATCATCTCTACTGGAGTAGATTCTTCCCCCAATGTCCTAGCCTCCGGTTTGCGAGTTAAAAAATCCCTGATTTGGAGGTATTTAAAGAAATTCCGCCAGTCTAAGCTGTATTCTTCCTTCAAAGCTTCAAAAGATTTAATCCCCTGGGTTGTAAACATGTCCCCTAATTGTATAATTCCTATTCTATGCCATTTGCTTACACAATTGTCCTTGAAAACCATTGGTGGAAGAATTGGATTGTTTCATATCGGTGTGTAATGTGAGATTTGTCCTATTCCAAATGCTTCTCTTACGGCCTTCCAGACTTTAAAACAGCTATAGAGAGTCTTAAATTTGACCTTCTTGTGATAACTGTCATGAATATGCCTCCATAGATAACCATTACTAGAATTTCCAACAAGCAGCTGAAAAATCGATACTGTATGATCTTCTGTGTTATCCCCCTCTTGTAGTAGTTCCTTCCTATAAAGTAATACACATGACCAGTAATATCTTCTCAGATTAGGAAGAGCTAGCCCACCTCTATCTTTAGGAAGGGTGAGATATTTATATGCCCGCCGGGGTTGTGCATATGCCCATATAAATCTAGAGAATGTACGTTCAATTGAGGTAAGCCACTGGTTAGAGAATTCCAAGCAAATTGCCCTAAATAAGTATAATATTTTTGGAAAAAACACCATTTTGATTGCGTTTGCTCTCCTAATGATGGACAGATGAAGGTTATCTAGGCATTGTAAGTCCTTATGCATTGAGTTCAGCATTGGCTCGACATTAATATCCACAACTTCCTCCAGGTTTGAGGAGATAATAACGCCCAGGTAAGTTGCTCCCTTTACTACTCTAGGGTCGTCCATCACAATCTTTTGATTTAAAACAATTTGTGTCTTCCCCTGATTGAGTTTGGGATTTTTATTGTGTTGTGTTTCACTTAATTACTGTTTGAAGTGACGCATAAATACTTTACACAATTCCTCTAAGTTAAGAATGACTGCTCTCTGCCAAGCTCCTAGACTATTGTTCACAGGTTGATTTGGGTTTTGCTTGTCGCACCCTGACAAGGATTGTGGTTGCTGGTTGAATAGGGTTTCACCCCTCCTCAGCCACTACTCCAATGTTTCAATTTCTCACAACAACGCTTGGTGACCAACTAGAATGAATATGCCTTGAAGGAAATAATTTAATTAAACATAGTTTACTTGACTAATTTCATAAAAGATATAAACTTTTAGGGCATTACTAGAACTCTTGTCTTCCTAAGGACATATTAGTAGTCATCACCTCTGACCTAGGACGATATTCCAGCATTAAGGCGCGATTAGGAAAAACTGATACATATTAAAGCAGAATATAAATAGTGTTATAAACACAGGGAAACTGGCAGAATTATTCATCCTTTTACAATATGTGAGTCAAAATAAGGTCTCTAAGTTGTGTCCCTTAGACATCGACGTTTCATGAGACCTGCTTCTATACAGACAGATGTGCTACCTCTCATGAGACTAAAGCCTCTCTCTCCATTTATGATCCTTCAGGTTCTTATGCTAAAACAGAAGTCTCCAAATTTACTTTTAATTACTTCCACTAGATGCTAATAGGATTATTGTATGTATACATTTCCAATATATTGAGAAACAAAAAACTGCACCAAAGTAGAGTTATTGCTTTCAACGAGAGTCGCCACTTTAACCCCTTCCACGCTGATGACGAGCTCAGCTCGTCATGAGGTACACCTCTCGTACGCTCATGACGAGCTGAGCTCGTCATGAACCCCAGGATTCCGCGATTCTCAGCGCACAGCGGGAAAACACGCAGCGCGCATGCGGTTAAAGTGCATAGGAGATTCCCATACCATCTGTGGAGAGAGTGGTGTAATAAATGCGAGAAAGTCCACTATTTCTACAAAATAAATATAAATAAGGCCTCCTCCAAGTATATCTCAGTAATCCTAAAGAGCTCATAAGACTCACAATTGTCTTCCACTTTATTGTGATGTGAACTCACGTGCGCATTCCCGTCGCCTATGAAACTAATGTTCTCCCTTGACGCTACTGAACCTTGATGCCCTTGGGCTAAGTTAGCGCTTTTTATATATGTAATATTAATTCATTAATTCATTCCTTGTGCAGGTCATATAAACTTTTACATAATTTCTTAGACTATGCAAACCACTCAAACTGATACATTACATTGTTTTGTTTTTTTCATTTGAAAACGTAAAGATAACTTAGAAAATACTTCCAAATATGTGGATTAAACTTGGGGAGAGAAACACACACTTATCAATAACCCAGCGGTCACCCTGGTCTTTGGAAATATAAGCCTCGGCGGACATTACTAAGACTACAGGCCAGATGTAGGTCGCCAAATACCGGTCGGTAACGGCCGAATTCGGCCATTACCGACCGGTATTTGGCTTTTGAGATGTAGGTGGGTCTGAATTTACAGAATCGATATATTTACCGATTCGGTAAATTTACCACTTCGGTATTTTACCGAATCGGTAAATATACCGATTCTGTAAATCCATATGTAGGTGACACTCCTAAGAGTGCCACAGGCCCTTCAGATTTGGTATTTTACCACCCAATTCTATTGGGTGGTAAAATACCGAATTCAGGTGTGCATGCACATCTGTGCATGCACACCTGTGCCATGTGACAAACTGACATGCCCTTAGGGCATGTATGTGTGCCACATGGCACACATGCCTGTACTTGGGGTGCTAGAGGGTGTCAAAGTGACACCCCCTGCACCCTTGCAGGATTCGGTATTTACCGAATCTGTAAATACCGATTCGGTATTTCACATTGATTCCTATGGGCTTCAAGGCCCATAGAAATCAATGTGAAATACCGAATCGGTATTTACAGATTTGGTAAATACCGACTCTTACAGAATCGGTAATTTTTTACCTACATCTGCCTCCTTCCTATTTACCGACTCTTAAATACCGATTCGGTATGAGTCGGTATTTAAGAGTCGGTAAATAGGAATTACCTACATCTGGCCCTAACTGTTTTAATGCAATTCGTTTTTTTGCCTGTTGTCTCATGTTTATGTCCAAACGACAATGTCCAGCCCTTCACTTTAATCCATCTTGCACTACGAGTCTGTAAAATCGCGAGAAACTAGTACCCAATGACAAGGCATTATTGCATGGCTATTATTTCTCAACTGATTGAGTAACAATGAATGCCTCTAACTGATCTGAGTGAGCCTATACCATAGGACTCACGGACATAGAAATACAATTGCCTTAAAAACTTTTCCAAGTATTATTTTGAAAGTTTACTTTATGAAGAATACTCCGGTCCCTTAGATCGGCTGATTTGGACCTGTGACTGGCTGCTGGAAGATAATATTCTTGCTGTGCAGAAGCTTCTGATTGGTGAAGCTGCCACTCTGCTTCCTGTTGCCGTACTGGCCTAAGTATCCCTAGAGAATTGCCAGTCCTTTCATTTTTATCACAAGGACTGACGGCCTGGCTGAGGCTATCCCTGTTAAACTACCGTTGGTCAGCAGCAGCTTCAAGCACCGAGCAGAACTCACTTGATGCATGTTGTCTCCAATTGGCTGTTGCTGTTCTGCCTGCTCCTTTGTATCTTTCTGTTGTTGCTCTTCCGGCACGTCCTCTTCCTGTCCTTGTTCTTCTGACTTATGCTGCTATCCCTATTTCTCTTGGCTTGCTTCCGTTATCTCCAGTACTTCTTAAAGATTTTGGGGCATATTATCAAGGCCGGCAATAAAATTATCACCGCTTTAGCGGCAGGAAACTGCTGCTAAAGCGGCGATAATGAGCTCGATAATACGCCCTTGTGAATTCCCATAGAAGCCCAGGTTCTGGTGTGAACCTGGGCTTCTATGGGAATTCACAAGGGCATATTATTAAGCCCTTTATCGCCGCTTTAGTGGCAGTTTCCTGCCACTAAAGCGGCGATAATTTTAACGCCATTCTTGATAATATGCCCCTTTGTTTCCAGGGTTGATGGAAAAAACACAAAGGTTTACCTGTCTTTGTTTTCATAAACATTTGCAAAAACCTTTTCCATTTTATCTGCACATTTAACTTTGGTTCCAAAGCATGTTGGTGTAAACTTGCAAATGGAGTGGAAATGTTAACCATGCACACTCACGGGCTTATGCGGTTTGTTTAATGCCTTTCATCACATGGACATGCATCATTCATGGATTTAATGGGAAAAATAAGATAGTGGCTAATAGCCAGCCCTGGGTAAAAGGAGTATTTCTTCTCCTATTGACAAGGCTGCCGACTAGATATCAGAGATTATACAATATATTACCAGTTAATTTGTAAATAGTTAGCAAATGTCCTTATTTCACTGTCCGCAGACTAAAGAGCAGACATTCTGAAGTATTTGGCCAGCGGCTATGCAAACAACAAAAAAACTTCACTTTTCGCCCAGCCACGATCTAAATAGTAGAGCTTTTATACTATTTGGCCAGCAGCCATATAGATAGCACAGACGTTTCATTATTTACACAGCCACGTTCTAGATAGCAGAGAACATTTACTATCTGGGCTGCTGGCTTGATAGCAGTAATCATTTACTATTTAGCCAGTAACCATGCAAATTACAAAGACTTCAACAAAGACTTCACTATTTGGCTGGCTGCTGACTAAAATAGTAGAAATCATGGAGTATTTCACCAGTGACCATGGAAATGGCTAAAAAAGTCAACATTTTACTAGCCTCTAAATAAATAGAGATTTTATACTATTTGCTCATAGCTGAGCAAATATCAAAAACACTTCACGAATTACCTAGCCATTGGCTAAATAGCAGAAATCATGTACTATTTGGCCTGCAGTCATGCAAGCACCAAGAAAACTTCACTGTGTATCCATTGACTAAACAGCAGAGAACATGTAATATTTGGCTAGTAGCTGAGCATACAGCAAATATTATTCACTATTTTCCTGACTGCAGACTAAATGGCAGAGATCTTGTATTATTTGTGCATGTGAAACATTTAGCATCAGCTATTAAGTCAGCCAACAGTTAAATAGTGAATTGTCTCTGCTATTTATTTGACCACTGGCTAAATAGTAGAAAGTCGTTACTGTGTGGCTGGTGACCGTGCCAGTTGCAGAAAAGCTTCACTATTTACCAAGTCTTTGGCTAAATAGTAGAGATTCTTCACTGTTTGACGAGCAGCCTTACAAATAACAAGGGAAACGTCACTATTTACCTACCCACTGTTTTAGCAGAGGATATTAATTATTTGTCCAGCAGTGCAGGGACCAACAAAGCAACTTCACATATTGCCTGGCTGCTGGCAAACAGCAGACATTATTTACAATTTGACCAGCTGACATTATAATAGCAAATAAATCTAATTATTTACCTGGCAGCTGGTCAAACAGCAGGTATTATATGCTATTTCACTTGCAACCTGGCCTACATCAACACAAATGAATATTTACAATGCTGGTAGATAGCAGAAATTATATACTGTTATAAAAAAACGTCAATATTCACCTGTTGGCTTGCTAAATAACAGACAGCAGGCACAACTTTGCAGTAGCTATGCAGATACCAGAGAAACTTCACTTTACATCCGACTGGCGACTGCTTAATCAGCTTTAAGGCAGACAGCTTAAACATTGTTTTATTTTGCCTTCTTCAGATTTTACCAGGTGCTTACCACCAGGTAGACCTGCATATGTAAACAAAATTGGCATTCGTCTTCTTATGAAAGTTAGGGTCCTGGTGTGTTATCATCTCATTCACTAAATGTTGTTGCAAATGGCACACATACATTTTGCAAACTGAATATTATTTTACAAACTGACCCATGAATTATTAGGTGATTCACAAAATACTTAATCACAGAATGACTTGCCTAATTAATATTAATTAGGCAGGTACCAGTTTTCAACCCTCTGTGATTGTCTGTAATCACAGGGATGGTGTCCAGCAAGGGACAGCTCACCACGAGGCCTATGACTGCATTCCAAATTCCCAAACTTTTTCACCAAAGCAGCCTGTGTTCCCTAAAAGAAATTATTGCTTCTTAGAAAACAACTTTTTTCATTTAAAAAAAACCTTTTTCCCCTGAGTTTGAGAACATAATTCACAAAGAGAAAGGGCTCCTAAGGGGACAATTTTCCCTTTGCAAATTGGCTACGATCCCAACTTGAGGGACCTTAGCTAATCAATGGCTTGTGACATCAGTTTCATTTGTAAACTATCAATAAATTCCTTTCGGAATTGGAAAGGATAGAAGGAACACCTTTCATGACCCCTCATATTTGCAATTCAGAAACTATCACAAAGTCCTTCTATGAGTCAAAATAATTTTCTAATTTGTAAAATAGGTTTTCTGCATTTTGCTAATCATCTTTGTGGTCACAAACTCTGTGATTTTGCCACATGAGTAGTTGCATTTTAAGATGAGAAAATAGCTCTAATTCTGTATTACGTTCCGTGTAAGTTTGATGAACTTATATGTCATTATGCTGCAGCAAATTCCACAAGGTATGTCCATTCCTACTTTTAGGTCTAGAATTCGCGAATGTTTCAATTTTTTGAAGGTATTTTGATGGACATGATGCAGAGTGCCACTCTACTTCTTGGTGGGCCAAGACATAGCGACTAAAAGGTCCTTTATGGAGCGGTCTCATGCTCCACACATTGTCCTAATCCTTTAAGTTGCAGAGGTGACTAAAGTTAATGATCATTAGGACCTTTAGAAGAATAGTTAAAGCTATTTACTCTTCTACAGCTAGGTATTCACTCTTACTCACCTAGCAATGGAAACATGCCAGGACCAGATACAGGATTACTAAAAAGCTCCATATTATTGGGGGCACCACTTTTTCTGCTGGAAATCAGTGCATTCTGGTAATTTGAATTCTGGTTCAGTTTAATTAAACACATCTGACTAAAACACCTAGAAACTATGATCTGGAACACAAAAGCCAGAACTGCAAATGTTGTATCTCAGTGACATAGTGCCATCTGATATTGAGGGTGATCTTATCACATGAGAGAAAACTGCAGAGGGCTGTTCATGAAGTCACTAACACTGAATAATGGAGAGGCTTCATTACAATCTTATGACGGGAGGGTGAATCTGATTTATAATTTAGGGGGATGGAGCTAACTCCTTCTGGATGGCCATTCTGAGGGATCTATGCCAGCCAGATTTAGGGTTGTTGAGCACAGACAAAAAGGATGCCCATCTTAGCAACTTTTGGGGATATGTACAACAGAAGTGGCGGAGTGAGGCGTTAGCCGCCATGGCTTAACACCTTACTCCACCACTTAAAAAATACAAGGATGCACCATATTTGCAACAATATGGTGCAGCCTTGCATTTCCCCCTGTGCTTGCACAACACTTAGCAGTGTAGCGCCAACCTAGGCACCCTTCCACCATAGTGCAAGGGTGTCTGCGTGCAGGGGAAGATTGTTTATGTGCAAGAAGGTCCCCCTTTCTGCACTTAAACAACATTGAAATGCTGTTTTGTCACTTTATGCAGCACACATGGAAGTCACAAAATGCCTTTTTTTAAAGATTGTTTATGTGCAGGAAGGGTCACCTTCCTGTACATAAACAATCCAAAGATTTTATATTTGTCCTTGTGTGCTACACAATGCAGCACGCATAGAAAAAGCTAAAACGAGGAGAAATAAAGAATTGCCCCTTGTTTCGCAAACATAAGACCAGGTATGTCCTGGTCTTAATTTTGGCACTGCCTCCTATTTACGCTGCCCTTGTAAATAGGGTGGTACAAAAGGGGGTGGTGATGGACGGAGCATCTGAACCAATCAAACACTCACACCCAGTCAACAGATCTGGGTTTAATCCATCACCGTTCTTTAGCCCACTCTGCCACCCCAGTTCAGACATGGCCATATGCAAATCAGTCTGACCCTGTGCCTCATGGGAACAGTCCAGTCCAAACTGCCAAGCCATGCCTTCCCTGGACCGGAAACAAGCTTCCTAGGACTGGTTTCTGGCATTCCAGCCGTCTTCAGCCAGGCTTGCTTGAATCCAGTGGCAAAGTGAGCAAGGGACTCACATCTGAGCATACCCTGCCAACAGTGGAGAGGTGTGGCTCACTGGTTAGAGGCGGCAGACCTGTAAGCAGAGAACGGCCCGGGACCAGGGTTCAATTTCCGACGCGGCAGGGTCTTGGACCAGGGTCAATGGACTCGATAATTCTCGCCTCAGTGCCTACTCTAACCAGGGAACACACTCGGTAACTCTGGGCATTAAGCTTGCCTCATCTCTACAAGGGCCCCCACAGACGCCAGGGATGCCTGGTTTCACCCTGGAGATACCCAGAAAGGGACCATCTCACAGGGAAAACCAGGACGGGTTCCCCAGCGGTCTACAGCGCCAGGACACTCGGGTAGAGTAACAGTGCGCTTTACAAGTATCCCACATTTACATTTACTTATGGCAAACAAAGCGGTACAAAAGGGGGTGGTGATGGACGGAGCATCTGAACCAATCAAACACTCACACCCAGTCAACAGATCTGGGTTTAATCCATCACCGTTCTTTAGCCCACTCTGCCACCCCAGTTCAGACATGGCCATATGCAAATCAGTCTGACCCTGTGCCTCACGGGAACAGTCCAGCCCGAACTGCCAAGCCATGCCTTCCCTGGACCGGAAACAAGCTTCCGAGGACCGGTTTCTGGCATTCCAGCCGTCTTCAGCCCTGCTTGCTTGAATCCAGTGGCAAAGTGAGCAAGGGACTCACGTCTGAGCATACCCTGCCAACTTATGGCGAACAAAGTGGTACAAAAGGGGGTGGTGATGGACGGAGTATCTGAACCAATAAAACACTCACACCCAGTCAACAGATCTGGGTTTAATCCGTCACCATTCTTTAGCCCACTCTGCCACCCCAGTTCAGACATGGCCATATGCAAATCAGTCTGACCCTGTGCCTCATGGGAACAGTCCAGCCCGAACTGCCAAGCCATGCCTTCCCTGGACCGGAAACAAGCTTCCGAGGACCGGTTTCTGGCATGCTAGACGTCTTCAGCCCGGCTTGCTTGAATCCAGTGGCAAAGTGAGCAAGGGACTCACGTCTGAGCATACCCTGCCAACTTATGGTGAACAAAGTGGTACAAAAGACTAAACCTGCTATCTCTCCGCACTCAGAGTTAAGATTTTAACAGTCCTTGCTTTTTATTCCCTTTGCATGTCCTTTTACAGCAAATGATTACCAGTTCTATAAGTGGATTAAAAAAAGGTTGAGGTTTCTGGGGCTTGACAGCATAGGAAGCAAGAATAAAAACTGTTTACAAAGGGGCTATCCTAATACATAGGTATCCTCCTGCTCCCGGTCTTCTTCCTTATCTTATGTTTTCTTCTGTGCCTGCATGTGTTGGCCCTCCTCCTGATCCTGGTCCAAATCATCCTTTTTTGGGTTGTTTTGGTCCTCCTGTCCCTCATCCTGGTCCAACTAGTTCTGTCACCCTGATACAGTTTTTCTGAATGTGACTCCCCTGGTTCTTTCATTTTTTTAACCCTTGTCTTCCTGGCTCTGCTCCTGGATCTGTCTTTTACTAGTCCGTCCTGGGCCTCGTGATCCTGCTAGTACTGATCCTCACCATGATCTTGCTAGTCTCCTGGGCCCTACTCCACCTAACCCTACTGTCCTGGTTCCCCTAATTCTGGCACCCATAGTCTTCCTTGTTTGGGACATCCTGATTCTCCTTACCTGGTCCGTGACTTTGTGGTGCGTATGGTACTCCATCTACAGCTTCTCGCCTCCTTACTAGGCCTTTTTGGATTAGGCTTATTCATGTGGGTCCTGGTTTGGTCTCATTGGTCCCTGGGCCTCTGGTTGTCCGGGTACCCTGATCCTCACCATCCTGGTCCTTATATCCCAGTTCTTGGTCTTGGTCCTCATGCTACACTTCAGGTCCTTATCCTCTTGGTTGTTACCCTCTGGTACTCCTAACCCTGTTCCTGGTCCTGCATATTCTGATCCATCTAGTTCACTTAATCCTCCCTCATTTGATCTCTGTTCTTTATGGCCCTATTCCACCTGCTTCTGCCCTGGCTAGTTCTGCTGGCCCTCCTCTAACTTGTTGTGATACTCTTGCCTCTGGTTCTCTTGCTACATGTCATCCTGAGTTGGCACTAACTTGTCTACTTAGTCTTTATCCTCCTTGTTCAAGCCATCCTGTACTTAGCACCTGGCTTGGTCCTCCTTGTCCTGGCTCTCCTTTTCCTGGTATTCCAGGTCGTTTTACTCCTGGGCCTCTGTGATTTGATCTTTCTTTACCACTTGGTTTCAGTTTCACCGACCCTTTTTGCCCATGTTCCCGTAGCTCTTCTCCTGCTGGCTCTGGTTGCCTGGTCATCTCATTATGATTTTCTAGGTCCTGCTCTCACTATCACTCTCACTCTGGTTTGCCTATCATTGTGCTTCCTATTTTTGGTCCTCACAGTTTGCGTGCACTTCCTGGTTTTCTGCTCACTAGACTTGATTCTTTTGTTTCTAGTCCTCTCTGTTTGTGCCCGTGTATGCCTTATCTCCTTGTTTCTAGTCTTCCTGAGCCATCCTGGTTCTTTCAGCTACCCCTTCTTCTAGCTCTTTCTCTTCTCTTCACCCTTGTCACCTTGATCTGATCCCCTTGACCTAGTCATTCTGATCCTTCCCACACTGCTCATTTTATTCCTAGTGCATCAGTTCCTGGACCTAGTTCCCCCTAGGGCTATCTGGCCTTCCCTGTCCTTCTCTCATTAGGCCTTGCCATCTTTCACTTGTTTCACTGTATTTTATCATCCTGGTCATCCTCACCCTTGACCTTGTCCTCATGGCCCTTCTGGTACTGCACCTAATGATCTGGGCCCTTTTGTATCTATTTATCTGCGTCCTTCTAAGGTTCATAAATCTGGACTTGGTACTCCTGGAGATGCAAGTCCACTCCCCTTAGTCCTTGTAGGTCTGGTTGTTATGATCTTTCTGATCTTCCTCAAGCTGTTCCTGCTACACCTAGGTTGTGATCTTTTAGCTCCATGTGGTACTTTTGGCCACATGCACATGGTAATGGTGCACCTGGCACTTCTAGGCCTAATTTGGGTCCTCATAGTGCTGTTTATTCTAATCCTAGTGCCTCTGGTTGTAATGGTATCTTTGAAACTACCCCCTCATCTTTCTTGATTATTCTGGCTCTCTGGTCCAATTGGCCAGAATGCTTATGCTTCTAATATCCCTATACTTCCTGAATCTGTTACTGATACTTCTGCTCTTTTTCCTTTTGCTTTGACAACAACTGATCATGGTCTTCTTTGCTCTGGTCATCCTGGCACTGTCCATCATGTTCCTCATCTTCTTGGCAATCATGTTTATACCTCTGTGGCGCAGACCTCCAGGGTGTGGTCATCCCATTCCTGACCCCCCTTTTCCTCCTCACACTGGTCTTTCTAGTCCTGGTACTTAAGATTTTGATTCTATTTGTCCTGATTGTCCTGGTGCCCCATTTCTTTGTTTCCTAGTGCTCTTTGACTTTTTTCTTTCAGCTCTATTTGCCTGTGTCTCTGTGTCTCTGTTTTCACCTCTCTGGTGCTTCTGGCCATGACCAAACTATTCTTGTTTTTCATACTCTTTGTACTTCTAGAGAATAGGTGCCTGTTGGTCCAAAGCCTCTTGGTCCTTGTCCTTACGTTGTTACTCATGGGTGTGGTTCTCAGGGGCCTGGCTCACCAACCAATCAAGTCGTGGTCTACTGGTCCTGGTCCTCTTGCTACTTCTTCTCCTATTGCAGCAAGGTTTAGGTAGTAGTGTTCCCGAAGGATACGTCCGCACAATTCTTTGAAGTACAATGTTTTTTTACATGCACATAATACACGATATATATGAAAACAGCCAACACAATTCAATATGCAGTGGGTGCTAAAAAAACTCAAGGCACCTACTACCTCAAGGTGCTATAGGTAGACACAGTGTGTGTATACCACATAAACTATTGAGAGTTAAGATTCTAATTACAGCACTCCTAATAATCATAAATGTTTCAATCTGGGCTATAATATAAAGCCCTCAGCACAGGAACACTCAAACTGTCATAGGGAATAAAACGAAGAATAGAACAAAAGTTCCAGTAAATAGAGGGGGTCCAGATATTCCAAGATAAATTCAAATAGAGTCCACTCTAAATTTCTTCAATATTCTCTTTATTGATATTCAAAGTTCATAAAATAAATTCTCCCAGCACGTAAATCGCCAACATGTGTTTCGTCCCACACAGAGACTTCATCAAGGCATTAAAGTTGAGAGATAAGCATGGATCTGTAGTACAAGGCATCAAGATTGTTCAGATATATCAAGGGCCGCAACATCAATCCATATACGACGATGTGACTTAATAAGTAAAGAGCGGGCTCTGCGGTGGACATCCCATGTTACAAAGCAGTCCAAATTACGGATAATCGACCAACCGCTACTTCTGAAGTATTTATTTTCGCAAACCATGATAAGTTGCTATTCGCAAAAAGAAGATCGTGTTTCGACAACGATTAGTAGCCCGTGGTTGGTACGGGCTACTAATCGTTGTGGAAGCACGATCTTCTCAGAACAGGAGGTCAGTCAACTGACTCTTGGAGTCACAACAGCCTGAGATAAAGGTTATAGGTCCAGTCTTCTTTCTCAGAGCACAGGGCAGGCCTCAAGCAGCAGGGGCACAGCATTGCCAATCATTGCTGGTGGTCACTGTAGGGCAAAGATTCGGGTATACAGGAGTTTTGCACTGGCAGTCAGAGGGAAGACCTTGGCACAAATGGGGCCATTGCATTTGTGAATAGCCCAAAACTTCACAATGTTTTCCTTTCATCAAGGAGCAGCTCAACTGATGCCAGACCAAAGGGCTAGCCTCAGGAACTTACTCCAGCAGTGGTCAGCAGAATTAGGTTGCAGGACCATTTGCAGGTCCAGGAAGCAAGTCAGCTAGGGAGATCCATAGAGGCTTTTTGAGCTTGTATGCCCTTGTAGCTCAGAATTGGAGGTCAGTCAGCTGACCCTTGGAGTCACATCAGCCTCAGGTGAAGGGTATAGGCCCAGTCTTCTTTATCACAAAGCAGGGCAGGCCTCAAGAAGAAGGGCCGGAGAGCATCCTTCTTCTGTAGTATCCACAGGTCCAGGGGTGCTCTGAAGAGTGGATCTGAGGGCCCTATTTGTATATCTGTGGCCCACTTTAGAGTGGGAGACGCTTCTTCAGTTTGCTTCCTATAGAGTTATCTGGAGTTTCCTGCCTCCATATTCTGGTCCTAGTTTGCCTGGGGGCACGATGATCTAGTATGAAGTTCTTAGTATATGAGCTGAACTAGTGCCTTTGAAGTACAAGTGTGGTAAATAACAGCTTCTCCCCCCATTAATGCCAAATGGCACACCTGCAAATACCCAGATCTTCTATTGAGATGCTGTCTTGGAGTAATACACAAAGATAAACTGCCAGCTAGACCCAGTCATGTGACAGAGGAACCGTCTGCAGCCATCAAATGGCCTTTATAAAAGTTGCATTTTCAGAATTATGACAAAAAATCTGACTTTACTTTACGAAGCGTTTTAAAGTATCCAGACACCAAACATGAAAATCCTGCCTGCTCCTATAAAATGTGATGTGCTAAATGCAAAATGATGACTCAGTGTTATCCTATGGGAGAAGTAGGCCTTGCAAGGATGAAAAACGAATTTGAGATATTTCACTACCACAACATGTAAAACTTAAATGTACTTTTGCTGGGATTCTGCTTAGAAACAGAACTATGTTTGGGACCATAGAACATTAGTAAGTAGGGACTGAGTCTCCTTACCAGCTATAGTGTCTCACTTGCTCTCCTACTCTCCTACTCATAACCAGAGGAACAAATAAATTGACACCCCAGAACACAACACTCCTGACCCTATCAGCGAATGTGGTAACAGGACACTCCTTTTTCTCCACACACTCGTACTCATCGACAATATAATATGAAAAGACACAAAAGAAGTTTGAAATGTTTATTTAAACTATCGTGCTCTAAAATGCAGTATACATGCCACAATTAGAAAACAACTGCCAAGCAAAAATACCATCAGTATTGCAAATATGCTGTATATTGTGAAAATCCCTGTCATATTATATGACAGAATAGCCTAATCCCCCCACTCCCCTTCTACAGAAGCAAACTGATTATACTGCACAGATTTCTGGGTTTAGTAGTGGACCCTGTACCTTAGTATACACAGGTGAATGTATCACATCTGCGATACAGCTGTGATCATCTCTCTAAAAATATCAGTCTCTCTCTCTCTCTTTTACAGTAATGTGGATACCTATATGACAAGGTTCACATGTTCATAAACAACAGCTGCCTTTCTGTGTTGTGTCTAGGTGCGAGTGCCCTACCAGAACAAAATACTAAAGGGACATTGTTGTTTGACCTTTTCTACTGTTCAAACTAAATCTCATGAAAGAATGGAATGAGAAAGCAGCTGCAGGTCTTGTGTGAAAACATAATGTGGCACAGAAGCAAACTTGATTATGTTGTAACGTGCAAAGCTAATGAGGCCTGTATCATGTACAGTGATACTAACAAAAGGACAATTCTAATAGGCCCTGTATGAAACACATGATAGAACATCTACATTTTACACAAAATGCACCGTGCCCTCACGGACTGTTATGGCCTCCCCTAGGGGTGACCTATATCTATAAAAAGGAAGGTTTAGGCCTTGTAAAAGTTTATTTTGCCAAGTTGAAATTGTAGTTTGAAACACTGCACAAAAGCTGCAGTAGCAGGCCTGGGACAAGTATAAAAAGGCTACTTAAGTGAGTTAAACAATCAGTGCTGCAGGTGCATTAGTAGCATTTAATTTACAGTGCCTGGGTATCTGTAGCACCACTCCACTAGGGACTTATGGATAAATGAAATGTGTTAATTTGCTATTGCCATATTTAAGCAAAAGAGCACAAGCACTTTAGCACTGGTAGCAATGGTAAAGTACACAGGATTGTAAAAGCCAACAGAAATGGGTTCAGAAAATAGGAGGTTTGAGGCAAAACATTTGGGTGTGATGCTATTGAGAGGGTCACGTCCAGAAGTCCCTTGGTCTTCCTAGTCCCTGTCCTGCTTATCCTTGTTTATTGGTACCTCTAGCCATTGCCCTCCAGGTCCTGATTTTCACAGTCCTCTTCAATCTGATCCTGATCCTTCTGGCTCCCGTCCTTTTACTCCTTGCCCTCATGATTCTGCATGCTAGACTTGGAATTTACAGACCCTGTACTTCCTGGTCCATCTGGTTGTCATTCACATGTACTCCTGCACCTAGTCCTTTGTATGCTGGTCTCCTGTTTCACAGGTTTCTGGCCTTGGACCTTTTCACCACCTCATCATAATTCTCGTCCATCAGCCCTTCCTGTCCGGCTCACCTGATTTTCCTATTCCCTGGCTTGCCTTTTCCTAATCCTTCTCCACCTAATCAATGTAGCCCTTATCTTAGTTCTGCTACTTCTTTTTTTGGTTCTCATGTATCGGGTTTTCTGGTGCTGTCCCCACTGGCTTTGTTTTCCCTAGTCTTCCCAATCCCCCTGTAATCCTGCCCCTTCCTAGTACCACTATTCCTCCTAGTGTCCTGGTTTGCCTGTTTCACCTTGTTCTTGTCAGTCTGACCCTGGTTCCTTCTATCATCATCCTCCAATAATGGTCACCCTGGGTGTTGTCGTCTTTATCTTCCTAGCACCGGTCTTCCTAGTTCCCACAGAATCTGGCCCTCACAGATTTGCTGATCCTGGTCCCACTGGGCCTAAACATCCTGGTCCTTTATTTCCTCTAATCATTCTAATCTAGGGTCTCCAGGTCCTGCTAGCCCAGATCATTTCTTGCTGTGGTCTTCCCTGTGTTGGTCCATTCACTTCTGGCCATTTTGTCTTCCTTGCTCTGATCTGTCTGGTATTACGTCTCTAGTTTCTGGTCTTTCTCTGCATTGAGATTGCTGGTTCTGTGCCACTTTGGTTTGTATACTTAAGTCTGCTATTCTTGCTGCCCTCATTCATTCTTGTACCTCTGGTCCTGGTTGGTGTTCTCAAGTCCTCCTAGCCTTCCTTGTTGGTTTGGTTCAGGGCCATCTGTTCCTTCTACCCCTGGTGTCTCTATGCCTTCGGACCCTTGTCCACTGGATCCATATCCCCTGTTCCACTTCTACCTGGTCCCCCAATTTCTTCCCACCCTGATCCTGGTACCCCAAGTCCAGTGTTTCCTTGTCCTGTTCCTTTCTGTTTTTATTCCTGGTCCACTTTGGCACTGATAACCCTAGTTTTCACAGTTTGGTTACTTCTGGGCCTGATTTTCTTTTTCTGGCCCTTGTGGTTTTGGTCATCCTAGCCCTCCTGGTGGTCAAACCTCCTGCCCTCATTTGTCTACTTGTCATTCACAGCCTCCCCCTACTGACCCTACTCCTTCCTTCCCCATACTCCCTCCATATTGACTTTAGTCAGTTACAGTCCGATCTTGTCATCCAGTTTTTTTGGGGGGGATTAAAGGTTTATTTTACTGAGACACTACTGTCAAGGACAGGAATAAGGGCAGGGTAAAGACAGGATCATGTTAAGAAACTGAACTACCATTACTAAGATACCAAGATACATTGTGGAAGTGACTAAAATGTCCAGATTGCTAAAGGGGTCACTAATGACATTGAACAAAGGGGCATCTAGGCACGAAACCCACTCTGCTTGGCGAATAGTGTAAACAAGTGTACATATTTACAGGCAGCAGAGTGACCTCCTCCTGTTAATTATACAGATGCACTGCTTACATGTCTCTTGCTTTCCCTTCACCATTCCAAAGGAGCACCATTTCTGTGTCTCAATTTACCTTCTGCAAGTGTCCCAAACACTGTGGCCTTAGGCACCTATTGGCTACTGTATGTGTCCCTCTTTCTGAGGCCCAGATGCCTTCTTTTTCTCTGCAATCCACGTTTACTTCTGCTTCCTGACTGCTCCTGTGTTTCCCTGTTTGACATTGTAAGCAAGCACCACCACCATTAAAAAGAAGTCTAAAGCTAGTACAAGGCCTTCCATAAAAAGCCCAAGAAGACCCCAGAACATAAATAATCATCAAAAGGAGGAACGTGAACATTAGAAAAACTATCTATTCTCATGAATGAATAAAACATGTATGTAACATGCTTTAAAACCTCACTCAATATTTTTTGCAGACAGCCAATTACTCAATTGTCCCGAATCACAAAGGTAAACTTACATGTTTGTATAAGTTTACTACCTTTCAGTATTCACAACTTTTTGATATTCACAAAGGTAAACTTGTACCAAAAGTTTAACTTCACTAGTAGTAACTTACTGAAAAATCCTAAATTTAGACTTTTGTTTTCATTTTACCTTTGTGAATACAAAAACATAGTGAAGTTAGACTTTTTATCTATGTTTACATGTGTGAGTACCGAAAAGTGTACTTACACAAAAGTGTAAGTTGACCTTTGTGAAATAGGCCCCAAGACTGGAGTCTGAATTATCTGTATGTAATTTCCTGAAGCTCCTGGAAAAGAAGTTTGATTTTTACATTTCTTATCTGAATATTAATATATTATAAATAACATCAATGTTTTTATTCAAAATTGATTTTACTATATCTTTCATCTGTAAACAGCTTAGCTTAATTCACACACTTATCTTTGTACAAACTATTGCATATTTGTATAAGCACTTACATTCAAATGTCTCACATGTGTTACTTCCCCATTACAAGATGGCCGCTACCCTACCATTTGTTGCTGCCCCTTTTCTATTCACGGGCAGCTAAATGAAGACCTCCTTCACTTTACTAATCAGGCCTCTAGTCAAATTATATACCATCCCAGCTCTTTAGCCTGTGGCCAGCAAAACAACAGAGATTATGTAATATTTTGCTAGTCGCTGGGTCAATAGCAGAGAATATGTACTATATGGCAGTCGGCTGGGTAAACAGACACTTTTACATGCTTATGCACATTGCTACAAGATTTTCTCCTGAAGACAGGCCAGAGGAGAAAGTGTAGGGTGAGAGTTGCATAGACAGTATTTTATATCTAAGAGTTAAAAAAATTTATGGCCTGATGTAGGTGGCTCATTACTGGTCGGTAAACCCGAAATTCGGTAAATTTCAGGCTTGCCGACCGGTATTGAGGCATTTGCTATGTATGTGATGATTCGGTGAATACCGAATAGGTATTTACCGATTCTGTACTTACCGAATCATTATTTACCGAATCGGTAAATGGCATGTAGGAAGCACATTTAAGAGTGCTTATGTGCTTTAAGGATTCGTTATTTACCACCAACTATAAGTTGGTGGTAAATTCCAAGGGCCAGATGTAGGTCGCCAATTACCGGTCGGTAACGGCCGATTTCGGCCGTTACTGACCGGTAATTGGTTTTTGAGATGTAGGGGGCCCGAATTTTACCGAATCTGTAAATTTACCGATTCGGTGAATTTACAGATTCGGTAAAATACCGACTCGGTATATTTACCGAATCGGTAATTCCAGATGTAGGTGGCACTTAAAATAGTGCCACAGGCCCTTAAAAATGTGTTATTTACCATGAAATACTATCTCATGGTAAATAGCGAATTCCTGTGTACATGCACATCTGTGCATGTACACCTGTGCCATGTGGCACACATACATGCCCTAAGGGCATGTATGTGTGTCACATTGCACACAAGCCAGAATCAGGGGTGCAACAGGGTGTCAAAGTGACACCCTGTCCCCCTTGTAAATTCGGTAATTTTACCGAATCGGTATTTACCGATTCGGTAATTTTACCGAATCGGTATTTACCGATTCGGTAATTGACAATGATTCCTATGGGCCTTGTCAATGGCAATTACCGAATCGGTAAATACCGATTCAGTAATTACCGAATCTTACCGATTCGGTAATTGATTCGGTAAATATACCTACATCCCGATTGCCAGTTCTTAAATACCGAATCGGTATGATTCGGTATTTAAGAATCGGTAATCGGGGATTACCTACATCTGGCCCCAAATGCCTTTGAAAATGCAAATCTGTACATTTTCAACTGTGCCATGTGGCAGACATACATGCCCTTGGGGCATGTATGTGTGCCACATGTGCACACAAGCACAATTATGGGGTGCAACAGGGTGTCAAAGTGACACCCTGCCACCCTTCAATGTGTTCCCCCTTGTACCGAATCGGTATTTACCGATTCGGTAATTCACATTTATTCCTATGGGCCTCAGGCCCATAGGAATGAATGTGAATTACCAAAACAGTAAATACCGATTCGGTAATTACCGAATCTTACCGATTCGGTAATACTTACCGAATAAATACCTACATCCCATTTACTGATTCAAAAATACAGAATCGGTAAAATTCGGTATTTTAGAATCGGTAAATCTTCATTACCTACATCTGGCTCATAGTTCTTCAAGACAAGAAAGCCAATTGTTAATAATCCACCAAATGTATAAAATACTGTGCATCTAAAGTTAAAGTATCCACCATTTAATGTGCGGTGAAAAGAGGTGATCGGGGAGGAGCCAAGATGGCGGGTTGTTGCCGTCAGCAAAGGTAGCAGGCATGAGAGGCTCGCGTCTCCTCTGAGGTTGCTGTGTAGAGAGGAAGCCGTTGGTGCTTCTGAAAGAATTTTGAGCTTTGGAGTTTAATCGGCTCTACAAACAGTAAGAGCGACGGTGGATTGCAGTACCGCAGACTGCGACGGTTTACAGACTGAAGGCAGAGAAGGAGGATCAATGGTGACTGGCGTTCTGGGCTTTCGGTCCGGGTTATGGAGCTGAAGGCGGGCTGAAGAGTAATGGCTCACTGAGTTCTTGTCGACTCAGGTATATCGGCCTGGGTGGCGAATTGCGACGAATTGCGGTCACAGCTGCTGAGACCTCGTAGAGAAGTAGCAGACATTGGAAAAAAAACTTTGAAAACTGAAAAAACTGAAAAGCTGAACTTACGACAATAAAGGTGGTGGCGGTGGCGGACTGCTTACCGCGGACCACAACAGATTACGACGGGCTGAAGGCAGAAGGTAGAAGACCAGCCGAGTACCGAGCCCCGGTAGTTACTGGCACTCAAGGCTATCGGTGTGATCTACGGAGCTGAAGGCGGGCTGATCAGTAACGTTGCGTTGAGCTCCTGGCGTTTTTTTTGTTGTTTTTTTTTGCATCTTGGGTCTGGCAGAGTGCTAAGCCCTACGGATTTCGACACGCTACGGATTTCAACACGCCTTTCTGATAGGTGAACAACGGGCTCAGGTTACATCAACCTGGGCGGAGGCAGCTGATGCAGTTGCCGAGACTCTGCTGGAAGTGGCAGACGCTGCCTGTGTGGAGGTTTGCTTGGAGCCGGCTGGCTCTGGGACGCTGGACCAGGTGGGAGACTATGACGCTTCTCACAAGCAAAGAGGAATGGAAGCTAGATAGAGCTGAAGAGGTCGGGCAGGACGGAGGGGACAGAGGGGCAGAAATGGCACCAAAACAGAACACGCGCTCCACGAGGAAGGTTGCCAAGACAGATTCTCCAGCTGGGAACATGCCGGCAGCTGAGAAGGTAACTGTGGGGGATCCTTCTGGCTTAAGCTCTGGGTTGAAAACAAATTCAAAACAACTAATAAGACCTCCAATGGCTGTTTTGGGCTTAAATGGCAGTGCAACTAATGCTACTAACTCCACTAAGGATACTAAAACTGCGAATGGAGTTAATGAATGTACGCCAATAAAAACCATCATAAATGTAGCAGATGAGGCAAAGACATTGGGTGACACAAGCTATGAGAATGTTGGTACTTCGCAAATAGATCAGACTACCATGCAAAAGCAAAGGCCAGATACATCTGTGGCACCAGAGGACAACTCCAGCAATTTTAGCAAAGAAAGAATCCAGTCTCCACTATCTATCATAGCTACCTCCAGCATGGTGGTGGAAAATGTTGTGGAGAACCAAAGAAAAGATACACCGCTCGAACGAGCGGAGGATGAAGTAGAGGTAGAAAGAGATACAGAATATGTAGTGGATAAAGACAGGGGCAGTAAAGACTTGGAGCCCTTGGGAGACTTAATGGGAGATTGCTCTATTAAAATGGCCGATCAGCCAGCAAGCTTACATGAAATTAGCGATGTTACAGCAAATGAGTGTCTATCAGCAGATTCTATAGGGGACTTTAATATTGAGGTCAATGTGTCTATAGGTGGTGAAACAATTGAGAAACTGGCTAATGAGGGGCTAACTAATATAGACCTAGATATGGTGGAAGACGAGCCAAACTTAGATTACGATTATGAAGATATCCCAGATGAAGTGGATCAAGTTACTGCTGACAACAAGGCAAGAAATCCCAAAATACCAGGTCTAAAAAAGGGCAAAATGAAAGCTAAGACGAAATTAAAGAAAACCATTAGCAGCCCGTTGGTTAAAGATTTATCTCTAAATTATGTAGGAGGAAGAAAATTAAACAGGGATGAGAGCCCCATAAGGAAGTGGATGCAGGCAAAGGGGGGGGTCAAAAATATGGCTGTGAAACTTTCAGGAACAACCCTTGAAGAGGACTCAAATGCCAGGTCTCGTACAAGTATATATTTTTATGCTCTAGCATTCCAATTTCTCCAATGCAGGGGCCAAATATAAGAACTTTGGGTGTGCCTACAACTGTGTCTAGTGAACCGAGTAGTGAAGTTACAACTATGAATACAAATATAGGTACGAGTATAAGCACAAATATGAACACAGAGCATCAAAATATGTCCAAGGTTTTTGTGAATAATTGCTATGGGGATGGTCCACAATTGCAGGCGGGTGATTCAACAACTCAAGTATTGGTGATACAAGGATCTATTGCTGTAACCACAACTATAGAGTCAACTAAAAGCCCTGGGGGAACGAATATTAATAACAGTGCTGGTATTAATAGTGCGGCTGGGGGCCCACCCACGTCCACATCAACTTTGGCTAAGGAATTGAATGCACTTACTGAACAAGCAGAGGAAAATAACGCATGTTCGTACCACGAAGAAAAAGAGGGTGAGGGTAATTTGAACATGTCCTCCATGGATTTGATTATGAGGACACTAATGGCTCAGCGACAGGAAAATCAGCTCCACTTCTTACAGCTACGAGAAGATAACTCTAAATTGTAGACTTTTATGTCAGATGTTTCTAATAAGTTGGGGGGAGTTACACACAAATTGGAAGAACTGAAACAGAGAGTCGTGGGAGCTGAAGAAGGTGTTGCCAGAACTGAAACTCTCATTTGCAGGATGGTAGAATTGCTAAATTAGAAGCTAAAGTTGAGGACTTAGAGAATCAGGCTAGAAGGCATAATCTTAGATTATTTGGTATACCTGAGGGGGCTGAGGGGGCGGATCCCAGGAATTTCATTGTGAAATTGTTTCAGAAAGCTTTCGTCGATCTGTCAGACTGGGACTGGTACTCTATATTACAAAGAGTTCACAGGTTGCCATTATTTCAAAGAAATAAGGATAGTAAATACCCAAGGCCATTATTGATTAATTTCGGGAATTTCTTGCTACGTCAAGCTGTATCTTTAAAGGCAAAGCTCAATAACCCAGTTACAGTCGATAACATTACTTTCTTTGTTCGATCAGATTTGAGTAAAGGAACGATGGACAGGCGATGGCAACTACGAAAGATGATAGATCCATTTAAAGCACTTGGATGCACTGTATATTTGCAAGACCCAGCTAGGCTCAAGGTTATTAAAAATGGGCAGGCTCATTTTCTTACTGAAGAGAGGGAGGCTGAACAGCTACTAACTAAACTAAGTAGCTGAAGTTAATAGGTAAATTAGAGACTCAGATATAGAATATGGGATATATATGGATGGTCGACTTGGTTATAAGGCTATCTCATTGCCCCCTAGAAATAGATCTTGGCAATGCACTTTGTCCCTCTTATACCCCTCTCTTATTTCATTTTTTGTTTGTCTTAAGGATTGTTCGTAACTTCAAGGTTATTTAATTTTGATATGATGGTTATAGATCATATAGCAGGGGAAAGTTGAGTGGGGAGGGGAAGCGGCTATAATTTAACTAGTTTTTGATTCGTATTTCTTTCTAGAGTATAGTTAGGTTCCTCTCATCCTTAAAGAAAGGATTTTAAAAGTATATTTATCTCAGAGGTAGCCGTTTGTAGCCTCTCTATATGCTTATGCTACTTTGTGATGCTGCCACTACATCTGCAGCAGGGTATAGAGGGGTGCTCTACCTCTGGCCATTTTTTGGAGGGGTGGGTGGGGTGGGCAGGTTGGTTCTGGGGTTTGGTGTGGGACGGGGTTAAAAGGGGAAATCATTTTTGTTGCAAGAAAAGAATATGGCTAGAAGTAGATATCAAGGACCTTTTATTTTTTTTTATCGAACAATATGTTATGCAGAGGAGTTTGAAAAATATAATCATAGGATATGTCTTTTCTTAGATGTTTGGTGTGGAATGTTGCTGGACTCAATAGTAAATGTAAGAGGAGATTGGTGCAAGAAGAAATGAATATGTATAAACCACATATGGCATTTATTTCTGAAACTCATATTGGGTTTCAAGATCGCAAGCTTCTATCACAAATGGGCTATGATCTTGTTGTTTGTTCAACGTTAGGGGCATCAATTCGAGGGGTAGCTATTCTGAAACAGAAATATTTAAGAATGAATATTATTAAAACTACAGCCGATGCAAAGGGGAGGTGGGCAATAGTACAGGTGCAATTTGATCAAAAAAGTTATGTATTTTGTGTTGTTTATGGTCCCAATATAGATGAACCTAAATTGTATGAACAATTGAATATGGAGTTACTTGAGTGGGAAGGTGAATTGTTGATAATGGGGGACTTCAATTGTGTTATGAATTATAAGATGGACTCTACAAGTAAAGGTAATAGAACCAGGATGGGCAAAGTCAGGGAAGCCATAATAGAATTGGGCAGGATTCATAATTTGAAAGACGCTTGGCGTACCAAACATCCTACTATAGCTGGTTTTACATACTACTCGGCACCACATAAGGCCTGTTCTAGAATTGATATGGTATGGGCAACAGATAATATCTTGGAGAACTGTAATATAGAACTTTGCCCTAAAGTTACATCTGACCACAATCCGATATTGTTTGAATTTAAAACCTTGGATAGAAAACAAGCCCCCCGACAGTTCACATTTCCTAGATATTTATTTATGGATTCGGAATATATTATTGGTATTAAAGCTCATATAAAAGAATTCATAACACTGAATATCAACTCAACAACTGTTAATTTTGCATGGGACGCTTGTAAATGCAGTATTAGAGGCTATGTACAACAATATATCTTAAGGGATAATGCTGAAAAATGTGGTGCAGAAAAGCTGACTACATCTAATATTTTATTAGCTGAACAACAATTGTCTGATGCTATAATACAGGGTAAAACTAATATTGAAGAGCTAGGATTAGGATTAGTATCATTGCGGGCGGCACTAAAAAAAACCCTCAGGGAAAAGTACAGTCCAAAAATACATAAATACAAGTTGGCACAATATGAAGGGGGCGATAGAATTGGCAAAGTTTTGGCCTACAAGGTAGCCGATAAAAAAGCTAAAACTATAATAAAAGTAATAAAAGGGTCAGATTCTAAAGAATATAGAAAATGGGAGCAGATTTTAGATCAATTTGCTAAATATTATTGCAACCTATACACTTCAGAAAACTCATCTACTCCCGATGAAATTAGACAATATTTAGAGAAACATTAATCCGGAAGATTAGATGTGGAAGCAATTAAACAATTTGGCTCTAAGATTACAACTAATGAAATCGAGACAGCTATACAAGCACTGCCTTCTGGTAAGGCCGCGGGAGAAGATTGTTTGCCTTTAGAGATCTATAAGATCTGTGAAAAGGAACTACTCCCGCTTTTTCAGTTGGTGATAGACTCTATGGGGCAAACAGGAAGTGCTCCAATATCATGGCGTACTGCAACAATAGTGTTACTTTTGAAAAAGAATAAACCGCCAGAGGAACGGGGGTCATATAGGCCCATCTCACTAATTAATACGGATGCGAAGGTATTTGCCAAAGTTTTGGCAAATCGCCTTGCTCCTATTATGCCAGATTTGGTTAACTGCCAGCAACATGGGTTTGTGGTGGGGAGAGACACCACTACCCATATTAATACTGCTGTGACTGCCTTCGATGTTGCCGCAACTACTCTCACCCCACTCGGTATGGTTATGTTAGATGCGGAGAAAGCATTCGACCGAGTGGGGTGGGAGTATCTGTGGGCAACATTGAGTGCATTTGGTATACAGGGGCAATATCTCGGATGGGTCCGATCTTTGTATGAATCACCAACTGCAATAGTTAGCTATGCAGGAGCCAACTCGGCTAACTTTTCTATTAAAAGGGGGACAAGGCAGGGGTGTCCTCTATCACCCCTGCTTTTTGCTTTAGCATTGGAGCCATTTTTGAATGCATTAATGGCTCAAGATAACATAATCCCAGTAGAGCATGGAGGCAAGAGTTTGAAAATCACAGCTTTTTCTGATGATATAGCTGTCTTTACCACCAATTTAGTACTGGCTATCCCTGAGATAATTGAGGAAGCAAGCAAATTTGGGGACATATCGGGGTATAAGTTAAATGTGAGTAAAACTCAAGTAATTGCTATCTATAAACCTATGCAACCGATATTGGGGCTTTGTTCAAATGCTATTTATTTAGGAGTCAAGCTTACTGCAGATATAGAGAAAATTATAGCACTGAATTATGACCCTTTATTTAATGAGATAGCAGGCATTTTGAAAATTTGGCATAAAATACCACTTAGTCTGGTAGGACGAATAAATTTAATAAAAATGAAGATTGTACCAAAGCTATTGTACCTATTCAGGTCTATTCCTTTGCAACTGAACAATCTATACATTAAGAAAATAGAGGCCATATGTAGTAGTTATATTTGGGGCTATAAAAAATGCCGTAGATCACTTGCGACACTGAAACTCTCAATAGAAAAGGGAGGATTAAATTTCCCGGATTTTAAAATGTATTTTTTTGCAACTTTTTTCCAACGCATACGTAGTATTCTATCAAAATAGATTTCCCTATTCTTTCAACCAATTCATGCTGGGATCGGATAGCAACCAGTTTTTGTTTAATGACCCCAATTACTACAAGAGGGTCAAGTTCAAGACCGCGAGAGATATTAAAAGAATTTGGGAACAAATCATGATCATTGATAAGATTGCATTTTTTAATGCTGAGCTACAAATTTGGGGGAACCCAGGGATGCCAAGCATATTTTCTGATGGCGCTGGCATGCAATGGATAGGACATGGCATAAATACTTTAGGCGATCTATATGGGTCGGATGGCTTCTTGAGCTTTAATACGTTAAAAATACTGTATAAAATTAGTGATGCTATGTACTTTAAATATATACAGATTCAAGACTTTTTGGTTAATAAAATGAAAATTGGGAGAATAGAACATTCGGATACTTTGAAATGTATTTATGCTAGGTATACTAAATCACTTATTAGCAAAAGCTATGCTTGTTTAAATGGTGGCCGTGCAGGCGACTGCGCGAAAATGGCGGACAAATGGACGAACAGATTAGGAACTAATATCAACTCCAACCAGATTGCAGGGTCGCTCAGACAAATAAATCGAGTGGTCCAATCTTCAAATTTAAGGCTACAATTTTACAGGACGATCCCTCAAATCTACTATACGCCTCAAAGAATTGCTAGTTGGACCTCTGGAAATGCTTCTAGTGAGCGTACTAAATGTCCAAAATGCAACATGGAAGCTGCTGGTATAGAACATATGCTCTATCAGTGTCCTGAACTTACATCATTTTGGAAAGGAATAATAGCGGCTCTTAATAGTAGGCAAATAACACCACCAACTCTCTCTGCACATTTGATATTGTTAGATATACAAGATACTAATAGTAACTATAAAGACTTGATATCCATTGTTTTTGCCTGCGCCAGACTAGTTATAGCGCGGATTTGGATCTCGAAGAAACCTCTTAGTCTTATGGAATGGTGGAATCTTATTCACGAAATACATACAATGGAGCTCTCATTGGCTAAGTGTAGGGGTCCTAAGGCATTGAAAGGGAGGGAAACAATATGGGGAACGTTCATCTGATATACATGTAATTGCTTAGTGAGTCCTGCACATTGCCGCCACTCTGTTATGATTTATATATTGGTGAATATTTGTTTTTTAACCCTCTGCTTGTTTTTTTTTTTAATGGTTAATTTATGTCCAGATACATATGAAATGATATATGTATAACAAGACATGATTTTTCTTTGTTTTTTTTTTCTTTCTTTCTTGTGTTTTCTCTCTTTCTTGCAATAAATAAAAAAAAAGAAAAGAGGTGTCACAATAAGCATGTGATAGTGGCATTATCATTTTATAGACTGTTGCTCTAGCAGGAAAGGGGCCAGGTACATCAATATTTACTGAATACTCATTTGTTTCATGTCCTCAAACTCATCTCAGACAGCTCACTACTTGACAAACACATCCATGAGAATGTATCATCTCCAGCTTCATCTCTCCACCTTTCAGTGCACCATTCTATTTTTTCATCTTGCTTCAGGTGTCCAAAATGTTGTCCCTTGCTTCACACAACTCTTAAAGTGCTGCTATTTCTGTTTCTATTTCATTATGTGGAGCCAATATTCAAACGTTTTTTTTGTGCTAAAATTGCTTTGTACTTTATTCTTCCTAGAACCGTTAGATAGAGTTTGTCTCCGCAACTCTTTAAAGACTGTACACCCCATTCATTGCCCTTTGCTTTCATATAGCTCGATTGTTGCCTCCACATATATATATGTTTGTTCTAATTATCAGTCATGAATAATGTTTGACCTCAAAGCATGAAAATGTAAATTGTCATTCTAGCATTGCTCTGTGTACAACTGTCTGGCGCCTCTCTTAATCTGTGTACAATATTTTCATACAATGCTCTCAAGTCTCTGTCGCTCTTATAATACTTTCATACAATGCTCTGATGTGTCTGTCGCTGGTGGAAGAATGCTCTCATACAACTGTCTGATTCCTTTGTCACTCTGTGTACAATGCTCTTGTGCATACAATGCTCTGATGCCCTTGTCGCTCTATGTGCATGTCTCTTACACAATTCTTTGATGCGTCTGTCACTTTATGTACAAGCCTGGAAAATCACCCCTACCACATCAGCTTCATCCGCTCCATCTTAAAATTCCGTAAGAAACTGAAAACATTGCTCTTCTAACAGGCCACAGACATGGCTATACATCCCCTTTTATAGGTGCCAGGCCATTCTTGTGGATATTATGTGTGCCATAGAAATAAGCATAACATAATGTGACACTGCTCTCATACATTACTCTGAAGCTTCTGCCATTCTTTACATAATGCTCTAATTAATTCAATGTTGTGAGTTAAAATGGTAGGCTGGTAACAGAGTTTAGCACCTTGATAAAAAATGTACCTCCAAAGCCGTTCAACCGTTTCCATGTAGTTTGCAGCCTGGCTAGAACTTTAGTATTTGAGGTAGATAGATATTAGATCTGTAGTAAATCAAAGTTCATTACATCAATAGTATTCTTGATCAGTTAATATCTTGGAGACTGACAATCTCACACATGAGAGTCGAGAGTAGATGTTTTATTTCTGATTACAAATGTAGTGGGGGAAAAAACAATGTTTCCTTTATGTCATTTTATAATTATGGAAATTGGCACTCGCCATAATGCATGTTAAACTAGATGTAAATAGAACGATAAGATAAAATTGTGCTCTCTGGGTTCTGGCACATACATAGAGATAATCCTAGTGTTAGATGTGTTAATTTGCGTGTTATATCTATGTGTATGGGGAGAAATGTATTATTGGTATTTTGCCTGGGTATTTACAGCATTAATTAAGTGAATTCCTCTGCGAAGCACGTTAGCTGTTTTACATCTGTGCCTTATAGAGCACATACATTTACCTCAAAAATATGTGTCCAGGCACTTGTATCACTAGGCTGTTAAAACATGAAAGACTGCTAAAGAAGAGAAAAGTTCATATTCATGCTTACATGTGGAGGTGAAATAGATATGACTTCTGCTCTTTTTTAAACCTACAGAAAGTTGACTGGGCTCTCTGCTCTAATGGCATCATATTTCATGCCTTCCGGGTGATTACAGAAAATATTTACCCTTCTAATACGGCCTTTTTTAAACCTGAGAAAGACAAACTTAAACTCTGATATCATCTTTAAAGTCCTAGTGGGAGTGCCTTTTAGAGGCATCTGTTTCAAATTGGAACTCAGTGGAGTTTATGTGAATGATCAGAGACTGAGGTTCTCCAACTCAGAACCATTACTAATCAGATTGCTGTTTTGGACTATTCTGACGGCTGTGTTCTTACAAATCCTGGTAATTTCACAGTGACTGTTGACTTCACAATCCTAATATCAGTTCACTATTGCTGAATCCCATTTTGAGGAGACCAGCTGCAGCTTTTTGTCAAAAGAGTAATATAAAACATTGAAAAGTTGAAGGCTCAGTGCTGAACCATGGGGGACCCCTACCTTGACAATCTGGGTCCACATACGAAATTATGATTGAATTTGAAGGTTTTTAGATTTGAATTGCCAATAAAGGATCTACAGAAGACTTTCAGATTTGAAATTGTCCTATGAACTGATCAATAAATAATTTTGATTGAATTAACTTTAGTTTATTACAGATCTAATATCTAACTACTGTACAAACTAAAGTTAATTCAATAAAAATTATTTATTGATCAGTTCATAGGACAATATCAAATCTGAAAGTCTTCTGTAGATCCTTTATTGGCAATTCAAATCTAAAAACCTTCAAATTCAATCATAATTTCGTATGTGGACCCAGATTGTATGCCTCTGTCACTCAGGGTACAACACTCTTTTACCTTTGCAGATCAACTTTCGTAGAAAAAATGTACAGCTCCAATATTTCGACTGTTGTCTTTGAACTTTAGATGTAACCAATATTTTCATTCTGAAATCAAGAGCCAAGTCCTGCCATGTCCCTAGATACTTTGTTTTAATTCATTCTCTAGCCGGTCCTTGAACCCAGACATATAGCTTCTAATTTCTTTTTTTCCATTTAATGTTCAAACAGTGGCTTGTTTTTACAAATCCTGTTAACTTTACAGTGACTGTTAACTTCATGATTCTAACGTCGTTACCCCAATGTTTAAATCCAGTTTGAGCAGAGCTTGTGCTATTTAGGACAATACAAAAACACAAAATAATTATCCTTCTGATTCAATAGAATGACAGTGTTTAATCAAACAGCACAATGCAAACAGAACTTAACGTTATTGTCATAATGCCGCTCAGTACCTTTATTATGTGGTTTAATGGGGAACATTACTCATCAACTACTTATTTTAGTGTGAAGTCAATGAAGTCTGAATCAGAATAGGAATTTTCTTTATTCATGTAAATATAATAACTTCTGAGAAACAACAGTAATATGCCCTATATATTTTTTTTCCAGAAAGTAAGCCTCAACATCACGATTTTGGGAAAATGGTGGACAACTATGTTAAGGCACCTATGTTGCGAGGACGATTTATAACTGTAGAAGAAGGTAAGTGACTTTTCTAACAGTTACTCATTTAGGTGATAACTTTTATTGGATAATGAAGCACATAATACATGCATTTATCACAGCAATTTATACAAACATTGAGAAAGCCAATATGTGTGTCTTATTACTAAATGTGCCTTGTCATTGTGTATTGGTACATTTGTTTTCGTGGAGTATTGTTGATCAAGAGTCGATGAATGGATGCTTCTACTCATGAACTAATTCCCCCATCTGCCCTTGTAATCAAGAACTTCATCTATTCACATAGTCACGAGTACCTGTAGTTATGTATCCATTAATTCATCCATTAACTAATTTTTGCATTTGCCAACCATCCACAATGCTGCACATACAATTATCAATCATTGAAGAGGCTATTTCTATTGACTTCAAGGATAATTGTTATTCTGTGTCCGAGAAAAAAATTAAATACTCTGATTAATTATGCAATATTTTCAAACCCTCTTTCAAAATATTAAAGAGAAAATGAATGAAATCTATACAGTCGGTTTTAGGCAATTTGACTTCATTGTCAAGGAAAATGTCTATAAAGTAGTTTTATCTAATCTGACTTTGGTTTTGCATAATTAGCATATTACGAATATTCAATAAAGAAAAGTGAATGTGAATTGAACCTAAGATTATGAATTTAGATAAGTTTACCACTCTTACTTCATGTTCTGCGTACATGTTACTAGAGGATAGGCACTTTACCATTTGCTTTGAATCACATCCCACAAGTGCTCCGAAGTAATAGAAAAGTGGCACACAAAACAAAAATTAATAAATAAACTGCATTAAAATACATTTCAACGGTGACCCATCAATTAGGTTCAAGCTGTGATTCTCACAGCTAGTTTAAGTATCTGAGCACCTGTCCATGGAAAAAGACACATGTTGTGTGAACGGCTAATCTAAAAGTCTCACAACAGACTTCAGTGAAAAAATGGGTAGGAGAGTACATTTAGGAGCAATTGTATTGAATAGTTGATTTCTTGAATGGTTGAGCTGAAAAAATGTAATGAAGTAATGTGTCACTACCTGCATGTAATGCCGTCATCCTAGATGAAGTGGGTGTTTATTTATCTACAGACAGTCTTAAGCAAATGGTAAAATTAAAGACTCTTAAAACATGTTTATTCTTTTATTGGTCATTAGGCACAATGACCAACCATCAGAGAAAACTGTAGTTGTTTGATCAAGTGAGGCATATCTTATCCAGGGGCTCTTAGCATACAAGATGGAACCGCCAAGGAACTGTACATAGCCTTTGTTGGCAAATGCTGACACTAAACATGAATGGCAGTCCATCTACAAAAATAGTTTCCTTTTGGGCTCAGTGAATTTGTGACTACAATTGCCAACAAAATCTGAGAATGCATTAAACTGATTTACATACCCAATGGAAGAGATGTAGTTTACAGCACTTCTATGAATTTACAGACAACCATATCCAGTAGCAATATGTTAGTTAGCAGTAGAAACATGGAAATTGGAATTAGATAACAGAGAAAACAGAGACACTGGATTTTGTCACTTTGAATACTCTATGGGGTGCTGATGCCCAATGCTGCTATCTGGTTCTGCTATTTATTAACTTTTTTTTAAAACTGCAATATAGGAACTGCTTATCAGAATTAAATAGTTCACACTGATACTGTCAGAAATTGGGTTATTTTTTATATGGGAATTCAGACTCCTTCCAAATTAATAAATCCACTTTGATTTAGTCGAAAGACGGGTGTGAGAGAATTTGTCCTCAAGTCCCGGTAGCTATGGGATAAGCAGCAGGCAATCCACAAAACATTCGCTGATAACTTCAAGCCACGAATTTTAAAGTAAAGAAAACAACACAATACAATCCCTTAATCAAGTTAGAAACATAGACATACATTAAGGGAGCAAAAAGACATAAAAATCACCAACAAAGGTGAAGGGGAACCAAAGACATGAATCGTTAAAGTCACTGTTGTAGGATGGGAGAGACTTAGGTATGGTTTCAACTGACCGCAATGGGCAGAAGTTGAATACAATTTTTTTTTCTTATTTAGGGTCTGATTTAGATCATGACGGAGGAGAATATTCAGTCAGAAATGTGATGGACATCCCATCTGCCTTATTACAAACCCATTCTTTCCTATGTAGATTATGGTACAGCGGTTGGAATATTCGTCACAGAGTGTTCCATCCACTGAAATATAAATCAGACCCGTAGTCTTTTTTTATGGACTTGAAAATCTTCCATTGGGGTAAGGTTCAAGGCTGTGGTTGGCATATGATCTCTTGAAGTTCGATATATTGTAATTCAGCTCCCACTGAATAAATTTGTTTTGTCACCAAAAGCTCCTAATGAGACAAAACTGGATTTCATTGCAGGTGAGGCCGCTTTGTTGATCAGATAGATTTACTCCCTCTCTAAAGTCCAAAGTTTTACCTCTAACTTAGTCATTTTGTTGGATTGTAAAAATCCTCCAGAGGGACAAAGCTGGGAGCTGTTGGTGGGCAACCTTGATTCTCCTGTTCACATGGACACACAGTTGCTCTTATTCTTGTATAAATGGAAGCTATATCTGGGCAGGGCTCTACAAGGCCAGATACCTTCACTTTGAGGTACCGCTGAACAAGTTTACAGCTAAGCTAACTGCTCTGAGTTGGCTGGAACTTGAATTACCAAGTTTTGAATGTTTGGGGAAAGTATTACCTCACACTCAAGAAGTCCCCTCAGGGCAGGCTTCTAAGCACCAGGTCTCTCTACAGTCAGGTCTCTTGCAGGGTGCAGTACTCATTTGACAGTTGGGCCTTCAAGAATCCTCTGCTTTTTGTTCCCCTGAAGAAGGAAAATAGGAGGCTTAAAAGTTACACTTTAGGATTCACTGCAGGGCACTCAAACTGCAGTCCAGCCAGAACACAGTGGTGCTCCTTGTAGATATAAGTTTTTTCATTTATGTAGGTGAGGTAAATATACACTGCAGCCTTAATATTAAAATATAACATTCTTTGCTATGCACTTTTGGCACTATTTACAATGAACTTATATGGACGGTATATAGGTCATATAGGGAGTTCCAATGTAGAGTAAATGTTCTCAGAGGAGAAGAACAGGCATGTTAGAACGATTTAGCAGTGGTGAAGTGCACAAAGTCCTGAAGCCAAGAAAAAACAAGTCTGAAAAAAGGTGAAAAATCTTAGTGGACCATGCAGAAAATGCAGATTTGTTACAGATACAAATTGATCAATTCTCCTAAAAGACATCACTAACTTAGTCACAATGCATGTTTTGTGATTATTTTAACAGTTTCCTAAGAGTTTCCACATGTTGCTTAGGATCTCAAAGAAATATGCAACAAAAGTATGGTTATATAATCCTAAAAAGTAAATTCTGAATTCTGACTTCATGTTGTTTGTTTCAGTTCATTTACAACTAAGAATCAACCTCTAATTCTTAAAGAGCCATGTTTTCAACTCCTTTCTCAAGGAAAGCAGAGTAGGTACATCTGTAATACCAGATGGAAGGCGATTTTACCTCTAGGTTATGCCCACAAAGAAGCTTCTTGCTCCCCCAAGTATTCCTCTTAAATCTAGGGACAACAGTTTTCTTGGCACCTAAGGGTACTTGTGGGTTTGTTCCAAATAAACCCCTGCCTCAGAAATTAATTATAGGCTCTATAGAGAGCCTTAAATGTGACACTCTTCCTGACCATTAACTAGTGTAGTTTGTGTTTTTCCGGAGAGACTGCAACTTAGGGATCTGAGAAGTAACCCGAGTGCCGCATTTTGTAAAATCTGTCATTGATTCAGGTACTTTTCCTGCCTATTGAGATAAAGAGCATTGCAATAATTGAGTTTTGATAGAATTCAAGCTGTGATAACCATTTTTCAGAATCTGGTGGAAGGTAGGGAAGGAGCTATTTACTGTATTTACATAATGAAGATTTACAAGACCGTCACAGTGTTCAGTAATGCTTTTAAAGAACAGGGTTGTCAGAGAGTAAAGCCAAACAAATCACTATGCCAATTAAACCTGTTGCCAACACTTGAGAGTTCCTTTACATCTTTGAGATAAAGTTAAAGTTGTTCTCAACAACTAAATGATTTAGGGGTTATTAAATAAGTGTGAATACCTACTCCATAGGTTTCTACAACAGTGATGGCAACAAAACGAGAACAACCCAATGTCATCACATTATGTATCGTCATGAGGCTACAAAATGTGTCCATAAAATATGAAAGATAATTACTCCCCTTCTAGATGACCTATAGTCAGGCCTAAACAATGCAATGTATTCTTTAAAATTAGATTTAAATACAGGCTAACACCATTTCATGTTTTATAAGTGTAGTTGCTATTTCGCCAATTTCTTTTCTCAGGTTGGACTCCGCCGATACAAGCGACAGAACTTTGAAGTATTCTTGGTCACAAAGGTATTTCAAAATGAGAATTAGGAAACTGTAAATGGACTGACAGGTGTCATCAATCTAAGCAATGATAGCCTCATCTACAGCCAGTCTCTTGCCAAGAACAGAACAAGACTCTGTATTAAGGGCCTCATTATGATTGCGGATAATCCGCATACTCCGGGCCGGCGGAAGCCACCGCCGGCCCGGAGTATGCGGATTATCCGCCACAGTGAAATAGAAGACCCACCGCCAGATCAGGATGGTGGTGGGAGTGCGGTTGGACCAGCGGCGGATGGCAGGTCCGTCCGCCGCTGATCCGCGGTGTGAGGAGGGCAATTTGGTGACGGTGTCTTGCAGACACCGTCAGCCAATTAGGATTTGCACAAACGCATGCTTTTCCGCGTCGGCTCTTCCGCCGTGGAAAAGCATGTGGACTTTGGCTTTTGGGGGCCCGTTGCGGGCCCCCAGGGTGTCGGGGGGTGGGGGGTGCACATGGGGGGTACCTATGGTACCCCCCAACATTTACATGCTCAAAGCGGCACTAGCCGCAATGTTAAAACATACAGGATGTGACCGCCAGGGTGGCGGTCACATCCTAATTTGCACGGAGGGACCGCCGCTGCCCCTGCGGACGGTCCCTCCACCTCTGGGGTGGCGGATGGACGCAAGTCCGTCCGCCATCCTAATCGGCCCCTATGTTTGAATGAAAGAAGGGTTGACCCTACATGGAAAAAAAATTACATTTTTAAAATCATGTATAAAATTCTTTGTATACATATTCTTGGACAAAGGACACCAACCTGATTCTCAAAAATTTGAAGACATCAAGAAAACATGCAAACCTAAAAAGGCCCACTGAAGTGCTGAGTTATTTAGAAACAATCAGTTACTGTGAGTGTTTTAAATGAATCGTGACAACCATATATCAACCACTACAAGGTCTCATCATTTCTAAATCAGTGTGGGATGTGCAGCAATCACTTGAAGAAGTTTTTGAGAATATAAAGTGAGCCATCATGGAAGATCCTTTAATGTGCTACATTGACACGCACGCAAAGATAGAACTAATTGTATAAGTTAGCTCTATTGGCCTGAAAGCAGTGCTGTTCAAGAATACTGTAGGGACAAGTAGAATACATTAGCCGACAACGGATGTACATTGTTACAACGCATGCTTTTACCACGCATGCTTTTACAACTTGCGTTGGGGGGTGCTGGATAGTGAATAGTTTAATTTACTATTCCAACTCCAGTCCCCGTGGATAGTAGGGAAGGTGTTGGATAGTAAATTAAACTATTACCTATCCTAGAGCACCCCAGCGCAATTCATTGTAACGACTTGCGTTGAAAAACCTGCGTTGTAAAGGCACGGCGTGGTAAAAGTTGCGTCGTAAAGGATGTTTCCCGCTGACAGCAGATATTTCCAGAACAAAAAGGAGGCACTTAAAACATTATTGACATGCACTCATTTTCACTCGTACCTTTTTAAGAGAGAACATACAATTCTCACAGATAACAAGCCACAAGTACCACTTTTCAAAGTTATATCACAGTGTCCTCTCCCACACCCGAGAACAAAGAAGTTACAAAGGTACAACTTTGAGATCAAGTATATCTATGCTCCAACAAGCCCATGGACTACCCATCTCTCCAGTCGTCCTGCAGAAAAATGTGTTAGACTTTATGTGGCCTGTTGATTCATTCCACAGAATCTGATCTTGCAAGTATCTTGCCCCAAATCCCTGTCTCTCTCAAGGAGATTTCCAGATTTGCTAATGCTGGTCTCTGCATGATAGTGGTGAAGTCGGCAGTAGAAAAACAAAACAATCTGAAATGAAGATACCCAACAAGTCCTACCAGAGCTCTGGTGGGTGGAGCATGAATTTTAAGTCTTGAGAGAGAAAGTTCCCCCACTGTGACGGAACTCAATAGCTGACCAAAAAGCACTGCAAGAGTGGATAACTATGGCCGCTTACGAATGATGTCAAGACATATCCAAAACAAAAGCCAGGTTGAGAGGAAAAGTGTGGTTTTCCAAAATAAATAAACTGACAAAAACACTTATACCAAACTGCCTGAACTGACTGCCTCAGACATGAATCAAACCCAAGCAAAAAAAATATTAGCCGTCTAATGACTACCAATTTCCAAGACCAACAATAGTCCACCTTTCTGTTAATCTGATTTCTGGGGGTAAATGAGAGAAATAACCTTCCACCACCACACAATGTCATTACAAGACAGAAGGCTACCATTATCCATGTATTATTTTAATGCCACTACACAAAACAATTGAAACAAGTTGAGATCATCAAAGATACATTACAGAACAGCCTATTATGTCTTGTTATCTTTTACCATTTTTGTTTGTTATGTTTGGTATTTCATTTTGCTTAGATTAGCTTGTCAGACGGATTCCAAGTTATGAAACCCATTCTCTTATGACTGTTATCTTTGATTTAATTTACTGAAAATGTTACATATGACTGTAAAGATTGCTAGCTTTTGTTTATCCTAAGTTTATTCATTGTAAATTCTGTTGTTGCACCACTCGCTAACTGATCAAGCATATCTTTGAGAAGTGGAGCAACCCCGCTCCGGTTTTCTAGGATCCGAAGAGAGGCCATCCCTGCCTGCCGATCCAAGGCAGTCTTTGCCTGTAGAGCCTGGACTGACAGTATCACCTCAGTGTGACTCTTGATACTGCAGCCCCTGAAGTGCCATCCCTGCAGTGTCACAACAGGTGGTCAGTTGTTTTGTGAGCAGTTCCAACTCCTGTGGGGGTCGCCCGCTGCCATTTTAGGCCACATCCTACAGGTGCATCCCATCAGGCAGGGATGTGTCAGCCAGGTTTAGAGGAAATCCATGGGCAATGGTGGTAAGGGCAATGCACAACATTAATTAATATGTTTTCAGGATTCTGGGCAGCCTACTGAGGGCATTGTAACATGTCCCATCATCGTTTGACACTTACAGTGCCCCACAAATAGCTATTCCCCCGGTGCAAGCCACTAGTTGAATTCCTCCTCAGTCTTACAGTGCTTAACTTATATTGGAGGATCACACGTTTCAAGCTCTTATTAGAGCTTCTTTTTTAACATTTTTACTGGCCTCTCCCATTTCACATATATATATATATATATATATATATATATATATATATATATATACATATATACTTTCCCTCATTATAGACTAACATGTCTGATCAGGAAGGTGAGAACCCCGACATTTCACTGCGTTTTATCAATGAAGAGTGAATTGAGGATGAGTTGCATACTTGTATATGGGAGACCCTCTATTGGGGCATTATTATCAGAGGATCTGAAAATAAAGGGAAGAGAGAGGCTATACCTTTGAAAAAGATGGGAGGTCCAAGCACCTCAAGGAAGGTGGGAAGTCTAAGTACCTCAAAGAGAAAAAGAGGACTTAGCACCTCACAGTGTCCTACTAGGCACAAAACCGACAGGTGTCCAATGCAGCCCACTGGATTCAAGCATACTAAGAGCATTCAAGTTTCTGATGTGGGAGAGGAGGAACCACTTAACGAAACCCCATTAGACGAATATGTTTTGACATAGGATCCAGGGGGCTTTGATGGGGACAAACTCTTCAAGGAGGATGATACACCCTCTACCTCCAAGGATGTAATCAAAGATCCCTTAAGAAAGGAAATGTTTTGCCCAGACAACATAAAGCACCCTTGGAGTGCTGAGTGGTGGCCGTTGACCATCTAGCCAAGTGTATCAAGCAGTGTATTTGGATGGGTGCCTGTATCATTTTAAGGGCTGAATGCTTGACGTCTGTTATACATGATGAGATGTGCCTTACCCCAGATTTAGACTCAGAGCTAATCACCTTTCTTTTCAAGCTAGGAAGAAAACCTAGAAAGGGGCTTGAGAGCTCCCTCAAATCATGCCAGGACTGCCTCCTTGTCATGGTTGGTCCCTTGGGAAGAATTATCGACAAAGTGGTGGAGGCACACACTAATAAACTCCTGCTGGATATAGACCACCTCATGGGGTGGAGCCAAAGGGCTATTGTCCTCCCCAGAAATATGAATGCTGGTCTTCATGCCTAGAGGCGTAGAGTTGTGCTAATAAAAATAAATCTATAGCTTGGAGATGTTGCGGAGAAAGAGCCTTCTGAAAATACAAAGGTCTTCTTTTTTGTGAGGACATAATCAAAACCCTGCGCAAGTATGTTGCAATGTTTACTGTCCTTGACAAGGCGCAGTCTATTTTGAGAAAGGTCTTAAGCCCATGTGTTTTTGGATGGGCTGGAAGACAGGGACTTTCCGCTGATCGCTTCTCCAAGAAGGTCCCACTTCTCGAGTTACTGGCAGCCAAAAAGTTTTGTTTGGCAGAGGCTATCAGTCCGGAAGAGCCGCAACCTTCTATTCCTAAAGAGGACACATTGATCAAGGAAGAGGGAATAGGTCACATGAACAAGGCTTGACAGGATACAAGGGTGAGTACTTTACCTTTTTCTCCTTCCCGGGGAAGAATGGACGCGTCAGACTTTTTTCCCAAGTCTGGAAAGCAATTACACAAGATCCTTGGGTCCTACAAACCATGCTAAGGTTTAAAATAGATTTCTAAAAAGAACCCTTTAAGGAAGTTCCACAAGACAGCTGAGTTAGATCCCTGTTCAAACTGCAAATTGTAGAAGAATAGGTAAAAACATTGTTGCAAAAAAAAGCCGTCCTACAGGCATCTTTAGAACAGAGAGTTTTCATAAGTATAATAATAATCAGGATACCAACAGACTAGTGGGCGCTCAACCCAATTAATATCAGGGAAAAGGTATATCTGTTACTATAGAATGGAGCGTCTAGAGGTAAGATGCGTACCCAACATCAACAGCTCTCACAATGGTGAAAGCAACAAAATTCTACAATAACCTCTGAGCACACATATCAAAAACCAGTTCGTGAATAAAAGAAAATGTTTCAGGCAAGAGTCACTTGTCTCAAAATCACAAATTTGTAATAGAAATGTCCATAAATCAAAATAGGTGGATTTTCCTTGATGTTTATTTTCTTGCTTCAATATTCAAAATGATGGTACAACAGCCAACACGTGTTTCGTCGTGTACAATGTAACACACTGACTTCTTCAGGGCTGAAACCAAATAAACATTACCCACAATTATTACACGAATAACGCATGGCCAATATTAAGAGGAAAGGGAGTACCTGCCACCTTCCTGTTAATGTAAAAGCCCGCTAAGTGTGTGATTTTAAGGAAAAGAAAGAAAAAGTAAAGCCACTCCAATTGAAATTCTCTCTAGGATTCTGTGAGTAAAGTAAAAGTCCCAATACCAAGAGTAAAGATAGGTAAGGTGATGGTCAAGGTATAACCTATTCTGATATTCACCTATATATTCACGGTTTCTTAAACTCTTGGAGTAATTCTTGAGTCAAATGAAATGTATTTCTGTAAAGAGAAACCTTAATATCAACATTCATGCCTTGAATAACTAAGTAACCAAATAAGTCATCGATATATTCGGTTAGTAAGGTCCTCCTTGATGCTCAAACAATAAGATAGACCACTGAAAATGTATCTTTATTTGCTCCCATTATCAAGGATCAATAACAAATCCCTTTTGATTCTTCCAATATTTAATTCACCGTAAATCTGAAAATAAAAGTATATATCACTAATACTAATCTCACATATCCGTAGTATGTGTTTCGTTTTTATTCTTCACGAATACACTTACCCAGTATTAAAAAGTTGGGTTCAGAATATTGGCCTCATCATTATTTAATTTCTTCCCATCATAACTGCAACAATAAGCAGTACATATTACTCACTTCAAATCTCTATGTTAGGCAATCTAATTTCCGTGAGTGCAGTGAACATGACTCACCCTTTTAGCACACATCACTTAGGTGTGGGAATATGGTAACTTGTATCTTATGTGGTATATATCGTTCCTATTTGAAAGCAAAAATATGCATTTAGCATTCCTGCAACATCTGATCTACACTGAGAACATATTTATATTTCGAAAGTCTCACCTTAACGATGATTCCGTAATCACGCATCTTCCCTTCTCCTAAGTTACTCTCAATTCTCCCTGTCCCTGTAACATATGGTGAGAAACATCATTCAAAACCAGTATTTTCTTTATATTCAATCTCTTCGTAAGAAGAGTAGTGTGCACTCACCCGCAATCAGAATATGTATGGCCTGAAGCTGGGGGTCGCTATCATCCTTATATCAAATATCCACAATAAAGTAACACAGTAATACCATAATCAGAAACAGGTCTAGTATATTCGCCAGAATAGCTAAATCATATCTCGCTACTGCTCACCAAATTACGTCTCCACAGTTACGTAACGACCTCCAGAATGCGTGTATCTCCTCCTAGTCAGATATAAAGTAGTATTAAAATCCCTTCAATCTATCAGAGTTTCACAAAGCACGAATATCCACAGAATAAAGTAAGTCAACTACCTCAATACGGGCAGCAACTATCCTCGCTGTCCCCACTCGGCGTCTTACATCAGCGCCATCTTGTAGTGTCTTTATGTATTCACGAACTGTAAGCGCCATATTGTAACATGTTCCTCTTTAGGTATTAAGTATTGTCGTTTGAGTAAAAGTCACAAACTTACTCCAATCCTCAAAAATTATATATCGGGATATTCGTACTCGGGAATCTAATTAAAGTTAAACTACTTTAAATGGCTAAATATTTCCACCGTAAGAAGTGAGTAACAGTTATGCTCGTGTGCAATGTCAAATCTGCTGAATAAAGCTTATGTCTATGAGAAATCATATTAAATCACTTGAAGTAACGTTAGTCATCACAGTGGGGTGAAGTGATAGAATAAAGAGTGCCAATGTTAGCCGCAGATACAGGAATGGGTAAAAAGTAAATAACTAAATAAAAAGGGGAGGGGGATATGGCCAATTCGCACATCCATAATTACAATAAATTAATACAATGCTAATTACTATCATATGAAACATGTCTTAACAGTCACATTCAAGAGCATAACATATTATCCCTAGAATACACTTATTGTAAACAAATTCATGGCTTGTGCATGTAATTACTATATAGCTACAACATTTCGAGTTCCATTGTCATCATTATATAATTCACAACTAATTATAAGCAAACTTCTATATCAAGGAGCACTCCATAACTAATCTATAATAATACATTACATGCCCTAAATTAGCTTAGTCGGTACCTAGAAAAAATTGATATTCATTGTCAATATTAAGACCCTGTTCAACCGCTTTCAGCTTCATAATCCAAATTACCTCCTTGCGCCTGAGTTTCAGATTTTGAGACAAGTGACTCTTGCCTGAAACATTTTCTTTTATTTACGAACTGGTTTTTGATATGTGTGCTCAGAGGTTATTGTAGAGTTTTCATAAGTACACTGTTCCTAGGGAAACGAACCACAAGGTGTGGAGCCTTTGATAAATCTGAGAGATCAGAATATGTTCCTAGTTTACACTTCAAGATGGAGGGAATATGTTGCTAAAAAAGGATTGGCTAGTGAATGCTAGTGAAGGCAAGTAAAATTACATCTGAACGATGCCTAATTTACCATTACTAACCCCAGGGAGTATCAACCTTCCCTTCAATTCACTTGGCAGGATCGTCTTCATCAATTCCGTGTGTTTCCCATTGGAGTTTCACCGGCACTTTGGTGTTTTACCAAGATAATGAGCGCTGTAGCATCCCACCTAAGAGAGAGAGGTATACGGATGATTGTTTATTTGGACGAGATCCTCATCATGTTCCACTGCCGAGCGCAGATTTTGAATGACTTATACATGGTCTGGTCACTCTTGGAGAATTTGGGCTTCATTATGAAAAAGGAAAAATCTGTTCTGACCCCGTCCAGGTCTCTAGATAGCTTCACAACAGATACTGTGGATGTGTTTCCTATATTGCCTTCAAAGATTGCTAAAATTTAAAAAGAGATCAGATTTGTTCTCAAACAAGAATCTTTAACACTGAGATAACTAGCCAGGCTTCTAGGTCATTTGTCTTTGTCTACTCAGGTGATCTTTCCGGTCTCATTACATTATCGGGGGAAACATTTATTACAACGCAGGCATTACATGAATGTTCTGTTCTGGAATGTTTCTTTTGTTATGATAACTTCTTTCAAATGCTGTTTGGAGTTGCATTTAAGGAATAAATGCATAATGCTAGTCTCTGTGTCTTTCATGAAATTTAGATTCTCTTGGCATTTATTTGGAGAATCAATATTCCATCCTGACTGACTCAGGCCAGTGACAAGCTTGAGTGTTTCATGCAAACTCCGAACAAGACACTGAGAATAGCCACTAAATAGTACAACATTGAATGGACATGGAATCACTTCTTGAGGGCATAAAATAACTACACTGCAAAGCATGATAAATAGTCCCCCTGCAACAGCATTAATCCGAAGGCCTCCTCGAGATACCATACTGACAACATTAGGACATTGTTTCCAAGAGCAATCAGAAAAAATGGAAATAAAATAAAAGGAAGATGATCAATTTGTATATCCGCAACATCAAAACCCTTTCTTCAAAGTATGTGATGCACCATGATTTGACTTTAACTTTCACTTTATGATGTAGTCTCAGTGATGGAATGGTGACACAATAAACAATTGCCAGAAAAATAAAGACTGTCCCACGAAATAATTGTGATGACCTGTACCATGAACTAAAACGTAATGGAAAGGACACTTAATACTTGGAGGAGCCTATGCCATTGGAGAGCCCTAACATCACCCAAGAGGGGCCGAAGAGATGTTAACATTTCTTTACAAAGAAGATTAAGGAGCATATCCACATTCTTGTTGCAGGAAAGCAGTCTTCTGATGTACACAGCAAGCCAAAGCAGCAGGCAGTCCTCTGTGATTCTCTCCGCAAGTCCAAGAGTAATCCAAAGAGTAAGTTTGCGGTCCTATTTTAATACCCGGCGCCTTCTTTGAAATAGGAGAAACGTTTGGAGACTTCTCCTCACAGATGTGTCTGGAATTTCATGCCTCCTTGCCCTGGTCCCTGTCTGTCTACAGGCACAATAGGCTAGTGTGAAGTTCTCTCTGCAAGAGCAGGGCACAGTCATTTTAAATGCCAATCGGGCTGTGCAAATGGTTAGGACAAAATACATCCACTGGTAATCACTTGGACCACATCCAAATTCATTGTTATTTTGCACACCACATCACCTCAGTTTTTTTTACTAATTTTATTTGTCAAATAGCACATACAATGCAGAGCACTATAACCCAGGATCTTCTGCATTCTAAATGTACATCATACTGACTTTGACAGTTTTGATGAGCAAAATAGGACAAATGAAGAGCAATACAAATGAATTATAAACAAAAAGAAAAAATAAATATAACCCCACACAACCACCCCATCACACTAGCACCTACTCCAGATCAGCACCACGAAAGTAACAGCATCGTCCATAAAAGCATGATCCGTCATCGCCCAAGAGGCAGTGTCTTATGCCAACTAAATTGAAAGTGTAGCCGGGTTAAGGGACCTGGCCGTTGAGATGGGTTCTAGCTCTAAGCCACAATAATCCACCCTGCGCTTCCAAATTTTAAAGTGTTTAAGAGGGCACCCCCTGGCCACAAAGATGGGAATCTCCAAGCCCATACAAAAATCCATACCATTCTTCCACGCGAACACTGAGGGCGCCCTTGGTGCCTTCCAGGCCCTAGAGATATCCCTCTTAGACAAGGTAAACCCTAGTAGCCCCCAGTGTCTGAACTGTAGGTATCTGTAAAATTGGGTTTTTGGCATATGAAAGTCCTTCTGTAGATCTTGAAAGGATTTCAGAACCGGCCCTCGCATTACGTCGCCCAGAGTAGAGATGCTGATACGGTCCCAGCCACGAAATCCAGACAACTTAGCCAGTTGCAGTAATCGCCCATTGTGCCAGCGAGTAGTCTCCCAGGTCAACCTATTCCACCAATCGATCCTCCGCAGCGCCTGCTGCCAGATTTGGAATATAATTTTCGGAACAGCGGCAAGGAGTTACGTAGCGGTGCAGAGCAGAGTATAGTTTGTAACGTGTGATCCCCATGCACCGCTGCTCAACAGCGTATGCTGGGTCAAACCTGTCCTCATACCACCATTCATTGAGGACCAGCAGGTGTGAGGCCATGTAGTATTACAAAATATCAGGGGTCACAAGCCCCTCACAGTATGTGGAATGGAATCAAGTCCATAGGGCCACTCTCGCCACTCTGCCGTCCTACAGCAACTGTCCCAGAGCCGCATTAACCTGTTGGAACCATCTGGGAGGAATCAGGTATGGATAGTTTTGTAGATCATAAAGTAGGCATGGGAGTGAAACAATCTTAAAGATGTCCGAATGTCCATAGATAGACAGGGGCTAATGAGACCAAGTTTTAAGACCTTCCCGCATGCGATCCCTTACCCGGCCAAATTCCTATCCCAAGATGTGGCAGGCAAGTCCAACAAGAACACTCCCAGATATTTCATCCCCCCAGAAACTACGTGAACAGAGGAGGCCTAGGAACCGAGACCCACCTCCCCCAAGAACTCAGAGGGTAGATTTTTGAGGGTTCATATACAGGCCAGAAGAATCCCCCAAAAATGTGCATGATGTGAAGCAACCGCAGTCCCGTCCTATCTGTATCAGTGAGAAAAAATAGCACATCATCAGCGTACAGGGCAATACGATCCGATAGTCCAGGTGCCCATTGAAGACCGGTCAACTGAGCATTTATCCGCACCCAGGACGCTAAGAATTCCATTGCTAACATGAACAGGTAGGGAGAAAGTGGACAACTCTGCCTGGTGCCTTGTCCAATAGAAAACGGAGGAGATGGAGCCCGCCACTCCCGCAGATGTAGTGAGGTCCATATAAAGCAAAGTCAGGTAGGACAGGAATCGAGGTCCAATATTCAGCCTGCGGAGTTGCAAAAAAAAATACACCCAGCTAAGAGAATCGAATGCCATATCCATATCGGCTAGCAATAACCCTGCTCGTTCTCCCAACCCCTGGACGGTCGCCACGTGTGCACAACTAATATTATGGCGGGTCACCCGCTGGGGCATAAATCCGGCCTGATCGGGATGGACCAATGAAGTACCCTGCGATAATGGAGTCCTAATTGTAGAAAATATTGTTAAAAACAATTCACATAGAAAGCCAATCGGTCCCAGGGAGTTCCCGGGGTGCATGTCCCCCAATGTAGCACTCAATTCTTCCTCCGTGAGAGGGAGATCCAGCTCCACGCTCACTTCGTCTGAAAGGGCCCAAGGCGGGAGGTCATCCAGGAAGAGGCTCTATTACATCTGCATGGAGATATTCTTTGGGGGCATAGAGGTCTGCATAATACGTAGCAAAGCCTTTGGCGAAGGCAGAGGAGTCCGTGAGGGGAGTCCCATCAGGGCCTACAACTCCAGGGAGGGCTTTGGGGTATGGTGTCTCCTGAGCTTACCAGACTTATCACCCCACTGGTAGATCCTGCAGTAGGTTGCCAGCCACGCCTGGTGGGCTTCATCGAAGAGGAGGTGTGAATAGCCTTGTTGTGTCAGTAGTAGTTGGCGATGGGCACCTTGCCCCACCATCCCTACTGCGAATTTCTAGTTCAGGAAGTTTAGCCTCTGCCTGTACGAGGGACTCCGTATGCGTTCTGTGGGCTGCCGCACAGAAGGAAATGTCCACACCACAGATCGTGGGCTTCCTCACCTCCCAAATAAATTCTGCCTCCTCTACAAAGCCTACGTTAAGTGTCAGGTACTGATCAATAGCGCCTTCCATACGTTCTCTCTGGAGGTTCCAGGTCAGAAGGCGCCACCGATAAGGCTGGAGCGCCCGCCCCATCTGCAATGTAAGGGCCACCAGCGAGGGGTCTGAGACTCCGCGTGGAAGGATATCAACCACAACTACCCTGCTATCTATCACCTGGGGAACAAATATACAATCAAGGCAGGAGTAAGAGTCATGCACTGCCGAAAGGTACGTGCTTCCCTGTGTTGTGCTGTGCAGTCAAAACCAAGGGTCCACCCAGTCCAAGCCCATCACCAGGGAGTGCAGTTTGGTAGACTGTCAGACATCTGTAGTACCCTCGGGCCTCCAGCGCTCTTTGGCCAAATTTATCACGTCATTCCAATCCCCCTCACAGCTGCCAGGCCATCAGGCATATCCGCCCACAGGGTCATAATTCTCTCTAACATCCCCAGGAGAGAGGTGGGTGGGCCTAAACACACCCCAGTACCAACGTTGTATCGCCTACCGTACTTTGTAGGAACAAATACCTGCCCTGAGTATCCCCCATGTCTTGACATGTGTGTAGGGAACCCGGCGATGGATCAATACCACAACTCCCTAAGACCCCCTCACAAACCTGGAATTAAATACATGGATGTAGCCAAAACGTTGAAAGCATACCGCCCGGAGGCAGATCTAATAATAATCAGGTTTTAAGCTACACTCCTGGGCCAAGTTAAATATTTTGCTGGCCTGCTAACATTCAAAACCTCCCCTGGAATAAGACCCATTTAAAAGGAGTTTATCTTCTCCTGGTAGATGAAGGGGTGGAAATCTGCATGTGTCAATTAGCTAACACTCACTGATAAGCCTGGGAATGTCAACTTCACATAGACAATGGAGAAAGAGGCAGAACTCTAGTACCAGTCTGACTAGAGACTTCCTTTGAAGTCTTGGAGGTAGAGGTCCTCGTGACAGTTCCCCCTGCAACATTTCTCCTGTCCCGCTTGCCTCTGCTTCCTTTTGACGTTTTGCCCTCTGTTTGTGCTCCTCTGCTCATTTTTCTGCCCTCCATTTTCATTTTATGCTCCTTTTTCTGAACCTCTTTTTGCCCTCTTCTGCTCTATTTTCCCTTCTTTACTTCTTTTTCTGTCCTATGTTTTGCTTTTCTGCTCATTTTCCTGACATTTGTTTTGCTACGTTCCGCTCTGTTTTGCCCTTACTACTTGTTTTTCTGCCTTCTGTTTTGCCTTTTTCGTTCATTTTTCCCCCCTCTGTTTGGCCCTTTCTGGTTTCTTATTTTTCTGCCCCCTGTTTTGCTTTTTTTTGCTTGTCTCTTCCCTCATCCTGCCCTTTCCTCATGACATGGATTTTTGACAAAGACCTCACACTCCAGTACCCAGATACTCCCAGGGGTGACAGTGCCACTTTCTAAAAATTCTGATTGATTAATTGAGAACCAATTTTACAATGCCAATTAGGAAGAGAGCGAAAACAAAGAAGAGTAGGATCTTCCAGACATCACTTGAACCAGCCATATTGAGAAACTTCACCAAGCTGTGTAAAGGTATTGCTAGTCAGTGAGCTGCTCCCAGTAAATGTCAGTTTAGGACCACTTTCAAGGGCCAGGGACCACAGAGGCACCACTTGAATGGTGAGGACCCACTCAGCCATGATCTAGGTGCGGCCTCAACTCAAGGTGGTTTGAGCCTTTTCTGTCCCTGAGGCTCTGATCAGGGCACCAGCCAACAAGTCCTTGGAGTCAATCTGGAAGCCCAGGATTCAAGTAGAAGAACAGGGTTAAGCAGCACGCCAGACATTTGGGGGGTTCAGAGCAGGCTTCATGCAGAAGAGTATTCCTTCTTGTTGCAGCAAAGCAGTCTTCTGATGTACACAGCAAGCCAAAGTAGCAGGCAGTCCGCTGAGAGTCTTTCCTCAAGTCCAAGAGTAAACTGAAGAGTGAGTTTGCAGTCCTATTTTAATACCCGGTGCCTGAGCATTCCCGTCCCATATAGGGGATTACAATAAGTATTCAAAACAATGATGGATAGAATGCTTGAATTAATCTCAACCACTGATAGTTACTCGGACTGCATCCCCGTCCATCATTATTTTGCACACCATGCCACACAGTTTGGACCCAGCTATATGCAAATCTTCTTGAGCCTGCTCCAATTGGATCAAGAACATTGCGTGAGGGCATCGGAGCATTTTACAACAGATCCAGATTATCTTATATATTGTTAATCTATTCAGGAGAGGTAAATTATATGATTTGTCCAGAATAAGGATGTTGAGCTGAAACCTGGTTTTGAATCAGCTACCACATTCTAAATTCCATAGCTTTAGCCACTAGGCTACAATTCCTCCCATAGGCAGATCTAATAATAATCAGGTTTTAAACTGCACTCCTGGGACAATTTAATTATTTTGCTGGCCTGCTAACAGTTCAAAACCTCCCCTGGAATAAGGCCCATTTAAATGGAGTTTATCTTCTCCTGGTAGATCTGCATTTGTCAATTAGCTAACACTCTCTGACAAGCCTGGGAATGCCAACTTCACATAGACAAAGGAGAAAGAGACAGAATTCTAGTACCAGTCTGACTAGAGACTCCCTTTGAAGTCTTGGAGGAAGAGGTCCTCGTGCCAGTTCCCCCTGTAACAGTTCTCCTGTCCAGCTTGCCCGCAGTGTGTTTGCCTCTGCTGCCTTTTGACCATCTGCCCTCTGTTTGTGCCTACTCTTCTCATTTCTTGCTCTCTTGTGTCTTTCCTGCTATTTTTGTGCCATCTGTTTTGCCTTTTTCTGCCCTCTTTTTTGCCTTTCTGCTCACTTTTCTGCTCTCCATTTTCCTTGTGTGCTCCTTTTTCTGACCCTCTTTTTTGCCCTCTTCTGCTCTGTTTTGGCTTTTATGCTTGTTTTTCTGTCCTATGTTTTGCTTTTCTGCTCATTTTTCTGCCCTCTGTTTGCCTTTTCTAGTTTCTTATTTTTCCGCCCCCTGTTTTGCTTTTTCTGCTTTGTTGCAGTAAAGCAGTCTTCTAAGTACACAACAAGCCAAAGCAGCAAGCAGTCCTCTGACAGTCTTTCCTCAAGTCCAAGAGTAACTGAAGAGTGAGTTTGCAGTCCTATTTTAATACCCGGTGCCTGAGCATTCCCGTCCCATATAGGGGATTACAATAAGTATTCAAAACAATGATGGATAGAATGCTTGAATGAATCTCAACCACTGATAGTTACTCGGACTGCATCCCCGTCCATCATTATTTTGCACACCATGCCACACAGTTTGGACCCAGCTATATGCAAATCTTCTTGAACCTGCTCCAATTAGATCAAGAACATTGCGTGAGGGCATTGGAGCATTTTACAACAGATCCAGATTATCTTATATATTGTTAATCTATTCAGGAGAGGTAAATTATATGATTTGTCCAGAATAAGGATGTTGAGCTGAAACCTGGATTTGAATCAGCTACCACATTCTAAATTCCATAGCTTTAGCCACTAGGCCACAATTCCTCCCGTAGGCAGATCTAATAATAATCAGGTTTTAAACTGCACTCCTGGGACAATTTAATTATTTTGCTGGCCTGCTAACAGTTCAAAACCTCCCCTGGAATAAGGCCCATTTAAATGGAGTTTATCTTCTCCTGGTAGATCTGCATTTGTCAATTAGCTAACACTCTCTGACAAGCCTGGGAATGCCAACTTCACATAGACAAAGGAGAAAGAGACAGAATTCTAGTACCAGTCTGACTAGAGACTCCCTTTGAAGTTCTTTGATATGGGAGAAACGTTTGGAGACTTCTCTTCGCAGACGAGTTTGGAATTTCATGCCTCCCTGCCCTGGTCCCCGTCCGTCTACAGGCACAATAGGCTAGTGTGAGGTACTCTCTGCCAGAGCAGGGCACAGTCATTTTAAATGCCATTCGGACTGTGCCCAGCTCTGCCCCTCATTCTGCCTGAGATGGGCTATTTAGGCAATACTAGTACCTCTAGTGTGTGGCTGTATTACGCTGTAGTCCCCTGTGCCAGAAAGATCAGATCAGGAGGCCGCTCCTTCTCCTTCCTTGCGGCCAGAGCCTGGAATGACCTTCAGCTACACCTCAGACAGACAACACTGCTCCTCATCTTTGCAAAAAAACTCAAAACCTGGCTCTTTGACAGACCCCCCCTTGATGGACTGGAACCTGCGACCCCCTCCCCCGTGCCCTGAGACCCTTATGGGTGAGTAGTTGTGCTTAACAAACACCTGATTGATTGATACTCTGGATGTGCATTTACAGACATTAGAGGGCTTTTATTTCAGGGACAGCGGCACAGGTCTCCCATATCCATCTGGGGGATAGTAGAGGGTAGATTTGCTGGGGACCCTGAACTTTTGCCGGCTGGTCCTGTGATAGATGCAGGTGAAAGGAGTCCCCTAACTCCTGCTGGACACATAGACACTCTCTAAAGTGCCAGGAGTCCATGGACTCTGGGGAAGGCAGCTCAGCAGTATAATCTGCATTGAGAGATACATGGTATTGCTGCTAAGAGACCCTTGGCGAAGATTACCAACTTTAAAATAAGCTCTAAAAAATAAATGATCTATCAGGAGTTTGTAAAGCGCAGCTACTCACCTGTGAGGGTATCAAGGCCCTGACGGGGGAAGCATTGAGGTTCAGTCAACGAGCCAGGTCTTGAGATCCTTCCTGAATTGGCTCAGCAATAGGGATTGCCTGAGGTGAAGGGGCAGGGTGTTCCAGGTCTTGGCAGCGAGGTAGGAGAAGGATCTTCCTCTGGTACTGGTCTTGTAAATCCATGGGACTGGGGCCAGGGTGAGTTGTGCGGAGCCGAGTTGTCTGGTGGGTATGTGGAATGAGAGGCAGTGGTTCAGATATGCTGGTTCTGCATCATGTAGAGCTTTATAGTTATGGGTAAGGAGCGTGAATGTGATACTCTTGTTGAATGGAGCCAGTGGAGTTGTGGGAGGTTTTCAGTTATGTGGCTGTGATGGGGATGTCGAGGGGCCGTCTGGCTGCTACATTTTGAACACTGCAGTTCCCTAAGCTTGCATTGTCATATTCAAGTCTGCTGGTGATGAATGCGAGGGTGACCATTTGTTTGGATTCTGTGGGGATCCATCTGAATGTATTTCAAAGCATGCAGAGGGTGTGGAAGCAGAATGAGGTTTCGGCATTGATCTGGTGGTTCATTGTGAGCAAGGGGAGTCCACTATGATGCCGAGGTTGCGTGTGTGGTCTGTGAGGGTGGGAAGGGTTCCCGGTACTCCTGGCCACCAGGAGTCATCCCAGGCTGAGGGGGCGGGCCCAAGGATGAGTCCTTTAGTCTTGACCGAGTTGAACTTGAGGCAGCTATCTTTCATCCAGATGGCGTAAGCCTCGCTCTTGTGTTGGAAGTTGATTCTGTTGGTGTGGGTTCATTGGTGAGGGAGAGGATCAGCTAGGTGACGTCTGGATAGGATACAATATTGAGTCCATGGTTCCTGTCGACGGCTGTGATGGGGCCAAGTAGACGTTGAAGAGGGTGGGACTTAGGGAAGAGCATGGGACACCCCGCAGCTGATTTCAGTAGGTTCTGAGAGGAATGGCAGTAGTCTGACTCACTGTGTTTTGTGAATAAGGAAGTAGTGGATCCAGTTGAGGATCTTTGTCAAAGATGCCAGTGTCATAGAGTCTCGTGATTAGGGTGCGGTGGGAAACTGTATTAAAGGCGACCAAGAGGTGCAGTAGGATGTGGCCTCACCCTGGTTGAGAAGGGAGTAAACGCTCTTGTGTTGGAAGTTGATTCTGGCAGCTGTGAGTTCATTGGTGAGGGAGAGCATCAGCTAGGTGTCGTCTGGATAGGATACAATATTGAGTCCATGGTTCCTGTCGATGGCTGTGATGGGGCCAAGTAGACGTTGAAGAGGGTGGGACTTAGGGAAGAGCATGGGACACCCCAAAGCTGATTTCAGTAGGTTCTGAGAGGAATGGCAGTAGTCTGACTGGTTGAGAAGGGAGTAAACGCTGTCGGTGGCTGCGAGGAGTGTGGTCTCAGCACTGTGGTTGCTTTGAAATCCTGACTGAGAGATGTCCAAGATGTGGTTCTCTTAGAAGAAGAGCCGTCAAATCTTTTGTGGCAGAGCACCATTAAATGCCATTATGGATAGCTGGAGTGTGCTACCATGAGTCTGAACAATGAAATGACATCCAAACGACCCACTGAGACAAAGAAATATGTATTTTTATAAGGCCTTTATGAGTGGCATTTCCTGGGGGGGAGCAGACCAGGTACAATTTCTTAAGCACAGTGACTTTGTTACATTAACCGTCAGAAGCCTTTTGATATGTGGCACCATTGCAATAAATTATCTAAAGGCTCCCATGAGTGGTGGGTGCTCAACAAAAGATCACCTCATTCTGATTTGGGGCCTCTCAATAAGTGACAAACAAATGAGAAGCCAGTGGCTGCATGGTCATGGTCTTGGGGTCCTACAGAGACATGGAAACAGTTGCATGGTTTCTACACATGTGAGGAAAGTGACAGCAGGTGCTTTAGGTAAATAAAAACAAAACCAAAGGTAAATACTTCAGAGGAAAGGCATGCCTGATAATTCTCTACGTCAGCTTTGAAAAATTTGATAATGACCGTTGTGGTTGCCCTAGAGAACTTGGGACAGCACAAGACTCATTAGTTTGCACTCAGAGTACCGAAAGCAGCAGACCCAGATTGGGGCCCCTAATTCTTTCGAGTGCGCAGTCTAAGAGCCACATGTACAAAATTTAGGAATGATGACTTTGTTTGCTACCTTTACTAAATGGCAATTAGGAAATCGCAATATGATGTATGAAAACAAAAGGTTTTAAATAGCGATCCCTAGTGGGCTGCCAATCGAAGGATAGCCATCACAGAAATGGTGGCCTGCTGGGATAAGAAGAAAACCATGTCCATGGTTGCGTTTTAATAAAGCAACGTTTTTTTTAATGCAGCCTATTTTTCTTCAAGGTAAATGGAATGCATTTAAAAAGAAAAAATGAAACTTTGAACTTCTGTGGGACCACTGCCTACTCTTAAAAAATACTTTTTTACATTCTCAAAGAGGAAGGAACACTGTGGGAACCCATTCCCCTTTGCAAATTATTGCTACTAACTCTTAGTCAGTATAAAATGAATGTTTTGAGACCATAATTCCATTACAAATCATTCATATATAGCCCTAAACAAGCTCCTTCCAAATACCAAATCTCTAAACCAAATTGATATTAAGTTTAAGTTATCAAATCATAATTTGGAATTATACATATGAAAACGCATTTTTCTAGTCCAAAACTGCTGATGCAAATATGTTTTGTACATATCACCCTAAATTTCCAGATTAACTCAATGTTTCATTGATTGGAAATACTTCTGGATTTTGGGCTTTTATCAAGGGGCTTTAGGGTGCATGGATCTTTTTGTATTAGGTTTTCCTTGGTGGCTATTAATCTTTGCATTACATTGAAATAAGACTGCCATTAAATAGTCAATATGTTTATGTTTTATTACTGCAGCATCTTAAAATGAATTTAAACTCTTTGCATAGTTTGACAACTACTGAAAATGTCTTGACTGGAATTTATTCTGATTGAAGGTTTCTAATTCTATCAATTAAACTGTGGTCACACCTTGACAATGACAATAGATCACAATGTTTAGTAGTGCACCCTTTATGCTGTGTTATGTGTATCTGACAGTGTGGTTTTTGGGGGTTAGGGCTTGCTGCTAGCAGTCCACTGAAGGTGTCTCCATCATAGAGGATACAGATTACATTTAGACGGGTATGTAACCTGTGTGACATTTCTTTGCTGTGTATTTCCTGCAGGTTGTGAGACACTTGACGTCTCTTCAGAGGAATTTTCAGCTGCTAGTTTGGATTTATTTTTTAAATTGTGTTCTGTGTGTAAAGTGTTTTTTTTCTTTTAGCAGTACTGATTAGACAACGATCCATTAAGTACTTGTTTCATTGCTGAGTTCAGTAATAGAGTTCCAACACAGTACATTTTTAAAAATAGTTTGGCACCAAAATAGCAAAAGTCAGATTTATGAATTGTTAATGTTTTTTTATTAAAACTAGTGCCTAAAAGATCACAACGCTAACCACGGGCATCTAGTCATTGCAAGAATGGGGTAAAGTAAAACAAATGACTGACTGCAATGGAGCGCAGTTTGGATATAAGAAGTGGCTCGGTCAGCTCTCACCTTTGAATTTAGAAAGAAATTTTGAGAAAAATATTCAAAGAAGGTAAAATTCAGCAGTGCAAGGCTGCAAGTACTGTCCAGTGAAGGAGTGATGTCATCGGGACACATTCTCTTTTTAGAAGTCGAATATCTTTAGCGGGACACAACAGCGGGCTACAGCCCAAGACGATTCCAGGAGGCCAGACACCTCTTTGGGGTACGACCACTGAACAGGATTTGCTGCTGTGGAGAACATAGTGGGAAAAGCCAACCAGCGATACACCTCTGGTGGATAGGCGAGCAGGTTGGTCCCAGTCTTTTTCTGATTTTAGGAGTCGTTTTTGGCCCAAAAAGTTTGAAGCGCTCAGTTTTGGGATTTGGACATCTGGGCACTTTTAGTACCACTTCCAGGGGCACAGGACTGGTGGGACAACTCTTTGGGGTTCAGGACTCACTCAGGTTTGGGCCTGGTGCAGGTTCAAGATGGTGAGAGCCATTTGTCTCCCTATAGCTCTGAAAAGGAGGCCTGCAAACTAGGGGGCCGATTATGATTGCGGTTTTTCCGCATCCTCCGGAATGAGCGAAAAGCTCTAACATGGCTGGCGGTGTCTATCAGACACCGCCAGCCATATTATGATGGAGTGAAAGACATGCTTTTCCGCGGCGGCTTTTCCGCCGTTAAAAAGCATACGGACTTTCACTTTGGGGGCCCGTTGCAGGCCCCCTGGGTGAAGGGGAGTGGGGGGTGCACATGGGGGGTACCTATTGTACCCCCCTGCATTTGTGTGCACAAAGCAGCAGGCACTGCGTGGTGCCTCCTGCTTTGTGCTTGCAAATGCGATGCATGCATTTCTGACCTGGAGCCGGGTGCAATGTTATAGATAGAGGATGTAACCGCCACCCTGGTGGTCACATCCTAATCTGCTCGGAGGGAACGCCGCAGCCCTTGCGGACGTTCCCTCCTCCTCAGGGGTCGCGAACGGACTCAAGTCCGTGCGCGATCATAATTGGCCCCTAGGTGTGGGAGTTACTCTGGTAGTCCTGGGTTCAGATGAAGTTGCAGGGCTCAAAAGCTAGCCTGGCCTCTGAGGGTTTAAAGCAGGCTTCATGCAGCAAAGCAGTCCTTCCAGGTACAGCAAAGCAGTTTTGCAGAGGGCACAACAGGGGCGGCTCCTACTCTAAGGCAGAGGAGCATCACCCCATTGAGAGCAAAAGGAAAAATAAAATGATAATAACACAGTGTTGATGGCATCACGTTATTTCCATTTTCTTTTTAGTAGAAACTCAGTTACGGTAGGCAGGGCTAGGCTATGTGATGAGCAGAGGGGGAGACGATTGTGCATTTACATGCACATGATGTCTAGGCCAGCCAAACAGACATGCACACTTAGCATATATCCACCCGGGTTTATTACACAGCCAGGTGGAGAACATGCACAGGCACCCACTCCCTGCTGAGGGCCAGACAACTCAGATCAATCATGACGCTGCTGTCATGCTGTTGAAAGCAGCAACAGGATTGCCTTAGGAGAGTTTAAGAGCCTGTGAGATGCTAGGAACAGAGGGAGGATGAAGAAGAGGCAGCGGCCCTACTCACGTAAGAGAGATTTATTTAATTTACCTTTAAGTTTTTTTTTTATCCGACACCCAACCGCTACTTTTCCCAAGCGGCCGCCACTGGAGCACAGTAGGTTACAGCAGCAGGCAGTTGTCTGATAGTCCTTCTACAGGTCTTGGAGCAAACTGTAGAGTTGGTGTCTGAGGTCTGATTTTTTACCTTAGTTTTCTCGTTCTGGAAAGTGAAAGAAGTTACTAGAGAGTGGCTTTTAAGTACATGGAATTTCGTGACTACCCTGCCCTGACGCCAATCAGGCTGTAGTGACAATGTGGATTTGGTAAGTCATTTGTGTAAAAGCAGAGTACTCGCCATTCAGTTTGAAGTGGGGCTGTGCACAACGTTGTCCCCCATCCTGCTATCAGATGCCCTTTCAGACACACCTAATCCCTCTATTGTGTGACTGTCTGTCAGTAATTTACAACTTTATCCTGTCAGTTACACCTAATCATGTGGCCCAAGATGGGCTGCAGGCTCATCAAAGCGGCAAGGGTAAAAAATGCCAACTTTCTAAAAGTGCCATTTTCAAAATTATATTCAAAATCCAGCTTTACCATTAAAAGGGTTTCTCACCAAACATGATATAGCTACCTGTCCCAATTAGAAATTAAAGCTTCTAAAACGTAACAGGAATCTCCAATGTTATTCTATGGAAGAGGTAGTCCTCACAGTAGTGAAAAACAAATGTGGGAATTTTTCAGTACCAAGGCATGTAAAACATAAAATACATGTCCGGCCTTTCTATTATAAGGCACCCTGCCCTATAGTCTACCTAGGTCCTACCTTTGGGGTTACATATATGTCATAAAAGAGTAATTTCAGGCTTGGTCAGTGAGATTTATTTCCAAGTTTACATGGCAGTTTAAGACTGGTCGTGGTGTAGAGGGCTTTGAGAGTGATGCAGCTGATGTTGAAGATGATTCGCATTTTAGAGTTGAGGATTTATCTCCAAACTGACATAGCTGACATGGCTGACTGCATTCAGGCTGTAGTGGGAGGTATGGGGCATGTTTCAATATGCTGCATTAGTGGGTGGCACAATAAGTACTGTAGACCCAGTGTTAGCATTTAATTTACAGACCATTTGTATATGGTATGCTACTCTACAAAAGTAAATTAAATCACACTTGCTGTATGGCTTGTTTACTCTCTGCTCATCTATTGCTTAGTCTACCCATGCACATCCTCCTCATTTTGAAAAAAATGTGACTAGATCCGCTTTTGCTCCCACATTCCCTGGATCTCCACTGCTCTCTGCCTTGGCAGCACTGACTTGTTCCACCTTACCCCTCTTCTAATCTGCTCCCACTCCACTCCCTTGCCATATCACTTGTTTTCTTAAAATATCTTTTTTTTTCTTTTTTTGAATGGCTCATTAGCAAAATCAGCACAATTTATTTATTTTCAAGGTTTTTTTCCAAGTGTGCTTCTTTCTTTCTTCCTGCAACAGGGACACGCCATTTGTTTATTTCACTGTTTTAATTAAATGTTCTAAAATAAACATTCACCATCTTGTAACAGTAAAAAAAGGCAAAGCCAAAATGCCCACTGATTGATGATGACCAACTAACATGTGTAAAAATATGTAAAATTGTACACTTGTCATGAAAAAGATGCTGAATGAAAAATTTGACATAAAGCATATCTTTGTGTTTCAGCTGTTGCTGCAGTATGCAATCCAGATGGATCATATAACACTGAGGAGATGAATGCATTCAAAGGTACTGCAAATAGTTCTAATGCTGAAACAATATGGCATATTTTGTTATACGCCTGTATGTTTTGGATTTTCTAAAGCTCAGTATTAGCTGGCTGGCAATGGAGCGTATAAAGGTAGCAAGCCCCAGTGGAAGGAGGGAGGCAGTGTTCCTTGAAGAGGTAAGTTTTCAATTTCTTCCTAAAATTTAGAATGGTTGGTGCTGTTCTGATGTCAGAAGGAATGTTATTCCAGGTCCTTGTGGCATAGGCTGTCAAGTCTTGTTTATTTTTTGTTTTCTCCTTCCTGCAGTGTTTACTCTCTGATCTGCTGATGCATGAACACAGTGTCAGACATTGACCTCAAGCTATTGTTGGTTTGTAATTAGCTAGGCCGGGGTCTTGGTGTAGAGGGCCCTGAAATTGATGAAGCTGATGTTGAAGATGATTACATTTAAGGTTTGGAGTTGGGGCCAGGAGGGTGATGTAATTGGATTCTTCAGTGAACAATGCCTTTCAGAGAGTGAAGGTGGTATTTGGAATACCATTGAGCAGTATTCCATCTAATTGGAAACTAACTGGGGTATGAAATGTGAATCTAAATTCTTCTCCTGGGAAACAATATTTTACTATTTTGAGAAAAGAGACTTTGAACTAACCAATTTTACTATTGACAATGTCAAGTAATTATATATATATATAGTGTTCACTACCCCGATGAGCAGTTAAATTGCTTTTCAGTGAGTAGCATGCTACTCCGAAACGCAAGGTGGATTAAACATGTATTATTAGAGAGAAATATTGTTGGGGAGTGGTAAAAGTTTTAACCCCGTTTTTTAGATCAATAGAGTAAATGGTGGCCAGAGGAGAGAAGAGTTTATAAAGGGTTATATGGAAGTTCATAAAAGTAAAAGAGGTTCAGAGAGCCTCTTTGCTAATGAATAGGATAAATGATTGATAAGGAAGGGATGCCTTTGGAGAGGGTAGTGAAGGTGAGATGAGTGTGGAAAAAAGGGAGATTTCGAAAAAGGAATAGTGTACATTACAGAGTAGTGGTTTAGGAAGGTTTAGGAAGAATAGTTAAATAATATTTTTTTCTTTGCAGTGGTAAGAAAGTATAACTATGTAGATACACACCCACACATATAAAACATACATGCATAGAGATTTGGAGATAATACGCATAAGCAAAATAATCAGCAGATATACAAGTGTACTAGATAAAGCCTGCATGGATAAATAAATTACAAACACAGGTTTTCCAATTCTGTTGTATACATTCTTTTTTCTATTTTTTTAGAATTTGTTTTTCTCTCTGCAGTGAGAGAGAAAAATATATAAATACACAGCTATATAACCACACATAAAAGGTATATATATATATTTGCGTATTTGGGAATAAAAGAAAAATCTTAAAAGCAACCTGCTTCTGAGTGTGCATTGCTTTAATAGCACTTGATGAAATTGAACTGAAATATAACGGCTGGGTTTGCCATTCTTTTGCGCCACCTGACGAGGGAGAGGATCTCAGCAGGACCCGCTGTTGTTGGAATATATATATATATATATATATATATATATATATATTTATATATATATATATATATATATATATATATATATATATATATATATATATATATATATATATATATATACACAAGAATACCGGCTGGAAACCAGTAAGGAGGCACTCACTCAGGTAATTTCAGTTTAGTCCAACTGCTTATATTTCAGCATGCTCGTCCTAACCCAACGCGTTTCGCCTTCAGCCGAAGGCTTGATCACGGGTGTTGAGCTCTAACACGAGCCTTCTTTTATTTTAGTGCACAGTGAAAAAAACTTTACAGTGAAAATGCATTGCATTGTGGGTAACGTAGTTTTTCACGTGAAAAAGTGTTACGTGCTCAATTTACAATGAAAAGCAACTGTTAGGATTTTGCAGACATAACAAAATGATTAGAACGATGTTTTTATCAAAGTTCTTGTTCTTAAGTCAATAATGATTGTCATTCTTGTCTGTGAATGTTTCATAATTTTTGCTCTCTAGTGAGCAATTTCACAATACTCGTGGGTTGATCAAGTTTATCCTTTGTGTCTCTCAGTAGTTGTCACAGTTCCTTCTCTCTGGTGAGCGGATCCCTTAAGGTCCTTATAGATGACAACAAAGTTGCGGTTTACTGTTGCTAACAGTTTGAGAGCAGATTATAAATGCACATGTAGTTCTTCCGTCTGATTGAGGCCGTATGGCCAGTAGGTAATAAAATTCCTATAGCAAAATGAAACCCCTCATTTTGTTCCTTTTCAAATTAAATGTATTAAGTGTTACCACTTTATTCCAATCAAGATGACTTCAGGTGTGCCATACTTTTGTCATAAGTAAGACTGTTAGCATTCTAGTTGTTCTTTAGAACACTCTGGGACATTCTGTCATTGGGCTATAGTTGGGCTACATCTGGCTGATATTTGGGCTACATTTGGGCTCTTTTGTCTCTGGTGGCCATCTTGGGAGACTGCATATCAGAATTTTTTTAATGAAAAATAAGAGGATTTGAGAAGTAACTCAAAATGTGCCCTAATTTTTCTTTCTTCAGCACTAATCATTATTTCTATGGCAAAATGAACCCCCTCATTTTGTTCCTTTGCAAATTAAATGTTTTAAGTCTTTACACTTTATTCCAATCAAGATGAATTCAGGTGTGCCATACTTTTGTCATGAGTAAGACTGTTAGCGCTCTAGTTGTTCTTTAGAAAACTCTGGGACATTCTGTCATTGGGCTATAGTTGGGCTACATCTGGCTGATATTTGGGCTACATTTGTTTTTTTTGTCTCTGGTGGCCATCTTTGGGCTACATTGGGCTACATTGGGCTACATTTGGGCTCTAACATATATATAGCCCAATGTAGCCCAATATATATTTTTTCAAAGGTAATTTTCGTAAAAACCACTGGAGCACATATCTTGAGACATAGCAAAGGCACATTGGGCTACCAGTCCCTACAATTTTGCCAAGTTTGGTGGAAAACCATTCAGCCGTTCGGGCTAAAAGTGAGTCCAACCGCCCTATGGAAATTAACATGGGGAAAACATGTTTTGGGACCCCCCTTTTATCTCGGCCCCTGCTCGACGAATCCCCCCCAAACTTTCGGGGAAGGAGCGGAGCGCCTCGAGGCAAAGTTAAGGAAAGTTTCAGGAAGATTCCTCAACCGGCGCCAAAGTTATTCCCAATAGAATGTTGCGATTTCCCTATGGAAAACAATCCTAACTATATATACCTACTGGATATCGCCAGTAGGTAATAAAATTTCTATAGCAAAATGAAACCCCTCATTTTGTTCCTTTTCAAATTAAATGTATTAAGTGTTACCACTTTATTCCAATCAAGATGACTTCAGGTGTGCCATACTTTTGTCATAAGTAAGACTGTTAGCATTCTAGTTGTTCTTTAGAACACTCTGGGACATTCTGTCATTGGGCTATAGTTGGGCTACATCTGGCTGATATTTGGGCTACATTTGGGCTCTTTTGTCTCTGGTGGCCATCTTGGGAGACTGCATATCAGAATTTTTTTAATGAAAAATAAGAGGATTTGAGAAGTCACTCAAAATGTGCCCTAATTTTTCTTTCTTCAGCACTAATCATTATTTCTATGGCAAAATGAACCCCCTCATTTTGTTCCTTTGCAAATTAAATGTTTTAAGTCTTTACACTTTATTCCAATCAAGATGACTTCAGGTGTGCCATACTTTTGTCATAAGTAAGACTGTTAGCGCTCTAGTTGTTCTTTAGAACACTCTGGGACATTCTGTCATTGGGCTATAGTTGGGCTACATCTGGCTGATATTTGGGCTACATTTGTTTTTTTTGTCTCTGGTGGCCATCTTTGGGCTACATTGGGCTACATTGGGCTACATTTGGGCTCTAATATATATATAGCCCAATGTAGCCCAATATATATTTTTTGAAAGTTAATTTTCGTAAAAACCACTGGAGCACATATCTTGAGACATAGCAAAGGCACATTGGGCTACCAGTCCCTACAATTTTGCCAAGTTTGGTGGAAATCCATTCAGCCGTTCGGGCTAAAAGTGAGTCCAACCGCCCTATGGAAATTAACATGGGGAAAACATGTTTTGGGACCCCCCTTTTATCTCGGCCCCCGCTCGACGAATCCCCCCTAAACTTTTGGGGAAGGAGCGGAGCGCCTCGAGGCAAAGTTAAGGAAAGTTTCAGGAAGATTCCTCAACCGGCGCCAAAGTTATTCCCAATAGAATGTTGCGATTTCCCTATGGAAACCAATCCTAACTATATATACCTACTGGCTATCGCCAGTAGGTAATAAAATTTCTATTGGCAAAATGAAACCCCTCATTTTGTTCCTTTTCAAATTAAATGTATTAAGTGTTACCACTTTATTCCAATCAAGATGACTTCAGGTGTGCCATACTTTTGTCATAAGTAAGACTATTAGCGTTCTAGTTGTTCTTTAGAACACTCTGGGACATTCTGTCATTGGGCTATAGTTGGGCTACATCTGGCTGATATTTGGGCTACCTTTGGGCTCTTTAGTCTCTGGTGGCCATCTTGGGAGACTGCATATCAGAATTTTTTTAATGAAATATAAGAGGATTTGAGAAGTCACTCAAAATGTGCCCTAATTTCTTTTTCTTCAGCACTAATCATAATTTCTATGGCAAAATGAACCCCCTCATTTTGTTCCTTTGCAAATTAAATGTTTTAAGTGTTAACACTTTATTCCAATCAAGGTGACTTCAGGTGTGCCATACTTTTGTCATAAGTAAGACTGTTAGCGCTCTAGTTGTTCTTTAGAACACTCTGGGACATTCTGTCATTGGGCTATAGTTGGGCTACATCTGGCTGATATTTGGGCTACATTTGTTTTTTTTTGTCTCTGGTGGCCATCTTTGGGCTACATTGGGCTACATTTGGGCTCTAACATATATATAGCCCAATGTAGCCCAATATATATTTTTTCAAAGTTAATTTTTGTAAAAACCACTGGAGCACATATCTTGAGACATAGCAAAGGCACATCGGGCTACCAGTCCCTACAATTTTGCCAAGTTTGGTGGAAAACCATTCAGCCGTTCGGGCTAAAAGTGAGTCCAACCGCCCTATGGAAATTAACATGGGGAAAACACGTTTTGGGACCCCCCTTTTATTTCGGCCCCTGCTTGACGAATACCCCCCAATCTTTCGGGGAAGGAGCGGAGCGCCGCGAGGCAAAGTTAAGGAAAGTTTCAGGAAGATTCCTCAACCGGCGCTAAAGTTATTCCCAATAGAATGTTGCGATTTCCCTATGGAAACCAATCTAACTATATATACCTACTGGCTATCGCCAGTAGGTAATAAAATTTCTATTGGCAAATTGAAACCCCTCATTTTGTTCCTTTTCAAATTAAATGTATTAAGTGTTACCACTTTATTCCAATCAAGATGACTTCAGGTGTGCCATACTTTTGTCATAAGTAAGACTATTAGCGTTCTAGTTGTTCTTTAGAACACTCTGGGACATTCTGTCATTGGGCTATAGTTGGGCTACATCTGGCTGATATTTGGGCTACCTTTGGGCTCTTTTGTCTCTGGTGGCCATCTTGGGAGACTGCATATCAGAATTTTTTTAATGAAATATAAGAGGATTTGAGAAGTCACTCAAAATGTGCCCTAATTTTGTTTTTCTTCAGCACTAATCATAATTTCTATGGCAAAATGAACCCCCTCATTTTGTTCCTTTGCAAATTAAATGTTTTAAGTGTTAACACTTTATTCCAATCAAGGTGACTTCTGGTGTGCCATACTTTTGTCATAAGTAAGACTGTTAGGGCTCTAGTTGTTCTTTAGAACACTCTGGGACATTCTGTCATTGGGCTATAGTTGGGCTACATCTGGCTGATATTTGGGCTACATTTGTTTTTTTTTGTCTCTGGTGGCCATCTTTGGGCTACATTGGGCTACATTGGGCTACATTGGGCTACATTTGGGCTCTAACATATATATAGCCCAATGTAGCCCAATATATATTTTTTCAAAGTTAATTTTTGTAAAAACCACTGGAGCACATATCTTGAGACATAGCAAAGGCACATCGGGCTACCAGTGCCTACAATTTTGCCAAGTTTGGTGGAAAACCATTCAGCCGTTCGGGCTAAAAGTGAGTCCAACCGCCCTATGGAAATTAACGTAGGGAAAACACGTTTTGGGACCCCCCTTTTATCTCGGCCCTCGCATGACGGATCCCCCCGAAACTTTCAGGAAAGGAGCGCAGCGCAGCGAGGCGAAGTTAAGGAAAATTACAGGCAGATCCCTCATTCGGCGCCAAAGTTATTCCCAAAAGAATGTTGCGGATGTCCTATGGAAAACAATCCTAACTATAACTACCTACTGGCGACCGCCAGTAGGTAATATATATATATATATATATATTACCTACTGGCGATAGCCAGTAGGTATATATAGTTAGGATTGTTTTCCATAAGGGAAATCGCATTATTCTATTGGGAATAACTTTGGCGCCGGTTGAGGAATCTTCCTGAAATGTTCCTTAACTTTGCCTCGCGGCGCTCCGCTCCTTCCCTAAAAGTTTGGGGGGGATTCGTCAAGCAGGGGCCGAGATAAAAGGGAGGTCCCAAAACGTGTTTTCCCCATGTTAATTTCCATAGGGCGGTTGGACTCTCTTTTAGTCCGAACGGCTGAATGGTTTTCCACCAAACTTGGCAAAATTGTAGGGACTGGTAGCCCGATGTGCCTTTGCTATGTCTCAAGATATGTGCTCCAGTGGTTTTTGCGAAAATTAACTTTGAAAAAATATATATTGGGCTACATTGGGCTATATATATATGTTAGAGCCCAAATGTAGCCCAATGTAGCCCAATGTAGCCCAATGTAGCCCAAAGATGGCCACCAGAGACAAAAAAAACAAATGTAGCCCAAATATCAGCCAGATATAGCCCAACTATAGCCCAATGACAGAATGTCCCAGAGTTTTCTAAAGAACAACTAGAGCGCTAACAGTCTTACTTATGACAAAAGTATGGCACACCTGAAGTCATCTTGATTGGAATAAAGTGGTAACACTTAATACATTTAATTTGAAAAGGAACAAAATGAGGGGTTTCATTTTGCCATAGAAATTTTATTACAGACAGTAGGTATACATAGTTAGGATTGTTTTCCATAGGGAAATTGCAACATTCTATTGGGAATAACTTTGGCTCTGGTTGAGGAATCTTCCTGAAATTTCTCCTAACTTTGCCTTGCGCCGCTCCGCTCCTTCCCTGAAAGTTTGGGGGGGATTCGTCAAGCGGGGGCCGAGATAAAAGGGGGTCCCAAAATGTGTTTTCCCCATGTTAATTTTCATAGGGCGGTTGGACTCACTTTTAGCCCGAACGGCTGAATGGTTTTCCACCAAACTTGGTAAAATTGTAGGGACTGGTAGCCCGATGTGCCTTTGCTATGTCTCAAGATATGTGCTCTAGTGGTTTTTACGAAAATTAACTTTGAAAAAATATATATTGGGCTACATTGGGCTATATATATGTTAGAGCCCAAATGTAGCCCAATGTAGCCCAAAGATGGCCACCAGAGACAAAAAAAAACAAATGTAGCCCAAATATCAGCCAGATGTAACCCAACTATAGCCCAATGACAGAATGTCCCAGAGTGTTCTAAAGAACAACTAGAGCGCTAACAGTCTTACTTATGACAAAAGTATGGCACACCTGAAGTCACCTTGATTGGAATAAAGTGTTAACACTTAAAACATTTAATTTGCAAAGGAACAAAATGAGGGGGTTAATTTTGCCATAGAAATTATGATTAGTGCTGAAGAAAGAACATTTAGGGCACATTTTGAGTGACTTCTCAAATCCTCTTATATTTCATTAAAACAATTATGATATGCAGTTTCCCAAGATGGCCACCAGAGACAAAAGAGCCCAAATGTAGCCCAAATATCAGCCAGATCTAGCCCAACTATAGCCCAATGACAGAATGTCCCAGAGTGTTCTAAAGAACAACTAGAACGCTAACAGTCTTATTTATGACAAAAGTATGGCACACCTGAAGTCATCCTGATTGGAATAAAGTGGTAACACTTAATACATTTAATTTGAAAAGGAACAAAATGAGGGGTTTTATTTTGCCATACAAATTTTATATTTCTTCTGGCAATAGCCAGTAGGTATATATAGTTAGGATTGTTTTCCATAGGGAAATCGCAACATTCTATTGGGAATAACTTTGGCGCCGGTTGAGGAATCTTCCTGAAATTTTCCTTAACTTTGCCTCGCGGCGCTCCGCTCCTTCCCCGAAAGTTTGGGGGGGGATTCGTCAAGCGGGGGCCGAGATAAAAGGGGGGTCCCAAAACGTGTTTTCCCCATGTTAATTTCCATAGGGCGGTTGGACTCACTTTTAGCCCGAACGGCTGAATGGTTTTCCACCAAACTTGGCACAATTGTAGGGACTTTTAGCCCGATGTGCCTTTGCTATGTCTCAAGATATGTGCTCCAGTGGTTTTTACAAAAATTTACTTTGAAAAAATATATATTGGGCTACAGTGGGCTATATATATGTTAGAGCCCAAATGTAGCCCAATGTAGCCCAATGTAGCCCAAAGATGGCCACCAGAGACAAAAAAAAACAAATGTAGCCCAAATATCAGCCAGATGTAGCCCAACTATAGCCCAATGACAGAATGTCCCAGAGTGTTCTAAAGAACAATTAGAGCGCTAACAGTCTGACTTATGACAAAAGTATGGCACACCTGAAGTCATCTTGATTGGAATAAAGTGTTAACACTTAGAACATTTAATTTGCAAAGGAACAAAATGAGGGTGTTCATTTTGCCATAGAAATTATGATTAGTGCTGAAGAAAGAAAAATGAGGGCACATTTTGAGTGACTTCTCAAATCCTCTTATATTTCATTAAAAAAGATTCTGATATGCAGTCTCCCAAGATGGCCACCAGAGACAAAAGAGCCCAAATGTAGCCCAAATATCAGCCAGATGTAGCCCAACTATAGCCCAATGACAGAATGTCCCAGAGTGTTCTAAAGAACAACTAGAACGCTAACAGTCTTACTTATGACAAAAGTATGGCGCACCTGAAGTCATCTTGATTGGAATAAAGTGGTAACACTTAATACATTTAATTTGAAAAGGAACAAAATGAGGGGTTTCATTTTGCCATAGAAATTTTATTACCTACTGCCGATAGCCAGTAGGTATATATAGTTAGGATTGTTTTCCATAGGGAAATTGCAACATTCTATTGGGAATAACTTTGGCGCCGGTTGAGGAATCTTCCTGAAATTTTCTTTAACTTTGCCTCGTGGCGCTCCGCTCCTTCCCTGAAAGTTTGGGGGGGATTCATCAAGCGGGGACCGAGATAAAAGGGGGGTCCCAAAACGTGTTTTCCCCATGTTCATTTCCATAGGGCGGTTGGACTCACTTTTAGCCCGAACAGCTGAATGGTTTTCCTCCAAACTTAGCAAAATTGTAGGGACTGGTAGCCCGATGTGCCTTTGCTATGTCTCAAGATATGTGCTCCAGTGGTTTTTACGAAAATTAACTTTGAAAAAATATATATTGGGCTACATTGGGCTATATATATGTTAGAGCCCAAATGTAGCCCAATGTAGCCCAATGTAGCCCAATGTAGCCCAAAGATGGCCACCAGAGATAAAAAAAACAAATGTAGCCCAAATATCAGCCAGATGTAGCCCAACTATAGCCCAATGACAGAATGTCCCAGAGTGTTCTAAAGAACAACTAGAGCACTAACAGTATGACTTATGACAAAAGTATGGCACACCTGAAGTCATCTTGATTGGAATAAAGTGTTAACACTTAGAACATTTAATTTGCAAAGGAACAAAATGAGTGGGTTCATTTTGCCATAGAAATTATGATTAGTGCTGAAGAAAGAACAATTAGGGCACATTTTGAGTGACTTCTCAAATCCTCTTATATTTCATTAAAACAATTCTGATATGCAGTTTCCCAAGATGGCCACCAGAGACAAAAGAGCCCAAATGTAGCCCAAATATCAGCCAGATGTAGCCCAACTATAGCCCAATGACAGAATGTCCCAGAGTGTTCTAAAGAACAACTAGAACGCTAACAGTCTTACTTATGACAAAAGTATGGCACACCTGAAGTCATCTTGATTGGAATAAAGTGGTAACACTTAATACATTTAATTTGAAAAGGAACAAAATGAGGGGTTTCATTTTGCCATACAAATTTTATATTACCTACTGGCGATAGCCAGTAGGTATATATAGTTAGGATTGTTCTCCATAGGGATATCGCAACATTCTATTAGGAATAACTTTGGCGCCGGTTGAGGAATCTTTCTGACATTTTCCTTAACTTTGCCTCGCGGCGCTTCACTCCTTCCCCGAAAGTTTGGGGGGGATTCGTCAAATGTGGGCCGAGATAAAAGGGGGGTCCCAAAACGTCTTTTCCCCATGTTAATTTCCATAGGGCAGTTGGACTCACTTTTAGCCCGAACGGCTGAATGGTTTTCCACCAAACTTGGCAAAATTGTAGGGACTGGTAGCCCGATGTGCCTTTGCTATGTCTCAAGATATGTGCTCCAGTGGTTTTTACGAAAATAAATTTTGAAAAAATATATATTGGGCTACATTGGGCTATATATGTGTTAGAGCCCAAATGTAGCCCAATGTAGCCCAATGTAGCCCAAAGATGGCCACCAGAGACAAAAAAAACAAATGTAGCACAAATATCAGCCAGATGTAGCCCAACTATAGCCCAATGACAGAATGTCCCAGAGTGTTCTAAAGAACAACTAGAGCGCTAACAGTCTTACTTATGACAAAAGTATGGCACACCTGAAGTCATCTTGATTGGAATAAAGTGTTAACACTTAAAACATTTAATTTGCAAAGGAACAAAATGAGGGGGTTCATTTTGCCATAGAAATTATGATTAGTGCTGAAGAAAGAAAAATTAGGGCACATTTTGAGTGACTTCTCAAATTCTCTTATATTTCATTAAAACAATTCTGATATGCAGTCTCCCAAGATGGCCACCAGAGTCAAAAGAGCCCAAATGTAGCCCAAATATCAGCCAGATGTAGCCCAATTATAGCCCAATGACATAATGTCCCAGAGTGTTCTAAAGAACAACTAGAACGCTAACAGTCTTACTTATGACAAAAGTATGGCACACCTGAAGTCATCTTGATTGGAATAAAGTGGTAACACTTAATACATTTAATTTGAAAAGGAACAAAATGAGGGGTTTCATTTTGCCATAGAAATTTTATATATAATATATATATATATATATATATATATTCACTGAAAAACCATAGGTTTCACACCAGTTATAGTTAGGAATTAGCATTTAAAAAACCTATTAAATTCACTGAAAAAAACATAGGTTTCGCACCAGTTATAGTTAGGTGGAAAATTTACTCGCATAAAACCATTGAAATTCCCACGTTATAGTTAGTTGGACTCACTATAACTTGCGCGTGCAATGCACTGCTGATGACGTCACATATTACATCACTCATGACATGGTCAGTGACATCACTCATGACATCACTCATGACATCTCAAATGACATCACTGATGACATCATCCAGTGAATGTGTATCTTTCTGAAAAATAAATATTTTTTATATATGTATATCTAAATGTTGATGGAAGAATAAATGGGTAAATAAATGTCTAAATGGATGTTTTTTGTGTAAAATTGATTGGTTAACTGACTTATTAAATGTATCTTAGTGAATACATATATTAGCGAGTAATGTTTAAATATTTAAATATCTGTATCTGTGTCTCACTTTGTGTATAAGTGGCTGCATGGGTTGGTGAGTAGCTACATGAGTGTGTATATGGGTTATTAGTTGTTTTTTTGAGTATCAGTATCAGTGTCTGTATGGTTCGGTGGGGATATTACTTAGAGCACAGATGCATGAATGAGTGACTCACTATTTGTATGTATTTTGAAGACAGCATGTGTGCAAGACTGTATGGGTGGATGATTGTGTGTATGGGTGGGTTAGTGAGTATGTGTTTTTATAATTGATTGTTTAAGAGAGTAAATATGTTTCCGTTTCTGTAGAAGTATGTGTAGTGGTGTGTATATAGCAGTATAATCAAGTAAATGTTTTTTTAATAGTTTATTTGCATGTGTGAATTTGTGTGTGAGTAACTATATGGATGAGTATTAGTGTGTAACAGGATGTATAGGTGTATGAGTACATATGATGAGTAAGTACATGCATGAGTGACTATATAGAACTGTTGGTGAATGAGTGGATGTGTATGTAGATGTTGAAATTACCTAATAAGTTGTTGTAATTGGTATTGGTTTCTCCTTTTTTAAGAAAATGTTAGTTTCTATTTTTGAATGTGTGTGTCAAAGGTTATTTTATGCTGATAGGAGGTCTGCCACTTTGTCACAAGGATGTTGTCATCAGTGATGTTATTTGAGATGTCATCAGTGATGTCATGAGTTATGTCACTTACCATGTCATGAGTGATGTAATATGTGACGTCATCAGCAGTGCATTGCACGCGCAAGTTATAGTGAGTCCAACTAACTATAACGTGGGAATTTCAATGGTTTTATGCGAGTAAAATTTCCACCTAACTATAACTGGTGTGAAACCTATGGTTTTTTCAGTGAATATATATATATATATCCAACAAAAGAGTTACCCTTACAGAAGAGCCTGCACAGGTAAGTCGAGCTGTCAGGATTTTAATGAAGGCTGCCACATCAACGGATGAAACACACAGAGCACGTATCTTCATTCTCAAGCCAACGCGTTTTGGGCTTCCGTCCTTTGTCAAAGACTTGCTGTTCACAGGATATGAACAGCAGTTAGTGCACTCATTAACTTTTAAATACCTGTCCCCAATGGGTGTAGCCGTTCACACGGCATCATGGTATTCGTAGTGTCACTTTAATAAAACACCAGTGAGTTGTGTGCATTCCCGTTTAGAACAAATCCATCCCCAGTGGGTTGCGATGTCATTCATCGGTTTCATGCAGACACCTTACTGCCTTCATTCCCACCACCTGTCCCGCTTTTCTACTCCGTTTGGTATCACCTTAGGTCAGCATTAGTGCAGTCGGGCTCTTCCATGACTGGGTCAACCGTATATATATATATATATATATATATATATATATATATATATATATATATATATATATATATATATATATATATATATATATATATATATATATATATATATTCACTGAAAAAACCATAGGTTTCACACCAGTTATAGTTAGGAATTAGCATTTAAAAAACCTATTAAATTCACTGAAAAAACCATAGGTTTCACACCAGTTATAGTTAGCTGGAAGTTTTACTCGCATAAAACCATTGAAATTCCCACGTTATAGTTAGTTGGACTCACTATAACTTGCGCGTGCAATGCACTGCTGATGACGTCACATATTACATCACTCATGACATGGTCAGTGACATCACTCATGACATCACTGATGACACCATCCTTGTGACAGAGTGACAGACCTCCTTTCACTGTAATGTAACCTTTGAAACACATATTCAAAAATAGAAACTAAAATTTTCAAAAAAACTGAGATACCCATAACAGTTACAATGGGGAATGAAGGGTAGTGACGGAACCGGGATAAATGAACAACGGTGAGGGAGGGTGAAAAAAGAGCAGTGAGTGTAAGTAATGAGGGGTGAAAGAGGGTGAAAAATTGAATTAGGATAAGACATGGGGAGTGACAAAGAGAAAGGACAGAGAGAGTAAAGGAAACAGTGCCTGAATGGGTCTGAGTGAAACAGCAAAGAAAGGTAAGTAATGCAGTGTGTGTGACTTATAGGGAGTCACTGGGTGTAGGTTGGGCTGTGGGTGTGTAAGGTGTGTCTGTGGGTGTGGGTGTGTGGAGTGTTTCGGTGTGGGTGGAGGTGAGGGTGTGTGAGATATGTGTGAGGGGTGTATGGGTGTGGGGGGTATGTGTGTGGGATGTATGTGTGTGTATGGAATGTGTGTGTGTGTGTGAGGAGTGTGTGTGGGTGTGTGTGGGTGTGTGTATGAGGTGTGTGTGTGGTGTGTGTGTGGGCTGTATGTCAGAGGTGTGTGTATGTGTTGGGAGGGGGCCGAGGTGTGTGTGTAGGAGTGAAGTAAATAATTAAGAAAAAGAGAAAGAGTGAGAGGGCAAAGGAAGGGAACAGAGGGTAAGTGAACTAAAGAATGGGGACTGAAAGAAGTTGAATGTGAGAGGGGAAATAGGGAAAGGGGAGTAAACATGGAGAATAAGAATAAGTGAACGAAGCAGACTAAGGAAACAGGAGTGAGGTTGCTTGAGAAATTATTAGTGAGGTTAAAGCAAAGGGTGATGACAAACTACATTTTTTTAGTCACACTTACCATATAATAAATGTAACTTTTATTACATTTTTTTACTACACTTTGTATCTGTGAAAGAGAGAAGAAAAAATAAGTTATAATTAGTAAAATATCTATTTTAAAATAAAAGATACAAATGAAGAGGTTAAAAATCATAACAGTGTATTTAGAAAAAGTAAGAGTGAAGGACACAGAAAGAGAAATAGAGTAAGGTAGAAGGACAAAAAGAGAGAAAAAGAAATAGAAGGAGAGCAAATTACTAAGAGTAAGGCATATAGATTCACTGACAGAGAGGAAGAGAAGAAGAGAGAAATGAACTGAAGGTAAGAAAGATACTAAAAGAATGTGAGTTAGCAAAACTAAGTCAGGAAACAGGAGTAAGTAAAAAGATAATGACTGAGAGGGAAAGGAGTCTAATTAAGGATGCATTTAGAAGAATGAAGAATGGAAGATAACTGAGAGTAAGTGAAGAACAGTCATAGAGTGAAGGGATGAAGGGAGAGAGGATAATATAGAAGGATTGAGGAAAAGGAGTGAGGAAGTTAGTAGACAGACAGACTAAGAGAAAAACTGAGTGAAGTGGAATACAATGAGTGAGGAAAGGAAATGAGTAAGGGAGCAAAAAAGATTTTCTTGACTTTCTGGATGAGTTTCTTGACCAACAATTAATTGACTGTTTAGATAATATGGAATCCTGCTATACAAATTTGGAGGAGATTCCGGATAATGAAATGTTGCAAGTGTTATTAAATTATGAAAATTCAGAACAATAAATTTATATTTAATAATTAAAAATTGTTTGAGACATTATTCATTTTTATATGTAATTCATGAAGTAGCACCAAAATGATTATAATATAAAGTGAGACTTACAGTATACTGTGCAACTTTTTTGTGTTACATAGTAAGTTTGCTCATAGTTACTTCCTTTCTCCCACTATATTATCTCGAATGTGTATTTGACATCTCTTTTTGATCTCCAGCCTCCTTTCTCTCACTGTCTGTCTCTAATGCACAACATCACCACCAATTTTGTGTAGATTCAGAAGAGAGTAAAATGTAACACTTCAAAACATCATAAGGGACCAGGGTAGACTACTCATGATCCCATAGGCTTTCTCAAGGAGTGCTTAAAGGATCTGTTTCTGCTTTCCTGACAAACTATGGTATGGATTCCATATACCACAATAACTTCTGTAACAACATGCAAATTATCTACAGAGGACACAGTCTACATTGAATTTAAAACTCTGCATTGGTACCTACATGCTGGTACTTATATCACCTACACAACACAACAACTCTATGCAGAGCTACCCTACCTCTAAGCACTTTAAATTATTATTTTACTGTTTCACTGGGTCTTCCCCATGTGTGAGGGGGGTGAGGTGTGTGTGGGGTGTGTCTGTGAGGTGTGTGCCTGTGTGTGTGTGTGGGTGTAGGTGTGTGGGGTGTGTGGGTGGGGGTGGGGGTGTGAGTGTATAAGGTATGTGTGTGGTTGCGGGTGTGTGGGGTGTTTGGGTGTAGGTGGAGGTGTGGGTGTGTGAGGTGTGTGTGGGGGGTGTGTGGGTGTGGGGGGTATGTGTGTGGGATGCGTGAGTGTGTGTAGGATGTGTGGATGTGTCTGTAAGGTGTGTGTGTGGGGGGGAGGGAGAGGTGTGTGTGTGGGATGTGTGGGGTGTGTCTGTGAGGTGTGTGTGTGTGTGAGGGGGGGTGAGGTGTATGTGTGTGTGTGGGTGTGTGGGTGTGGGTGTGGGTGTGGATGTGTAAGGTGCCGGTGTGGGGTGTTTGGGTGTGGGTGGAGGTGTGGGTGTGTGAGGTATGTGTGGGGAGTGTGTGGGTGTGGGGGTGTAGGGTTATGTGTGTGGGGTGTGTGTGTGTGTGTGAGATGTGTGGGTGTGTGTGTGTGAGGAGTGTGTGTGTGGGTGTGTGTGTGGTGTGTGTGTGGGGTGTGTGCGTGTGGGTGTGGGTGGGATGTACTTGTAGGTACCTAAATCAGCCACAGAACAAAAAAGCTCTTTTCAGAGCTACCCTACCTCTGATCACTTAAAATGATTATTTAAGAATGGGGACTGAAAGAAGTTGAATGTGAGTGGGGAAATAGGGAAAGGGGAGTAAACATGGAGAATACGAATAAGTGAACGAAGCAGACTAAGGAAACAGGAGTGAGGTTGCTTGAGAAATTATTAGTGAGGTTAAAGCAAAGGGTGATGACAAACTACATTTTTTTAGTCACATTTACCATATAATAAATGTAACTTTTATTACATTTTTTTTACTACACTTTGTATCTGTGAAAGAGAGAAGAAAAAATAAGTTATAATTAGTAAAATATCTATTTTAAAATAAAAGATACAAATGAAGAGGTTAAAAATCATAACAGTGTATTTAGAAATAAAGTAAGAGTGAAGGACACAGAAAGAGAAATAAAGTAAGGGAGAAGGACAACAAGAGAGAAAAAGAAATAGAAGGAGAGCAAATTACTAAGAGTAAGGCATATAGATTCACTGACAGAGAGGAAGAGAAGAAGAGAGAAATGAACTGAAGGTAAGAAAGATACTAAAAGAATGTGAGTTAGCAAAACTAAATCAGGAAACAGGAGTAAGTAAAAAGATAATGACTGAGAGGGAAAGGAGTCTAATTAAGGATGCATTTAGAAGAATGAAGAATGGAAGATAACTGAGAGTAAGTGAAGAACAGTCATAGAGTGAAGGGATGAAGGGAGAGAGGATAATATAGAAGGATTGAGTGAAAAGGAGTGAGGAAGTTAGTAGACAGACAGACTAAGAGAAAAACTGAGTGAAGTGGAGTACAATGAGTGAGGACTTCCTGGATGAGTCTCTTGACCAACAATTCATTGACTGTTTAGATAATATGGAATCCTGCAATACAAATTTGGTGGAGATTCCGGATAATGAAATGTTGCAAGTGTTTTTAAATTATGAAAATTCAGAACAATAAATTTATATTTAATAATTAAAAATTGTTTGAGACATTATTCATTTTTATATGTAATTCATGAAGTAGTACCAAAATGATTATAATATAAAGTGAGACTTACAGTATACTGTGCAACGTTTTTGTGTTACATAGTAAGTTTGCTCATAGTTACTTCCTTTCTCCCACTATATTATCTCAAATGTGTATTGACATCTCTTTTTGATCTCCAGCCTCCTTTCTCTCACTGTCTGTCTCTAATGCACAATATCACCATCAATTTTGTGTAGATTCAGAAGAGAGTAAAATGTAATACTTCAAAACATCATAAGGGACCAGGGTAGACTACCCATGATCCCATAGGCTTTCTCAAGGAGTGCTTAAAGGATCTGTTTCTGCTTTCCTGACAAACTATGGTATGGATTCCATATACCACAATAACTTCTGTAACAACATGCAAATTATCTACAGAGGACACAGTCTACATTGAATTTAAAACTCTGCATTGGTACCTACATGCTGGTACTTATATCACCCACACAACACAACAACTCTATGCAGAGCTACCCTACCTCTAAGCACTTTAAATTATTATTTTACTGTTTCACTGGGTTTTCCCCATGTGTGAGGGGGGCGAGGTGTGTGTGGGGTGTGTCTGTGAGGTGTGTGTCTTGTGTGTGTGGGGGGGGTGTAGGTGTGTGGGTGTGGGGGGGGTGTGAGTGTGTAATGTGTGTGTGGGTGTGGGTGTGTGGGGTGTTTGGGTGTAGGTGGAGGTGTGGGTGTGTGAGGTATGTGTGGGGTGGGGGTGTGGGGGGTATGTGTGTGAGATGTGTGCGTGTGTGTAGGCTGTGTGGATGTGTCTGTAAGGTGTGTGTGTGGGGGGGCGGGATGTGTGGGGTGTGTCTGTGAGGTGTGTGTGTGTGTTGGGGGGTGAGGTGTGTGTGTGAGTGTGGGTGTGTGGGTGAGGGTGTGGGTGTGGATGTGTAAGGTGTCGGTGTGGGTGTGTGGGGTGTTTGGGTATAGGTGGAGGCATGGGTGTGTGAGGTATGTGTGGGGAGTGTGTGGGGTGGGGGTGTAAGGTTATGTGTGTGGGGTGTGTGTGTGTGTGTGTGTGTGAGATGTGTGGGTGTGTGTGTGTGTGTGTGAGGAGTGTGTGTGTGGGGTGTGTGCATGTGGGTGTTTGTGGGATGTACTTGTAGGTACCTAAATCAGCCACAGAACCCAAAAGCTCTTTTCAGAGTTACCCTACCTCTGATCACTCAAAATGATTATTTTACACAAATTTTTTTTTCACTATTTTGCCCCATGGTACGCTCCCCGGTACGCTCCCCGGTGCGCATACCGGGCGCTCCCCCCGCGAAAATCAAATTTTTTATTTTTTTTTTGTCCCGCGGGACCCTTTTATGGCCCCCACATCAAACCTAGGGGGTCAGGGTGGGTCTACCCTGCCCCCTTTTGGTAATTTCCCCCTTTGTTTTTGCCACCTCTTGTGTCTCGATCCTACCGAGACACAAGATGGCGGCCGCTCCGGACTGTTTGGAATGTTTACAGACACCCGAGAGCCAATCAGCTTTCCGCGCGCGAACTCGCGGTGCGCGCCAGGAGCGCTCCCCGGTGCGCGTACCGGGGCTATAGATATATATTTTTTTTAAACCTAAATTACTCAAAATCCACTGGAGCACATATCTTGAGACATAGCAAAGGCACATCGGGCTACCAGTCCCTACAATTTTGCAAAGTTTGGTGATAATCCATTCAGCCGTTCGAGCTAAAAGTGAGTCCAACCGCCCTATGGAAATTAACATGGGTAAAACTCGTTTTTAGACCCCCCTTTTATCTCGGCCCACGATTGACGGATCCCCCCTAAACTTTTAGGGAAGGAGCGGAGAGCCGCGAGGCAAATTTGAGGAAAATTTCAGGCAGATTCCTCAACCGGCGCCAAAGTTATTCCCAATAGAATGTTGCGATTTCCCTATGGAAAACAATCCTAACTATAACTACCTACTGGCGACCGCCAGTAGGTAATATATATATATATATATATTTATATATATATCTATATATATATATATATATATATATATAGATATATATATGCATATATATTACCTACTGGCGGTCGCCAGTAGGTAATTATAGTTAGGACCAAGTTTCCATAGGAAATCCACAACATTCTATTTGGAATAACTTTGGCGCCGGTGGACGAATCTTCATGTAGTTCTCCAAGAAAATGGCCTGCTCGGTTCCGCTCCTTCCCTGAAAGTTCGGGGGTGATTGGTCAAGTGGAGGCTGAGAAAAAAGGGGGGTCCCAAAACGTGTTTTCCCCATGCAATTTTCCATAGGGACCTTTAGCCAGGGCTACAGGCCGAACGGCTGAACGGAATTACACGAAATTTGGCAGAGAGGTAGAGTTCTGTTTGCAGATAGTGCTTTTTGTTAAATGGTGTAAATCCATTCAGTAGTTTCTGAGAAAATTGCAAGTAAAATCATAGTGATATCTAGAGTCGGAGTTCAGTACGCGTACTGAAATCTGTTCAATTACGAGCGCGAGCTGCATGCTGATTGGCTGTGAACTGTCTGTCAACACTCGAACCCAGGAAGTGTTGGCGGCCATCTTGTGCCTCGCTAGAACCGAGTCACAAGAAAACAGTAACACAAAGTTGAGAAATAAGGAAAGGGGGCAAGGTAGAAACATTCTGAGCCTATAGTCTTGGTCAGGGGGTGGTACATGTAAATGTAAATGTAAATGTAAATGTATTTCGATTTATATAGCGCACTAATCACCCAGGGGTCTCAAGGCGCTTGCTTAGGGAACCCGTCCTGGTATTCCCCTGTGAGATACCCCGGCAGGGTATTCACAAGGTGAAAGCCAGGCATCCCGCCGCGAGGGGCCGTAGTGGAGATTAAGCAAGCTATTGCCCAGAGTCGCAGAGTGTGACCCCGTGAGTCGAGTAGGCACCGGAGCGAGAATTGTCGAGTCCGTGGAATTTTTTAGCCCGAGACCCGCCGAGGCAGGGAATTGAACCCTGGTCCACGGCTGATCTCAGCTTCTGGGTCTGCCGCCTCTAACCACTGAGCCACGCTTCACCACACCACACCACATGGATCTTAAGGCTCAATTTTTTGTTAAAAAAAATATTAAAAATGGCGGGGTACTCTTGCAGTACATGTACGCGGTGGAAATGCTGAAAAAAAAATAGAAGTCCGATTTATTCATTAGGTCCCGGGGGTGGGGGGTAAATTACGGGGGCAATTTTTATTCATTAGGTCTCGGGGGTAAATTACGGGGGCAATTTTTCTGCATAATGGGGGCTTGTAAGGTGCCCCGAGCACTGGGTAACGGCACTCCTCTGGTTTTATTTTGAAGTATGTGGGGGGGGTTACGGCCCTACTCCACGCAGTCTCGGGGAGCGGCACCCCAGGGTCTTTTAAAAAAAATTCATGTTTTGAGCTCTCTCTCTCTCTCTCCCCATACACGTTGCTTGGAACGCCACCTTTCTGGGGCAGTGATATGTAAAATGAACTTCCAGCTCCGGGTATCTGCATTGTCTGGAGTTTTTTATTAATGTTGGGAGGGTGGGCTTAATAATACGTCCTTGTTAATTCCCATAGAAGCCTATGTTCTGGTGTTAACATGGGGTTCTATGGGAAATAACAAGGCCGTATTATGAAGCTCATTATCGCCATTTATCAGCAGTTTCTTGCCAATAAAACTGCAATAATTTTAACACCGGTCCTTGATAATATGCATCTAAGTTTACTGGTCAAAAAAATGAGCAATGGTCCATTTTGTCAACAAAAGGCGATAAATTATCATCGCATTTATTGGGCGGAAACTGCCGATAAAGCGGAGATAATGGGCTTGAGAATATGTACTTGTGAATAACCATAGCAGCCTAGATTAGGATCAGAACCTGGGCTGCTATGGGAAGTTACAAGGGCCTATTATCAAGCACATTATCCCTGCTTTATCGGCAGTTTCCTGTCGATAAAAGCGGGGATAATGTATTGCCTTTTGTATGTAAAGCTTTCCTTTTTAATGGTGTAGCAGTTGTACTCTCTTCGCATGCTCAGCGTCGTTTCGAAGTTCATGTTTTTTTCTTCAAGTACAACAAGCAAAACTTTCTTTATATCAGTTAGTAAATATGTCACTTTCTTTTCCTGGTACGTGTGATTCATCCGGTGCTGTACTTTTGCACAGTATTAATAGTCATATTTTTTATATATTTATTTGAAAAGTAGTGCCGAGGCGCCAAACGTTGATTACGTACTCCGTCCACCGCCATTTTAGTAGTTTCTCACCATTGTATTTATTATATCAGTTAGTTAGAACTCAGTAGTTTTCAATCCTAGTTTTGAATGTCTTACTATAGTATTTCAACATTATTTTTATTGTGGACCGTCATACCCCTCCCCCACAAAATAAAAGAAGTATGTAATTTTTTTAATTACCTTTTATTAAACAATAAATATAAACGAAACTCAATTAATTTTTATTAAACAATAAATATAAACAAAACTCAATTATAACTATATTAAAACTGGCAAAATAAGTTAAACAATGTTATAAAGAAATTGTGAAATGGATTCAAAAAGGTGTCTGATTGGTAATCTGCAAAAGAAAAAAGAAAATTAGAGTTTAGAATTATGTAGATGTGAGTAAATGAGCTGAAGCATTACAAGTTGTGGTAACTCTACAGTTTTACGTGTGCAGTGTGACTCGTATAATCCTGTTCTGTTATAGTGCCCTATATGGAAGTGCCTATTGCGTTACTGACGCCTGTTATGGCGACTTATTTCTAATGCATTCCTCTGAAGGATTTGTAGATCTAGGCCTCTGTGCTTACCGTTGTATAAAGCTTGCTGCCAAACACTGCAGCCACTAGGATGGACAACTTCAGGTGGGCTGATCTTCTACACGTCCAAGTAGACAGCAGTGTAGCGTAGCGTAGTTAAGACTGTTGCAACTCCAGCAAACAAAGGAAGATCAATAAGTTAATAAAGGCTTGGGACGGCCTCGTACGCATAAAAAAAAATACTATCATGGACGCACAATTAATAATAATAGAGGCCTAAGTACCTGGCGTAGTACAGAAATACGACACAGAAATGTATGCACGCACAATTTTTAAGATTAGAGGTGTATAGGACCTCGTGACTTATAAAGAAGTATTTCAATTATGTAAGTACAATTTAAAACCATTGAGGGGTAGGAAAGCCATATGAAGGATTAAAAAATAGTATTATGCATATACAATTTACAGTGGAGACCGTCATTTGTAGAGTGTTCGCGGTCTATAAGAATGATGGCCCTGGGGGACATCACATTGGCTAATGTATTGGTTTCCAGGCTAAATGATAGCAAGCATGCTTGGTGGTGGAATGTGGGTAGTGTGGGCGGGCGTGCACCGCGCATGTGCAAGTATTAGTGTGTGCACCAACAATTAACAGAGAGAGATGGGGGTGGTGTTATAATGTACGCAGAGGCAGGCCCAGAATCGGATCTGCAATGAGTCAGTACTTCTAATCATTCTTCTTAGCGCGCCCTTATCTCTGATTTGTCACTGAGAGGGTGATCGCACCATAGTTTGTACTGCTTATCATACTCAGCGTGTACTCGAGGATACGGTACGAATATGCTTTGACGTTACGCGTCCCATTAAAGCTTCGGTGTGACGTCATGTACGGCGTTCTGTACGCGAAAGGGGGCAATGTTTCTACTTGGTTTAAAACATGTATGTATTTAATGTAGATACTAAGGGCAGACATTTGGGATAACTATGATTTTTTTAAAAAATACTTTTAATAATCCTATATTAGTTTTAAAAAGAATGACTCAAATCGCGGTAGAAGATCATGAGTACTCGTATTGAAAGAGCTGCGCAAGCGCATCATAAGCGTACGCAAAGCCATGTGACTTTAAAAGTAGAGATTTGATTGGTTCGTAACTTTTCCTATTGTCAGTGTTGAACGTTCCGTCCCATTATAATTATTCGTTTTTGACTTTCTAAGAAGAAGCATTTGTTGTGAGAATCTTCTCAAATAGAAGGAAGATCACCATAATAAGAGCAATGGAGTCATCTTCCAGCAGTTCTTCAGAGGGAGATTTCATTCCTGAAGAAGCTCCAAAGAAGAGGAAAGAAGCTCTAATTTGGAAGTTTTTCACTTTTCCAGAAGGTCAAAAAAAGGTTAATGCTGCAAAAGTAACCTGTAAAATTTGCCAAACAACTCTTTCAAGGGGTGATCCATGTAAAGAATACTCCTTTGGCACAGCAAATATGGTGCGACACGTGAAGAACTTGCACGCCAAGAACTTTGCTCGAGCTGAAAGACGGAGGTTGCACGAGAACCCACCTGCTGCTACACCAAGCACATCATCTGCGGCAGTATTTTCAGCAAGCAGTCCACACCCACATATTGATTCTGACTTTGCTAAAGTTAAATTTCTTTCCATTTATTGCGATAAACTTTTGTGTTATGGGGAACAGTCTATCGACCTGATAAAACGCATGATACAGGATCATTGCTGTCCTCAACATTAGTTGTTCTTTTTTTCATTCTTTTGTTCCGCTTGAAATTTGTTGAGAAAACACAAAAAAAATACAAAACAAAAAAAACAGTTCTTTTTAGAACTACCTTCACTGGTCAAAGAAAGAACTATATTTCTATGTTAGTGTGTAAAAGTTTGTCAGAATGAATGTGTAGTTCATAAATGAATGAATGAATATATTACTAGTGTATGGAGAATGTGAAAGTGCAGAGCTATAAGGAAGTGCTACAGCATAAATCTATAAGGTGTTTACCTATAGTATACTGTAGTATGTGCGAAGCACTTGAATGTAACATATGTACATAAATATGTTAGAAGTCTATGCTTCAATTTGCTCTGCTGGTGAAACAGCCTGGGTGAATTTGTATGTGTTAGGGGCGGATTTACAATCCCCTTGTGCCTCTTTTACACAGCCGTTGCATCACTTTTGCGACACAGCGGTGGTGCAAAAGATGTGCCATGGTGTGTGCCAATAACAATGTGACGCATCTGGAGGGTGCATTACATTGTAAAGCCCTGCGCCAGAAGAGGCTTTCCTGTGCAGAAGGGGGTGCAGCAACGCCTCCTAAAAGTGACTGAGTGAAATGTTTAATATTTCATTAAGTCACTTTTGAGCTCATGCTGCGTCAAAACTTTGCACATGCTTGACGCAAGTGTAAGGATTGATACAGCTTTGTGAGCATTGCTGGAGTTGTGTTATACTTGCAATCGAAGTCAAGTAATAATTAATCCCAAAATTACTTTGCTTTTTTTTTTATTTATTTTTTATTAATTTCATTTCAGCAATCAGTTGTATATTGAACAGGATACATAAAAGAGAGCAAAAATCAAGAGGACATATTCACCAACTTACCAAATTAAAGTATGCAGTAACATAAATAATGCAAAATAATGGCAATATTTAAAAAAAACAAAAAAACAATACAGAGTCAAATCCATTTTGAAATAAAAGCCCATACATTTTGCCCGAGTATTTTCTTTTTTTGTCCTTTGTATCTATAAATCGCCATTTCTAATTGATATATAGAATGTAATTTCAATTGCCAATGATTAAATACTGGTGGCTCAGGATCCAGCCAGCGAGAAGTAATACAGAAACGGTAGATTGACATACAAATAAATAAGAAGCCTTCTTCAGCTGTTGATCTTTTTCCAATTTGATTCGCTTGGAGACCAAAAATAATAATTTCAGCTGTCAGTCGTAGTTCAATCCCGAGACTATTATTTAGGAAAAATTGAATATCCGTAATGAATTGTAAGAGTTTCGGGCAATTAAAAAACATATGAATAGCATCAGCAGCTACACAATCACATCGCTTACACTTATCTCCGTTTCTAACTTTCCATTTTGCCAGCTGAGCAGGAGAATCATATAAATCAAAAATAGCCATAAAATGTTGGCTTTGTAACGAACCATTAAATAGCTTATTAATTGATAACTTGATTGCTCTAGATAGATCAACATTTTCTATTTCGAGTTTCCTCTGCCATTCGCTCTCAACCAAACACAAATCATCTTCAATTTGATTTAACATTATTTGAGCACTATACCAATTTTCTTTGCCCATCTACTAGTTTCTAGAATCTTATTTTTAGACATTGATGAATTATCAAGGAGACCCTTAGATTCCAGGAAACTTCGTAGTTGAAGATATTTGAACAAATCATTTCTAGGTAAATTATATTCCTCTTGTAAAAAAGAAAAAGAAGCAACCTGACTGCCTTGGTAGAGGTCTCCTAATAATCGGATCCCAGCTGAATGCCACCTACTCATGACTTGATCTTTAAAAATGGCGGGTAGCATACGATTATTCAAAACCGGAGAATAGAAATTTAAATCACCACATCTAAGAAGCTTCTTTTTAATCTGCTTCCAGATTACCGAGGCCGTTATCATGATTTTAAATTTCGTTTTTTTATAATAGCTGGGCTCTAGTATCTTTACTAAATATTGATGTACTTCCATCCCCTAATAACATTTCATAAATCGATGGGCTAACCGATTCTTCCATTCTGATGTCTGGAAAAATGAGTATGCCCATATATCTAAGTAAGATAGCCCAGAAGTATAACCGAAAATTGGGAATCCCCAGCCACCCTTCATTCTTGGGAGAGTACCATTTTAGGGCCCTTCTGGATCGATTATATCCCCAGAGAAACCTAGACGTCATTCTATCAATTTTAGAAAAGTAAAAAGATGAAAACAAAAGAGGTATAGTGCGAAATAAATACAAACATTTATGAAAGATCATCATTTTTACAATATTAGTGCGGCCATAAAGTGAAAAATGTAAATTATTTAGCCTTTCTTATGTTCTATTTGCAGATCTTAACACCGGCTCTATATTGAGACGCAATATTTCATCCACTTTAGGAGATATTATAATCCCGAGATATTGTGCCTCTGGAGCAAAGACTATATTGTTAGGCCGGTCCTTTTCTGAATGAATTAACTGCGTTATTGCAATGTTTACTGAGAGACCTCCAAATTCGCTAGCTAAATCAATTATTTTAGGTAGAGCTAGCCCGATGTCCGAGGTGGTAATGGCGACATCGTCAGCATACGCAAATACATTAAATTTGTTTTGTAGAATAGAAACTGGGATAATATCAGCCTCCTTTTCTAATTTGATAAGATAAGGTTCTATATATAAAGCAAACAACAAGGGGGAACAAGGGCAACCCTGCCTTGTCCCGCTTGTTATCCTAAAGCTCTCAGATAGTGTGTCTGATAGCCGGATAGCGACCATCGGGTAAAGATATAATGCTTTTATTGCCTTAATGTATTCCTTAGGGAATCCCTTCCAGACCATTACAGACCACAGGAACCCCCAGGCGACCCTGTCGAACGTTTTTTCAGCGTCCAACAGGGCCACTGCAACCTGGGATTCCGTGGCCTGCACCCAGTCCAGAAGTATTATAATTTTCTTAACGTGGTCTGTAGTATCTCGCTTCGAGATTAATCCATGTTGTCTCACTGAGACAAGAGTCGGCATAAAATCATTCAATCTGTTTGCTAGGATTTTAGAAACATTTTTGCTATCAGCGGTAATAAGAGAGATGGGTCTGTATAATCCTAACTCCTCATCAACCTTCCCTTTCTTTTTAAAAATATCTATAGTGGCTAACATCCATTAATCAGGGGGATTACCTAGAAAAGCTTGCTGAAAAACTTTGAGCAATTCAGACTTGAGAATATTCCGGAATACACTATAAAATTCTAGAGGCAAATTGTCTGGCCCCATTGCCTTCCCAGCAGCCAGGCCCAAAATTGCTGCCTCGACTTCCTCCCATACAATAGGAGCAGACAATATGCTTATCTGGTCTTCTGATAATACTGCATTATCTATATTTTGCAGATATTGTGAGGTCTTTATTCCTATATCGAAACCATCATCAGGCTGATGATATAGCGACTGATAAAACTCGCTGAATGCTTCTAATATCTCCCCTTTAGAAGTCCTAATAATTCCATTTACATCACGGATTTTTAAGAAATCATCGCAATGGACCGCACACTGCTAGCCCCTCCTCCGGATCGCCCCTAGGGACTCTGGTACATGGAGTTCTTGAGTGGTTCACCCATGTGGGTGCAAGTAGGTACTTGTTGAACTGATGATCTCTAGACCCGATACATGTCCCGGGTTTTTGGATATCGCCCGAGACATGGCTCGGGTTTCGGAATAACTGCCCTCATCAGTAGAGAAAATAGTTAGATGTGGAAGAGAAGGCCGCCAAACAACCGTCAATGGCCTCGATGCCCAAACCGGCACGCAGGTGCGTCGTCCAGGAGCCCGTCGGCTCAAAGCTCAAGGGAGCCAATTTGTAGAAACCATCGCAATGGACCGCACACCGCTAGCCCCTCCTCTGGATCGCCCCTAGGGACTCTGGTACATGGAGTAATTGAGTGGTTCACCCCAGTGGGTGCAAGTAGGTACTTGTTGAACTGATGATCTCTAGACCCGATACATGTCCCGGGTTTTTGGATATCGCTCGAGACATGGCTCGGGTTTGGGGATAACTTCCCTCATCAGTAGAGAAAACAGTTAGCGGTGGAAGAGAAGGCCGCCAAACAACTGTCAATGGCCTCGATGCCCGAACCGGCACGCAGGTGCGTCGTCCAGGAGCCCGTCGGCTCAAAGATCAAGGGAGCCAATTTGTAGAAACCATCGCAATGGACCGCACACCGCTAGCCCCTCCTCCAGATCGTCCCTAGGGACTCTGGTACATGGACTTCTTGAGTGCTTCACCCCAGTGGTTGCAAGTAGGTATCACTTCATGCACTGCTTTCAGTTACATTTACACACCAGCCACTGGTCACTTGGGTACTAATACCATTGTAGTTAACCATGTCACTATAATATCTTTTGAGGTGGTTACAACATGGACTCCCCACTCTGTGAAGTGGTCCAGATGATGAAAGGGCGGTACAGGAAAAGTAACTGATGGATATTCTTTCACACTGTGTAAATATCCGGTTGTATGCCTCACATTTAAGGCACACATAGAGTCATCAAGACACACATAGACATTTTTCTCTTCTAGACCCACAGTTACCTTTTTTGTTGCAATACAAACATTCTATACATTTCACTACTGCACTCTAATGTGAATGCCTGACTCATTCTGCGAATGCATAAGTAATCACTCAGTTCTAATACTACTGAAATTTGACAACAGGATAGCTTTTTAAGCACTTATGTGTCAGCAAAGACATGAAGTAACCACATGCTTCTGTCACAATGGTTGCACAAGTTCACATAGACTCACAGAGTGATTCTAGACAAGCAAGACTATTCCCTGGACTTTAGCGGGAGAAACACAGTAGTCTAATCAAAAACAAAGGCACCACACACAACACCTCACAAATTAATAACTCACCTTTCAAATTGATTAGTAGATTAAGAAGTATCTGAATCACACACCAGATTTTCCTATACTGTATGTCTGTAGTGCACTGCTCTTAGCAAAATCAAAAAATGGCAAACTTTCCCTCTCATTATGCACACATATACATGTACATATCAAATCACTTTGCTTCCCACATTAATTCAAAAGCTAACAGACATTTCTATTGTTTACACATTTCAACCCTTTCTAATTGACATAACTTTGAACCCTACCCCCATTCTGTTTAATGCCTGTTACCATAGTAACAGTTCATGTAACAATCAACTGAACACACAGGTCACAAGTTCAGCACACAATGTTGCAAATCCAAACAGCAAGTCTGCTTGACTTTTTAAAATATCAGCTTATCCTATGTAATGTTCCTTTCAAACAGTTTTTATTAACCAATAGGAAACATGCTTTCAAAACACAAAAACATGCACCCTATTTTTCAGTCTACAATGTTCTCAAACAGCTAATCATTTCTCTTCTTTTTTTAAAACAGCATCTTATCCACCATTTTAGAAACATCTTAGTTTTCAAACTGCCCATTTCACATACAGACACCTTCTGAGTACATCCAGAGCTCCCTTCAAAATGCTTAGAGTGTGGATTGTGGGTCACAGCTATATTCTCTGGAGCCAACTGTATGCTGAAAGCAGAGCTATTGACAAAGATTTAGCTTTGCCAAATGTAGACATTAAATAGATTGGACAGAGAGGATTTAAGTGGCACCAATGCCATCGGTTAAATCCTTTTTGCATCTCCAACACCCTGACCTCATAATTCTGCTGGCAATGGCCTAGGCACTTTGACAGGGGTAGGTCTGGAAATGCTTATGAAGGACACCTTTGCAGAATTGATGTCAATTTTCCCCCAAACTGCCTTTGTCTATTTTAACATATGCCAGAGACAGAAATGGAACTGGTCCAATCAATGTTGTCCACAGATTGAGAAAGCTAGGAAACATGTCAATTAAGCTGTTTCTGCTTATCTCAGAGATTATAGAATGGGGTCCATTTACAACAACAATCTGTGTTTTAATATGGACAGCATCTATAAGAGTTATGGTGTATATTTTACAGATGAGGGTAACAGAGTCTTCCTCAACAACTTTAGCCTCTGCATCAGTACTTACTTGGAGGTACCAAAATCTCCCAATAAACACAAGGGCTCTTTTTAGAACCACCCAAGATCTAAACACATAAGCTTGATGTATATTTAAAAAACATAACTTTTTTCCCCTGGAATCGCGCACCCAGCGCGTTTTGGAGTGGCGCACCCAACGCGTTAAACCCACGGGGCCACACTGGCAGTCGCGCACCCAGAGTGTGCACAAGAGGGGCCCGCGCTTAGGGCCCTGCTGGGTGCGTGACTCCAAATTTTACCGTAATTTTTTGTTAGCTGCTATTACTAATTTATATTCCACCCGGGGACCCCATCCCCCAGGGCCTATATACAATGGTGTGGACCGTGGGGGGAGCCCCAATGCACCCACAGTCCCGCCGGCTCCCCGCGTCCTTCGGGAGCCGGCATTGCTTTTCCACATGGGAAGCTGCTAAAATGCAACTCCCCGTGTGGAAAAGCAATCGGGTTTGCATTTTGAAAGATAGAGCAGGTTTCCCTGCTCTCTCTTTCAAATTCCAAACCAAGTTACTATGGCAGGGCAGGTGCCGCGAGGCTCCCACCCTTCCATAGCAAACAGCAGTGCCCCGTGGTGGGCACCCGAGACACTCCAGGAGCTGGCCCTGGGGGTTGGGGGTCCCCAGGGCCATCATAGGCTCCATGAGGCCCCGCTCCCACTTAATACAAAGCCCTGGGAGGTGACAGTTCCTGTGGCTTGGGGGTCTGTAAAGGATAAATAAATATTAAATAAATATCAAATATTTAGTACCCCGGGGAAGTTGCGGTCCCTGCGGCGTGTGGGGGGGGGGCTCAAGCCTCCCCAGAGGTAGTTTATTTTTTTTAAAAACAAGCCCTAGAGGGGTGGCGGTCCCGGGGCTTGGAGGGCCTTGGAGGCCCCCCACCTATTTAAAATAAAAGCCCCAGGGTGGCAGTCCCTGGGGCTGCGGGGAGGGCTGTGTTCCTCCACGCAAATATTTTTAGAAAGCCTGGGGGTGGCGTCCCCGGGGCAGTGTGGGGCGATTGGGGCACCCCCCACACATTTTTTCAAATGCCCCCGGGACCTGGCCCACCCAGGGGCTTTAATTAAACGAAGCATGGGAGCCTACACTTCGTTTTTTTATTTCTCTGCAGGATCCTTGCACCCTGCGTGTATTTTGACACTTTTGAAAAAAAAATATGCAGGCCTAGGGGGTCAGGGTATTTCTACCCTGCCCCCTTTTTGCGTTTTGCGCACTTCTTTTTCTAATTTCTTGTGCCTCGGTTCTACCGAGGCACAAGATGGCTGCCAACACTTCCTGGTTTGGAGTGCTGACAGCCAATTAACATGAAGCTTGTTATCGGGAGGGTGCGCGCAGGGTGCGCACAGTGTGTGTGGATCCATCGTGGCCATAGATATCACTATCTTTAATCCTTAATTTCTCACTACTGAACGGATTTACAACATTTTTTGCAAGCATTGCCTTTTTGCGAAACTTGGTGTAATTCCGTTCAGCAGTTTTTTCTATAACAGTGTCTAAAATTTCCTATGGGAAAATTATTTTTTACCACTATTTTTTGAATTTCTCAGGAACTACTGAACGGATTTACACCATTTAAAAACCAAGGGCTACCTTTTTGCAAAATTTGGTGTAATTCCATTCAGCAGTTCAGGATGTAGTAGTGTCTGAAATTTCCTATAGGAAATAACATGGGGAAAATGTGTTTGGGACCCCCCTTATTTCTCGCCCCCCCCCTGACGAATTACCGAGAAACTTTCCAGATAGGAGCGGACAGGAGAGTTTTGAAAATTTTACGAACATTCGTCAATCGGCGCCAAAGTTATTTCAAATAGAATGTTGCAGATTTCCTATGGAAAATAGGTCCTAACTATAACTACCTACTGGCGACCGCCAGTAGGTAATGTATATATATATATATATATATATATATATATATATATATATATATATATATATATATATATATATATATATATATTTTTTCACTGAAAAAAAACATAGGTTATAGACCATATATAGTTAGGAATTAGCATTTACAAAACCTTGAAAATTCACTGAAAAAACCATAGGTTATAGACCATATATAGTTAGGAATTAGCATTTAAAAAACCTTATTTTACTCACACAAAACCATTGAAATTCCATATATAGTTAGTTGTACTAACTATATATCGCGCACCCGCAATCCACTGCTGATCATGTCACATATTACATCATTCATGACATGGTCAGTGACATCACTGATGACATCACTGATGACATCTCAAATGACATCACTGATGACATCACTGATTGTAGTGTAGCTCCTATTTTCCCAATAGGCTCTGTGCATTGGAATAGTACCTACAGCAGTAAAGGCCTAGACCAGACGTTAACTAGGTCTACTACTGTCGATACTAGACTTAATTTTTGGGTTTGCCAGCTAAGCTCAGAGTTCGCTAGAAACTTTCTCGAATGTTCAAGGAAGGAATTAACTCCCCTGATTAGACAAGAAGGGATTTAGTTTCTGACAACCATAGAACATGACAACTTTGCTCTCCCCTAATCAAGAGTCAATCTCGAGAGTCGTGTGAGCACAAGGCAATTATTTTACTCAGTCAGTACGTGCATTCTTAGTCTCATCAGAATGTAGAGAAAAGGAAGAGACGGGCGTGTTCAATAAAAAGGTGTTATTTATTGATCAGTCTCTTTTCTCATACATGAGAAATGGATCGATATTATTGCAATACTTATAGTTAAGTAAAGTGCATACATTAAAAGCAATAGTATAAAATAATACTGTAAAAACATTGCTATGGTTTCTGAGCCATATGATGTTTAAAATGATTAAAATATATTTACATACACATATACATTTGACTAAACGTACTCAACTGGTGTTTCTAAATACGCCTACCCCGTGTACCTGACCTAAGTCTAATGCGTGGGCGGGAATAGAAAGTTACAGTTTAAGTTAAGTTTGTTTTTGCCAAGTGAATAACTAAAGAATTCTCTGTGAGGGGTTATTCAGTTCTGTACCTGGAATTTAGGATGGATGAGGAATAGTATCTCTTTCTCTGCTCTCGATATTCCAGGCTGCCTGCGAGGGCTGCCCAGAAACGCCGGTGCTGGGTCTCTCTCGGCTTGAGATAGCAGCGCGTCTCTCAGCGCGTCAGGAAGGCGGGGCTGCTGCCAGCGGGGTCTGCCTCTGCTCTCGGCTTCGGCAAGTATGGCTGCTCCGTCTTGTCACCATGCGTGTGTTTGCATAGGGCAAGGTCGGCAATATTTATACCTTAAAGGTGCCGAGATTGACGTAAGGATGGACATAGATACGTCAATAAAGATGTCATACGACTTGCTCGTTAGCACATTCTTTACTAAAGTTCTCTGTGAAATCAAAACAATGGCCGCACGGATTATCCAGGTTGTCATAGGTTTGATTTGTTATGAGAACGTCGTATGCCTTATCAGGGGCTGGAGGAATGTCGCTTGTCTAATTAGATCTCAAGCGTTATGACCTAATCAGATAACACGTTCCTGTGCCGTAGTGTGACTGCGTCAGATAACGGTATCTGCATCATGGGGCTTTTCTTGCCTCATGGGCTGACTGTTAGTTAACTTGATAGTTAGTTTAACCAGAATAGGGTCAGGAATAGGGGGACTGATTCAGAACCTATAGAAATACACGACACCCACTCCACGCTAACTATGGTCATATCTACTAATCTATGCATAGTATAACATAGTACAACATACTATAGAGTATAGTGTATAACTTACCACCCCAAAATACATAAATGCATTTCGAAATTTTCAAATATACTGAAAAATTGCAGTCATATATATTGTATGCACTTAAGCTATGAATTAAATGCAAAAGTAAACACGCATTTTTATGCATTATTGCTTATTGGTATATGAGAAATACACATGAAATGGCTCTTAATATGGCTATACAGAAAGGAAGTTCGAGACCATTTCATCACATAATAAAATATTTGTGAACATACCAGCGAGCAGCTAAAGTCTATAAAGTATCTAAAAATAGAAATTTTAGTTCTCTAGGAATAGTTTCTTACTTTAAGCAGAAGATCAGTGTCCCGGGAAAAAAATATGTAGAAAAATATTTTAAGGGGCTTGCTGAAAAATATTGCTGTCCGTGAGCTGGAGTGAAATTGTTCATGTAACTTTATTTTTAAAGTTGAAGGCCGAATTCAGGGAACGCCGTGTGCGAGTTTACTCAAAAGTCTCTATTTCTGTTCTGGAGAGAACGTCATATCATTCAGGCTTTCGAAAAAACTGTCAACAGCTTCATGGGAAATTTCCACTAAGTCGGAAATAGGGGTAACCATGCATTCGTGCGCATGATTGTCTCCATTGACATTCTGATTCGCATTGCTGACAGAAGGTCGTACCTGTTCGATGTTGCTTTCATCTTGAACTTCACTACTCTTCCATCGTAGTGGTGAAGATTCCAGGAATGCCGTCATCAGGATTGGCAGCCTTTGAGGGCAGCACAAAGCGTGAACCTTGGTAGGAACCAACAGTGTATCTGCATCCACTGGCGCATCCGATTGTAGCGTCAGACAGGTGTCTAACACGCATTCTTCTCCGCATAGCAGACACCTTAGTACAGGTAAAACACACCTTTGCCACATTGGTCGAAATGATAGAAACCAAGTCATGTTCAGGTCTCTAAGCCGGGAGAGTCCCAGGATTTTTGATATCCGGTCCCGGTATCCAATGGCTAGGATCGTATCTTCCATTGTCGCAAGAGTTTGATCTGTGACATGGGTTGCCATAACGAAAAATAAGGACTAGGAATAGGATTCCTGCAATTAGTCCCAGGATCAGGGGAAGTCCGCCAAAAATCGAATGGACGAAATCTGGAAAAATACCCAGTATGGCTTTGAATGGTGTTAATGCCATTGAAAATACTGTCTTAAATACCTTTGAGACCCCAGTGGTATCAGAAATATTTAAGATTTCGCTCAGGATTTCCGCGAAATGTACGGGGGAATTAGTCGATAATAATGTATGTATCTCTGCAGTCGTCCTTGCGACTTGTAGATCATACGTTTCTTTTGATGACGTGAGCCTTGTAGGCGTCTGAAGAAGCACTGTTTTCATTCTGCTTAAAGTATCTATTCAAATAGAAGTAATTTTCAAACTGGGCCATGCCCTTGCCTCCCTGTCTGGAAAGGAGCTGGGGAATAAGGAACGTCCACAGCACTTGACCTTCGCCGTCGTAGTGACTAGATAAGGAGTCCCGGGCATAAGACTACAACATCTGCGGTCTACAATAAGAATGTAACTCCCATTATAGAGTCTTTGAAAGAATGGTTCTATTTCAGTTGCAGGTGCGCCTTGCTGGTGACATGAAAGGTTGTATGAATTCCCTTCACAGGCTCCATGCAAACTAATTCCGTTACACAGAAGCGTGCCGCTTAGTGACATAGCACAATTGTTGCCACTAAGAAACACTTTCTGTCCTTTATTACTGACACATGCATGTGAATAGGGCAGGTTCCAAGTTGTTTTAAGGTACCCTTTTCCCAATTTCTCGTACATGCCAGCCTGTATATATTTTTGGCAGTATTGAAACCTGAAGGTTGAGATTGGAATATTTATGATTCCGTGGATTATCCATTCACTGACAGGTCGTTCTGACATTGTCAACGGTAATCTTTCTAGTTTTTCAATGCTCAAGATTGTATAATCAGCACCCTTTTGCGCCATACCGATTTGTCTATCAGTAAGGTTAAAGATTTGGAATAGTGACGTTGTGTTGATTAAACGCCAAGGCACATAGCCTGAACGCAGATTTTGTAACGTCCAGCCAAGCTGTACAATGGAACGCAATTGTGACTGACCATGTTGTAATAACAGTAAGTCTTGCGATAATATATCGATTGCTGAAGACACAATGCTGTCCAATGAAAAAATTCTGGAGGACAGAGTCATTAACCCATTGTCCACTGCAGATAGTGATTTTTCCAAATTAATACGGTCAATTTCCCGTATTCTTTCTGCTGTCTCAATTTGAGTAACCTTCCAGGCCTCATTGTATGCTGCATATACAGAGGCTGCTATGAAACGCTTTTGACGCTGTTTGCGTGGTCCCAGTATGAAATCACGCAAGTCAGCACCATCAGTAAGTAAAGTTAGGTGTTGCTTAATTTCAGGCAGTGTGGAAGTTTGTAGCCACTGAAGGCATAATTTGCCCACACTGTAGGTCGTTATTATCCCTGGGTGATGTCTTTGAGGATATCTAGGGTCTGGCCTGGTCATTTTGAAACCCTGTGTTTTATTCAGGAATCTATCTTGACAGTGATTTGTATCTGTGGGCCAGATCAACCATTGTTTCCAATCAGGATGTGTTCTGTTTTGGTTTAATATATGGTTTACGTCTATCTCTTCATCTGTATCAGAGCTATTGCTAAACATTGTTGGCTTTGGAATAGACGGTTTATTTAAATCTTTGATTTTGGCTAGGCCAAGACAGGTGGTTTGTTGAACAGTGTCATTTAAAAATATCATTTGTTCTGGGATCATGCAGGCTCTAAACAAAGCTTCTATACCCTGTACTTGCCATTCTTTTGTACCCCAAACACTTTTCAAATCAACATTTTTGTCCCAATAATCAAATCCAAAGGTATTCATTTTTTCAAAGAATGAATCTGAATATATCAATTTTGTGTTGGTTATCATGGTTTTCATCCCTGTCTTGTTTGACAATTTAAAATAAAAAGTTTCAGCATTACTTGTGTTAAAACCTGAAAAATATGAATATTTGTCATAAATGGTTCTTGAGCTCCCTTTTGGAGGTGTAGCACAATGTTCCCATTGATTATAATTTAAAACATTTCTAGGTTGTGCAGATTTATGCAAAAAATGGTTACCATAATGGTTGTAGCAATACATACTATCATAATTTGTAGAACCTTGCAAATAATCATGTTTTGTAAATTTAGCAGACATTACTAAGTCAGACATCATGTTGTTAATACTTTCGAAGTCCCAATCATCAGCAAATGAGTTTGGTTTTGCAAAATCACTCAATGAGATCTTGATTTGGTGTGGATATTTAAGGATCTCGACCGGACCATAAATTTCATAGTCAGTGTTGTCCCAGGCTACCCCACCAGGTATCGGATTGGCTGTGAAGTTGGCTGAAGAAAGTTCTGAAGAAAGTTCTCTTTTCTCGACGTGTGAAGATGTGTGTGGTTTGAGGATCAAGTTGATGTTCTGACTTGCTGTGTCCATTTTAGCATATTTTCCCTCAATGAAGCGTCCCAAAGTAAATACCATGATGAGCCAAAGTATGAGGATAAATGCACCAAAACCCACCCAAAATTCAATCCATGGAGAAACCAGATATGTTTCTTTCAGATGTTTCAAAAGTTCCTTAGCTTTGTCTTTAAAGGATTTTGATGATGGCTGTGTCTTTGATTCACTGAAGCCGTCAGAGGAATCATCGAAGTTGATGAAGTAACCGGATGCAGTTCTGTCAATTGTTCCAATTGGTTCAGGATTTCTGTTTTTTGCATTTTCACTTGGTACTTCAGTATAGATTGGTGCTGTTATATGATTTGACGCAGTAATATGAATCTGACACTATAAGTGTCGGGAATTCGCGATCCGCATTATCTAGCGCCATTTTCAATGCTATTATTTCAGTTTGTTGTTCTGAATTAGTTTCTACTGAGTGTGATTTTGTTAATAGAGGTTTTAATATACCTCCGCGCCACACTTCTTTTGTAATCTCACATGTGGGGTTGTATGCTTGTTCTCCCCAAACGGAGGGTTGAGCATGTCCGTCTGTATAGATTACACAGGCGTAATGTCGTAGAGGCAGAATGTCGATTGGCAGAGGATACGTCTTTTCATATTTTAGATTTTTTAATTCTTCTAGTTCTTAGAAAATTGTCAACCAGGCTATACTTGATAATTCATATCCTACGTACAAGACTGTCAGATGGGCAATTCTGGATTTTTTCAAGTTGAATTTGTAACCCTCTGCAGCGAACCCAAGTATTATGGTGTTCACCCTTTTCAAGTGAGTCTCCAAGTCATCATCTGTTAAGTAAATGTCATCGACATAAGATAATGCTTCATCATCATATAGTTGTAGTAATTCTGTTACTCTCGCTGAGAATACCCCCGGGCTGTTCTTGTACCCCTGGGCTAACCGACAGAATTGTTTTTGAGTGCCATTTACTGAGAATGCAGTTAAATATCTGCTCTCTGGTGCTATGTTTTGACAAAAGAATCCATTGGAGATGTCCAGGGTTGTTTTGTATTTTTTGCGCACTATGTTATTCATTAGTGCAGCACTGTGTGAGTTTTGCACTGCAAAGGTTTTGCAACATGTGTTAAGGTGTCGGTAATCCAAAACTAGACGATATGAATTGTCTGGTTTGGAGACCGGAAACAAAGGATTGTTCATTTGTGAGGTGCAAGTTTCAATCACCCCCTGGTATTCTAGCTGATCTAGTATTTCATTTACCTGTTTTTTAGCTTCTTGCTTAATTGGGTACTGCCTTTGTGCAGTAGGTTGTGATTTTAACTGGATTTTGTGAGGAGGAGAATCCTCATCCCATCCTACATGATTTTTATATAAAGCAGGTGCTAAGGCCACTGCCCACTTTCTAGCAAGTGTGTATTTTTTATGAATCGGTATTTGATTCGAGAAGGCAGGCATAATTACTTCTTCGCCATGAGGGCACTCCCTGACAAACTCTGGTGGCCAGTCTTTTTCAGCTAGAAGGATGTCATAGCCTTTGGAGAGGTTATCCCAAAATAGTCCCCTTATTTTCCTAGTCTTATCTCCCTCTATACGTAATGTTATCTCGTATATCTTGTGGGGCTTGCTAACTCTGGTGTCTGCAGTTTCCACTTGAAGGTATTCATTCGTGTCCACTGTCTCCAGATGATTCATAAGGACTTTGCGAGCTATGCTCACCTCTGCTGCGCTGTCTAGCATTGTCTGAGCCCACTCTCCGTTTTTCAGTTGTGTCCTTAGTATTCTCGGCATTTTTAACTACCTTGATACTGGCTACCTTCTTTTTTGGAAATTGTAATTTCTTTTTTTGTTGAGCAGGTTCCTTGTCTTTGGACTTGGCGTGCTCTTCTGATCGTCCTCTTCTTTCCGATTTCTGCGAGGAATTCTGAAAAGATTGAGAGGGACGTGTATCAATGTCTTGATATCTATCAGGTTTTTTAATATTATCCCTATTTCTAAGGTTATATCTATTCCCCGAGGGGTCACTCTGCGGTGACCTCTGTCTTTGGTTTGGAGATTTCTCTCTTCGCCTAGGAGACCTTCCTCGGGACTGGAATTTCTTTTCTTTAGGATTGGATTGTTTGTTTCCATCCCAGTTCTTTTTTGGTGAATTATTATTATTAAAAAATATTTTTTCTGGACTTGTAGTCAGTTGCGGTTTTACTGGTATTCCACCTAGACTATCTCTGCCTAGTTCTTCATAGGATTTTTCTATGATTCTTGCAATTTCAGCTGGTTGGTCTGCTATATCTGTCTCTTTTAACCTCTGGCGGATCGCCACGTTTGCTGCTTCACCTTTTATGTTGGCTAATAATATAGCCGAGACCTGCTTGAAGTCTTTTAGTAATTTCATACCAAGAGTTAAAGCAGGTTCTGGACCGTATTCATCTTGAATTTGTTTTAGCACATCTGGTATTACCGAAATGGATGGAACACCGTGCGTTTTTGTGTAGATGGAAGCAAAGACTGTACCCCAAGTGTCACAGTCCTCAATGTGTGGTGCGATTCCCATTGGGAGACATATAGTCAGAATCCTGTGTTTTTCTAATGGGGTGGTGTCAGGAAACACCGCCTCTATTTGGGTGATTTTCTGTGCCAACCAGAATGGTATTTGTTCCCGTTTAGCTGGAACTTTACCTAGGCAGGATTGGATGTTCTGTGGTGTAATTTTATTTGTGTTCCCCTGGTGAGGGGTCAGCTGTGGAAGTTTAATCGCTGGCTGAATTGTTGAAGTCCGCATTACATACTGAACTAATTGTCTATGAATTTTTAGTAGTTGTTTTAGCTGTATTAACAGCTCTGCTGCAGGCATTCTTTCGATGTCTGGATGTGGTGTGTATCCGGCTAAGACCGGCCACGTTGCTCCTGGTCTACCTAAAGGACCGAGCCTTGTAATGTGATTGTTATGTTTTAGGGCGCCATCAAATAAGAGCAAATGCTCTTGGAATTTGAGTGGTACTTCCACCTCCTCGAAAGGAGTGTATGTTTCAGGAGGTTCCTCTACTTTGTAATAGTGGAAGTACTTTGTTACAGCATTTGCTGCCGGAAAATGTATCCATGAATAGTATACCTCTGTCTGCCGATATTCGTGTGCCTCAATTACAAATATGACTGTGCCACCTCTAGGTGTCAGTCCATTTTCTATAAGTTTTAAGGTTATAGATCTCCTTTTAATGACCGGAATGAGTGTTATATTCGGGTCTGCTGCTTGCATGGTAGCATCAGCATCTGCGAGTTCAGTAGCTAATCTAACTGCCTCTCTTTCTTCATCACTGTCTCCCATTTTACAGACAGGATGGTATTATGTCTATTTGCAGATCAGGTTTCTTTATGGAACAAAGATTAGATGCACAATATTTTGGAACTGTTTATCCTTCAACGTTGACTTGACCAAGAACCATACATAGGAGTTCCCTCCTGCGAGGTTTTGGAGGATATAACCTTTCACCCACTCCAGACGTCTTTGGAGTATTTGGGAAAAGGGGTCTGAGTGAGAAAGCACGACTGAGTTACTCTAAATGTCTTACGTTAGTTTTATCGCCCTTTCCAAACGCGTTGGGCGCCATGTAGTGTAGCTCCTATTTTCCCAATAGGCTCTGCGCATTGGAATAGTACCTACAGCAGTAAAGGCCTAGACCAGATGTTAACTAGGTCTACTACTGTCGATACTAGACTTAATTTTTGGGTTTGCCAGCTAAGCTCAGAGTTCGCTAGAAACTTTCTCGAATGTTCAAGGAAGGAATTAACTCCCCTGATTAGACAAGAAGGGATTTAGTTTCTGACAACCATAGAACATGACAACTTTGCTCTCCCCTAATCAAGAGTCAATCTCGAGAGTCGTGTGAGCACAAGGCAATTATTTTACTCAGTCAGTACGTGCATTCTTAGTCTCATCAGAATGTAGAGAAAAGGAAGAGACGGGCGTGTTCAATAAAAAGGTGTTATTTATTGATCAGTCTCTTTTCTCATACATGAGAAATGGATCGATATTATTGCAATACTTATAGTTAAGTAAAGTGCATACATTAAAAGCAATAGTATAAAATAATACTGTAAAAACATTGATATGGTTTCTGAGCCATATGATGTTTAAAATGATTAAAATATATTTACATACACATATACATTTGACTAAACGTACTCAACTGGTGTTTCTAAATACGCCTACCCCGTGTACCTGACCTAAGTCTAATGCGTGGGCGGGAATAGAAAGTTACAGTTTAAGTTAAGTTTGTTTTTGCCAAGTGAATAACTAAAGAATTCTCTGTGAGGGGTTATTCAGTTCTGTACCTGGAATTTAGGATGGATGAGGAATAGTATCTCTTTCTCTGCTCTCGATATTCCAGGCTGCCTGCGAGGGCTGCCCAGAAACGCCGGTGCTGGGTCTCTCTCGGCTTGAGATAGCAGCGCGTCTCTCAGCGCGTCAGGAAGGCGGGGCTGCTGCCAGCGGGGTCTGCTTCTGCTCTCGGCTTCGGCAAGTATGGCTGCTCCGTCTTGTCACCACGCGTGTGTTTGCATAGGGCAAGGTCGGCAATATTTATACCTTAAAGGTGCCGAGATTGACGTAAGGATGGACATAGATACGTCAATAAAGATGTCATACGACTTGCTCGTTAGCACATTCTTTACTAAAGTTCTCTGTGAAATCAAAACAATGGCCGCACGGATTATCCAGGTTGTCATAGGTTTGATTTGTTATGAGAACGTCGTATGCCTTATCAGGGGCTGGAGGAATGTCGCTTGTCTAATTAGATCTCAAGCGTTATGACCTAATCAGATAACACGTTCCTGTGCCGTAGTGTGACTGCGTCAGATAACGGTATCTGCATCATGGGGGTTTTCTTGCCTCATGGGCTGACTGTTAGTTAACTTGATAGTTAGTTTAACCAGAATAGGGTCAGGAATAGGGGGACTGATTCAGAACCTATAGAAATACACGACATGATGACATCTCAAATGACATCACTGATGACATCTCAAATGACATCACTGATGACATCACTGATGACATCTCAAATGACATCACTGATGACATCACTGATGACATCTCATTTGACATTACTGATCACATCACTGATGACATCATTCATGTGATAATACGATGAACCTCTTCAGACTCTAATATAACCTTAGATACACTCAGTGTAAACAGACACTCACAGACTGTCAGTCATCCATGGAGTTATTCACACACTTAGTCAGTCATGCAAAGAATCAATCACACCTCCATTTCCTCAACTATACAGTTATACACACCTTACTTATTCAAACATATACTAACACATATTTACTCTCTTTTACAATGCCTGATACAAGTTCACAATGATCCATACAGCCACTCACACATTCACTGGCTCTTATGCACAGTTATTTATATATGTCTACTGTCACATGTACTGTGTTTTACATATGTACTTACTTTGACATGTAGCACTGAGATATCCATTCACTCACCAATGCACTCAGTCAACCGCCCATACAGGTGTTTCCACATGCACTTTTGAACCCATACATCTAGTGAATCAACTGCTCACACATCTATGCACAGAGTCATACACCTCCCAGCCACCCACACACACACACTCAGTCTCCCATGCAAATACTTGGGCAACCAATCAATAACCCATATAGTTACTCATATAGCTACTGATCAACACATGCAGCAGTTTACAGAACAACAGACATAATGATGCACAAATTAAGACAGTTTAGTCACTAACCCATGCACTCAGTGAAACACATTTAATCACTCACTCATACAGTCAGTCATGCACCTACTAAATCCTTCATCCAGACACTTATACATCCACTCATTCTTCAATATGTAAGACATATTTTAACTTTACAGAAACATACAGTCACTGGATGTTGTCATCAGTGATGTCATCAGTGATGTCATTTGAGATGTCATCAGTGATGTCATCAGTGATGTCATTTGAGATGTCATCAGTGATGTCATCAGTGATGTCACTGACCATGTCATGAATGATGTAATATGTGACATGATCAGCAGTGGATTGCGGGTGCGCGATATATAGTTAATACAACTAACTATATATGGAATTTCAATGGTTTTGTGTGAGTAAAATAAGGTTTTTTAAATGCTAATTCCTAACTATATATGGTCTATAACCTATGGTTTTTTCAGTGAATTTTCAAGGTTTTGTAAATGCTAATTCCTAACTATATATGGTCTATAACCTATGGATTTTTCAGTGATTTTCATTGGTTTTTTAAAAGCTAATATCTGTAGCTGTAAAATGTATTCTTCTTTAAATCCAAAAATATATTTTATATGTTTATTAATAATTTTTTTTAAAATATTTTTTTTGTTCGCTCCCGGTTCGCGAACCGGGAAGCTTCCCGTTAGCTCAATTTGATGCCGCGACCCGGTCCGCGAACCGGTAAATGTTCCGTTTGCGCAACTGCCGCGTTAGAAATCAACATTGTGACGCGTCGCGGAAGCGCGACGTATCACGTTGTCGCGTAATGCGTCTTATGACGCGCCGCGTTAGCGCACCCGGAAGTGCTCCGGTACGCGAACTGACACGCGAAGCGCAGCTCCCCGAAAGCGATCCGGGGCGCGTCGCGAAAGCGCGACGTATCGCGTTGCCGCGTAATGCGTCTTATGACGCGCCGCGTTAGCGCACCCGGAAGTGCTCCGGAGCGCGAACCGAGGCGCGAAGCGCAGCGACCCGGAAGCGATCCGGGGCGCGTTCCGCAGCGCGTAACATAAGCGTAACAGGTCATGTGACTTGTTAATAAAACTTTTCATTGGTTCATTTCACTTTTGGTTTCATAATGATGTAAGGCTAGGTCAGGTGACCTAAAAATAACACTTTTCATTGGTTTAGAACTATTGTTTTTCCCAAATGATGAAAACCCCTCCTTCTTTCCTCACTCTGACTTTCATCTTTGTGAGAGGAAGACCTTTTTTGATATTTGAGCAATGGCTTCATTGGTAGCTTCAGCTGGTGTACCCCCACCACCACCACCACCTCCTCATGGGAAGAGAGGACCACCTCCACAGTTCATCAGCAACACAGAGGAGGAAGAGGATGAACAAGAGGAAGAGGAGACAGAAGGACCACAGTTTTTACAAGAGGAGCCCCGGGTTTCTCATCGTAAAACCAGTTTTATTTGGCAGTTTTTTTCAATCCCTGAAGGGCAGAAGAAAGTTAATGCAAGATATGTGACGTGCCTCATATGTAAAGTGGACTTATCTAGAGGCACCTTAAAAAAGTATAGCTTCGGCAACTACACCATGCATCGTCACATGATCAGGTGGCATCCACTAAACTACAGCCGGGCAGAGATGCGTGACCTTCAGGACAATCCTCAAACTCCTGTGGCCAGGACATCAACACAGATATCTTTGTCAGGGCCAGAGGCACGGGAAACCGTGCCAAACATTCAGGACAACTTTGTCCATATGAAGTTTACCTGTTTGTATTGCGGTGCATTACTCTCATGTGGCAATATGAGCATTACCTTAATCAACCTAGCTTATGAAAATCACAAGTGCTCTAAACGCCCCAGAAAGTAAATTTTTTTTTTTGCTCCTGTTGAGCCCTTTCCAATGCCTGTTTTTTGTTGTTTCCCCTCCCAAAAAAACAAAAAAAACATAAAACTGTTCAAAAAATACAAAAAAAACAAAAAATGTTCAGAAAAATAAAAAAAATATATAAAACAACAAAAACATTAAAAAAAAGTTCTTTTCAGAACTACCTCCCCTTTCAAAAAAAATTGCTAGAATGTTTAGCACTCTGGCAAGCTGTATTTCTTTTGGTTCGCTTCCTGGTTCGCTCACCGGTACGCGAACCGGGAGCGAACCAAAAAAAATGTTTTTAAAAAAAAGAAGAGTAAGTATAAGGGAAGTAAACAGAGAGTAATGTTAAAACAAAGACAGCTATAGGGTCTAAACCAGAGATACTGTTTAATAGATTTATTTACCGAAGAAAAGAGGGAAGAGGATATAATTGTGAAAAACAAAATAGATAAGGAAGTGAAAGAAAAAAAAGAGAGTAGAACAATAACAAAGAAGAGTTTCTTAGAGAATATGAGTGAATGTTGAAAATAAGATTAAAACATGTGGAATAACAGAGAGAAAAAACAGAAAGCAGAAAAGAAGAAGTAACAGAAAAAGAATAATTGAAACAGCAAAGAAATGTAAATAACATTTTATTCCATATTATCAACATAGGCAATAAAAGTTTCGCAGCTTTTATCGGCAGAAATGTGTCGCTTAAGCCGCTTTTGCGGCAGAAAACTGCCGCTAAAACCACTTTTGCAGCAGTTTTCTGCCGATAAAAACAGCAATAATTTTATTGGCTGTGTTCATAATATGCCCCTTAGTGTGCTTCAACTACACAGAAAAAGCATAATGAACAAGTAGTGAAAGAGTGATCAGTCAAAGACACTAAGAGTAATAGAGACGGAGTGAGTGAACAAGAGTGAGGAACTATGAGAAGAGAGGGACTGAGAAAAGGAGTGGAAGGAGTAGAGTAAGTAGGTAATAGAGAAAGGAATGAGGGAAGTAGCAAAGGCAGGAAACTGAGGGTTAAAGAAATGAAGCTGTGGAACTAATAGTAGGTGAATGTGATAGAAATGTAACGAAAAGACTACAAAACATTTACCTTATAATTGTCGTTAAATTACTCACTTTTTATTTTTATACTTTCAATCTGTGAAAGAGAGAACAAACATTTGAAAAATATTAAAACATGTATTTAAAAATTAGAAAAGACAAGGGAAAAGATTAAAGGACAAACAGTTTTTCAACCACTTTGACACTTACAGAAGCTTCTGCTTCTCCAGGCCCCCTACACAGTCCTAAAGATATACATTTTAAACTAACAGTATCTTGATGCAGATGAAGTGAGGCCTATCTTAGAACATGGTGCATTTTTTGCACTGCTGTTGTCTCACAAAAGTGTCGCAAGACACTAACATTTTAAATGATTGTTTCAAGATGCCAATAAGATGTGTCCTATCCAGAGGTTTGTTTGAGGTAAGGCCTACTCAGGGTTCCAAATGAAATTTCGAGTTGTTGAAGAGAACAGAGGACATAATACATGTGAAGGTCTATCAATGAAGTAAATCATGTCCACTTCACTCTTGAACAAACGCCAGACCTCTTCTGTGTCCGTGGACAGACCTAAAGTTCATCTGCACAATGTCATTCGTAAACTTAGGAAACACAGGTGATGTAATTGAAAAATGTGGAGTTTCTTTTCCTCATTTCACAATCACATCACCTGTGTTTCCTTTGCTTAGGTATCTCATAGTGCAGATGGAGTCTAGCATATCAAAGAGTACACAAAAGTTGAGCAGTGTATACAACAATTTTGACATTTACAGAAGACTCAGCTTCTTATCTTGTCGGAGATGAAGTGAGGCCTGTCTTGCAACATGCTGCATCTTTTGCATCACTGCTGCATCGGTTTCATGTGGCACGGGTTTTTTACAGCATCACACATCTGCCTAGATGCATCAATTTGTAATTTTGTCGCCTCATAGCAAATCTTTTCCACCGCCAATGCGTCACAAAAGTGACGCACAGTGGCGCAAAAGAGGCATACACCTATCATAAATCTGTCCCTAACATTTTAAATGATTACTTCAGGATGATGATAAGGTGTGGCCTCTCCAGAGGTTTGTTTAAGGTGAGGCCTACTCAGGGTTGCAGATCAAATTTACGCTTGTTGAAGAATACAAAGGACATAATACATGTGAAAGCCTACCAATGAAGTAAGTCATGTCCACTTCACTCTTGAACAAAGGCCAGACCTCTTCTGTGTCCGTGGACAGACCTAAACTTCATCTGCACAATGTCATTCGTAAACGTAGGAAACACAGGTGATGTAATTGAAAAATGTGGAGTTTCTTTTCCTCATTTCACAATCACATCACCTGTGTTGCCTTTGCTTAGGTATCTCATAGTGCAGATGTAGTCCAGCATATGAAACAGTACCCAGAAATGCACACTGCATGCAACAACTTTGACACTTACAAAAGCTTCAGCTTCTGCATGCCCCCTACACAGTGCTAATTATATACATTTCAAACTGATGGTATCTTGCTGGAGATGAACTGAAACCTATCTTGCAACATGGTGCATCTTTTACACAAAACTGACCCACAGCGGCGCAAAAGAGGTGCACGGCCATCATAAATCTAATCCTAACATTTTAAATGATTGTTTCAAGATGCTGATAAGGTGTAACCTATCCACAGATTTGTTTCAGGTAAGTCCTACTCAGGGTTGCAGATGACATTTAGGTTTGTTGAAGAATACAGAGGAGATAATACATGTGCAGACCTACCAACGAAGTGAGTCATGTCCACTGCACTGTTCAACAAATGTCAGACCTCCTCTGTCTCCTGGAACAGGCCTAAACCTCATCTACACAATGTGATGTGTAATGTTAGGAAACACAGGTAATATAATTGAAAAACGTGCAATTATTTTTGCTCATTCCACAATCATATCACCTGTGTTTCCTTTGCTTAAGTATCTCATTGTGGGAATGTAGTCTATCATATGAAAGACTACGTAGAATGTGAGCACTGTATGCAACAACTTTGACACTTACAGAAGCCTCTCCTTGTCCATGCCTCCTACACAGTTCTAAATGTACATCATAAATGCAAACAGTACAGAATTAATTATACATGTTAAATGGTTTATTTTTGCTGTTCTCAGAATGTATCAAATTTCACTAAAAACAGTGACTTGAAGGTATTCATCATATAATAGCGGGGAAAAAAAAAACACAATCAAAATGATTGTGTTTAAAAAACCCATACAACATAACAAATCAGAATTCAGAACTCCTTAAAGTTAACTTACTTTCCATGACGTCGAAGGATGTCCTATGAACAGCTTACACTCTGTTGTGCTGTTATTACTTTCAGCCCGCCACTTTCTGAAAGAAAACCTCCATCGTTTTGAAAAATATGTTACATACAATAAATGACTTCTCGCTCTCTACCACATGTTTCCACAAGGCCAAATCATGTAAGAGCCATTTATAACTCTAGGAATTCTTGTAAGCCAATCCCGTCATTTTATATTTCCGCAACTTTCAGAATTAAAATGTTGAAGATCATTTTCACAATCCTGGACTACTAATATCTTACCCTTCTTGCTCACTCATGTTCTACATTTCCTATGACACTGATACTGCTTACTATGAAACAGACTTACACTACCTCTATGACTACTACAATTATTTAATTCTCTACATCACTTTTAATCACAAAGCAATATAAAACAGTAGACAGCATTGCAGACTTACATTCCCTCTACTCCATGTTTTGATTGGCTGCTTGAATTAGCTTATAAAAAGAAATAGTTTTTCTGAACTCATTCAAAGAGCAGTTATTTTTCCATGATGTCCAGTGTTATGGTAAGAAGTTATGTCTCTGTACTACACTTATCCTCAAGGCCAAATCGTGTAGGAGCCATTAGAACTTCTTGAAATTCCTCAGAGCACATCCCGAGATTCTTTCCCTAAAATTTTGGTTTTAAAAACACCAGGTAAGAATTTTTAAGGTCATACAGCAATTTTTTTTTGAAAATTAAAACAGAATCGTTGCAGAATGACCAGCCATTTCTAGACTTTAAATAAGCTGTGTAATGTCCTGATGTTATTGAAGGACCGTCATGATATATAATTGCTGCAGTTACAAAAGTCCTTCCTGATATTGACAACTGTGAAGCCACAACATTTTTAATTAAAGTTGTCAATTTTGTTCCATCAGGCCTACATCGTTGGAATATTAAAATGACATACTGGCCATATGTTTGTATAAATAATGTTGACATCATTTCAGATTTACATTGGCTACACTCCATGTTGTGATCAGCTGCTTTTACTAGCTTATTAAAAGAGACTGATTTACTGTCTGGCAAAGTTAAATATATAAATCTTTCTGAGTCTACACTAGTAGTACTTGATACCCTACAGTTCTCGCAGTCATGCTGCCATTGATAAGAAAGCACAAACAGGTGATCTACATCTACACCTTCAGCATGCAATACATCAAGTATATACATTAAAAACTCCTGACAATCTTGCTGAATATTTTGAGAGAATTGTGTTTGACCTGAACATCTGTCTAACAGATTTCGAATTTCAGACACACTTTCTATTTTTGTTCTATCAGTGCTACATTTCTCTAACACAGAATTTAACAAACTGCAAAATCTTTGATCAGAATTGACCACAATCTCTTCTTTTACATTTTCTAGAGAAAACAAAACATTAACCACTACATTAGCATAGCAGTTGACACCAGAACTGTTTTCAAATTGAAAACCAACAACATCTTCAACAGAATCCTTTTTGTTTCTGCTTATAATTTCAGGTTCATCGACTTTTCGTCTTTTTGCTACAACCTCCCTAGTATTGGTCACATTTCTTCGTTTCCAGCCTACCACACGTTTCTCAAACAAAGGATATTGAGGCAAATGTGGCGCATACTCTCTTCTTAACCTATTGTATTCCTTAACACAATCTAGATCCGCACAAATGTTTGTGACATCACACTCAATCAAGTACAATCCCGATAAAGTTCTAACTCGTGACAATGCCACATATGCCATACCCTCCTTGAACACAGAACTGCCAATATTCACCAATGCACTGTCTACACTTAAACCTTGCGATTTATGGATTGTCACCGCATATGCCAAGCAAACAGGAAACTGCTTACGGCGAACATATAAGTCTTTTACAAGCAAAAATCTAGCAGAACAACGACCAATTAGCTGTACTTCCTCAATGCCATCAAATTTAATTTTTAAAAATTCAATTCCATCTCTATTTCTGTATTTCACAAAATCAACAACATTACCCATTGATCCATTTACCAGACCTCTTTCAACATGTAAATTCCTTCTTAAAATTATACGGCAGTTTAAGCACACATTCAGAGTCTTTTCAAAACCTGCAGTTTTAGATATAGTCTTCTCTAATGAATCCAATTTTGTTTCAAATTCTCAGACAAAATAATTGTTGATCCCATATGCTCTACTCTGTCAATAGCTTCCAGTTTCACAATCTCTTGCTTTTCTAAATGCAACATTTTGTTGTTGAAGATGGCACATTCTGCAAGAGTTGGCATCAAACATATTCCAGATTTCTTCTCAATAATTTTCTGAAAAATATTCTCAGGCACAACATCTTGTTCTGGATATAAATTTGACAGTAATCGTGCATGTAAAGCTTCTTTCCCATGCTCGGTCACTTTTCCAATTCTAACATCTTGTAGAATATTCTTGTAAACTTCATCCTTCGCCTGACGCATATTTTCATGCAGTTCAGCATAATTGAAGTTTAACCATATATTGACGTTGCCAATGCTCCCTAGGCACTTCCTGGTATCTTCATGCGTGAGCATTTTGAACACAGGTTGTCCTTTCACTGGTGTCAGCTGCAGAAGATCTCCGAAAACAATGATGTGTTTGCCACCAAATAACACATCATACTCTGTTTTGAGAACTTCTTGCATTCTCAAATGTACAAAGGCAAGCATGACATTGGAAACCATGCTTACTTCGTCAATGATAAGAAGTTTCATTTTCCTCAAGATTCTTGAAACTTCACAACAAGCATCTCCAGATAACTTGTGATATTGTAATTTGTTTTCATGCTCCACTGGCAGCATCAGTAAACGATGTAAAGTAATCCCTTTAATGTTATGTGCTGCCAGTCCAGTTGGAGCGGTGACAACACAAGACAGCGATGACTCAGTCCTTTCCTGCAAATAACATGAAATTGCTTTAATGAGGAAACTTTTTCCAGTTCCCGCTTCTCCACTCACGTACAGTCGGACAGGCTTCAACGACGTACATGAGCACTCTTTCTTCTCATGACTTAATCCATGATCAATTTGCTTGGTAACTTCGTCATATATTTTCCTCTGCTCAACGTTGAGTTGTCTTTCCAAGTCTTCTAAGTTAACTGCATCCTCCTGAGCATGTGCCATGGCTCTTTCCACTTCATTCATGGCAGTGGCAGCTTCATTTTCGATAACAGGTCCTCCTAGTGGATCCTGACTCAATGAAGCAGAACTCTGACTGTCCTGAGAACTGTCTCTGGCAATCTCGGCTGCAATCGTTGCTTCCTGCTCGATTTCCGCATTCAACATTTCTACATATTTAGGAAAAGCAGGACATTCTATGGTCTCCTTGGCGGCAGTGAAAGAGTCTTCGTAACAGAGGAAATCTCCAAGCAGTTCCTCTTCTGCACGCCAAGGCTTGAAAAGTTGCAAAAGTGCTAAATAGAAAAACTCCTTTTTTTCAGGAGATTCGCCACTCAATTTTCGATGGTTTACCAAGTGGCATTTTCTTTGCTTGACCAGACATCCCTCACTTCCAATTACAGCATACACTCCTTTCTCAGTATCTTCTTTGATGTTCCTCTTGAATATGTAATTTTGTAGAACCTCATACAGACAAACATTCTCGAGGTGACTGCTTCGATTTGGATAATATGTATCCAACATGTTGGTCTTCAAAATGTCGGTACTGTTTGGCTCCTTTTCCGCCAAATACTCAATTTCCCGCACAGGTTTCAGAACTCGATTACGTGTTGCAGCAAGACCAAGACTCGCCCAAACGATACTCCTAGATTTGGCATAGAGACTTGCTGAAGACAACCGGTCAGAACATTCGTAAGCTCCGATTTCTCGATGCGACAACATCTTCAGACTGAAACTGTACAACTTCTTACTGAGGCTCTTTTCATGGGAAATGTCCTCCCACATATCCTTCAATTCTGTCTTTTCTTTTTTGGTGATGTAAGATGTCACATACCGAGCCACAGCCATACAGTTATCAGCCACAAACTGTATATCCATGTTAGCATTCCACATGGACAAAATCACTGGGTTGTAGTCGTTGATGTACTTGGACTCTTCGTTCCTCTTCAAATTGTATGTGTTTTTAGGTGATTTCTTCATCACATTATGTCGCAGCGAAGACATCAAACTGTTTACTCTTCCTTTAGAAATCACCGGTCGTGGAAAGCCGAAACGACATTTGGTGTAGAACTTGTCCTTGTTTCGGAATTTACGACGACAGTACTTTCCACAACGATGGCTTTGGAAACGTAGAACTTTTTCTCTTAGGCTTTTCTTCTCCTTTGCGTTTGGAACAGCACACGTAGAATACTGTTGTATGAAACTCATCACTGAGTCTTCTGGATCTGTTCCAAATTTAGGTGCATCCTTGATCCACAACAGCATATGTATGTGAGGAGCACCTCTTGCTTGGTACTCCTTTCTCCAGAAGAAATCCAACACCTCTCCAAGAGGTGGATTTTTCTTATTCATGATGAAAGACATCATAGCTTCAAATCTATGATTGAAGTACCGGCATACATTGACTGGATCCAAAGAGCACAGTTCTCCGGGTGTCTTGAATTCGATGTTTTCGATGTTTCCATTTGCCTCTCGTAGAAATTCAAGTAAGTCTTCCCAGCCATACTCGGCACAGCTCAGAGTGAGGAACCATGTGGGAGTTCCTAAGTTCCTCAGCATACATTTTAAATCACCATGACGACGGTACCAGTACTCATTAGTACCACGCTGACACGCCATGAGATTAATCAGGTGAGAATCCAAAATACTGTCTTGGACATTGACTTTATCCATAAAGTCACTTGCCGAGATGTTTTGCATGTGTATACCACTTTTCAAGATGTGGTTCACTGCATATGACAGTCCAGACAGATCGCTTTCAAACAGGAGATGAAACAAATAGGGAATACATTGTCGAAACCTAGCATCTCCTGCATACAATCGCAAAGTCCGGTATTCAGAAGCAGGAATTTGATGAGGTCGCTCATCATATCTTCCTCCCTGACCTGTTGGAAAAAGCTGTGGGAAACACCGAGCTTCCAAACTTTCCTCCCAAACACTAATGGGACTCCCTTTGGCTTGTTTCATTTGAAACAACTCAATAGCATTCCCCATGACTTCCTTGGAATGCAAAGGATGAACACTATAATGTTCATATATTTCTTCACTAGTAGAGGGTTCTACTTTCTCAATTTGACCAGCACACAAATCGCTATCCTCTTCCTCACTTACTTCCTCTTCTGCAACATATACATTCTTATAGTACTTATTATTTTTTTTCAAATACAATGTTGCCTTTTTGACTTTCCTAACATCCACTAAATCTTGCCATATTTTCTTATTCTTTGTTGGAACCCCATTAACTAAGATAACCAGAGGTTCCTCTTCCACTTTTTCTACTCCAATTGTGTTAATTTTTTTCTTCAAATCTAGAGGCAAATAAACAACTCTTCCCTTTAATCCTCTCTGTAAATCTGATGGAGGCAATTTACCTGTCTTTGGCTCCATTCTTACAATAGCCTGAAAGGGATGGATACTTTGAATCAAAATAGATTCATAAGTATTTAAATCCTTCAATTCAGAAGGAATCTGAACCAATTCCAGATTATTATGAACTGCTCTAGCAGGCATCTGGTTTTGAGTACACACACGTTGATCCGATCCCAAATCAAAACAATTTTCTACCATCAAGTATGTTGTAAAATCCTTCCATTCACTATTATTTTCCCTTTCACTTTTTGCATATAAATTCACTAACTTAGTCTGATTCTTATAATAAGTGCGTCGACAACACACGCAAGTGAAATTAGGCCTCTCACTTGATTTCACCTGAAACGTCGCAATTTCCCTCTGAAAATTATCTGTACTGGAAACCTGTACACTATCTTCCACATTACCCTCTTCTTCTTGGTCAATTTCAACATTCTCCTCTTTACTTCCAAAGTAACAAAACTCAATTTCTGCACAAATATTCTTCACATCTACTTCTGAACCATGCAAAAGAGCAGCGCATAATTGTTTAAGCATAATTGCTGGACTCTTAGCATAATACAACATTCTAACTAATTTCCTCACTTTATTATGATGCACTGCTAGCATCCTGAAATGATGAAAAACACTCTGGCATACTCTCCTGGAAAGACAAGCCAGTGAATGACCATGCAAACCTGTCACTTCTCTCACTCTGCAAGGATCTAATTCTTGCAACAATTTCATTTTCTGCTTCAAACTTTTCTTATTAAATGTCCGTACAAAATCACAAAGCAAATTGATGGAATCCTGTCGCACACTGCAAATACTACTACACTTCCAGGTGTACACAGGACCCTTAGGACGTCTTCCTAAAACCTCATTACCTAACACCTCTTCTGTCTCTGTTGTCACAAGTTTTTCTTTTTCAACTGGACAACCATCTTTCACCTCATAAGCTCGACCGCTGGTGTCAACTGCATGCACCAAATCATTATCCTGGAAATAACTCTCCTCATTGAAAAATGCCTCACAACTTGAACTATGCATCCATTCTCCGGAAAAAACTTCACAAAAATTACTACGATTAACTATTCTCTTCCATCTACTATTTCTTTTGAAATCATAAATTGCCTTGTTTAGCTTCCTAATTCTATTGATTATCAAAATAAATAACTTACGTTTAATTTCAAATGCCTGATCAATAACTTTCTCAACTTTTTTTTTTCTCTTATAAAAAACCACTTTCTGTTGACCTTTCTTAATATTTTTTAACAAATTGCCAATTATCCTGTTGCGGAACATTCGTTTACGAATGTCCATAAACTGTTGTTTCCTTCTACTATCATGCACAGAGTTATCTCTTGCTCTAGCAGTAACATTTTTCATTGGCCTTTCCTTTCCGTTTAAATTGCTTCTCTTTTTCTGGACTGAAACATTTTCTGTAGTAATACTTTTTTTACTACAAATATTACTTATGAATGATTTTGTGGTCTTACCCGGTGCTTTCTTGGTGACTTGACAACTTTTTTTTGTAGAGGACTGCTGCGTTATTTCATGGACCTGCTGTCTTTGACGTTTTGCAGCCTTTCTAAGTCTATCCTTGGTTGGCATGCTGAAATCTTGAAATGATCTGCAGTTGAATCTGTGGTAAAATATAATAAAAAATTTTATTAACCACTATTACCAAACAGTAAATCAATAACAGTCATCAAAAACTTAACACACTACTTCACATTTTTACATAGAATATTTTTTAGTGCTTGGCAAATTTAGAATACAGAAATAGCAGAAAAGAAATGGAATTCATATTCATTTTACCTGTGCTGTTTTATATGTGAATCTGATCTAATTGTATGAGCATATTTTAATATTTTATTGAAGACACTACACATAACCTGTTTTTGAAGGTGTCTTTATTTTTAAATGAAACGGTTTACATTTTTACTTTTCATTTATTATAAATTTTTATATGTTTATAGTTCCATAGGCTCAAGCACGTCAGCTTCCCACCCTATATCATACAATTCTGACAAATCGGCATCCTCATCATTTTCTTCATCATCCTGAGAATTTAAATCATCCAAGGGATCTACTTCCACTGACGTTTCAATTACAAGTTCAATGATAATGTCATAATCAACTGATTGCTGATTGTCACTCATGGTTGATGTTGTCGTTATCTTTAAAGAAAGAGAACAACAATGAGATGTTGCAGAGTAAGAGACAAATCTCAGAGATTATCATAGTAAAATTGTTTAACAAGAGTAACATTTTGCAGCTATTATTTAGCCATGTCCAGCGATGCTGAGGAAGTGAAGCCTATGTCCAAGTTTTCAGTGAACATGACTCATCTCTTCTTAACCTTGGATAAGCCTCACCGACTCTGTGTCCCCTGCTCATACTTAAATGTACAGGGGCAGATTTATGCTAAATGGCGCATCCCCACGGATGCACCAGTTAATGTGCACCGCTGCTCTGCCAGCCATAGTGTGCCGAATTTACAATATGGAGCACCATTGAGCAAAAACAGCACGGATGCGTCACACATCTGTGCCACAAAAGCAGCACATTGCAGGAATCACGTCATAAGCGCGACATGTCTACTGCAATGCACAGGAGGAACCCTCACATTGCATGGTGCATCACTTCTTATGCCTGTTTCAAACAGGCATAAGCATTTGATTCAGCAATGCTATAAAGCTGACTCAGTGAAATCTTCTAAATTTCACTGTGTTAGTTTTACAGGGCTTTCTTGCAAATTAATGCATACCTTGCAACAAAACACCTATATGAAAACTGACGCAGGTTTCATGTGGCACAGGACTTTACAGCATGACACATCTGCCTAGATGCATCAATTGCGACGCACAGCAGCGCAAAAGAGGCACACGGCTATCATAAATCTGTCCCTAACATGTTAAATGATTGATTCAGGATGACGATAAGGTGTGGCCTATCCAGAGGTTTGTTTAAGGTGAGGCCTACTCAGGGTTGCAGATCAAATTTACGCTTGTTGAAGAATACAGAGGAGATAATACATGTGAAGGCCTACTAATGAAGTAAGTCATGTGCACTTCACTCTTGAACAAAGGCCAGACCTCTTTTGTGTCCGTGGACAGACCTTAACTTCATCTGCACAATGTCATTCGTAAACTTAAGAAACACAGGTGATGTAATTGAAAAATGTGGAGTTTCTTTTCCTCATTTTACAATTACATCACCTGTGTTTCCTTTGCTTAGGTACCTCATAGTGCAGATGGAGTCTAGCATATCAAAGAGTACACAGAAGTTGAGCAGTGTATACAACAATTTTCACATTTACAGAAGACTCAGCTTCTTATCTTGTTGGAGATGAAGTGAGGCCTGACTTGCAACATGGTGAATCTTTTGCATCACTGCTGCATCGGTTTCATGTGGCACAGGTTTTTTACAGCATGACACATCTGCCTAGATGCATCAATTTGTAATTTTGTCGCCACATAGCAAATCTTTTGCACCGCCACTGCGTCACAAAAGTGACGCACAGTGGCGCAAAAGAGGCATACACCTATCATAAATCTGTCCCTAGCATTTTAAATGATTAATTCAGGATGACGAAAAGGTGTAGCCTATCCAGAGGTTTGTTTAAGGTGCATGAAGCTCTAGCAGTACATATCCAGAAATGTAATTGATTTCAAAAAGCGTTTTTAAACACAACATATAAATCAATTGTATACCTACATTCATGGGGAAATGACTTAAAATGAAATTAAAATTGTTTGTGAGGAAAAGGAATGCTTTTAAAATTTATGACAAGGAAATAATGGTGTCTGCTTCTTCATTTCATTTCTCTTCAACATTTTTGGGTCACTTTTAACATGGCTATGTAACTCAAAGACTCAAAATCTAAATTTGCCAAGCACAGGTGCTAGCATATTTACAAGGAATTTGCCCCACGGAGAAAGGTCTTAAATTAAAATGGGAAAAATAACATCAAAAACACTCAAATGCCTTATAAAGAAGCAGACACCATTATTTCCTTGTCATAAATTTTAAAAGCATTCCTTTTCCTCAAAAACGATTTTCAAGTCATAATTTGAAAACACTGCACATGGGGAAATGACTGAAAATGTCCTTAAGACACATGAAAGCGTTTTTTGATTGCCTTTGCAGCATTTTTGGGTCACTTTTAACATGGCTATGTAACTCAAAGACTCAAAATCTAAATTTGACAAGCACAGGTGCGAGCATATTTACAAGGAATTTGCACCACGGGGAAAGGTCTTAAATTAAAATGGGAAAAATAACATCAGAGACACTCAAATGCCTTATAAAGAAGCAGACACCATTATTTCCTTGTCATAAATTTTAAAAGCATTCCTTTTCCTCAAAAACGATTTTCAAGTCATAATTTGAAAACACTGCACATGGGGAAATTACTGAAAATGTCCTTAAGACACATGAAAGCGTTTTTTGATTGCCTTTGCAGCATTTTTGGGTCACTTTTAACATGGCTATGTAACTCAAAGACTCAAAATCTAAATTTGCCAAGCACAGGTGCGAGCATATTTACAAGGAATTTGCCCCACGGAGAAAGGTCTTAAATTAAAATGGGAAAAATAACATCAGAGACACTCAAATGCCTTATAAAGAAGCAGACACCATTATTTCCTTGTCATAAATTTTAAAAGCATTCCTTTTCCTCAAAAACGATTTTCAAGTCATAATTTGAAAACACTGCACATGGGGAAATGACTGAAGATGTCCTTAAGACACATGAAAGCGTTTTTTGATTGCCTTTGCAGCATTTTTGGGTCACTTTTAACATGGCTATGTAACTCAAAGACTCAAAATCTAAATTTGCCAAGCACAGGTGAGAGCATATTTACAAGGAATTTGCACCATGGGGAAAGGTCTTAAATTAAAATGGGAAAAATAACATCAGAGACACTCAAATGCCTTATAAAGAAGCAGACACCATTATTTCCTTGTCATAAATTTTAAAAGCATTCCTTTTCCTCAAAAACGATTTTCAAGTCATAATTTGAAAACACTGCACAGCTCCTATGCACAAAAACACCCTGTCAGTACTAATACTTCACATTTTCTCCAATTACAATTTCTCAAAGAAACATAATCTATTTGTAAAACACTTGAGACAAAGCAACATTTTAAAAACACAACTTTCTTCATAATTTTCTCCTTTAAACACACTATTCTCTATCTAAATTAAATACATCTTTTCTCACCTTAGCAAATACTTTATGAGTTTCAAAACAGTCTCAGAAATACACCAATTTGTCTTCAGCAGAACAAAGGGTATGCACTCCAGAGGCTGCAGCTATAGAAAGCACAGAAATGCTGTAATTCATCACACATATCTCTCATGTCACCCAATCAAAACTCTTCCCTCACTTTTTTCAAATCAAAACCCTTCCCCCCTCTGCCCTCTCTGCCTTTTTTGCATAGCAACCACCTCCTGGAAGACCTCTGGTGTTTGCAAGTTCACACAACAATGTTTCAATTGAACTCTGAACTCTCAGTGCACCTGCATATCCAGTGCAATCTTTCATTTAATGATTTTTTATTGACCATTCAAAATACATCTTTCAAAGAACTCATCCATGCACCCTAACTTTCTGCTTTCAGCAATCAAAATCCACCAATCACTGTTACTGCTTCATTAACACAGAAACTCCACAGTTTTTTTCATTTTAAACTCTTATTTTTTCAACTGCCATTTCATTGCCACACTTCATCTGACTGCAGCAGAACCTTCTCTCACCATGTTTTCTGTCTGGATTGTTGGACATAGTTACATCTATTGGGCTCAGAGGTATGCTGAGAACAGAAATTTACCTAACCTCAATTTACAAGATGTGGAAATTAAGTGGTTTGGCAACAGAGGATTAAAATGTCACCAATTGATACCATTGGTGAAAACCTTTATGCATTTGCCAAAACCTGACCTGTTAATTGTGCACTGTGGAGGTAATGATTTGGGCACTTTGACTGGGGTAGGTCTGGAAATGCTTTTAAAGGACACCTTTGAACAATTAATGGCACTTTTTCCTCAAACTGCCTTGGTATATTCAAATATATGCCAAAGACAGAAATGGAGGTGGTCGAACCAATTTTGTCCACAAATTGAGAAGTTGAGGAAGCATGTAAACAAATCTGTTTCAGCTTACATGAGAGACCATGGAATGGGCTCCATGTACAACAATAACTTGCGTTACTACATGCAAGATATCTACAGAGGAGATGGAGTTCACTTTTCAGATGAAGGGAACAGAGTTTTCATTCTGAATTTAAGACTGTGCATTGGTACCTACTTATAAGTACCTAAATGTACCATAAACCCAAAAGCTCTTCTCAGAGCTACCCTACATCTGATCACTCACAATTATTATTTTACTCTAACTTTTTTCACTAATTTTCAACAAAGTACGCTCCCCGGAGCGCTACCCGGTACGCGAACCGGAAGCTAACCGCGTGAAATTTAAAAAAAAAATGTTTTTTTTTCTCGCACATATGGGCCTCCTCAGCCATCCTCAGAAAACCTAGGGGGTCAAAATACGTCTACTGTGTCCCCTTCTACCCATTCTGAACATTATGTGCCCTCTATCTTGTATCTTAATTCGACCGAAACACAAAATGGTGGACTCCCGTAACGCTTCAGGTTCGCGTACCGGGGCGCTCGCCAGTTCGCGTACTGGGGCGCTCCCCGGGAAGCGCTCCATCAAAAAAGGTGGGAAAGTAATTTACAGAAAAACGACTGGAGACACTTTCACCAAATATAGAATTGCTCATACTACATACCAATCCCTACCATTTTCACAAATTTGATTGAAATTCCATTTAGCCATTTAGCCTGTAGACCTTTCTAAATACCGTGAGGTAAATTACTTCACAGAACACATCTGAAGTGTTGGAATTGACAACCAATGAAAATGTTACTTTCATTTTCTACTTTTTTACCTGACATTTGATTCGTTATATACCTGAATATATTTAAAGGAAGAGAAGGGAACACAGCCATTTTGACTACTACTTCCTGGGACTAACTCTGCTACTCTCGAACCCTCCATGGCACACTGCGAAGATCTGGCCTCGTTCTTTGTCGAAAAGGTGGAGACCATTTATAGGTCATTCTCTCATCTTTCCATCAGGGAGAATATGCCTACATCATTGGTTTCCAAACCATTGCTGATTATTCCCAGCCCGACTTTGGATGAGTTTAAAGCCTTGACGATTAAAGTCAAATCCGGCTCCCCGGATGACCCCATGAGACCTATTCAATTCCGGGAACTTGCTGAATGCTGCTATCCTGCCTTGTATAATCTCATTAATATGTCCTTCAGCACGGGCAGTGTTCCTAAGGCTTGGAAACAGGCGACGGTTATTCCTATTCTTAAAAAACCCGCCTTGGATCCTACTAAGCCAGAACACTATCGACCCATTTCCCTACTCCCCTGGTCAGCCAAGTTAGCAGAAGCGCATGCTAATTATATCTTATCATCTCACCTGCAGGAGTCGAATATACTGGATAATTCCCAGAACGGATTCCGTGCAGGTCATAGCACCGAGACTGCTCTCTTGGCTGTGGTGGAGCACATCAGGAAGCTGTTGGACCAGGGGCAGACGGCGGCACTGATCCTTTTGGATCTCAGTGCCGCCTTTGATACGGTGTCCCACCAGATTCTTTTACATCGTCTGGTGGAGGCTGGAGTTGGTGAGGTGGCACTTGAGTGGTTTCGTTCCTTTCTTAAGGATCGGGGCTTCAAAGTATCTACACCCCCTTTTGTCTCTGCTCCTCGCCCCATACTTCAGGGTGTCCCCCAAGGATCGGCTCTTAGCCCTACCTTATTTAATTTGTATGTTCAGCCATTGGCGGAGGTAGTCCAGCGCTTTGGTCTCTCCTTGGTGTCATACGCCGATGACACGCAGCTGGCGGTGGCACTGAACGGCGATTCCAACATGGATGCCCCCACCTTTCAGTCAGCTCTAAAAGCCGTGGCTGGCTGGATGGCGAACAATCGACTCCAACTTAATGCCTCCAAGACTGAGGTCATTATTTTTGGTAGGGAAAGCGGATTATGGGGAGATCAATGGTGGCCCTCTGAATTAGGCCCTGTCCCCACCCCCGTGACTGAAGTCAGAAACCTCGGGGTGTGGTTTGACGATAAGCTTTCGCTTACCTCCCACACTAAACATGTGGCTGGTACATGCTTAGGTACTCTGCAGTGTCTTCGGCCTATTTTTAAGTTCTTCGATGCGGAGACTAGACAGATTATAGTCCAAGCTCTGGTTCTTACCAGATTGGACTATGCCAGCTCTCTGTTTTTGGGCCTAAATCAGGCCGAGCTTTCCCGCCTTCAGAGGGTCCAAAACGCGGCGGCCAGGATGCTAGTCGGCCTCCCGAAGTTTGTCTCGGCTCGTCGAACTATTCAAGATCTCCACTGGCTACCGGTAGGGCAACGTATTAGGTTTAAAGCTTTATGCTTAACTTTTAAAATTCTTAAATTAGCCTCCTCACCCATCCTTTCACAGACGATTCTTCACTATGTCCCTGCCAGAGCCCTTCGCTCTGCTGGATTAAATCTTGCCATTGTGCCACGTTTTAAACAATCTAGAATGGGTGGACGTTCGTTCTCTGTGCAGGCGGCAGCCCTTTGGAACTCTCTGCCGGCTCCTCTCCGTTCCATCCCTGACTTGCTCCCTTTCAGGAGGGCTTTAAAAACCTTCCTCTTCTCCACAGTTTAGACCCTGTTTTTCTCTGATCTTCTCTGATGTTTTGTGTTATTCAATCCTCCAAAGCGCCGGGACGCCACTTGGCTGCGGCATCCATGCGCTATATAAAATAAAATAACATAACAACATAACAATTGGATTTTCACTAATCACTTCAACTTCTTTGTAAAGGTAAGTTGTTATTTTAAAAACTGAAGTATATTGTGCACTATAAGTTAATATGGTAAACTTTTTCTGATAGTTATATACTATCCCTCTGTAGTAGTTATAGATTTAGATAGACTTCTCTGATTGATCCACATTCTGTCCATCACTGTTGTGTTTGCAATTACCGCTCTAAGTGTACTGGGGATGCTCAGACGTGAGTCCCAGGCACTCCACACCACTGGAGTCAAGCTAGCCGGGCTGATGAGAGGTGTTACCTCGAAACCGGGCCGGTCCTCGGATGCTTGTTTCCGTTCTGGGAAGGACATGGCTTTTGTAGTTCGGACTGGACTGTTCCCATGGGGCACAGGGTCAGCGCTGATTTACATATCGCCATTGTCTAACCCAGGGTGGTGTGGAGTGGAAAAACGATGGATTTGGGCCCAGATCTTTTGACTGGGGTGAATGTGTGACATTGATCCACATTCTGTCCATCACTGTTGTGTTTGCAATTACCGCTCTAAGTGTACTGGGGATGCTCAGATGTGAGTCCCAGGCACTCCACACCACTGGAGTCAAGCTAGCCGGGCTGATGAGAGGTGTTACCTCGAAACCGGGCCGGTCCTCGGATGCTTGTTTCCGTTCTGGGAAGGACATGGCTTTTGTAATTCGGACTGGACTGTTCCCATGGGGCACAGGGTCAGCGCTGATTTGCATATCGCCATTGTCTAACCCAGGGTGGTGTGGAGTGGAAAAACGATGGATTTGGGCCCAGATCTTTTGACTGGGGTGAATGTGTGACATTGATCCACATTCTGTCCATCACTGTTGTGTTTGCAATTACCGCTCTAAGTGTACTGGGGATGCTCAGACGTGAGTCCCAGGCACTCCACACCACTGGAGTCAAGCTAGCCGGGCTGATGAGAGGTGTTACCTCGAAACCGGGCCGGTCCTCGGATGCTTGTTTCCGTTCTGGGAAGGACATGGCTTTTGTAGTTCGGACTGGACTGTTCCCATGGGGCACAGGGTCAGCGCTGATTTGCATATCGCCATTGTCTAACCCAGGGTGGTGTGGAGTGGAAAAACAATGTATTTGGGCCCAGATCTTTTGACTGGGGTGAATGTGTTACATTGATCCACATTCTGTCCATCACTGTTGTGTTTGCAATTACCGCTCTAAGTGTACTGGGGATGCTCAGACGTGAGTCCCAGGCACTCCACACCACTGGAGTCAAGCTAGCCGGGCTGATGAGAGGTGTTACCTCGAAACCGGGCCGGTCCTCGGATGCTTGTTTCCGTTCTGGGAAGGACATGGCTTTTGTAGTTCGGACTGGACTGTTCCCATGGGGCACAGGGTCAGCGCTGATTTGCATATCGCCATTGTCTAACCCAGGGTGGTGTGGAGTGGAAAAACGATGGATTTGGGCCCAGATCTTTTGACTGGGGTGAATGTTTGACATTGATCCACATTCTGTCCATCACTGTTGTGTTTGCAATTACCGCTCTAAGTGTACTGGGGATGCTCAGACATGAGTCCCAGGCACTCCAACCCACTGGAGTCAAGCTAGCCGGGCTGATGAGAGGTGTTACCTCGAAACCGGGCCGGTCCTCGGATGCTTGTTTCCGTTCTGGGAAGGACATGGCTTTTGTAGTTCGGACTGGACTGTTCCCATGGGGCACAGGGTCAGCGCTGATTTGCATATCGCCATTGTCTAACCCAGGGTGGTGTGGAGTGGAAAAACGATGGATTTGGGTCCAGATCTTTTGACTGGGGTGAATGTGTGACATTGATCCACATTCTGTCCACCACTGTTGTGTTTGCAATTACCGCTCTAAGTGTACTGGGGATGCTCAGACGTGAGTCCCAGGCACTCCACACCACTGGAGTCAAGCTAGCCGGGCTGATGAGAGGTGTTACCTCGAAACCGGGCCGGTCCTCGGATGCTTGTTTCCGTTCTGGGAAGGACATGGCTTTTGTAGTTCGGACTGGACTGTTCCCATGGGGCACAGGGTCAGCGCTGATTTGCATATCGCCATTGTCTAACCCAGGGTGGTGTGGTGTGGAGTGGAAAAACGATGGATTTGGGCCCAGATCTTTTGACTGGGGTGAATGTGTGACATTGATCCACATTCTGTCCATTACTGTTGTGTTTGCAATTACCGCTCTAAAAGCCTGATTCATCAAGCGAAATGCGCTCGCAAAAGGGCCAGATTCTGAGAATCTGGCCCTTTGCGAGTGCAATTTTTGCATTTGGGATTCATCATCCCAAATGCAAAAATCGCTATTAAAGAATTTGCATATTTGCGAGGAATTGCATTTAAGGAATCTCTATTTGAGATTCCTTAAATGCAATTCATGAACCATTTTAAAATACCGAAATTGCAATTTTTGGCCGCTATTTACCGCGAGGTCAAACCTCATGGTAAATAGCGAAAACGTAGAAAAATGCTTTTAAATGCAATTTTTCTAAGTTGCATGTTACACACACACATGTCCTTTGGACATGTGTGTGCGCAACACCAATGTAGATTACATTTCAGGGGTGCTACAGGGTCTCCTTTGGACACCCCTGGCACCCTTGAAAACGCTATCTTATTTGCGATTAGCAAATTGCTATTCGCAAATAAGGAATTACTCCCCATTCATTCCTATGAGCCTTTAGGCCCATAGGAATGAATGGGGAGTTATTCCTTATTTGCGATTAGCAATTTGCTAATCGCAAATAAGGAATGTGTAGGAATCGCATTTCTTTATGCAATTTCTACATGAATCCCGTTTTGCAAGTCCTTAATAGCGATTCCTTATGAATCGCTATTAGGGGCTCGCAAAACGGGAGATTGATGAATCAGGCTGTAAGTGTACTGGGGATTCTCAGACGTGAGTCCCAGGCACTCCACACCACTGGAGTCAAGCTAGCCGGGCTGATGAGAGGTGTTACCTCGAAACCGGGCCGGTCCTCGGATGCTTGTTTCCGTTCTGGGAAGGACATGGCTTTTGTAGTTCGGACTGGACTGTTCCCATGGGGCACAGGGTCAGTGCTGATTTGCATATCGCCATTGTCTAACCCAGGGTGGTGTGGAGTGGAAAAACGATGGATTTGGGCCCAGATCTTTTGACTGGGGTGAATGTGTGACATTGATTCACATTCTGTCCATCACTGTTGTGTTTGCAATTACCGCTCTAGGTGTACTGGGGATGCTCAGACGTGAGTCCCAGGCACTCCACACCACTGGAGTCAAGCTAGCCGGGCTGATGAGAGGTGTTACCTCGAAACCGGGCCGGTCCTCGGATGCTTGTTTCCGTTCTGGGAAGGACATGGCTTTTGTAGTTCGGACTGGACTGTTCCCATGGGGCACAGGGTCAGCGCTGATTTGCATATCGCCATTGTCTAACCCAGGGTGGTGTGGAGTGGAAAAACGATGGATTTGGGCCCAGATCTTTTGACTGGGGTGAATGTGTGACATTGATCCACATTCTGTCCATCACTGTTGTGTTTGCAATGAGACAAACGGCAGCAAGAGATTTTTATCTCCTTGCGCAATTTCCACGTGTGCTGGGTGCAATTGATTGCACCCATGTGGCCCTTCAGCCACCCCACTACATTGCACACATCTTCTGCAAGACACAGATGGTATTCCATCAATGTGCGAGCTGTCTGTGATGCCAGTGGGAGGTTCATCAATGTGCATGCAGTGTTGCCAGGCTGTACCCATGACAACTTCATATTCCGCATGTCACCTCTTGCCCGGCGTATGGCTGCTGGAGAATTTGGCAACATGTGGCTACTGGTTAAGTACCAAGCACTAAAAATGAGTGATATAGGTCATTGTAATGTCTCAATGCCCCCCAATATTAACCATTGTACAATAAGAATCATGGCCCAACAGACACTGCATGTACGAATGTATAGATCATGTTCTGTGCAAGTCAAAGAGGGAAATGTTAACAACTGCCCTTTCTTCCCTCCTCAGGCGAGGCTGGGTATGCACTCTCCCCACATCTCCTCACCCCTTACAGCTGGCAAACACTGTTCCTCAGCGTAGGTGCAGTAGGGTACACATACGTACTCGAGCCATTATAGAGCACACTTTTGGTCTGTTGAAGTCGCGATTCAGATGTCTCGAGTGTTCAGGGGTTGTGCTTTTGTACTCCAAGAAGTCGTGTGCAAGATCATATTAGCCTGTTGTGTTTTGCACAACATTGCTTTAACACATGACTTACACATGCCTCTGGAACCTCCGCTAGCTCTGAATGTGGGAAACTGGGCCGTTGCACATGACCGACTTCAGGGCATGCAAGTCCGTGATCAGCTCCATGCCACATTTTTCACATGAGCCACCTGTAGTGTCACGGACAACATGTGGTTTGCTGTCTGTTGTCAGTGATAAAACTTGGATAGACACGACAGTGTCAATAAATCCCACCCTGAGACGACTTTGCAAGCCACACTAACTGCATGCAAATCACAGCCGCCGACAGTAGTCAAAAGGTGGAGTGTTCCTCAGGTAATGTGCCCATGTCAGCGATCAGTGTAGTGCACATCCTCATAAGGATTGGTCACCAAATCACAAAAGGTTGCATACTCAGGCCTGGGACCTCAACAGATTTGACTCCCCCACAAATGATGGGCCCAGAATGTGAGTGATGATGTCATGGGAGAATCAGGCACCATGGAGTAGATTTCCAATAACTGGTGCATCCAGGCATACCAGCAGGGATGCCCCAGTTATTGTCCGTCACAGCAGACATCCCTAACGACATCATGGCTGCGGCGCATTTACAATGCGGCGCGCCATGGGGCAAGTATAGACAGAAGCGTGACGCATCTGCTGCCATAAAGGTGAAGCACTGCTGGAGTTGCGTTGCAAGCACAACACAGCTCCAGCAAGGCTAGTGGTGACCCTATACCTAACATGCTGCGTCAATCCTTACGCCTTCTACAAGCAGGCACAGGGTTCTGACGCAGCATAGGCCATTAAAGTGACTGAGTGAAATCTTGTAGACATTGATACCTCCAGTAAGCGCCACAAAGCTTTGTTGCAAAGAGGTGTAAAAAGGGGCGTGGCCTCAGAAAACCTCTACGCAACGCAGCTTCCTGGCACATACTGGAGGTACCTGATGGGCTAGTTGGACCTCAGGGATCCTTTAGATTGAAGAGGAAATAATTTCTCAACTTAAAATGCACCACAGGGCAGTGGTCTTTGGGTAGTGAAGGGGGTCGTGTCCGGGTAGTGTTTTAGAGTTTAGGTTAGCACAGTGAAGTGTGGGTAGTGTAAGGGGTCGTGCCGGGGGTAGTGTTTTAGGGTTTAGGGTAGCACAGTAGTGTTTGGGTAGTGTAGTGGGTCATGCCGGGGGTAGTGTTTTAGGGTAGTGAAGTGGTGTTTGGGTAGTGTAGGGGTTAGTGCTGGGGGGTCTAATTAGGGTTTAGGGTAGTGCAGTGGTGTTTCGGTATGGTAGGGGGTCATGCTGGGGGTAGATTTAGGGTTTAGGGTAGTGCAGTGGTGTTTGTGTTGTGTTTGTGGGTTCATGCGGGGGTAATGTTTTAGGGTTTAGGGTAGTACAGTGTTGTTTGTGTAGTGTAGGAGATCGTGCTGGGGTATTGTTTTAGGGTTTAGGGTAGTGCAGTGGTGTTTTGGTAGTGTAGGGGGTCGTGCAGGGGGTAGTGTTTTAGGGTTTAGGGAAGTGCAGTGATGTTTTTTGTAATGTAGGGGTCGTGCTGGGGGTTGTCTTTTAGGGTTTAGGGTAGTGCAATGGTGTTTGTGTAGTGTAGGGGGTCATGCTGGGGGTAGATTTAGGGTTTAGGGTAGTGCAGTGGTGTTTATGTAGTGTAGGAGGTCGTGCTGGGGGTAGATTTAGAGTTTAGGGTAGTACAGTGGTGTTTGTGTAGTGTAGGGGGTCGTGCTGGCGTAGAGTTTTAGGGTAGTGCAGTGGTGTTTGGGTTGTGGAGGGGGTCATGCTTGGGTAGATTTAAGGTTTAGGGTAGTGCAATGGTGTTTAGGTAGTGTAAGGGGTCATGCTGGGGTAGTATTTTAGTGTTTAGGGTAGTACAGTCGTGAATGGGTAGTGTAGGGGGTAGTGCTGGGGGTAGAATTAGGGTTTAGGGTAGTGCAGCGTTGTTTGTGTAGGGTAGGGGGTCCTGCTGGGGTAGTGATTTAGGGATTAGGGTAGTGCAGTGGTGTTTGTGTAGTGTATGGGGTAGTGTTTTAGGGTTTATGGTAGTGCAGTGGTGTTTGGGTAGTGTAGGGGTTCGTGCTGGCGTAGATTTAGGGTTTAGGGTAGTGCAGTGGTGTTTGGGTAGTGTAGGGGGTCGTGCTGGGGGTAGTGTTTTAGGGTCATGCAGTGGTGTTTGTGTAGGGGGTCCCGCTGGGGTAGTGTTTCAGGGTTTAGAGCAGTGCAGTGGTGTTTGGCTAGTGTAGGGGGTCATGCTGGGGGTAGATTTAGGGTTTAGGGTAGTACGGTGGTGTTTGTGTAGTGTTTGTGGGATTTCTCTCAAACATGATTCATGATATCCCAGCAGAAGGCTTTTTCACATGATAAAATCACCTTAGAACACACCGCAATTCCTAAAATGAGTATGGTTCCATCAACAAATGATTTATAATGTAACTAAAGTCTTAAAACCTTCTATTAACTGCAATGCTTTTTAATAAGGTGCTATCATGTATATTGGTCCCAAGATGGCTGCCAACACTTCTTGGATGAAGTGCTGACAGCTAATCAGATCTCACAATGAGATGTGGCATTAGGCTCTGCCCAGATATATATGTACTTTCGTCCTTTAATATCTAAAAAACTAATGAACAGATTGACTCCATTTATGCAAAAGGCATGAATCTGAAATGAGGACTACCTCTTTGCCAAATTGTGCGAAATTCCGTTCAGCAGTTCGGGCTGTATCTGCGGCTAAAGGTCCCAATGGAAAATTGCATCGGGAAAACACGTTTTGGGACCCCCTTTTTTCTCAACCCCCACTTCACGAATCACCCCGACACTTTCAGGATAGGAGCGGAGCGGACCTTGCCATTAGTTTTGAAAATTTCGTGAAGATTTGTCACCCGGCGCCAAAGTTATTCCAAATAGAATGTTGCAGATTTCCTTTTTGAAAATAGGTCCTAACTATATCTACTTACTGGCGACCGCCAGTAGGTAATATATATATAAACATCCATAATATTTTAGCTTGTCTTTATTTTTTCTGTATAGTGCATACTATTGCTGCACATCTGTATTTTGAATATGATAGTGCTGGATGTGAACATCCAGCTCTTGAGTAATCTTCTGGAGATAAGATGGTTGTCTGTGAATCTCCTATTTGAGGTATGAATGCCATAGTTTGGCTGCTTGAAAAGAGAAAGAAGTTCCACTCATGTTTTTTTTCTTTGCATGCTGGGATTGTGTGTTGGAGCGCCAATCAAGAATGTAGATTTCTTTGATGTATTTTGGTATTTTCTTCCTGATGAAAAGTGGTTGTTTTCTATGTTTTGCGTTGGGGGTGATACAAAGCAGCTAGAAGGTGTTTCTTCAGGAAATTATAAATAATGTAAGGCCCTTAACCACATCGCTGCAGCGGCTATTCCGCCGCAGCGCTAAGGGGGCGGGGCGGCCGTGCGGCGGCCGCATGCTGGTGACGAACCGCTCCTTTATCAGCCGCGGTTGGGCTGTGCTCATGACGGAGCGGTTCCGTCATGGCCCCGCCCGCTCAATAGAACACGCCGCACAGTCGCGGCGGCGGGGCCATGATGGAACCGCTCCGTCATCAGCACAGCCCAACCGCAGCTGATGACGGAGCGGTTCCGTCATCAGCATCGAACGGGTAAGTAGTGGAGATGTTGGCATGCCTCTATCAAATACAAAAATATTACAACTAATTCAAAACTCGACTGATATACTTCTCCCAAATATAAAGTAGTATATTTATACTTATATGTTGGAGTAGCCTGGCAGCGGAGTTTTGAATGTGTTGTATTCTTTTTGTAGTTGATAGAGTTGGTCATTGAAAGAGGTCATTGGTGTAATCAAGTTTGGGCAGTAGGAGAGAGAGAGAGTAGCTTGAACCTTGTTTGGAATTCGAAGGTGTTGGAAGTTGTGTTGCAGAGTTTTCATAGTAATCCACTTAGGCATTCACTGATAGCTTAAAGTCCAATATTATTCTGGAGTTTCTCACTTCTTTGGATACTTTAGGAGGTGGTCCTGGATTAATTGTTGGGACTCAATTAAATTGAGATGGTTCCAAGCCATCCACAGATCACAGTTTGGATGTAACTGAACATTTCTGAGTTTCCGTTTTGGGACTTCCTGTTTAAGAAGTATTTGTGTGTCATATTCATAGTTAAAGCAAGTAATCTCAAATTAATTGATCATTGCTGGAAACAATTATATGTAAATGTTGAAAAGCATATGTGATATGTTAGAGACTTGAGGGACCCCTGCTTTTGCAATGTAGGGTTTTGATGAGAAAGGAGAAGTATGGATGGCAATTGTTCTGTATTAAAGGAAGGATGTGAACCCATCGAGAGCAGTCACCTCAATGAAGCTTCTAAGAGTAATGGGATTAGAGTGTCATGAACAACTGTATTAGTGGCGGCTGAAATGTTCAATACAAGTAGTGCAGCAACTCCATTGTAATCTGTGCTTTTAAGGTCATCTCAGATGGTGATTAGGATAATTTGTGTGCCTCTTCAATAGATGGAATCCTGTCTTGAAGTTTGAAAGTAAGGAGTTATCTTCAGTGAATTGAGGCAACTGGGTGAATTGTGCTCTTTCTATTAGTTTGAGGAGCAATGATCTGTTTGAAACAATTCTGTAGTTGATTGAGTCATGAGGATGTAGGTTTGGTTTCTTTAGAAATTAAGTATGTATGCCTTTTTTAATAAAAAACCCTTTTGTTAAGGAATTATTGGTGATTGTTCGAACCGGGTGACAGCTGAGGTTGTTAAAATGATGTTCCTGAAGATATGTGGTGGACATGTTCAGCGGGACAGCCTGCAGACCTGCTTGCTTTGACAAGAACCATACATTCAATTTGAAGGAATTCAGAGGCTGGGGTAACTTACCTGTGGCCCGAATTGTTGGTAATGAGCTGGTGTTGGTGGTTTTCTTTTAGTTGAAATAAGAATCCAACATGTCTGATTTGGTGGTGTAGTGATTTGCAAGTTTGTCAGTAAAATGGAATCATTTCCTTCAGTGCATATAGGTTTACCAAATTTGGTGAGAATGATTTAAAATCCTTTATTTTCACATTTTGCATTCTGAATACTGTTTGAATAGTAGTTTGCTTTAGATGTTTTGATAGATGATTTGTGTAGTCTGTTGTGTTTGAGTGGGGAAAGTTTGTCTTGAGAGTTGTTTGTCTTGTGCTGGTGTGTTGCAGCTTTGTAATTGTTGTCTTTATTTTATTTTAGTTCTTTAGTCATCCAAGGTGCTTGCTTTCTTTTGGCATGTTTTGATGTTTTTAGTTGAATGAGGATAACAAAAGTTTCCTGGAACCATTTACTGAATTTAGGAAATGAATGTATTGTGTACAGATGTGTGTTGGGGGTGAATTATAATTCTAGGTCCTCAAAATTCAGTTTGTTCAAGGTTGACTTGTGCTTGCTGGTAAGGTGGCCTTAGGTATGGAGACTTGTGGTGTCTTGAGTTGGCAAGGTACAAAATTGTGGAGTAACCACATGCCTGAAGTACACCTTTGGAAGGTGATTAGTCCATGATTGTCAAAGACGACATCTAGGATGTGTCTGGTGACCTGTGTGGATTTGGGGATTATCTCATGTAGGTTCATTGTGTATAGGTTAGTGATGATAGTTCTGGGATAGTGAATATTAAGTTTATTGGTTCATATGTTTAGGTCACCAAGGATGCATAGGTTGGAGTGCACTGTCAGGCCATTTGCAACTGTGTATAGAAATGTGTCTGGTAATGTTCCATTGCTTGGTGGTGGTCTGCAAAGAAAAAGGACGTTATAGGAGAAAACATGTATAGGGTTGCATCTGGTGACAAGGGATGGAACCGTCCCAGAGTTTGGTGTAATGTATTGTTTCCTTGAATATAACAACTAGTCCACCTACTCTTTTGCCTTTGCAATTATGTGTCAGTGTTTGATAGTCTGGAGGAACAGATTTTTGCAGTACTGGACCCATGCTATCTCCAACCATGATTTAATTATGAAGAGCAAGTCAGGTTATTTGTCAGTTAGTAGATTGTAGATGTGGTGTTTTATTTTTTTGGAAAGGATTGTGCACTGCTGGGTTTCTGAATGACCCTGCCTTTTCCTGCTGGACCTCTCTCTCTAAGTCAACACTTGGGGTGCACTTGAAAGAAAGAAACAGAATGTCAAGACAATTCTTGGGTATGCAGTATGTGCTTGCTAAAGGACCCTGATTGGTCCAATTGGTCTTCTGTCTCAGGGCTTTACATTTAACACCTTGGGTGCACTTGGAAGGAAGGGAACAGGATGCCATGACAATCTTGTTACTGAAGACCTCTGCCTTTGTCAAACCAACTGTGTACTTTGAGTGAGAGTTTGGAGTCATGGATGGATCTTTCAGTTGGAGTTTGAATCCCTTCAGGTATATGCTGGAGAGCAATGACTGCATCAGAAAATAGTTGGCGATATAGGCCAACAGGAGATATTCGGTCTTCATGGAGTTCAGCATCAGGTAGGTTGCTGACCTCTGGGTCTGAAGGAAGATAACACAGGCTTTGAACATCTGTATGTCGTTGGTTGAAGAGATTTTGAGGCAGTGTTGAGTGAAGTCAGCATACTGACGGATTATGGTAAGCTTGGCTCCTAAGGGTTGTCTATAATGGCTGAAATGATGAGTAACAGAATGAAGACCTGAGGGTCTCTGCAGGTGACAGGGAGAGTCTGAGATCTAGTATTTTCTATCTGAATTGGTTGCTCTTGGACAGTGAATGAGGATTTGAACCATTGTATGATTATGTAGTGAAGCTTATGAGAATTACCTGAGTGGAGATCAATAATGTATGTTTGATGGTATTAATAGTCGCAGAGAGATTAAGCAGGACCAGGAGGCAAAGGTTGTTTTGGCACTGAGGAAGAGGGCATATTCGACTACTTGAAGCTGCAGCATTGTCTGAACCCCGATTGATAGCCTTGAAATAGTTATTCTGGCTGGATTACTCATGTAGCGTGGCGGTGATTGCCTTCTCAATGATTTTTCCAAGAAACTCAAGGTGGGTTATATGACAGATGTTTGCAAGGTCTGATTGATCTAGTGTAGAATTTTTTTGAAGGGTGGGTGTCTGTCTGTTCTTGAGGCTGTCCAAGAAGGTGTTCGGAGAGCGTGAGGCATTTAAAATGTGGAGAATGGGTGTGTGGGCTTCACTTTCCACAGATGTTAATATGGATTATGGAAGCATGGTACCTATGTAGGAGGTGGTTTTAAGTTATTGCAGAATGTTGGAGAGGTCTCTGTGGGGATAGTGTTGAAGGATATCTGGTTATTTGTAATGGGGCTGGGACTAGGTGAAAGTGTGGGTGACAATGTAGGGTTACTGATCTTAAATCTGATATTGTTGATTTTCTCCATGAAGGAATGTTTGATCGTATTCCATCTGTCGAATGATGATGGCATTGCAAGTTGTGGTATGGAGTTGGCACATTGTTTTGCGGCCTTAAAGAAGGCATTTCTTCTGTTGATTGACTGATGGTGGTTTGTAGTAGATATAGTAGTATGGTGATGAGGAAATGATGGTTGGAGTGGAGTGCTTTCAGAAGGGTAAAGCACACGAGATGTTTTTGTTGTCTATGTTTCTTGTCTTCTCCTCATATAGCACGCATGTTTTTGGTGAACTTTTGGTTGTACCTGAGTGCTACTGGATTAAGCTGGGTAGTGCAAGTATTAGAGGGACATAGATTTGTATGTGATCCTTCAAAGTAGTGTTATAGATGCTGAGAAGTGTTGAGATCTGTTTAGGGCTCAGAATGTCTAAGTAGGTCCATTAGTTGTCTTTCAAGCTCTACTAGATAGATTTCCTTGAAGATGTGAATGGGCTATTTCTTTCTTTCTTTTGCCCTACATGTGGCACAATTGGCATATGTGATGGTGAAGTGAAAAATGTGATGATTGTCCAATCCAGAAATATGGGAATGAAGAGAGGATGTGGCCCAGTGTGTTGTACTGAAGTAAGCTTAATGTCAAAAGTGGGTAAAAGTATAGCATTTTAAACAATGCACAAATAGAGGTGCATTGCTTAGATTTCAGTGCCTTTAACTGCATCCCTCAAGTGGCTTGCAACAGTGCTTTGCGAGTTTTGTTGTGAAACTAACGAATGCTCTCTACCTACACCCAGTCTGTAAAAGTTTCTGCACATACATAAATATAACAACAACTACTTACCAATTAAGTTAAAGCTATAAAATGTTACTGTTATAACTATTTAAGATACGCTGGATAAGTAAAATATTTAAATGTATAATGTTTATCTTTTTTCACAGATCAAGGATTTTATACTGATTGTAAAAACCACGTTCTTAGAAGGACAGGTACTGTATATGTGTTTTCTTGGTTGAAGTTAATTTTCTGCCTGTTTTGCCTACATGTTTCTGAGAGGTCACATTGTTCTATAATTCAATGATACAACAATACCACAATGTGTGTACAATTCCAGTCATGTGAAGCGCAGCATAATGAATGTGTCTAGGGCCCCGATGTAGGTAAATCTAATTTACCGATTCATAAATACCGAATTTTGCCGATTCGGTATTTATGAATCGGTAAATTAGATATAGATAAAAAATCGGTAATTTTTACCGAATCGGTAGGATTCGGTATTTACCGATTCGGTAAATACCGAATCGGTATTTGCCATTGATTCCTATGGGCCTTGAAGCCCATAGGAATCAATAGCAAATACCGATTCGGTAATTACCGAATCGGTAAAATTACCGAATTGACAGGGGGAACAGGGTGTCACTTTGACACCCTGTTGCACCCCTGTTTCAGGCTTGGGTGCCATGTGACACACATACATGCCCTTAGTGCATGTCTGTGTGCCACATGGCACAGGTGTACATGCACAGATGTGCATGTACACAGGGATTCGGTATTTACCATGTAATAGTATTACATGGTAAATACCGAATCCTGAATGCCCTGTAGCACTGTTAACAGTGCTACCTACATTTGAAAATACATAATCGGTAATTTTACCGCTTGGTAAATTTACCGAATCGGTAAAATTGACATATTCAGTAAATTTACCAATTCTGTAATTTTACCAATTCGGTAAAATTAACGAATCGGTAAAATTAACGATTATGTATGTTTTCTGCACACCTACATAACAATGTCCAAATACCAGTCGGAAACGGCCGAAAATCGGTATTTACGGCCGTTTCCGACCGGTATTGGCCTACCTACATCTGGGCCTAGATCTTGGATTCTACAGGGGACATAATTTACTAGTCGCATGCATCCCATTCCTGAATTTGTGATACAGATAAATGAGTGATGTGCACAGACGTGGTTGAAACTCACTCATGAAATTAAGTGACAATACAATCGTAGTCAGGCCCACACATGCATGGTTCCTAACTCACTTTGAAACTTCAGATTTATATTGCATTTTCTCCAATTACACTATTTTCAATCGTATTCTTAAAGAAAGATTGAAGAAATCATTTCAATAACTTTTGTATGCTGTAAAGTGGTTGAATATATCATGTTGCAAATTGAGGAGCATCATTTCCCTGGCCTCACTGTATCTGCTCTTGTCATAATATGTATAGGTCCATCTATTTTTAAATATCATTTTATACAAGTGAGCTGCCCAGAAACAGAAAAATGAATTCCAGAAATAAGGATATGGAACTCAAGGCAACATGCCCTTTGTTGCCACCACACTTAAGAAGTGGAGAGTTATGTATAAATTGGCATCCTTGTCAGCCATCTTCTAAGTAGCACTTTATTTGCAATACTCTAATCCACCTGTCTGGCAGACGCCATAATCCACCCGTCAGAGTCATACATGACACAGACACATGAATAACAGATACACACCACCCGGAAAGACACATACACCCCATGCAAATATTAACTCATATAATACACATTTTATGGCTTATTTACAAGCCCTTTGGGCCGCTGATGCGTCTCTTTTAATATTGGGGAAAGTGACGCACTGGCGGCGCATGGGGCTAGTAAATAAGTCCCTCAATCTCTTTTAACATACACCCCTTAAAATACATGCACTGCAAACATACATACACTACATAAATAGAATCACTCTGAAAAAACACTCCACTCGCTGTCTATAACTTTCTGACAGACATCGAGGCACATATGCAATCACCTCTACACATAAATTGACATACTCTTAAAACCGACCAATTTGTATCCCCATCAAAATAGTACGCAAAACACAAACACCAGCCAAATGACACACACATTCACACTCGTCCTGCGGCAAGCATATCATCCCATAAGACCAATTCCTCAGCTCACTTATTACAGGGAACCATCCTTTTTATGAATGGGATAATACATGGCTTCTTTGAAACTACTATCTGCTTTTCCTATTGACATCAACTATTTATTAAAAAAAGAACTATTTACAAACCACATTTAAAAAAAATCTTTTTAAAAATCCAGAGTGAAATAATTAAGTTTCGGAATTTTACCTTTTGGTAACTTATAATGAGCATCATAAATTTCTCTAATTTCCAATTCATTTTTTACCAAATTAAATCAACGGTGGCACAATTTGTTATATTTAATTTGTTGAAGCAATCATTCTAAAATTTTCCTGAAGATACTATATCAGGAGCAAAATGCTGCGCCCCATCTCTTTTTTTCGTTTTTCAAAATATTTTATTACTTTTCAAAAGAGAGAAACATGCAACCAATAATAGTAACGTCGAAAACCGATGCTTACTTATAGCGTATGACCATGAAGTAGAAAAAGTACAAGTACTCTCACTGATGAAACAGGGGTGCATTTTTGATCCTCTGCCCAGTGTAGGGTGCCCCTGCAGCGGGAACTGGACCTGGGTAGCTCCCCTAGGTGGTCGTTACACAGTCGTGGAGCTCATGGGGCTGGTGTGGTCACTCCTTTCAGAGACCCAAAGCAGGCCCCTGGTGAAGAGAGATTCCTGAATCCCCCAAACCATGGTGCAAGGATGCCTGCATCATGGGGAGATTGTTTTTGTGCAGGAAGGATTACCTTCCTGCACAAAAACAATCATTACAGGCATTTTCCTCTTTCAATGCGTGCTGTAGAATGCAGCCTGCATTGATAGAGGAAAAAAAGAGGAGTAATGAAAACATTTCTTTTCTTTCCTAAGGTGGCATAGCATTCTGATTCCTCGTAAATCTGGAAATGTGTTAGGTTCCATGGGTGTTGCGTTGGAACAACCACAGCACTGTTTAGTGGCTTACCTGCGTATTTGATCCAACGGCTTCAGGTTATTCAAAATGCGGCTGTGTGACTTTTGTTTAATCTGCCCATGAGGTCTAGCATTCGCCCCCACCTACGCAGCCTCCATTGGCTTCCGGTGGTTCACTGGATTATGTTTAAAATACTGGTCTTCTCCTACCGAGCGATCCATCAGCTCGGACCTGGGTATTTGAGGAAGCGATTTACTCTGTACGTTCCGGGGCGCTGCCTCCGCTCGGCTAATCAGTGCCAAATGATAGTACCTAGATTTAAGCTTGCCAGAGTTGGAGGCCAGTCTATTTCAGTCAGGGCTGCCAGGGCCTGGAACGCTCTTCCACTTCATCTTAAGGCTGCCCAATCCATCGCTAGCTTTAAGAACGGGCTGAAAACCCATTTGTTTAATATGAACCTGTAACCCCCTCGCGATCTTTGCCTTCATTTCTTCGCGCCAGGATACTTTTTTAGTAATAGAGCGCATTATAAAAGGTTTTATAACATAACATAACATAACATAACATAACAGCAACACCCATTGAATGCCCCTTTCACTCAAAGTGTTGCATGTAAAGGGGCCACTTACAAGGACAGGAAAAGTCACTTAGGATGGCTTTTCCTGTCCTTGTAAACATGGGGCTGTGAAATGCGCCTCGGGTGTGTCATGAAAAGTGACACACTGGTGGTGCAAGGGGCATGTAAATCTGCCCCTTTGTCTTTAAGTTAGGATGTGGCAATCGGCTTAATTTCTCACCCACACGGAATGTGTGCGTAAGTGTATTTCCAAGTCTGCTTCTACTGCTGCCTAGCCTCCATTTCCATCAGCCAGGCAAATTATGTACTCATAACAAGTCTAAATGCCACTCTCATGTTGGCATCCCCTCTCTTCCCAATACTAGGTGAGTAATACTTCTATTTTCTCCTATTTTATTAATTCAGACTTCCAACATGTGGTGATTGAACCCTATGGGATTTGCAAGTGATTGCGATTGTTTAGCTGATAGCATGGGCAGGTGAATTAATTCACATGTAAACCTAATTTTCTTTTGACTAGTTATTAAACCCACTAAAAAAAGATTCTGGTTTAAATAGGTCAGTCTTCCTAGTCAATGCATTCAGTAGGTGCACCCAGCATAACCCCACAACAGGGCACCGTCATACCAACAGGTACCACTTCATGAAGTGAGTTTAATCGAAGGCCTCGGTGATGCAGCTGCCATGTTCACTGGAGAGCATCTGTGCACCTTGAAATTACTATGGGGAAAATAAAATATGTCTTGCGTTCTGGAGACGGAGCCCTGCGCACTGCTATTTATTTGAAGACTATATGAGGGCATATTATGTTCTCAATGGAACAACTATAAAGTGGTATGCCTGAGTCCTTGTTTTGTATCACAGATGGTGGAAGTGGGCATCATGAGGTTACGGTTCGATTAACCTTTCTCAGCAGTGGGACTTATTTGCTAGAAAGCCAGTGTTCTGAATTTGTCTTCCATGACATATTTTTGACAAATCCCAACTCCAGAATAGGTCTTCGGTCTACATTAGAGGCATCGTTCTACATACGTCAGTACTTTTCTCACTGTGTATAACTTTCCCCTGTGTTTTTAGTGTAGCAGTCTCACACATGAGTGACATGCTATTCCTTCATTATAGCAGGTGTGACTGGTGGTGGATTGGAGGCACTGAGTTGATAGGGCCACAAACGGTAGGCCACATTTATTTTGAGATTAACCTAAAAAAAAAAAAAAATGGCATGGCCCTCTGACAACTCTGTTTGCCTCAGGCTCCTGAAGCCAAAGAAGGTGGTTTAGAGAAGTCTTTCTTCTTCATCGTTTGCTTTCTTACTTGGGATTTCCTCACCTAAATGTGCCACTAATAGTTTCCAGATATTTTTGTTTTCAATTCCATGTTTTTTTCAAGTCTTTTCAGACTCTGGTAGGAGAACCATTTTACCAAATGACAGCAATCCTCCCTGGCAGAAAGGGCAGGATCAGTCTCTTAATACATGATTAACACTACTTGCATTCTTCTTTGTTTTCTTTGAAACTTGCACAACGTTATGAACTTGAATAGGTTTTAAACTTTTTATAACATGTTTTTAGGTATTGAACCTTTTAACTGGTGCTTAGTGTTTTAGAAATGGAATTTGTACTTGAAAATGAATTATAGAACTGTCTTTTAAAGAATAACATTTTAAAAATAAGTATAGGTATTTATTGTTTACACCCCTTACTGTGTAATGCTCACTGCTTTGTTTAAAGACTATGGTCATAATAAACATACATTTTGACTTGACTTGACTTGACTACTTGCATCCTGTCAACAGACGTAGCACTTTTATGACTCTTTTCCAAAGGACAGTTTTAGATGTTGGCTCATTGCAAAATGCCATATCTTGTAGTAGTGAATAGCTAGATGCAGAAATGGGCAGTGTATGTGTTATACTGATCTTTTTAATGAGGTGCATCAAATTGCAGTCTTCGTCTGGAGGTCTAGGAGATATTACTCAATACATCATTGGTATGTTTTATTGTGCTCTTACAGATTCTATTGTCTCAAACATTGTTAATGTCTGAACAGTAGTCAATGAAATGTATATGGTTAACATTGCATTCACTTTTCTTGTTCAAATTGTAATTCATAATGGACAAAGATTGTTCTTTGTGTTTGGGAGTTAAATGAATATTTGATAGAGGGGCCTCGTATGCACACTTCCCAAACGTGTTTAACATAATAGATCGATGCACGCAACTTGCTCTGCCTTTGATTTAGCAAATCCGGTCATACGGGATGCCCGCACCATTTTTAATGAAAAGTGCTGTGTTTTAGCGCCAAATAAAATCCCTCTGTTTTTTTTAAAGATCTTTTTATTGCAGCAAGGGGAATTATAAACAGATATGTTCAGGACACCTCGAACACCTGTAGTTAATAAAGGGGCACATGCATCAAACCATTTTGCGATCGCAAACAGTACAAATCACAAAAATCGGCCGTTTGCGAACTCCTTTTCAGATGCATGTACCTTATTTGCGAATGCAGTTAGGGAAACACAAATTGTGATTCCCTAAAAGCGATGCATCATGCATTCGCAAATTGTGTTTTCACAATTTGGAATCGCAATTTACCATCAACTTCAATTTGATGGTAATTTTCAATTCCTTTGAAAAATAAAAAAAAAAGCATTTTGGTGCATACACATGCCTTAGGGCATGTTTGTGCACCATATGTGCATACTTACCTGTTTTTGGGGCTGCATCAGGGTGGCCTTTTGGCCCCCTTGCACCCTTGAAATTGCATGCACAATTTGCATGTACCTATTTGGTACTTGCAAATTGTGAATGCAATCCCAATAATTCCTACGGACCTCTGGGCCCATAGGAATGAATGGTAAGCCATTCCTTAATAGCAATTCGAAATTTGTGATTCGCTATTAAGGAATATGTAGGAATCACAATTTTTATTGCAAAACCTTTATGCATAAGTTATTGCGACTCCTTAATAGCGATTTCCTATTAATCGCTATTAAACGACTCCCAATTCGTAACTTTGATGCAAAATGAATGTGTCCCACCTTCCTCTCCACAACCCCACTACCAGAATGTTTGAACAAATTCTAGGGTTAAACGTAGGCACATTAAAACAGAGCAAGGGTTTTTAGTCGGTGGCGCACAGCTAAAGGTAACGCAGGTCATAAATTATAGAATTTCCGATTCTTCGAGGTGCAAAGGGGCGAGGGGATAAGCCCTATAACCCCCCAAAAGTGCTAACAAAAGTTAGTACCAAAAATTTAAACAGACATAATGCCCCTGCACACTCAGATAATAAACATTGAACAATGCAATCGTTGTTAACAGTTTTGGTAGAGACAAAGGTTAGTCAAAAGTACAATTAAACAGTATGTAGCACGATCAATCAAGCGTTGATGCAGTGTCTTTTATTGTTCAGATGCGAGAAAACCAGCCGACACGTGTTTCGTCGTATGTGGCACAATCTGCCTACGACTCTTCAGGGCTGGGTAGGGATACATAAGAAAGCACCTTAGTACTTTACGTTACACCATGATTTTTAACAGATGGTAATCAAGTTAAAAAAGTCCAAAAGGATGGTACATATACAAATGCCGTGAAATTAAAAATAAAACTTGAATATGAAAAGGTGCAGATGAAAGGAATAGAAACCTCTGGTGTTCTGTGGTGTTCCTGGTAGAACAAAACCACATACAAAATGCAAAATGAAGCATAGGTAAGGGGAAGAAGAAAGGGGAAAGAGAAAGCAAAAGAATAGGCGTTAGTGAGTGGGGTAGACAGACCAAGGGGGTGGCCATGGGGTCTAAATTCTCCCCTTGAGAACAGCTAAACTGTTAACAACGATTGCATTGTTCAATGTTTATTATCTGAGTGTGCAGGGGCATTATGTCTGTTTAAATGTAGGCACACTCGACCGAGCAAGGAAAGCACAAGGACCCCTCTACTGTCATTCCATGTGCCCCAGATTTTCTCCCACTTTCTAGGGCAGCCGCAGCCCTCCTATACTACTTTTTCAGCTACTATGCACTAGTTCATGTCCCATTTCCAGTCTTTAAGATATGGTGCCATTGCCACACCTCATAGCTGGGCAATATTGCGATTGGCCATGCCAGACCAAGGGTCATCCAGGGCTGCTCCATGTGATTCAGATCAGTTGCATCTCAAATGTAAGTACCATTTAGCCATGGCTGACATCACACTGCCACACAGGCTATCTATTCATGCAGTCCACAACAGAAACCCAGAAGTGTTGCACAGCGGGGCAGCTCCAAATAATGTGAAAGAAGGCTATCCTTTGACTACTTTGTCGGGAGCAGCTCTCACCCGGTACCCAACCAATGCAATCCTTTTGGGTTTTTTACATGTCACTCTACGGCAAACGGGGGTTGGATTAATGAAGTGGTAGAAATGGAGCACTTGTACTAATGAATTGGAAATTGGAGAATGGAGATTCAGGCTAACCCCTCAAAATATGCAGAGCTGAGCTTTATTGGTGGGTTTTTTATTAGGAAAAATATCAGGGCCTCTTGGCCAGGAAGCAGAAGAACTTACACCGGTTTCCTCCTTTGACTAACTGTGCCTACCAACTTTATGATTTTGCCCTAAGCATAGTTGTGTACTCCATATCCAAAAGCTGTAAAGTCCAAGAAAATAAAGGGTATTGAACAGCCTGCATAGGTGCCTTCTTGAAGCACAAATCGTGCCTTCTCAGGGTCGGCACCTGCTAGCAACATGAAGGAAGATGGGCATTGGCTCTCATCCACACGTGCTCAGGCTTGGACATGCAGTGCTTTCCTGGAGAGACTGGTCTCATTAGGATGTCAAGATTCCATATCATTTACTGTGGGGTTTTCCTGCAGAGGTCCGCAGACTGCTTTGGCCTCATCTGGAGTAAAGACTAACTGCCCAAGAATGTAAGATCCATCTGAAAACTGGTAAACTCTCCAACCTGGTCTGGAAAAGCCATTTCTGCACCATTAATAAGTAATTTTCTCTCATAAGTTCTTTTTATTGAAATTCAAACCCTCTCCCCTATGATTATGTGCATGTCCTATCTGATATCATGGAGCCGTATGACTTTAGACAGTTTAGGTAACAGCAGATTTTTTCCACAGATTTGAGCCTCAAGGCACTTAAGTCACCATGACTCTTGCCTAACAGTAACACTAAAATGTTTTATTCCCCTCAGCAAAGGATAGCATGATTTTCATAGAGTTCTTTGATAAATATTGCCCTTCTGACTTTAATTAAAAAAGTAAAATATTGTTCCTGACATACTTTTATTATTTTGTTCTCTAATGTTTTGTGTCAGGTTTAGCAGTGAGATGGCTTTAGACTCATTTACAATAAAGGTCGATTCAGGTCACTTTGAACATAATCAGAAGCAGATATGTGTTTTAAAATATATAATGGTTAAACTTCTTCAGATCTGTTTAACGAGGCCTTGTTTGTCCAACTGCAAAAAACAGTAAAAATGATCAATACTAATCTTAGCTCACATTATTTAAACCAGGTTTTACCATTACACGATAAACATACTTGTTGCAGAAAAAGTTATATACATCATGATGGAACCATAGATTACAAGTCCATCCACATTTTCAAATGTACCGCTTCTTTTCGCACTATGAACAGGACTTTGTTGGGTTCCCATTTCCATTTTATCCCAGCCATCATCTTCCATTATGTCAGTGGTGAGCAGATGAATTCAAGATATTGAGCTTAGTATAAAATGAGATTAATCTCATCACTGGCTACAGTCACCTTAGGGTCATTTAGTTTTTATATGACCTGTCCCAAGCAATCAACCGATATAGGCATCCAGAGGTAATTTGACTGACCTTATGATGACCACCAAATTAAAAACATATACACCCAGTATTTAAGGTTATTCTATGTGTAAGATCATGATGAAGCGTATTCCATCCCTTCCCACCCCTTTCCAAACGTTGTCCGCTACAAGTTTTAAATCAACACCACTCGGCATAATTACACTCCACTTAATACCACTCAACGCACATGATTCAACTCCACATAATTACACTGTACTCAATAATACATAAATACATAAACCACTCTATGTCACATAGCAACAATCCACGTAAATGCACCCCACACCATGCCACATAATTTCAATCATCTTAATTTCACGCAACATCACACAGATCCATGACACATGATTCAACTCCGCTCATTCTCATTCCACACCACATAATTCAACACCAAACCACATAATTCAACTCAACAACACAATTAACCAACACACCACATACATCCATTCAACAACACAGAATTCCACATCATGCCACAAAATTTAACAGCACACCACATAGTTAAACGCCATCACAAACCACTTCACAACACAAGATACCATTCTACATAATTACACTACATGACACAAAATCCCACTCGACATAATTCTAGTACACTCAATACCACATAACTACTATCCACATAATTCCACAGCACAATACACAAATCCACCCCATTTCACACAAATCCTTGACACACAATTCCATAACTAACAATTCAAATCCAGTCTACATAATTTGGCTCCACGTCACATACATCCACTCCACTCCATAGAACATAGGTAAAACACATTCTCATTTACAACGCCAATTTCTATAACTGTAGCAAAAATAAAAGCTTTTGGCTATTTCAGTCTCAAATATCTCACTGACAGGCTTCATCATTTTAGTCTTCTCAGAACCCTGAGTTCATCTGATGCTCATCTGTTTAAGATACCCAGGTTCAAGCGTACCAGAAGCCATTCTTTCTCCTTTCTGGCAGATATGATCTCGAATAACCGACTTTCTGCATTCTGTCATACGATCAATGAGATGTGTTTTAGAAATTAGCTGAAAATCTGGTTGCTTTGTACTCTCTAATTCAAGCAGGTGCTACAGCACCTTTTGGTCCGAAGTGCTGGACCCCCATTTGTCAGCTGCCATTCTCTACAAAGCCTTTCATTCATTCTGGAGGATAAAGATATCTAAATTATTCAGAAAAACTATTTATATATTCGTATTCTTCAGAATCTTTTCTCTTTTATTAATAATTGTAATTTAAATTGAAATATTCCTGTTTTTCTCTTTAGGTAGATGGACTAAAGTGTTCCTTTCTTATACACTGCACAAAATCCAGCATGAACTTTGATTGGGAACTCATAATTACTTTTTGTGTGTGTGTCGTAATTCTCTATTGAGAAATTAAAGATATATACCAGAATCACCAGTCTGCCTCGGACCCGCCGTTTCCCAGCAAACACCTTCTCATTCTGATTTGGTGATCGATATGTGCAGCTACGCCCTACACTTTATGGCCCTACCCCACCCATGCCCATTTACACAGCTGCCGAACAAAATGGTATCTAGCAGGGCATGGCTGCTACAGCGGGAGACCTTTTTTGCCTGTAACATCGGTGCGGGGCAGCCGATATCAAAGGGGCAGTGGCCCGCACACTGTGTTCGCGGCCGAGACTTCCTGGGAGACCGGGACTTCGGTAGGAGTATTGGTGGGCCCTGGAGAGGGCTAAAGATTCTGCGAACCTCTTGCGAACCGGCAGATATCCTTTAAACAGGGATTGGGATCAACTGTCCCAACAAGCCCTCTGGCCGCCGCTTGCTTCAGAGGGGAATGGAATGATAGGAGTGCCCCGCGCTGTGCCACTAACAGCAGGACCATTGTTGAGCGGCCTAACCTGCTGCAGAGAAGGGTAGAAGTGGGCGAGACACACAAGCATGTACCACTTTGCGATTTCAGCGTGCACCGCTTGAGCCTTGCGAGGGTGACTCCTAGGGGGAAGACACAGATAACTCTGGGACGAGGACCAAACCTTGTGCCCACAATTGCCCCCAAAGATATGAAGTGCACCTGATATAGAGATCGAGCCGAGGGACTTTGGTTGAGGCCAATTTATTCTTTGCATAGCCTTCCCAGGGCATTGCCTGACTTCAAGATGGCGACTGGGACCAGTCTTGACCATCTCCGAGGGGGACTCCAGAGGCTCCGGGCCACTCCTAAACTGAGCTGGTGGGGCATCCCTTCTGATCACCGTTTACATAGGCACTCCATCCTGGGGGCATTTCAAGGACGTGATGTCTACTGCACGATCGGCCAGAAAACGCCTGACTCTTAGATGTACCCGCCCTCTGTCCCCGTTCGCCCTGCTGTCTTCTCCAGCTCTCTGGCATCTGCCTCTCCCGGCTATCGAGCCTCCTGCTGATGACGCCTTGATAATCACAGAAACAATATCCCCATACCCATCTGGATTTTGTTTGGACAGTGGGTTCCTCATCTCTCCAACTCCCAACCGGACATCCGGCTCAGCCTCTCCCCATCTCCCTGTTTTGTCTTCCTTCCACCCCACCCCCTGACGGAGGAGTCTGAGCATTATGGCTGATGCCCGATGCCAGACAGCTATAGAGCAGATCGACACTAGTTCATCCCCTTAACCGTCACCTACCCAGCTGGACATTGAGGACAGAGTCTCCCCGTTCTCCCTGTTTTGTCTCCTTCCTCCCCCTCCCTTTGACAGTGGAGTCCGAGCATTATGGCCAACGCCCGGTGGAGCTGCCAGACAGCTATAGAGGAGATTGGCCCTGGTTCTTCCCCTTGGCCGTCACCTACCCAGCCGGAAATTGGACACAGTTTCTCCCCGTCTCCCTGTTTTGTCTCCATCCTCCCCCTCCTCTGACGAATTTACCTTAACACTGCTTTTTAATCCTATGTTTGATTATGCTTTGTAACAAATGTAACTTGTAACCTGTAATTCACTGATCCTCATGTAAAGTGCTCTGATACCTACGGGTCTAGCCAGCGCTATATAAAACTCAATAAATAAATTAAAAAAAATAAAAATCCATAAAAGTGTAGCACAACATAATGGACCCACAAGAGTCTACTGTCAATACATATATAAATGTGTTATAAAGGAGAGAAAACTACACATGAGAGGAGGGAGGAAGGGAAAATGAGAGATGAAATAAAAGACAAGAAGCCAATAGTGGAAGAGAGGGATATTGTACATAGTATGCTTAAAAAAAGTAATAACTCTGTTTCTTCAAAACCACAGAATGAGTTAAACACAATGGATCATGGATAGGGTGGATACATTTGGACCTACAAAAAAATTAAATATGTAAAATACGTTGTACATTGAGGACGATGGAAGGTCCTAAATAATCATAAATACATAGATAAATGGATAAATAATTAAATATGTAAATATATAAAAAATAAATAGATATGTAGTTTTGTCTAAAATTTCTATAAGAATTAACATGGGAAATTCACTTGTTCTGTATATTTTTATAGGTAGATAGATAGATAGACAGATAGATAGATAGATAGATAGATAGATAGATAGATAGATAGATAGATAGATAGATAGATAGATAGATAGATAGAGAGATAGATAGATAAATAGACAGATAGATTGATAGATAGATAGATAGATGGATAGATAGATAGATAGATATATATATAGATAGATAGATAGATAGATAGATAGATAGATAGATAGATAGATAGATAGATAGATAGATAGATAGATAGATAGATAGATAGATAGATAGATAGATAGATAGATAGATAGATAGATAGATAGATAGATAGATAGATAGATAGATAGATAGATAGATAGATAGTTTAATAAGTAGTTGAACAAATAGGTGGATGAATAAATAGAAGTATGAAATAATAGAGGAATGAGAAGAAATGTCATCTCCTTACCTAAAGAAAGAAAGAAAGAACAAGAGCATGAATAAAAGAATAGAATAAAGAGAAGGTAAGAAAAGAAAAGGCAGAAATGAAGAAAGGAAGAGGTTGGTGAAGTGAGAAACAGAAGGGGAGGGGAAAAAATGAAACGGGGGAGAGAGAACAGACACAGCGATAAATGAAAACATTCAGGAGTCTCAGAGAAAAGTAGCCCATACTTGTTGGAATATTTCTTCCTGGTCTTGTAGTTTATATATTACACGTTCATGGTATGCCGTCTGATTCATTGCTATCATCCAATCCTCCTTCAAAGGAGGACTGTTCGATTGCCGCAGTCTTTAGATGCAAATTGTGTCTGTAGAGAGTGCAGTATGTTAAAGACAACGCTGTGGATGTGAAATGTGATTCGAATTACCATGATCATGCTATAAAATAATTGGAGTGGTAAGGGGAAGTCAAAGAGAAATTGCTTCCTTAAGTGTATCCTCTTCGTGAGCCTAAAAACACTGTATAAAAGGACATCGCAGAGTATATGAAGAAGGTCACAATTAATTCTGAAACACCTCCAACACTTAGAGAGTGGTAATAATGCTGCTAGTTGTAATTTCGAAGGTGTCCAGTTCCGTTCATGTAACGTTTTGAAAAGACAAAATTTCAAACGTGCTTCCCGAGTACCCTTGTGTAAGGCTTGCAGTATGTCCGGCCAGACATCTTCCTCTTTGGTAATGTGTAAGCATCCCGGCGATTTTTCGCGAAGAGCTTTAAGAAGTGGTTGTGAGTATGGATGATTAGTTAAAGCACAATATAATCCCTTATGTCGTCCCCAGATAAGAATATAATCCAGTATCGGCAATGGTTCTAATATCCAGGGAGAAAGACCCTGACATCTCCTCAGGCAATGCTGTAGTTGCAGGTGTCACAAAGCCTGGTGCAAAGGGAGATCACATTCCTCAAGAAGCAGGTCAAAGGATTTCAACTCACTGTTTAGTATAACCTGGTCTAATGTCTGGATTCCTCTCAATCTCCAACTAGACCAGTGAAGCACTTGACCATAGATTTGAATACTTTCATTACCCCAAAGTGGAGCTTTAGAGTGCAAATGGTGAGCAACCCCTAAGAGGCGATGCACTTGTTGCCTTGCTTGATATAGAGCTTGAATCACAGGGTGTGGAGAAGATGTTCATGGTTTGAGAGTGATATATAGGCAGTCAAGGCCGTTGTCACAATAAGTAGTTGTCCTCAGTTGTGACCCATTATGAGGGGTCAGTCGCACCTGGTAGCAGATAAGCTAATTGAGAGACGGGCAAGGCTAGAAAGTAATGCTCCAACAGTGGTTAACCTAACCCACAGTGGGAGCAGGGAGCTGCAAAAGAAACAATTGATGGACGGAATGCTGGACAATGCAAACATTCACCCCCAGTCACAAGGATCTGGGTTTAATCCATCATTCTTTTGTTCACCACAGCACCCAGTTTGGATGCAGCCATATGCAAATCAGTCTTGACCCTGTTCCTTGTGGGAACAGTCCAGCCCGAACTGCCAAGCCAGGTCCTCCCTGTACTGGAAACAAGCATCCTGGGACCATCAATTGTTCTTTTTGCATTTGTCAACCTGAGTGGGACGGGTAAGCCTAGACGTGGGTCCTGTGCTCTCCGTGCCACTGGAGTCAAGCTATCCTGGCTGATAAGGGGTGAAACCCCGCTTGTTTCCAGTCCAGGGAGGACCTGGCCTGGCAATTCGGGCTGGACTATTCCCATGAGGCACAGAGTCAAGACTGATTTGCAATTGGCTGGGTTAAACCTGGAATGGCATGGTGAGCAAAAAAACAATGGATTCAGGTCCAGATCTCGGTACTGAGGTGAATGTATGACATTGTTCTGAATTTTGGCCATCAATTGTTCTTTTTGCATTTGTCACCCTGAGTGGGACGGGTGTGCCCAGACGTGGGTCCTGTGCTCTCCATGCCACAGGAGCCAAGATATCCTGGCTGATGAGGGGTAAAACCCTTCTTGTTTCCAGTCCAGGGAGGATCTTGCCTGGCAGTTCGGGCTGGACTGTTCCCATGAGGCACAGGGTCAAGACTGATTTGCATATGGCTGGTTCCAAACTGGTGTGTTGTGGTGAGCAAAAGAATGATGGATTAAACCCAGATACTTGTAGCTGGGGGTGAATGTTTGCATTCAATGCGGTCAAATGCTTTTTCTGCATCCAAGGACAGGGCCACTCATCTTCCGTCATCCCTTTTGCAGCTCATACTGTATGAGCTAATGTTCAGAGGTGATTATTAGAGGAATGACCTGGACAAAGCCAACCTGCAAGCGGTGTATGACGGAAGGAATGACTTTGCAGAGTCGGGATACTAGAATTGCTGCCAAGATTTTTACATCTCCATTTATTAGGGAGATAGGACGGTCGCTACCACAATGAGCCGATATCTGCCCGGCTTATGGATAAACGCAATTGATTCCCCATTAGAAATAGGACCAAGTGAGGATGCCTGAATGGTCTCATAGAAAGCATAACAAAGAGTATGAATTGGTTCTTCACCAGACCATTTATAATGTTCGGCAGGGATTCCATCTTCACTTGGGGATTTGTGAGAAGGAAATTTGGCAATGCTGCAGCAATTTCTTCTTTGATGATGTCACCATCAAGTAAATGTCTACCTTCGTCTGTGAGATATGGGAGATCAATATCTTTGAGATAGGCAGTTAATTGATCTTCAGTTGCTGATGTCTCAGGAATGTAAAGTTTTCCATCAAAGGATGCGAAAGTATTTACTATTTCTTGTGGTTTAGTAAGTATCACACCTGATTCCATCCGAATTGAGGGTATAGCAATGGCAGCCTCATGTTGTTTCAGCTGTGCTGCAAGTAATCAGCCTGCTTTCTCCCGTTGATCATATTGTCTACCTTTTAGACGCTGAAGAGCATACTCAGCTTTGAAAGTTTATGGATCTTTAAGAAGTCATTTTAGCTAACTCTAGGCTTTTGCGGTTGAGTACAGGGAAACAAGATGATTATAGTCGTGTAAGAGAGATCATTTGAGCCTAAAGTTCAGTACGACGCAGGGATGCTGATTTATTGACCTCGGCTGCATCTCTCATTAGTTGTCCATGGATAGTTGCTTTTGCAGCCACCCACACAGTTCTACAGGAGGTAACTAATGATTTATTATTGGTTAAGTAATCAGAGCGATGAGAACTAAGTACGACCTTACCCTGAGGTGAGCGGTGTCTCTGAATGGTCATATGCCATTGTTTACGGCCTGGAGAGGTTAACAATACTCCCAGAGCAAGAAGAACCAAAGAATGATCAGAGAGAGCGGCTTCAAAAATATGTGATTCACTAGTGATTGCAAATACCATACCCTAGATTTGGTATTGTGAGCAGAAGAAAGGAAGATGTATCCTGATCTGAGGGATGACAGAGGCACCAATCATCCACCAGTCCGGGGTCTAATTGTAAGGTCACTGAACAAGGCTCTATCTCCCTCATTACATCAGTCTAGGGGACCTGTTCTGTCTAGAACCAAGCCATAGGCAAGATTCCCGTCACCACCAATGACGTAGCTGGATGCTCCATTTTCCATGAGCAACAGATTCTGGTTGAGACTATAGCAGCATTTAGCACCCGTAGGAGTATATACTGAGCCAACACAAAGGATCCCATCTCCTATTTTTAACATAGCAACAACATAACTGCCTTCTGGATCAACCCAGGTTTTGACAATTGTGATGGGTAGGGATTTGTGTAAGAGAAGAGCCATCCCCCATTTCTGTGGCTGGCCCTTCTCAGAAGGGGATTGTGTTGTCACTCTGCAATGAATTACTTTTCCCAATCAATCTCGCTGTAACTTAGATGATTCCAAAGCATTCAAACGAGTCTCTTGCAGAAGAGCAATATCAGTCTTATCAGTTCTTCTTGTTTGCAGAGAAGAGAGTACATCCTTGCATTCAATAAAATGCATAAGGCCATAAACATTCTATGAGATAACGAGTAATGGGTGAGACGAAGAAGACATGTTCGCTGTCAAGTATGTATTGGAAGAAGAAAGAGGTTAGTTTTAAGAAAAATCTGATGTAAGAAATGAAAGGTGTTAAGTTATGGGGGGGGGGTTGATGCAAAGAAGAAAATAAAGTATACAAGTAAAAGCTGTCCAGATAATGGGGGAAGTATCAGGGGAAAGAAGGTGGATAATAAAAAAAAGGAATAAGGGAAGAAGCTTTGCAAGGAAAAGGAGTTGAAGAAAGGAAAGGGGAAGATAGAAAGTAAGATCCGGGTAAGGAGAAAGATCAAGCCTGACATCAATAACCTTCTGAAAAAATCCAAGGAAGTTAAAGGGATATGAAAGTAAAATAAGATACAGAGGAGTATGTGAGAGTGAGGAAAAGCAAGGATCGAGAAAAACTAGAAAAAAAACCAAAGAACATAAAGGGAAAACTGGTAATTGTGCTACGCAGGAAAAACGCAGCACCAGGAGGATGGCACTGCTCTCTGGGTGTCTAAACCTTTGGGCTTTGCGTGCTGGAGGAGCCCCGTCCAGCGACAAAGTGAGTGGTAAAAGACACATCTATGCAATAATATTAACAGTATTGGGGTTGAGATTATAAGAATATTCAAATATTAAAAAGTTTGAGCATTCAACCAATAGTATGAAGATCGGAGTTAAAATTTGAAGTAATAGGGGGACAAAGACAAGCATCTTAAGAGCATGTTCTTAAAGAATGGGAGAAGATCAAATGAAAAGGAGAGGAAGGGAGAAAAAGGGAGAAGAAGGGGAAGGTCTACGTAATATGAAATTATCATGTGCATGGTACAATCAAACAAACTTTGCATAATATAGTAGAAATTGTAACTAAATAATAAATATTAGCATAAGTAGATATTATCACAGTTAATTATTATCATAGCTAAATATTAGCACTGTGTAGCTAAATATTAGCGTAGTTATATATTAAGACAATTAAATATTAAATAATATCATAGTTAAAGTTAATTAATCATAGTTAATTAATATCATAAATATTGGTTAAACAGAGGAAGATGGGAGGAAAATGTGTGAGAAGGGATTAAGAGAGGAGAAGGGTAATCGCACATATAAATCATGACAAATAAGCGGGCATTCAAGTATATAGTCAATTATCTTAATTCCTGTCATATAAGGTGTAACAATACAAAACCAAAATCATAAGTAAACTGGCTTTGGAAGAAACTTTGAGGACAAAGAAATCTTAACATAGGTATATATTGGAAAATAATGGAAAAGAAAACTGGATGAAAGAAGAGCATTATAAAGTAAACAACATATAAGAGAATGAGCAAGAGTTCAGGTATTCATCTAGGGCCAGATGTAGGTAATTCTATTTTACCGACTCATAAATACTGAATTTTACCGATTTGAAGCCCATAGGAATCAATGGGAAATACCGATTCTGTAATTACAGAATCGGTAAATACCGAATCCTGCAAGGGTGCAGGGGGTGTCACTTTGACACCCTCTAGCACCCCAAATACAGGCATGTGTGCCATGTGGCACACAGACATGCCCTGAGGGCATGTCTGTCTGTCACATGGCATAGGTGTGCATGCACACATGTGCATGCACACCTGGATTCGGTATTTTACCACCCAAATGGATTGGGTGGTAAAATACCGAATCTGTAAGGCCTTTGGGACTCAGAAGAGTCCCACCTACATCTGGCAGTTTCAGAATCGGTAAAAATACAGAATCTGTATTTTACCGATTCGGTAAATTTACCGAATCAGTAAATTTACCGAATCGGTAAAATTGCCCCCCCTACATCACAAGTACCCATTTACCGGTCGGTAAATGGCCTCCTACATCTGGCCCCTAGTCACTGTCTTCGGATGGAAAAAAGGCAGCAAACGTCCATACTCTTATTCATATAGAAAGGTAAAATATTCAACCAAAGTTCAAGACACACCCTTCTCAGATGAAGGGGGGGCATTAGAGGAGAGCATATTTAGTCATTGTCTCTTTCCTGTGTAAAGGCTGCCACTGCCTGAAGTACATATATTAAATTGATTTTTTCATCTTCTTTTTTTTTATTAAACACCTTCAGTTACATACAAATTAACATAAATGTATCCATAAAAGAAAACCTACGAAAGCAAGCCGAAACACAGGGAGTTCCAAATGGATAGATCTTGAATGAAAGAGTAATAAAGAAGATTATAGCACAGTTAACAGGCATATACACATTATTAGGACATGTAAAACAAAACAAACAAAGAGTTTACTCAAGCAGATTTGGGTCATTGAGTTGTACCAATAATGAGCTCCTCTCTTATTTTCCAATCTGTAACAGGAGCCCAGATGATTTTCCCTAGTTTCCTAGACTTCCAACCTTTTTTCTCATACAGTCCCTTTTCCAAGTTGAACATAGCCAAGAATCTTGAAAGCCATTGTTGAAATGAGGGGGGTAAGGGTCCACCGAAGAAGAAGAAATATATATTCTGACCACCACCATGAACATAATATTAATTCACAGCAATCTAAGACTGTATCCTTCCGAGCCACACCAAGCACCATCAGCTCTGTGGTAACTTTTATTTGGATCCGCAGAGTTGCCCCAAAAATTGTTCTATAGCTCTTTTAAGGGATTCCAGCCCTGGGCAAGAGGCGAACATATGGACTAAATCTGCGTTGTTGCCCTGGCAATGGGGACAAAGAATACCTTCTTTCCCCCCATTGAGAAATCTTAGCTGGGGTATGATAAAGAGAAAACATTGTTTTCAAATGCTGGGCTGGAAGACTCGCAAGACTTAAAACCGTATTGCCTAGCTTGTCACCCCATAAACTCCTACCCTTCAACATTCAACTTCAGCTGCCATTTCTCTAAGTGTTTGTCTAAATTGTCAACCTGTAGTTGTATCTGCTCCCTTTAAATTTGGGTGATAGAGCACCCATCTGAGTTTTGAACCGCATCCATAACTGGATCTCTGGCAAAAGCTTTCTCGCCCCTCTTTTTCCATAAAATAGATTAACGAATCTGGAGAAATTAAAAAAATTCCCTACGATCGAGGTTATAAAGAGTTTGGGCTCTTTCAAATGTAATTATTCCATCAGCGTCATGAAAATCCTCCATCTTCTTCAGACCCAGAGAGTCCCAACGCCGCATAATTCCATCCTGAATAATTTCCGGGAGGGATGGGTTCCTGAACAGATCAGTTTAATAATGAATTCTCCCTAAATCCAACTTTTTTCTAACCCCAGTCCAAACCGCAGCTGCTGCACCAAGAGTCTTAAATTTGACTTTTGTCTTTTGTTATAGTATCTGGCTTTGGTGAATCTCAAAAGTCAATCATGGGCCTCTTTTTCAACCAGTAGTTCGTATACATCCGGAGGAGTGTCATTCCTCCATTGATCAGGGACCGTTCCCCCAATAACCCTCAGATGTATTGGATCACTAACGCCCAATAATATGTTTTTAGATCCGGGACTGCCCAGCACCCTTCCCCGCCCTGCTTAAGGTCATGTATCTGAGCGCTCTTCTTGTTTTACCGTGAGCCCACATAAAATGATTAATCAACCCGTCCATTTCTTTAAACCAATAATTCTCAAATTTTAGGGGTATCGTTCTAAATAAATAGAAGACTTTAGGTAAAATCAGCATTTTGATAATATTACAACATCCCACAATCGAGAGATGTAAATTATTGAGTTCATCAAAGTCTTTCTTAGCTTTTTGAATCACAGGGGCAAGATTTTTTTCAACAACTTTGCTCAAATCTGGTGTTATGGTAACCCCAAGATAGGTAGCAGACTCAATCACCCGTGGATCGGGGATAGAAATTCAGCCATTTACTACAACTTGTGTCTTTTCCCGATTGAGCTTGTAGCCTGAAATCATTCCGCTACCATCAAGGCCCCAGACTGATTTGTAGTTGTTATTGCCAAATCATCTGCGTAACCCAAAATCTTAGTATCTAATCCATTCAATCGTATAGGGAGAATTGCCTTATTTGCCTCAATTCTTCTGATCAGGGGATCAATCTAAAATGCAAATAGGAGGGGGGAGCATGGACACCCCTGTCTTGTCCCCTGTGTGATATCAATTGGGTCACTCTGCCCTCCCATCATCCGGAGTCAAATCTTGGAGCTACTATAACGTGTTTGGATTGCTTTAACACACCTCTTTCCAGCCCCCACATTCTCCAGAGTGGCCCAAAGATAGCCCCATGAGACCCTATTGAACACCTTAATGCGTCCAGCAAGATAAGCGCCATAGAGTCCCGTGTGACAGAGGTACCATCAGACAGGGTAACAACCCTGCAGATATGTTCAGTGGTGCCTCTTCCTGGGATAAACCCATGCTGGCGGGGCGAGATAACCTTCCCAATCATGGAGCTTAAACGATTCGCTAAAATTTTAGAATACATTTTTGCGTCGCTATTCATTAAACTAATTGGTCTGTAAGAGTCTGGTTCATAAGAGGGCTTTCCTTTCTTAAAAAAAATAATCACAGGAGGGTCTTCCTCAGACCATGGATCTAGAATTAAGCATCGACCAGGGAATGTATCATGTCGTAGCACACAGTCTCAGTAAGATACGCGAGTAGCTGCACGCACCCTGACGGTTTTTGATCTATTCCCTGGCATCTGATTACAGGTGATGCTGTTTTCCCACGGGTAGCAGTTGGCACCCTGTTCTATGTTCCATGTGGATCTTTTGTACACAACCTGTAAGTAGTTTTGAATACTCTCTATACTGAATAGATAGGCGTTTTTTGCATTCCTCTGGCTTACTCTTTGAATCAAATTAATTTTGCAGATCTTACTGAGACTGCGTGCTACGACATGATGCATTCCCTGGTCTATGCTTAATTCTAGATCCATGGTAATTCATTTTTCGTTTTTCTTTTAATCACTCTCCAACACATTACACCATTTTATTTAATTGTATCTCTGTGCTGATCCCCGAGGGGACGTTTTGCTGACTCTGGCTTTTTATATCCTTACCCTTTAGACCATGCCCTAGCTCTCTCCCTGTCCTGAGGAAGACTCTCCTGTAAGGGCCTACACATGCCTACCCTGTTGTGGGGTCGAAACGTTGACAGCTTATTCCCCCACCAGCTTCTGCCCCGTGCATGAAAAATGTATTGCCCTTTGACAGAAGCATGGCTGTGTAATTTCTTGTGTATATACATTTGTTTTTTTCCGGTTGTTGCTAAATGCTGGTTCCATTTTCAAGATTTGAATAAGGATATCTTACCTGTACTGTATTACACTACGTAACCTTGCACCATTCCCCAGCACTTGACACCCTCCACCCCCCCCCCCTTTTTGGGCACTTTACAATGTGATTATGCTAACATGAGTTGTGTGCGCTGAGGCGCTGGTACTTTGTGATTAAATAACAAATGTACACTTTATTTGATTTCATGTGTTTATATTTCTATTTGAATTGTTTTTTCATTGTGCATTATATTCTGGGACCCCTTCCCCTTGTACTACTAGCTACCCAGGTCCAAGTGACTCTATTGGGTTACCCCCCCCCTTTTGTAACAAACATCTTCCCTATACAGCTCCCCATAATAATTTTGAAAAACAGAGCGTATCTCACTAGGTATTATAACTACTTCCCCCTATGAGTTTTTAATCTCAGAAATATCTCCTGCAGTTATTTTCTGTCTAGTCCTTGCCACTAGCATATGCCCGACCTGTTCACTATATTCATAGCAAGATTGCCTTCAGGCTAGGTAGTTTCCTGCTACTCTGGCTGCTATGTGTTCACCTGTTGCAGCCTTTTCGAGCACCAATTTCTGAAGGGTCTCATCTGTAGTTGAGCCATTGGCGATAGCCCTGACCACCTCTTCTTCTAGGTCTGATATATTACTATACATGGACCTTATGTCTTGTTTCTTTTTTTTATTCCAGTTCAACAAGTAGCTCAGAGTTTCCCCTCTTATTCCAACCTTCAGAGTGTCCAAGACTATTTCGTACCCAGGGCTACCCCTGTTGATCTCTAGGAACTCCCCAAGCCATTTACTCATATGTAGCACGTATTTTGAATCATGCAGCAGGTCTCGCTCCAAAGTGCAAGTGCGTTTAGGTACCCCCCCCCCAGAGTGCTTTGAACCCCTAGCACTAAGGGGTTCGTGGTCAGAGACAACCCGGGAAATTTTCTGATGGTGCTGGTGGGAAGGAGAGAGGGCGAGACCAAAAAAAAGTCTAATAGGGCTACCTCTCTGAGTGGCACTAAATAGTATGTGCCGCCCCCTCCTGTGGCTTAAGCTGCTCCCTGGCATCTACCAGCCCATTATCCTTCATCATTTGAATGAGGGCCTTATGCACTTTTTTTTCGGCCTGTATAATTACTTGGATTTATCTTCTAAAGCCCCCATACCATTTATGTTAAGATCTCCACATATGATGAGCGGCAGGGTCAATTTAGCCAGTTCCATGTTGAGAAATTCAAATATCTCCGGGTCATCCCCTGTTGACCCATAAATTGAGCAAAGCGTAAAAAGCTCAATCCCTCCTCTTGGCCTTCAACAATTGCCCATCTACCTAGCCTATCCAACAAACATTTTTTAAACACAGTCCCCCCATTCTGTGCTATGATTGCCACCCCTCACGTCCTGGTCTCCTGTGTGGTGTGAGTTATCAGATAAAACTGTTCTAAAAGAAACGCGTGCGTTCCTTCGATGTGCGTCGCTTGTAAACAGATTGTCAGCATGTAGTTCTTTAAGTTGTTCCATAACCATCCTGCATTTAGCAGCATTGTTCAGCCCATATATATATATTATTTGTTGCTATATTCATAAAACAAATGGGTTACCAGTCTGTCCTCTCAATCCATCCTTTCCCTTTTCTTATTTTTGCTACCCCTCCCTAGCTTCCTCGTTTGAAGGTGTTTGTTTTAATTACTCCCCCCAGTTCCAACACCGGCACGCTGGCGCTATCCACCCTATTGCCCTCCGTGCCCTAGGAGCCCCCCTTCCTGCCCCCTTTTACCACCACCTGTAATGTGAGACAAGCAGACCAAAGGTCTCTGTGATGGAGCCTGAGAGTCGGCTTCATTTGCTGCCTACTTATTTTGTGTCCCTCTACCCAATCCACACCTATTTTCCAGCATGTTATTATTCAGTTTAACCCCCCTTTTTTATTTTATTTCTTCTCCTGATTCTCCTTTTCTCCCCACTTTTTCTTTTCTCTCTTTTTTCCCTCCCCCTTTTCCACCCCTAAGTGCTCCCTCGCAAGAAAAAAGTTATCCCCAAAAAAAAAAAAGACAGTCAAGCATAGAGAAAAATAATAGGTGAATTAAAGAGTCGGAGAATACATCCCTCTTCTTTAGTTCAATCTGACAAGTTTAGAGCGATAATTATAGATCCTTGCCATTAAGTTTTTAGTTTTTCAATATAGTGTTTAGCTTGGATCTCAGACGTAAAGACTCTTGCAGCATTCTTATGGATAATCTTCAGCCGGGCAGGGTTCATCAAGTATGCTTGTGCTCCTATGGCTTGAAAGGGCTGAATGAATTCTCTTAGTTTCCATTGTCGCTCGACGGTCTAATGGCAATAGTCTGGTTTTACAAAGAAAGACTGATTTTCATAAGTCTATCTAGCATTCGAGCAAGCCATGGTATATACCTCCTCTCTCAGCAAAACGTTCCCAAAATTAGTATTGCCCTGGCATTGTTGTTCCTTCTCTGCCAGGCTGCTGTGATTTCTTTAGGGTCAAAGGGAAGCGGTGAACACGCTGCAGCTCTATCTCCCAATTCCAGTGTTAGAGCTCTGGAAAGGTTTCCTTTATTAGTTTCAACACATAGGCCCGTATGTCATTCCCTTCTACTCCTTCTATTGCAAGAATCCGTAGATTATTCCGTCTTTGTCTGTTCTCAAAATCTTCCGTCCATTGGAGATCCGTGAACTGCATTGCATAGGATTCGGTTTGTGCTCGAGTTCTGACCAAGCTGTTTTCAAGAGTGCTAGTCCGCTCTTCAGCCAGCTTCAGTCTTGAATTTATGTCTGTACAAGATTTGGCCATTTTCCTCACAGCCCCCCGAAGTTTTTCTACTGCCAGTCGGTTTTTCCTCCCATCCATTCGGGTTTCTTTTTGCAATTGTTTGATAGATTCATAAATCAACTTCAGTGAGGGCCCTTCGGTTTGTGTCGACATACCACAGTCAGCTTCCTCCTCCCGTCCCGATAGATCTGGATAAGGATTTCTGGTCATGGAGTAATCCCATGTTAAACTGGGGTCTATATTGCCCATGGAGTTCTCTTCCGCATCCTTTTCCATTGGGTTGGAATTTCTCTGCTTCTACAGCAGCTTCTTTCTCGTTACTACAATATCCTTCTGATAGGTACTAAAGCCAGAGCTGGAGAGCTGCACACTGCTACTGTCTCCTAAGTCAGAGGAGCTAACTTCGGAGCCATCTGTCACTGAGAAAAATGCATCCCCAACCTCAACAGAGTCCTCCAGCCCCTTAGGACATGTTGCGTCCTTAATCAATAAACTAGTGTCAAATTGGGTTGGAATACCCTCAGCCTGTTCCTGTACCAGGGGAGAGTGAGCTGGTTTGGCTGACCTATCTACTAATACTGAAGCTTCTTGCGCCAGATCTGATGGCGAAAAGAGTCTGTGCTCATTGGTATTTACCAGGTTTTCGATAGCAGTCTGTCCATGGGCGCCTTGTACTTGCTGAAAAAGTCATCTCCTGTATTAGACAGAGGCGATCTCCCCTCGATGTCCTCAATATCACTTTGTGTCTTGGGGTTACCATCAGTCTGAGGGGTCAAAGTAAAGAAGTCTATAATGCTATCCTGCACTACTTGCACTGCCTGTCCTGGAAGCGCCACCTGTGAGCATACCTTGGGATCTGTTGGACAGTTTTTTCTCCCTTTGCCCCCTGAGCCACACTCAGTGAGATCGATATGTTTAGGCTCTCACACATCTCACCTTTCTTAGTCCCATCTGGTGCCTGACTCCCCTTCTGCGATGTCCTAGGGATTGAGTTCAGTCTGCCCCGTCTTTGTTCCCTTAGGGCGAAGTCCCTTACTGGTAGAGTCTAGCTCCATGCCTGCCTGCCCTTCCTGGACCTTCAAACGTGCAGCATGGCTTGGTTTGGGTGGCATCTTTGTTTCCACCAAATTTTTGGTGCGGCTCCACACCGTAAACCACCTGGCCTTGCGGGCACACTGGCTCCAGCCCCTCCCCTCCAAACTGTGGAAGCTGCAGAGCGAAGCATTCTGCGAGTCTCCCGGGCGGGAGAAACATCAGCACAACCAGCTTTTCAAGGGAGCGGAGAGACCGAAGGATGCCAGCTGCAAGATGGTAAGTCATGGGGGGCGCTGCTATTCCTTCAATTCAAGGTAGAGTCAAGGTAAGTAAAGTCATTATTCGTTCAGCAGCAAAGGGCTACAGCGAGGCCACCTCACTGAGGCATCATCTTTGTCTCGGAGTGCTTTCCTTTCCACCTTCATCTTCATCTTGAATGGGCATCAATACAGCGGATTTCAAAATTATCAAAAATGCAGGGAGGTCAATAAATCAACACTATTCAGGACATGCCCTACCCTGATGAAGGGGGTTTTAAAGGAGAGCATGATTTGTCCCTGTCTCTGTCCAGGGTGAGGGCAGCTACTGCCTGGAGGGCCTGTGCTTGGTCTCCCAAAGGGCAAACAAGTTGGCTCCTGCTCTGGGACCTGCCTGGATTAAGTCAGAACCCCCTTGCGGATATTGTAGAATTTAATGAAGGGAGTTGGGATCCTGCTTCTTGTGGGGATGTAGCACATTCCATGTTCGGAGGTGAAAGATTGTCTAAGAAATTACAAAGGTCTACTGGATTAAAAAACTCCTTGGAAACCCAATATTTGGTAATCCGCACACTTGCAGGCTCGAAGAATCCATATTTGATATCAAGCTGTCGTAAGCGGTGTCTATGAGAAAGGAAAGCTTTGCTATGGTCATTAGTTTCTTTTGAGAAATCCACTGCATTTGTGATCTCATGACCTTCCAATGTATATGGGCAATGGGCACAAGCTACTATGATCAATTGGTGGGCCTGTTCATATTGTAGGAAGCAGACGATGAGCGGGTATGGTCGCATATTTTGCCCTGTGTTGGGTGGACCACTACGATGGTCTCTTTGCATCTCCAATGGTGAATCAAAAGTAAGACCTGTGAGCTTTGGAAGGGTTTCTCTAAGAAAGGATTTTGCATCTGAGCCTTCCATTTTCTCTGTAAAGCCAAAAAAATGTACATTATTTTGACGGTTTCTATCTTCCAGGTCTTCTACCGTACTCCTGAGAATTAAAAGCTCTTGGTCTCAGTCTGGTGTAACATCAAGGCAGTTCTCAACTGCTACAACCCACTGAGTTAGGCCATCCATCTGGCTCTGAAATTCAGCAATGTCTGTATATATAGTTTAAGTCTCAGTTGTGAGAGTAGATATAGAGTTCCCCAAACCCTCTAATCGTCGGTCCACAGCAGAGGTTTCTTGAAGTATCTGTTCCATGGTAGAATCTGTTGAGGTTGTCATTGTAGGATTAGTTGAATTCTGAGTCAAGAAAGTAGTGCCACTAGTATCTGAGATGAGATGGCCCTGGTTATAGTCTTCTGAAAAGAGGAGTTGTTTTGTGGGTTTGCCAGATGTCTTACCAGAAGGCATCACCAAATCTTTTGTGTCAGTCTTTTGACAAACAAATTCTTTTGCATAGGTGATGTTTATGATATAGTAAATAGGGTTCCTCAATAAAAACACTAGGATCACTACGCTAGTAATCCAACCTATTACGAAGCAAATCTGCAACGTTCAGTACAGCATGAGGTGTGAAGCAAACAAGAATGATCCCAAAGCATAACTGGAGCACAGACCGCTCTATCAGAGGAAGAGGTCACCTCATCTCAGCCTGTGACCAAATAAAGGGAAACCCCACCGCAGAGTTACTAGAAATCCTGAAGAAATCGCATTTAGCTCTTTCACCTCAGTTCAGTGCCGCCTTCTAAACTTGTCTTAGAACATCGGTAAGCTCAGACCAACAGTGAGCAGTAATAAACTCCAGATAACCAGGGATGTAGAAGACTTCAGGTGATTACCACAGTAGACCACCGATGAGAGAGAGAGGTCCCTCCCAGACTTTTTCAGGCGATGGCGGTCAGAGACGGTCGAAGACGGGTCCACTCTTGGCTAAACAGGTAGTGTTGCAGCATTGTTACAGGGAGCCCTGGGATCAATAGTCCACCAGGGCAGTGAAAAGCAGCAAACAGAGACTCACTGGGGCTGTGGAGTAATCCAACCAGCAAAGAATCTCACAATGCACATACATCCGGATGTGCCAACGACCACCAGGCATTTAACAGCCAGTCCCTTCACTCATCTGGGCTGGTCAATTAATGCTCGAAGATTTATGAGGACCTGAATCCGGCTGGCCTATCACTTCCAACTAATGCGCTCACTATTTAAAAAGAGTCAAAAGGGGCCTGATTAGTAAATGCTGCTACCTGAAATAGAAATGAACATTTAGTCCAGCAGTATGAGTTATATAAAGACCTTAGTAGAGATGCATTAAAAGAACTACACGCAGTTCTAACAACCAACAAGACCCAAATCAAATGTTGTGCACTCATTAGAGGAAGGGCCTCTCTATATCCAGCAAACAGAGTTCAAGGAGAGCAAGAGAATATGTTGCCTTGCAGAACTAAACCATAGAAAAAGGAAGGACCCAAATACAGAAAGTATGCTAAAAAAAAAACAAGGAAAAAACATTAAAGGTTAGTGTGGGTTCTAAAGCAAAAACACATGGCAGCACATATTCTCTATGCCGTCACCAAGCAAATCACAGGAATTTTGGGGCTTTATTAATGGCCTGAAAAGTAAATTGATGGAGAAAATTAATGCTGTCACCCCCACTGGTTGACCATGTATCAAAGCTCTACACTGATATTACAAATTCAAGGGCCACAATTGAAAACCTGCTTGCTAAAGCCCTAGAGGGTCTCAAGAAAACCCAATGGTAGTTACTGAAAAGGAGACAGAAAACCCCTTGTAGTGCATTCAGGAGGATGGAGCACCATGGCCAAATTGCTTAACTGCATCTTCAAGGAGGATCTGGTACTATATGCACCTTGTATGCACAATCGTTTTAATTAATGCTTTTTGCTATCTGCCCTCCCAGGGTCATAGAAAGACTTCATTTTGCACCCAATTCATGAAAAAAATGTATAATTCATCATCAGAGTACAATAAATGATAAAAAGGTTTTTAGATGTAGATGGAAAAGCCTTTGCTGGAAAACTGGATCAATGATAATAACAGCATCCCATGGTATCAAATGAGAGTCAAATAGAATGCCTCAACAATGGCCACATAATAGCTCTCTCTTATTTGGGGGCGAAGGATATGGAAAAATGTACGAGACCACTTCCACCTGTTTTATTTATTACATCAGTGCAATCAATGGAATTGATTGGAACATGCTCTGGACCAATCTTGCTGATTGGGGAATCCCAAAGCAACTCTTGGGATGCTATTACTGCATTATATAGAGACACTTGGGTCCAGATTAAGGTAACCCAAAACTACGTCACTGCAAAATTACATTCAAACAAAGGGCCTCTTTTGCTACATTTTGATGCACGGCACGCAGCTAGCCTTCCTCCTATGCTGCTGTGCCTCAAAATAAAAGGGCAGGAATGCAGTGTATCTACAGGATATGGTGCATTCCTGTACTTCTCCCCAGTGTCGGTGCACAAACAGCAGCTGTAGGCCTATGCAAACAACATTGCATCATGGTGCAAGGATGCCTGTGTTTCAAGGATGATTGTTGTTGTGAAGGAAGGGGCACAGTCCTGCATAAAAATAATCATTAATGAAGTTTTGCTCCTTCTATGTGTGCAGCATAATACAGCACATATAGACAGAGCACAAAATGTGGAGAAATACAAGTATTTCTCCTTTTTGAGCTAATCCTAAACCTTTAGGATTCTGATGCATTCCCAGGTTTACAACACTTTGTAAATCTGGGAATGCGTCAAGTTTGATGAATGTTGCGTGGGAACACCCACAGTAACACCCATGGAACGCCCTTTCATGCAGAGTACTGCGTGGAAGAGGGAAATATTTGCAAGGCTATGAAAAGTCATGCATGGTGACTTTAAGGGGTATTGTAAATATGGGCAGGCACAGTGCACAGCAAAGTGACGCACCAGCAGCCAATGGGCTTGTAAATGAGGCCCAAAGGTTTGAAGCGTCATTGCCCCTACTTTGTTTAATTTATACACAGCTGACTTAGGTTTAGAACTATTGAAAGAGAAAATCTTTCCACCAAAGCTGGGCCACACCAAACTACCTATTATATAGCACGGGGACAACTTGCTGTCTTTGGACCACAATGTTTTGGCATGAAGAGTTATTTGGGTATGTTGCATAAGGAAATTCCCAAGAACTCCCTGCTTGCAAAAATGTCTCAAAAACTAAAGTACTGATCTTTTGATCAAAGAGCCGAAAAACACCAGTTGGAAAGGCAGGTGGGCCCCTTAAATATAACTATGACCTGCAAACACAAGGCACATCCTTCTTAAATGTGAAGCCTCTCAAAGAAAAAGAAGCCAAAACATTGTTTGCCTTAACCAAACTCTATCATAAATTACAGAGTTTTACAGCTGAGAGGATCTGAATAGTAATGCGGGCATAACCGCTACCCACCATAAGCTATGGACACCTCGCATTTCCTGGCATGCTCACAGAGATGATAGAACGCTGGCACATAGCTATGTACTGGAAAATATTCGGTCTCCTCAAAACAACCAGAGGCAGATTGATAAGACTGGAGTTTTTATTGTTGAATATGGACATTGAGGGCCTGATTTCGATGTTGGGCGTAATTGTTTTCGCCCGACACCGAATAGGTGCTTGGACGGACCGACTCCCGGTCGTCGGTGTCGACTGGCGCATAACAATGCAACAGAACACTGTTCGGTCGCATGCTACCTTTTCTCAATGGGAGCTCCTGTTACGGCCATAAACCACCCGTAACACAAGCTCCCATTGAGGAAAAGGTGGTTCAGTTAAACCCAGCGCCCCGTGGCATGCTGTGGTGCCTAGCAAAAACAAAGGTGTGTGGAGGGTCAAGGGGAATATTTAACGACCTGTCTGCTACCTCCCCTTTTGTCAGAATACGGAACATACAACAAAGCAGACCAGGTCAAGAGATGATGTGTAACTATACCAGTGACTATGAAACATTAGGATGCATATGTGCATCAGTGCTGTTAGTAGTTATTGGAAACAGAAAGTTAGAAAAAAGCTAGAAAAAGTCCAATCAGACCACCCATTCTGGTGGAGTTTGCGTCACGTGGGACTCACTGATCAAACCATACCACATCCGGCCATGTAGTGCTGGTGTGGAGATGGATGTCAGTAATCTAGCCATAGTGTTTACCATAAAGTGGACAAAATAATGTGCAGTGCTCAAATGATGGTGATAAATAAAGATAAAAATTAACTACCCAGGCTCTGGCGAAGCGTACATACAGAGGCCTGTGTGTCAAGAGTTAAAACCACGCCTGGTAGAAAAGCTACCCCATGGCGCTGTGCATGACGGTCGACATGTTTCAGCCTTAGGGGCATTGCCCCGGCTTTCTTCAGGACCTTAGATATGAAATAGCTACTGCAACTATAACCACAAGTGATGTGTTGGGTAAAGAATAACAATAAATTTACTAATAGACAGATACATATCTACCAGGAATTTAGAACGTTTAGGCGTCCACTGGTGGGAGAAGGTTGTCTTCTTCCCAGCCTTGTGTGGGTGAAGACCTCACCTCACCCGGCAACCGCTCGGGAGTATGAGGCCCCGCTCTGTCCGTCGGTGCCCCTGTGTATGAGCCAAGCGGACATGGTGCCTACCACATGGTGCAGGGATCAACAAGGGGGCATCATAGGCACCCCCTCGGCCTCCAACCATGGTCTGTGTACCAAAGGGGTCCCTGATGGGGGCCCCCAAACATGCTTTCCGACATGGTTTCCATGTTGGACAGGTTAGCATAGAAATCAAGTCGGAAACCATGCATCATTATCTCAGGGGCGTACCGGCCTGCATTTGAGATTACTGGGCAGCTTTTGACTGGTGGACGGGCTTTCCGAGCCTGCTGCAAGTCAACCAGTAATGACTAGCCGGTTTCCTTTATGACCGCCTCCATCATAATGAGGCAGTCTGAGAGCAAAGCACACAGCCCAATAAGATGCAGCCCTGAAGGCTCTGGCTGCAAGTTGGTACCTTTATGGGCTGCATCATAATCGGCCACTGAGTGCAAAAAGGTTTTAATTACATATTACCATCAAGAGGTCGGAGCAGACTGACTCCTTGAAAGGCACTGTGCGTGTGATATTCCAGTATAAGAAGAACAACTGGTCAAGGTATCCCAGCAGTGTGATAAACACTCAATTTGGCCAAGGAATGTCTCACTGACCAAGTCTTAACATCACCGTACCTAAAGAGGTTTCTAAAAAAATAGGGCAAGCTTCTATTAAAGGAACAGGACATCAATGAAATTAAAAACATCCCGGGTGCTGTAGGGCTTGACAAATCATGCAAAGGAACTTTTTTTCAGAGATATCTGAGAGCACCCAGGGGAGGATGAGTCTTAAAGAGCATTCTGTTGATACTCTTGACACTGCTTTTATTAGAATAAAGGGCTCACTAGAAAACAAAGCCACAAGAACAAAGGAGGAGCAGGTTGTGCCCAAATATCTCAGAATCTGAGGTTACTGAGAGACAATATCCCACTCCCAGGAACATACCATTAGGCAGAATCCAGCACACCTTTGTTTATTTAAAGTTATTTTTATTGAAATTTTCAGAAAAGTAAATAGAAACAATGTAAGGAGACATAATAGCTACATTGTTTCATACATACAGTTTAGCAGTTTAGAATATAACAAAGTAACCTCGGTGGGCATCCATGCATACTATTGGAAAATATAATTGAGCTGATAACCCAGACTCTTTATTCGTTCTTCTGCTCTCTGTAGCATCCATCTTTTTGAGATATGTTCCAGGGCTCTTCGTTGGGCCTAATGAAGGCGAGGTAGAGATACGGAGGGAGGGACAATAAAGGCGGGGTGTGAATTCAGAGAACTATATAGAGAGAAAAGAAAAGGGGAGGAGGAAATTGATTCCTCTCTGGTTCAAGTGAAAGTGAAATTCTCCGGCAACCTTTGCATTTCCAGCTAACTATGGACGTGAGGGGTGCCCCATACCTAGAGTCCATGCTCACATTGCTTGCAGCCTAGAGACTAAATAAAACTGCAGTGGTGCCCATATGTTTTTTGGTCGAGCTTGTGCAGGCATAATTTCTGAATCCGGCTGGCCTATCACTTCCAACTAATGCGCTCACTATTTAAAAAGAGTCAAAAGGGGCCTGATTAGTAAATGCTGCTACCTGAAATAGAAATGAACATTTAGTCCAGCAGTATGAGTTATATAAAGACCTTAGTAGAGATGCATTAAAAGAACTACACGCAGTTCTAACAACCAACAAGACCCAAATCAAATGTTGTGCACTCATTAGAGGAAGGGCCTCTCTATATCCAGCAAACAGAGTTCAAGGAGAGCAAGAGAATATGTTGCCTTGCAGAACTAAACCATAGAAAAAGGAAGGACCCAAATACAGAAAGTATGCTAAAAAAAAAACAAGGAAAAAACATTAAAGGTTAGTGTGGGTTCTAAAGCAAAAACACATGGCAGCACATATTCTCTATGCCGTCACCAAGCAAATCACAGGAATTTTGGGGCTTTATTAATGGCCTGAAAAGTAAATTGATGGAGAAAATTAATGCTGTCACCCCCACTGGTTGACCATGTATCAAAGCTCTACACTGATATTACAAATTCAAGGGCCACAATTGAAAACCTGCTTGCTAAAGCCCTAGAGGGTCTCAAGAAAACCCAATGGTAGTTACTGAAAAGGAGACAGAAAACCCCTTGTAGTGCATTCAGGAGGATGGAGCACCATGGCCAAATTGCTTAACTGCATCTTCAAGGAGGATCTGGTACTATATGCACCTTGTATGCACAATCGTTTTAATTAATGCTTTTTGCTATCTGCCCTCCCAGGGTCATAGAAAGACTTCATTTTGCACCCAATTCATGAAAAAAATGTATAATTCATCATCAGAATACAATAAATGATAAAAAGGTTTTTAGATGTAGATGGAAAAGCCTTTGCTGGAAAACTGGATCAATGATAATAACAGCATCCCATGGTATCAAATGAGAGTCAAATAGAATGCCTCAACAATGGCCACATAATAGCTCTCTCCTATTTGGGGGCGAAGGATATGGAAAAATGTACGAGACCACTTCCACCTGTTTTATTTATTACATCAGTGCAATCAATGGAATTGATTGGAACATGCTCTGGACCAATCTTGCTGATTGGGGAATCCCAAAGCAACTCTTGGGATGCTATTACTGCATTATATAGAGACACTTGGGTCCAGATTAAGGTAACCCAAAACTACGTCACTGCAAAATTACATTCAAACAAAGGGCCTCTTTTGCTACATTTTGATGCACGGCACGCAGCTAGCCTTCCTCCTATGCTGCTGTGCCTCAAAATAAAAGGGCAGGAATGCAGTGTATCTACAGGATATGGTGCATTCCTGTACTTCTCCCCAGTGTCGGTGCACAAACAGCAGCTGTAGGCCTATGCAAACAACATTGCATCATGGTGCAAGGATGCCTGTGTTTCAAGGATGATTGTTGTTGTGAAGGAAGGGGCACAGTCCTGCATAAAAATAATCATTAATGAAGTTTTGCTCCTTCTATGTGTGCAGCATAATACAGCACATATAGACAGAGCACAAAATGTGGAGAAATACAAGTATTTCTCCTTTTTGAGCTAATCCTAAACCTTTAGGATTCTGATGCATTCCCAGGTTTACAACACTTTGTAAATCTGGGAATGCGTCAAGTTTGATGAATGTTGCGTGGGAACACCCACAGTAACACCCATGGAACGCCCTTTCATGCAGAGTACTGCGTGGAAGAGGGCAATATTTGCAAGGCTATGAAAAGTCATGCATGGTGACTTTAAGGGGTATTGTAAATATGGGCAGGCACAGTGCACAGCAAAGTGACGCACCAGCAGCCAATGGGCTTGTAAATGAGGCCCAAAGGTTTGAAGCGTCATTGCCCCTACTTTGTTTAATTTATACACAGCTGACTTAGGTTTAGAACTATTGAAAGAGAAAATCTTTCCACCAAAGCTGGGCCACACCAAACTACCTATTATATAGCACGGGGACAACTTGCTGTCTTTGGACCACAATGTTTTGGCATGAAGAGTTATTTGGGTATGTTGCATAAGGAAATTCCCAAGAACTCCCTGCTTGCAAAAATGTCTCAAAAACTAAAGTACTGATCTTTTGATCAAAGAGCCGAAAAACACCAGTTGGAAAGGCAGGTGGGCCCCTTAAATATAACTATGACCTGCAAACACAAGGCACATCCTTCTTAAATGTGAAGCCTCTCAAAGAAAAAGAAGCCAAAACATTGTTTGCCTTAACCAAACTCTATCATAAATTACAGAGTTTTACAGCTGAGAGGATCTGAATAGTAATGCGGGCATAACCGCTACCCACCATAAGCTATGGACACCTCGCATTTCCTGGCATGCTCACAGAGATGATAGAACGCTGGCACATAGCTATGTACTGGAAAATATTCGGTCTCCTCAAAACAACCAGAGGCAGATTGATAAGACTGGAGTTTTTATTGTTGAATATGGACATTGAGGGCCTGATTTCGATGTTGGGCGTAATTGTTTTCGCCCGACACCGAATAGGTGCTTGGACGGACCGACTCCCGGTCGTCGGTGTCGACTGGCGCATAACAATGCAACAGAACACTGTTCGGTCGCATGCTACCTTTTCTCAATGGGAGCTCCTGTTACGGCCATAAACCACCCGTAACACAAGCTCCCATTGAGGAAAAGGTGGTTCAGTTAAACCCAGCGCCCCGTGGCATGCTGTGGTGCCTAGCAAAAACAAAGGTGTGTGGAGGGTCAAGGGGAATATTTAACGACCTGTCTGCTACCTCCCCTTTTGTCAGAATACGGAACATACAACAAAGCAGACCAGGTCAAGAGATGATGTGTAACTATACCAGTGACTATGAAACATTAGGATGCATATGTGCATCAGTGCTGTTAGTAGTTATTGGAAACAGAAAGTTAGAAAAAAGCTAGAAAAAGTCCAATCAGACCACCCATTCTGGTGGAGTTTGCGTCACGTGGGACTCACTGATCAAACCATACCACATCCGGCCATGTAGTGCTGGTGTGGAGATGGATGTCAGTAATCTAGCCATAGTGTTTACCATAAAGTGGACAAAATAATGTGCAGTGCTCAAATGATGGTGATAAATAAAGATAAAAATTAACTACCCAGGCTCTGGCGAAGCGTACATACAGAGGCCTGTGTGTCAAGAGTTAAAACCACGCCTGGTAGAAAAGCTACCCCATGGCGCTGTGCATGACGGTCGACATGTTTCAGCCTTAGGGGCATTGCCCCGGCTTTCTTCAGGACCTTAGATATGAAATAGCTACTGCAACTATAACCACAAGTGATGTGTTGGGTAAAGAATAACAATAAATTTACTAATAGACAGATACATATCTACCAGGAATTTAGAACGTTTAGGCGTCCACTGGTGGGAGAAGGTTGTCTTCTTCCCAGCCTTGTGTGGGTGAAGACCTCACCTCACCCGGCAACCGCTCGGGAGTATGAGGCCCCGCTCTGTCCGTCGGTGCCCCTGTGTATGAGCCAAGCGGACGTGGTGCCTACCACATGGTGCAGGGATCAACAAGGGGGCATCATAGGCACCCCCTCGGCCTCCAACCATGGTCTGTGTACCAAAGGGGTCCCTGATGGGGGCCCCCAAACATGCTTTCCGACATGGTTTCCATGTTGGACAGGTTAGCATAGAAATCAAGTCGGAAACCATGCATCATTATCTCAGGGGCGTACCGGCCTGCATTTGAGATTACTGGGCAGCTTTTGACTGGTGGACGGGCTTTCCGAGCCTGCTGCAAGTCAACCAGTAATGACTAGCCGGTTTCCTTTATGACCGCCTCCATCATAATGAGGCAGTCTGAGAGCAAAGCACACAGCCCAATAAGATGCAGCCCTGAAGGCTCTGGCTGCAAGTTGGTACCTTTATGGGCTGCATCATAATCGGCCACTGAGTGCAAAAAGGTTTTAATTACATATTACCATCAAGAGGTCGGAGCAGACTGACTCCTTGAAAGGCACTGTGCGTGTGATATTCCAGTATAAGAAGAACAACTGGTCAAGGTATCCCAGCAGTGTGATAAACACTCAATTTGGCCAAGGAATGTCTCACTGACCAAGTCTTAACATCACCGTACCTAAAGAGGTTTCTAAAAAAATAGGGCAAGCTTCTATTAAAGGAACAGGACATCAATGAAATTAAAAACATCCCGGGTGCTGTAGGGCTTGACAAATCATGCAAAGGAACTTTTTTTCAGAGATATCTGAGAGCACCCAGGGGAGGATGAGTCTTAAAGAGCATTCTGTTGATACTCTTGACACTGCTTTTATTAGAATAAAGGGCTCACTAGAAAACAAAGCCACAAGAACAAAGGAGGAGCAGGTTGTGCCCAAATATCTCAGAATCTGAGGTTACTGAGAGACAATATCCCACTCCCAGGAACATACCATTAGGCAGAATCCAGCACACCTTTGTTTATTTAAAGTTATTTTTATTGAAATTTTCAGAAAAGTAAATAGAAACAATGTAAGGAGACATAATAGCTACATTGTTTCATACATACAGTTTAGCAGTTTAGAATATAACAAAGTAACCTCGGTGGGCATCCATGCATACTATTGGAAAATATAATTGAGCTGATAACCCAGACTCTTTATTCGTTCTTCTGCTCTCTGTAGCATCCATCTTTTTGAGATATGTTCCAGGGCTCTTCGTTGGGCCTAATGAAGGCGAGGTAGAGATACGGAGGGAGGGACAATAAAGGCGGGGTGTGAATTCAGAGAACTATATAGAGAGAAAAGAAAAGGGGAGGAGGAAATTGATTCCTCTCTGGTTCAAGTGAAAGTGAAATTCTCCGGCAACCTTTGCATTTCCAGCTAACTATGGACGTGAGGGGTGCCCCATACCTAGAGTCCATGCTCACATTGCTTGCAGCCTAGAGACTAAATAAAACTGCAGTGGTGCCCATATGTTTTTTGGTCGAGCTTGTGCAGGCATAATTTCCCAGTAGTCGGACAACTGGTTGTAGTAGAACGCTGCATCCTTGAGCCACTCCACCACTCTCGGACTGCGCATGTGGCCCCAACAGATAGCTACCCTTCTCTTCGCCAGGAGTACTAGCATGGCCACCAATTTCCTATGCTCTGCAACTACTCCATGCACATAACCCAAAAGAGCCAGCAGGGGAGAGCATTCCACTGCCTATCAGCAAGCCCAACACCTCAAAGATTTGTTCCCAGTACCTTGCCACCGCTGGGCACTCCCAGGCCAGATGCAGAAAGTAGGACTCGGGGGCCTGACAACACACACACCTTGCATCCTTACACAAACTGGCCCTATGCAACCTGACAGGGGTCCTGTACAGCCTGTGGATAAACTTAAAATGAATAAGACATATACCCTCCTCTAACTGGCCTCCCAGGATCCTTTCCCACTCACGCTGCACCGGGGGAGTACATACAGGAGATGGGTGCTGCATACCTGAATAAAATCGATTAATAAGCTTCCATGGCGAGGGATTCACTAGGAATTCTTCCAGTACTAGGAATGTTGGTGGTGCAACAGGAAAGGATTCATATAGTGTATGCAGTGCCGTTCTCAGTTGATAGTAAGTTAACCTGTCCAGGTTCCCTGTGTGATCTTTGCTCAGCACTTCATCTATGGTAGTAAATACCCCATTGTTAAATGCCTGTCCCGCGTATGAAGCTGAAGCTGCCACACTCTTTGACCCACCCCTGCCTCTGAAGTGAAGGGCAGTTCCGTGTGTCTAATGAGGGGGATTGAGGGGGCAAGTGTTATTTCCAATTGCGCTCTGCGCCTGAGTTCTTGCCATGCCCACACCATGCATACCTCAGTGTCCACCAGGGCTTGTGGTCTCCTTCGGGGTCCAAACAACACCATGTGTAGGGGTATCGGGTCTGCCCTGTCGCTTTCCGTAGTGGTGTGCACCATAAAGAGGGTCGGGAACATCCAGTGATAAGCAAAGTGTGCTTGGGCACAGTTATAATATAGCTCCATATCTGGAGCCGCCATCCCACCCTGTTCAATGGCAGCGTCTGGATCTCCCATGCCACCTGGGGCTGTCTGTCTGCCCAAGCCAGTATTATCAAATTTGAGCATAATCGGCAGCAAAATGCTGCAGTAAGGGAAAGCGGCAGGTTAGTGAAGATATACAAATCTTGGGGCGGACTACCATCTTGGCGATTGCCAGACGACACGCTAAGGATAAAGGGCGTGTTCTCAACCTGTTTAGTCTACTCTCCAGCTACTCCATGACCTTGCAATAATTGTGGCTCCAGAGTTCGTCCACATTCCGACTCAACGAGGGAATTGCCCTCTGAAGTAAGAATTCCGACTGCAAGGGGTTAATGGTCTGGTAAGTGGGAAAATGATTAATTTTTCCCAATTTACACCCAATACTCCCCCAAAGCGGACAACCTCCTGGAGGAGTGGGTCCAAATTCTCGCCTGGGTGCTGGACATACAGGGTCACATCACCTGTATACTTTGAAACCAAAATAACCTTGGGAGTAAAATCAAGTCCTCGCTACCGCGAATAACAGGGGGAGAGGGAACACCCCTGTTTCGTACCTCAGGCCAGATGGCGGAGGATACCTGCCCATTGAATCTCAGCCTTGCCGACAGGGGTGAGTACAATAAAGCAATTTTTGGGAGGAAGAGGGAACTGATAACGATGCGGGAGAGGAGTGTGAACAGATAAGCAAAACACACAAGATGATGGACGGAATGTTGCACAATGGCACCCTATGTGGGAAATGTATGCCCAGACGTGGGTCCCCTGCTCACTAAGCCACTGGAGTCAAGCTATACTGGCTGAAGACAGCTGATAGCCAGAAACCAGTCCTATGATGCTTGATTCATGTCCAGGAAAGACATGGCTTGGCAGTTCGGGCTGGACTGTTCCCATGAGGCACAGGGTCAAGGCTGATTTGCATATGGCCATGTCTGAACTGGGGTGGTGTGGAGTGCAAAACAACGATGGATTTAGGCCCAGATCTCTGTACTGGAGTGAATGTATGACATTGTTCTGCATTCTGTCCATCAACTTTTGTTTTTCCATTTGTCACCCCGAGTGGGATGGGTATGCTCAGACGTGAGTCCCATGCTCTCCACACCACTGGAGTAAAGCTATCCTGGCTGAAGACGGCTGATAGCCACAAACCGTTCCTAGGGTGCTTGATTACGGTCCAGGAAAGACATGGCTTGGCAGTTCGGGCTGGACTGTTCCCAAGAGGCAAAGGATCAAGGCTGATTTGCATATGGCCATGTCTGAACTGGGGTGGTGTGAAGTGCAGAAAAACAATGGATTTAGGCCAAGATCTCTGTACTGGGGTGAATGTATGATATTGTTCTCCATTCTGTCCATCAACTGTTGTTTTTGCATTTGTCACCCCGAGTGGGATGGGTATGCTTAGACGTGAGTCCAATGCTCTCCACACCACTAGAGTCAAGCTATCCTGGCTGAAGACGGCTGATAGCCAGAAACCGGTCCTAGGATGCTTGATTCCAGTCCAGGAAAGACATGGCTTGGCAGTTTGGGCTGGACTGTTCCCATGAGGCACAGGGTCAAGGCTGATTTGCATATGGCCCTGTCTGAACTGGGGTGGTGTGGAGTGCAAAAAACTATGGATTTAGGCCCAGATCTCTGTACTGGGGTGAATGTATGACATTGTTCTGCATTCTGTCCATCAACTGTTGTTTTTGAGTGTGAACAGATAAGGCCACTCTAAAGAATTTTATGTTTTGTTTGCATCCAAGAACATGGCCGCCGTGGGAAGAGAGTTGTCAATCACCTGCATGGTCACAAAAAAGTGTGCAGATTGTAGGATGTTCACCGATTGGGCACAAAACTGCACTGGTCAGGCCGGAGCACTGCCGGTGGCAGGGGGAGCAGGCGTGACACCAGTAATTTGGCTAGTATCTTATTATCCAGATTGATCATGGACAGTGGTTTGTTGGAGACTTATAGCTGTGGATCCTTATCAGGTTTAAGAATGGTGACAATTGGCACCTCTCGCAAAGAGGGGGATAACATACCCTGTTCCAAGGATTCCTCGTACATGTTGAGGAGGTGTGGAACCAGGAGCGCTGCAAATTCCTTATAGAATGAAGCAGTGAGCCTGTCCAGCCTGGGGGACTTACCTCCAGGCATAGCCCAGATCACTGCAATCATTTCCTCCTGCTCAAAATGCTTGTCAGGATATTGTCGCTGACCATCGCTCAGCCACGCAAGCTCAATTGAGTCAAAGAGAGAAAGCAGGTCTGGATGCACCGCTGTACACTGAGCAGTGTACAGAGAGGTGTAAAATGCAAGTAGTTATGCCTCTATTGATTTCTGGCCAACAACTGTCTCCCCACTGCGCAATTCACATATATATTCCCTGGCCCAGGATTTCTTTAATAGTCCAGCGAGGGTTATCCCGGCATGGTCCCTTCTCTGTATTGGCGCACCTGTGCCTCCCTGCCCAAATAGTGCATCTCCCTTTGTGCAGCCTCCTCAAAGTCCACTATGTTCCCTTTAATGCTGCCCAGAATTTCAAAATTGCTACAGGGGAAGTACTCCAGTGTGAGCTTTCAAATTTCCTCCTCCAGACACCAGAGGTCGCCCCTGAGTGAGAGCAATATGCCTGCCTGCTTGGCGATGCACTTGCCCCGGATTACTGCCCTAAAGGCCTCCCACAACCCCGAGGGCGAATCCACACTCCCACAACTTAACTTGAAGTATTCCGTTATCTCGGCTTAAATCGACCCTCTAAATACCGGATCCCGGAGAGCCCCAGCGGAGAGTCTCCAACTGAAAGGTGTATGCGTCACATCCGGTAGCGCGAAGAGTAGCAGCACGGGCAATGATCTGATAAAGATCAGGCTAAATGAGCAACAGTGAGCACACACGCGTCCATATCATACAACGTAAGCCAATAATCTATTCTGGACCACGATGGGCCAGCGGTGGATACGCATGTGCCCTCTTGTCTAGATGGATGTTGGCGTCACCAGACATCCACCAGCTCTGGTCCTTCACAAGTGTGCATAGCTGCTCTGCCACCCTTGGATGAGGCCAGCGAGAATCACCAGATATATCATTTCTCGCATCTGGTACTACATTGAAATCTCCCCCCACATGACGGTTCCAGGCCCAAGCGCCTCCATCAACCTCCAGATCTCACTGAAGAATTGCGGATCATCCACATTTGGTCCGTAGACTGATATTAGCCTAACCGGTTGTCTTCTCCGGTCCCCTGGTACAATTACATACCTCCCCTGTGGGTCTCAAAGCACAGCGCATGTTCTCCAGGGAAGTCCCTTTCTGAGGATTATAGCCATGCCTCTGACATAGTTGGAGTAGCCTGATACAAATTTCTCTCCCATCCATCCCGCCCGTAGTCACGCACAGTTGTTTCCTTTGAGGTGTAGTTCCTGCAAAGAGCAGATGTCCGCCCCATGTCTTTGTAGATATGCTGCCACCAGTCTAACCTTACGACAATCATTCAAGCCTCGCACATTCCACGTCACTGCCTTAATCACATCCTTTTCCTTAGTAGTCTCACAAACCCCCTAATCCAACTAGGTCATGATGTGCTGGATATCCCGACATACCTAGGTGATGCTGAGGCAGAACCAGAAAGGAGAAAGACAGGTATTGACGGGGAGAAGAACATAGAGAACCCAGCAGCGCACCAGGTGTGCACCCAACCCAAGAAACCCACTCACCTCCCACTTCAGCCTCCCAACCTGGCTGACAGCTAAGCCCATTAAACAAACTAGGCCAACAACAGCCAACAGTTAGAACATCCATGGCATTCATTCCTGCAGGAGGCACTAGGTGCTCGGGTAGACCTAGCGGTAGCATGCTGGGTGGTTAGGCAGGAAACATTCAGGAGTAGGAAGGGAGACCCCCACCTCCAATTGAAGGCAGTTTGGATGGGCCCCCAGGCAGAAAGGCAAAGGAGGTGGATAGCACCTACTACACCTCTGACTCTGTCACTTGAGAGGCGGAGAGACTGCTGCGACCTGGAAAGACGTACAGCGCTGTGGCGATTCACCCCCTGGTGAGCGCATCTGACAATACTTACAAGTGAGCCCAAGTGGCAGTGGCAGGGCAAAAAGTCACCCCGCCAAAGGTAGAAAATGTCTTGTGGGAGCAGCCCCATGCAGTCAAATGCTCCGCTGTCTTACCGGTTCATTACTGCTCTCCCAGTGCCTCAATCGTTCTCATCCAGGGGGCCTCCCTCCACGTGCTCCCCATTTGCTTTTGCAGTGGGTACAGGTTGTCTGAGGGAGCAAGCAAACTTGGTGGCTGCCTTGGAGTCAGTTAAGAACACTGCCTTGCCTTGATGAAAGATGGGAAGCTTTGCAGGATAGAGGAGGGAATACTTGATATCCTGCTGCTTCAGTAGTCTCTTCACAGGCACATACTTCCTCCTTGCAGCCTGTAGGGTTAAGGTGAAGTCGGGGAAAAAGGAGATTGCATTACCTTGGTACCTTGTGTCCTGTAAGTCTCAGGCCCTGCGCAGCACAGCATCTCGATACCGGTATTTCAACAAGCGGACAATTATTGGCGTAGATGGGGCTCCGGTGGTGGTCTCGGACCCAGGGATTTGTGTGCACGCTCTAGTATGCAGACCTTAGAGAGGGAGTCCCCAAACATTGCTCTGAGCATTTCCTTAATGTAGTCTTCAACTCTAGTCATGGCCATGGTCTCTGGTACTCCCATTCTGCGCAGGTTGTTCTGGCGCAATCGTGCTTCGAGATCTTCATTTTTATTGTGGATCACCTCTAACAACTTCTCAATTCAGAGCAGCTTTTCACAGGTGGTGGTACCCTAATCCTCCAGTACCGACGTGTGCTGTTTGACTTCCGTGAGGCACTCCTCATGTTTTGAAACCTTGTCCCAAAGCCGGTCCAGACAATACGACACTGAATCGATTTTGAGCTCAATGGTCGAGAGTTCCTTAACATATGCCTGTATGTTGGGTGCCGATGGCTGGGTGGAGGACATTGCCACCTCGTCCGACTACTCTTCCTCTGGTGGGAGCCCCCCATAGGGGGTTTTGCGCTGCTCAAAAAAAGCTTGGACTGCTTAGTGTCCATCTTGCCCATGGTGTAACAGGAGTGCGTCACGGGATGACGCTGGTCTCGCTGCACCACTGCAGCCCTGCGTTACATGGGCCACAATGCTGGGTCACTTCTGTGGCTCTATCCACTGCTGCTATGGCCTGCAGTAAGCAGTACGCTATTTCAGGATCAGTTGTAATGGGTGACCTAGGTCACCTCCCCCATCACCATTGCCCGGCCAGGTTTCCCAGTTCTGCTTCTGTTTGCCCCAGTAGCCTCACTTTCTCCTCCAATGTCTCACACCCTCCAGGGACCACTCACTGTGCTCCCCATGTTAAGCGCTCCTTTGTCCTGTTTCTCTCTAACAGGGATGGGAGACCTGTTATGAGGACAGGGGGCAGAGATCTGCTGACGCTGTCCTTTATCGCTTTCCCAGCACAGCCGCTTCACTTGGGCTCACTTGTAAGTACTGTCAGATGCGCTCACCAGGGGGTGAATCGCCACAGCGCTGTATGTCTTTCCAGGTCACAGCAGTCTCTCCGCCTCTCAAGTGACAGAGTCAGCGGTGTAGTAGGGCACTCCCGCTGTGCTATCCACCTCCTTTGCCGTTCTGCCTGCTCCAGTACTTCCTCCTTCAGTGCACAGACTCACCTGTGACCTAGTTCAGCCCACAGGGTGCTCGCCCAGGATCCGCCAGCCAGCAGCCCACATTGGTCCACCGCAGTCCTCGAGCAGCAGCCGCGCTCGCCTGCTCAAAAGCCCCAGGCGCCCGCTAGCTCCTCCTGTTAGGGGATTTTCATCCAGCCCGGGGAGCCTACCTAGAAGGTACCAGTTTTACAGCTGGCACACTAGCGCCCCATCCAGCACACGTTTACTTGAATCAAAACAACACACTGATTATTTGGCACACAGTACTTTGAAAGAAATGCCAGATTACAACCCAGCCCATTTTCTTCACCTGTGGTGCACTTTAAATCTTCTTCATTTCCCAGCCTGTGGCACCTTGGACCACTTGTGCTTTTATTCCCCAAACTGCTTCCCTTTTCTTGAGATTCTATGTTTTATGCTCTTAATAAGTTTACACTAATATTAATACTTCAATGTGGCATTTATTTATCTCCTTATTTTTACTTTATAAACACGTTGCTGCTGCCACTTCTTGTAAGGATTTTATCTTAATATTGTACTTCAATGCGGCTTACATTTGTTTGTTTGTTCACACTTTGCAACCATTCTGAATTCTTTCTTAATCTTTGCATAAAGTATCTATGGATCCAAAGAATGGCTTGTGGCACTTTGAAACCTATTTGCACTTGATGTGATCCCTTTTCTTGGTGACTCCATGCTTTACACCGTCAATGATTTTACCTTAACGTATTAATGTAATTTTTATACATGTGTTGGCTGCTTGCACCTTGATGGCATTGCAAAGATTTTAACTAATCGTGCAATAATCTTACTTCAAAGGCTACTAAGGCTATTCAAATTACTTTTCAACCAACTTCAGTACGAACGCTGGTAGGGACAGATTTACTATTACATGGGATCCCAGTGATAGTTGTACTTGTAGGTTAACATCATTTATTATGGGATTTCAAGCAGTGTCTTAATATATTTTATAATATCTCATGTTAGTTTATTATGCAAATTCCATAAAGAAATGTTAAATTCTGGTTCCTATGGTATTCAGACTACATATCCAAAATCAAATATCGTCATACATAAATAGCAAGTTAGTAATATACCGTCATACAGAAATATTGTGTGTAATAATATAGTTGTCAAGTATATTGATTTGAAGGTAAGTTGGGTCAATTTTAACAATATCAAAATCATTAAATTAGTTTACAAAAGTATTGTTGTTCATGATATTTTTTTAATTATTTCTATGAATTTTGGTATGTATTTTAATTGTTTGTGTTATATATTGTTTGTATAATTATTGTTAATGTTTTTTAATATAGTTTACAATTTTTAGTAGTTTTCAAATTATATTTTATAATTGTTTTTATTTTTATTATGTAGCGGGTTGTGTTTTTTTATGTTAATTGTATAATACTTTTTATTTTTTGTTAAGTTACGTTTCAGTTGTGGGTTGTGATTTTTGTAGGGGTTTATGATGGGAAGGAAATGAATTATTATTAATATTGATTATATAAATATTCATTACTTAATTGATAAAATTTATGTTATTTGTATATATATATATATATTTTATAATGAAGTTTCAGTTATTAATTTTGAGTTTTGAAGGGTTATAGTGTGGGAAGTAAATTATTTACAATTAATTCTTAATTAATATTTAATTAAAATTATTAATTTAATTGATAATTAATTAGTGTACATCGTTATTCATTTATTTATCTTTGTTTTATGTGGTTGTTTTTGTATGAGTGAAGGGTGTGCAGGAAATTATAACAATAAATACATAATTGTAATGCATAATAATTATTGAAATTACAATTACTTATTTAAATATGTAATTAAGATATTCTTTAAGTTATATACTAGTTGTGAGTTGTTGGATTTGTAGGGGTAAAGGGTGGGAAGGTAATAACATATATGTTAGGTGTGGGTTGTTGTATGGATAAAAGGTGTGCAGGTAAATACATGTAAATATTTTACTGATAGTTACATGTTATTAGTAATTTAATTCACATTTCATTATGTAAAATTATAAAATAATATCACATGTAGTTTGTAGAAGCATAGGGTACTATAACAAATTTAAAAATAGTTAATTATTTTTAGAATTGTGTTATATATTATTGTCTGTGTTAATTGTGTTGTACTTTTTAAACAAAATGGGATTGTATTTATATAGTTTGATATTTAATTATAATATTTGTAAAAATGTATGATATTTATTAAACATTGTAATACATATTTCATTTGTGTATTGATTTTTAAAGGTATATTTATATTTGTTACATAAAAAAATGTATATGTTATGTTATTCAGTATGTTTCTGAAAACAGCAGATCTCCCTGCTCTCTCTTCCAAAATCCATAGCAAGTGTGCTATGACAGGGCGAGAGTCGCTCGGCTTTCGCCCAGTCATAGCAAACAGCAGTGTCCCAGGAGTGGGCAACCCGGGACACTGCAGGAGCCGGCCATGGGGAGTGGTAGTCCCCAGGGCCATAGAGGGCTCCAGGAGGGGAGCGGCATGGTCCCCTCCCTATGTGATGAAAGCCCTGGGGAGGTGGTGGTCCACGGGGCTCAGGGGTCCGTAACGGACCCCCGCATTTCTAGTATTAGTGCCCCTGGGAGGTGGTGGTCCCCGACTTTGTGGGGGGGCTTGAGACCACCACAGATGTATTCATTTTTTAAAAAGCCCTGGGGTAGCAGTCCCAGGGGTAGCAGGGGGCCGTGTGCCCCTGTAAATAATTAATAAAAGCCCCCCCGGGAGTGGCGGTCCCCTGGGCTTGGGGGGCCTTGAATGCCCCCCACACATTATTTAAAGGAAGCCCTGGGTGGTGGCGGTCCCTGGTGCTGCGGAGGCCAACGCGGGCCCCCGCATATATCTGTTAGCAATGCCTCCGGGACCTGGCCCACCAGGGGGCCTCATTTAAATGAAGCGCAGGAGCCCAAGCTTTATTTTTTTTTCTGCTGGATTCGCGACCCCTGCGCGAATTTCGTCAAAATCTTTTTCTTTTAAAGGCTTTTTGGGATCTTGGGGTCCTGTTGGGACCCCCTGAGCAGGCCACGGGGGTCAGGGTATTTCTACCCTCCCCCCTTTTCTTTTTTTTCACCTTTGTTTCTCTGTTTTCTTGTGATTCGGTTCTACCAAGTCACAAGATGGCTGCTAACACTTTCTGGTTTAGAGTGTTGACAGCCAATTAGAATAAAGCTAATGGTCGGGAGGGTTGCGAGTCCACCACGGGCATCGATATCGATATTTTTTTTGTTTCTCAACAACTACTGAGTGGATTTACACCATTTTAAAAAAAGGTCGCTTTCTGAACCCAGCATTACCTTTTTGCCAAATTTGGGGTAATCGCGTTTGGCAGTTTTGGCTGTAGCCTTGCCTAAAATTTCCTATGGGAAATAGATTTTTTGACACATATTTTTTGAATTTCTCAGCAACCACTGAACGGATTTACACCATTTAAAAAAGAAGTTGCTTTCTGAACTAAGCACTACCTTTTTGCCAAATTTGGGGTAATTATGTTCAGCAGTTCGGACTGTAGCCTGTCTCAAAATTCCCTATGGAAATAAACATGGAGAAAACATCTTTTGGGACCCCCCCTTTTTTCTCAGCCCCCGCTTGACGAATCACCCCCAAACTTTCAGGATAGGAGCTGACCTAGATAGACTTTTTTTTTAGAATTTCGCGAAGATTTGTTAAACAACGCCAAAGTTATTAGTTAATCAAAAAAATGCTTTTCCTATGGAAACTAGTTTCTAACTATGACTACCTACTGGAGACCGCCAGTAGGTAATATACATATATATAAATATATAAATGTATATCCATATTAATGTTAATATATACGTGTATTTTATTTTTGAAAATAAGTATACTTGTTGTACTTGTTTTTAAATATATTAAACATATTTAACTTTCATTATATTGTTCTCCTTTCTATTCACTATTTAAATGTATATATTATAAAAACAATATTTTAGACAACATTATTAGTGACAAGGATATTTGTTTTGCAATATTTTTGTTATTTACATGATAATTTTGACATTGATATTTATGCCAGAATATTTTTGTGTGACGGTATTTTCAGGTTCAATAATTCATCAGTGAACTGGATCATACCGTTGTGGTGTTCATGATATAGTTACACATTTTCCTAGAGTTCTCCAGCCCCATTAGTTGAAGTCAGAGTGTATGAAAGCAGATTATTAGTTGGGTGTGAATAGGAGTCTACCACAAGGAATAATGCCGCAGACCTGTTAAGGCAAAACAGAGTTTCAATAATTTAAACCTGGACTCAAGGCAGACAGGCTTAACTGAGTAAATTGTGTAAAGAATTTAGCAGTAACTAAACAGTTAACAAGTCAAAACACAACACAATAAAAATCCCACAACTAATTTACAAAGATAGAGAAAACTTTAATGATTCTATCACACTAACATGACGGAAATTAAACCATGGAAATTTGTAAATATTTAAGTAAAAAACAAACAAGAAAAGGGAAAGTGCCAATCAATAATCACTCTCACAGTTGACTGGGACGTAGGTTGGATTTCATACAGAAAGGATAGGACTGCAGTTTGGATACACCAAGTTGGTTTGTCCTGGTCAGTAATTTTACTTTCTAACTTAGAGCTTGCTTTATAGTGAGGAGGGACGGGTACTCTGTCACAACAGCAATGGTGTACTCTTGCTGCCATACTGAAGGCCTGCCCACCACATTTAGAATTTAGAAATGTGTCAACATCTACACAACTAACATATAAGTCTGACGCAAAACTTGCAATTCACATGGTGACAAAATGTGTCACACGATTTAGGCTTCCTTTACACAGTAACATGGTGATGAATCTAAATCACACAGTTCCAGGGAATACAAGCTGAAAACCAATGTAAGCAGAGGTTGTCCAGCTAATTTTTGGAGGCTGTAAGCAGCCAATGTCCAATAAAATGTGTGAAAACACCCCAAGACATCTGAAACAGCCTCAACAGACCTTTGTTTTCTTTTTTTGGGAGGGGGTGGGGAGCTTGGTGAGGGGTCGAGTGCCCTTTTAGAACCAGGGTCTTCCTCACACGATGAGTATAGTTTGTAAGAAGACAGTTGGGCTGATGGCTTTAAGAAGCAAGGCCATTGGACGTTTTTCTATTTGTCGACCCACCCATTTTAAAGTTAGTGAAGAAGTGGCAAGATTTTAACTTTGTTTACAGCCATCAAACACATGGCAGTAAGTGAGAACAAACACAAGGAGATGATGGACGGAGCTCTGAAACTTTTCAGACACTCACCCCCAGTCACAGATCTCGGTTGAATCCATCATCTTTCTTTAGCTCACTTCACCATTCCAATTCAGACACAGCTATATGCAAATCAGTCTTGACCCTGTGTCTCATGGGAACAGGCCAATGCAAAAACAACAGTTGATGGACATAATGCAGAACAATGACATACATTCACTCCAGTACAGAGATCTTAGCCTAAATCCATCGTTTTTTTACTCACCATAACGTTCCAGTTTGAACCCAGCCATATGTAAATCATTCTTGACCCTGTGCCTCGTGGGAAGAGTCCAGCCCGAACTGCCAAGCCAGGTCCTCCCTGTACTGGAAACCAGCATCCTAGGACCGGTTTCGGGGTTTCACCCCTCTTCAGCCAGGATAGCTTGATTAGAGTGGCATGGAGAGCACGGGACCCACGTCTGGGCTTACCCTTCCCACTCAGGGTGACAAATGCAAAAACAACAGTTGATGGACAGAATGCAGAACAATGTCATACATTCACTGCAGTACTGAGATCTGGGCCTAAATCCATAGTTTTTTGCTCACCATGCCGTTCCTGTTTGAACCCAGCCAAATGCAAATCAGTCTTGACCCTGTGCCTCATGGGAACAGTCCAGCCCGAACTGCCAAGCCTGGTCCTCCCTGGACTGGAAACAAGCATCCTAGGACCGCTCTCGGGGTTTCACCCCTCATCCGCCAGAATAGATTGATTCCAGTGGCATGGAGAGCACGTGCCCCACGTCTGGGCATACCCCTTCCACTCGGGTGACAAATGCAAAAACAACAGTTGATGGACAGAATGCAGAACAATGTCATACATTCACCCCAGAACACTGATCTGGACCAAATGCATCTTTTTTTGCTCATCATGCTGTTCCAGTTTGAACCCAGCCATATGCAAATCAGTCTTTACTAAGGGTGGGCGGGCAACTTTGCTACGCCCACGAAGTGGGCGTAGTGTTGCCTACTTCGCCCTTTGCAAAGTAGGCGAAGCAGGCAACACTACGCCCACTTTGTGGACGTAGCGAAGTTGCCCGCCACCCGCCTCCCTCCTGCCCTCCCTAAATGCTTACAATAAATTATGAAATAACTATAAAACCACTTACCTTGTCCTGCCGCGTCCCCGGGGCTCCCGCTCGTCATTGCGCCGCCGGCGCGCGCGTCCTGGATGCTAATGCGCATGCGCGGCCGGCCGCGCATGCGCATTTCTCGTGAGAAATGCGCATGCGCGGCCACCCTCGCATGCGCATTAGCATCCAGGACGCGCGCGCCGGCGGCGCAATGACGAGCGGGAGCCCTGGGGACGCGGCAGGACAAGGTAAGTGGTTTTATAATTATTTCATAAATTATTGTAAGCATTTAGGGAGGGCGGGAGGGATGCGGGTGGCGCGTAGTGGGGCTACGCGAAGTGCGTGGGTGGGCGTAGTGTTTTGCCCACTTTGCGTAGCTTCACGAAGCCCCACTACGCCCACTACGCCCACCCTTAGTCTTTACCCTGTGCCTCATGGGAACAGGCCAGCACCAACGGCAAGCCATGTCTGCCCTTGACTGGAAACAAGCATCCTGGGACCAGTTTTAGGCTAACAGCCCTCCTCAGCCAGGCCAGCTTGAATCCAGTGGGAAAGTGAGCAAGGGAGCCACGTCTGGGGATAGCGAGCCAACTTAGCGTGAACAAAGCAACCACATGGAGATGATGGATGGAGCGCTGAAACTTTTCAGACACTCACCCAACAAAACCATATCAATGACCACACACCAGGTGAGAAAACTGACATGGTATGGGGGTTCATTGTTTCTTTTGTTTTCAAAAAGAAATTAGCACCCAACATTAGGATTTCGTTTTTGAAAATAAAAGAAATTTTGGGGTTGATTCCGATCTGGTAAAAAGCGTTCCGATTAGCTGTACGGAGCCTTTTTCCCGTACGAATCGTACACCTACAACGTCCCTGTACGAACTAGAAAGTACGATCCTATCCCAAAGCGGCACTCCGTACGACTCGTACCAAACACAGTACGACTCTAATCTCCGTACGATTCTTCCTCGGAACCCCCTGTATGCGACATCTGTACGGTTCGCGGCTGCCTTTTCCGAACCGGCAAGTACGATTCGCTTTGAGTACGCACCGTACGACCCTTTTTCTACGGGAGCTGAAAACAGCCGTAAAAGCAGAGCTCTCCCCGAAACAGGTACGGAACGTCCCCCCCCCCGGGTATGGTGCGTACCTCCCATGATCGCAGGGGCACGCACTGTACCCCTGCGATCACGGGGTGTATGCACCGTAACCTGCAATCTTGGGGTGTACGCACCGTACCCCATGTACGCTGGGTGTACGGTGCGTACCCCATGTCCGCTGGGTGTACGGTGCGTATCCCCCATGATCGCAGGGGTACGGTGCGCACCCTAGCGATCCTGGAGGGGTACGCACCGTACGGTGTGTATGTGAATGTGCGCTTTTCCGTACGAATCCCCCTTACCTGACGTGGACCGTACGAATCGCGTCCTGATACCCCGGTCCGGATCATACTAGTCGAGTCGTACGGTGTGTGTAGGAGTCGTACGGAAACGGCTCCGGATGTGAATCGTACGGACGAGAATTTTACCGGATCGGAATCGACCCCTCAGTGTTTCATTTAGCTCCAGCATGTTGACAGAGTCGAAAGGGATACTTTCAAAGCATCGACAGGAACCTATCTAGATGTCCACTGGGGAGGCAGACAGCTCTAAATTTGGAGTGTGAATCCTCCATCCGGGCAATAGAACATAAAGTGGATTATTATTTTTTGGAGTGAATGGTTATCCACCACAAATTTTAAATCCATATACCATTAAAATAGCTATGGGGGCTAGTCATGGCAGGTGCATGCCAACAATACATTTCTGAGTGTAAAACTATTAAATACTACGCATCCTACCTTGTGGGCTACAAGGCGTTCCTTGTGTTACTTATTTTATATTTTGAAGAGGGGTTCTTGCCCGTCCAAAATAGTTATTTTGAAAGCTGCAGTTGTCAGGCAACACAGCTAGGCCTGTAGCCATGTTTCCTTTGTCAGCACAGTATATGTCACAAAACTTGCTGAAGTCCACATTTGAGTTTTAGTTTTTCAAAGCTAATGATGTATGTCTTGCACTATATGTTATGACCTTACTTGGACAGTGAATACGCCAATTAGGAATTAGCCAGTTTTACCCATTTTTATGGGTCAGAGCAGAAACAATGGGACCTGGACAGCAGTTCCCACAGTTTAAAAACTGACAGCATCTGTCCAAAAAAGGGGATGACCGGAGATACTTTCTCACACTTTTGAAAGCTTAGCACAGGAAGTTAAGGAAAGACAGAACCTCACAAGTTAGAGAAAACTAATTGTAACAGTTTTTTAAATTGTGAGACATGTTAGTCATTATTATGCGCAAAGATGTTCTTACAGGCTATACATTTGTCAGCATTATTCAAATGTATTCAGTTTGCTTGCAGATATGTACAGAATTTAAAAAATACAACTCCAGCTCCTGAAGGGGTACTTATTTGTTGTCATTCACTGGATCTTGTTATTTGCATGTTAGAGCCATTCAGATGAAAGTACTCTGCTTTTTCTAGTTCTCCTGCAGACACATGACTTTTATAGTCGTTCCTCATTGTATTAGTTGGTAGTTGTGTCTCAGTCTTTTATCCAATAAACATGTTTACTTCCGAGGCGTTCCCTTTCATGTGGAAAGTGTAATGTTGGGGGCCCTGGGCCCTCATTGCTAAAAGGACTGACACAGACACAGGCAGTTACTTGGTACAACTGGCCCAGAGCACATGGGCTCGGCCCCTTTTATTAAAGCTGTGTCACCTGACCAGTGACATCAGTGGTGGGTGGGTGTTCAGTGTGCTGGCTTACAAAGCACTAGACTGCTGACCGTGATTCTGGATCACTACATCCCTCCCAAACTTGGGGGAAAATGAAAATAACCGAAAGTCCAACTTGTGGGAGAAAGAGTACAATTCGCAAACCCCATGACAAAGTTCAACCTGTGGGATAGAAAATGTACATACAAATGTAACACTGGACTCTATGATTCGAAGTGAGTCTCTTTGGTGGATTGCAGGTCGCAGATGGTGTAGTTGCTGCATCCAGGGCAATGAGTCATTGTGTCATGGCTTGCCGTTGTTCAGCGGGTCCTATCTTCTATCTGCGCCGCTTGGACGTTGTTCTTGGTCTTGCATTTGCTTGGCACCACTGGTGACAGTTGGTAGTTAGATAGAAGGATGACGTGATCTGACTATTATTTGTCTTCTCAGTTCTCCTCTTCAGTCCTGGTCCTAGGTGATGTCTCTGGGCAGGCTTCAAAGTATTTCTGGGCAGATGAAAGGAGTAGGTGCATACATCCCTCTCACTAGGATGCCCCTCTTCGCCGGTATTCCTCTCTCACAAGATGTGCGGGAGGACCTCTTTGCCAGGCTTCCACTGGACTGGTGTTGTCGGTCATGTTGCTCCACCATAGCCTTCGGGCCGTGAGCGGGGCGCTCCACGATCTTCACCGTTGTGTCCTAGTTCCACCTGAAGGTTACGCTGTTGACTCTTTTCTTGCACGCGAAGCTTCCCTCTCAGTGGGTCGTGCAGACGCACCGTTGTGGATCCGTCTCTCTTGCGGGACTTGCTGCCACCAGAGTCCCTTGAGGCCTTTGCTTCTTGGGCTGCCACGGGTTGGTGTGGAGTGGTCAGTTCCTCAGCCGGATTTGTGAGCACTCTCGCCATCCAATCTTCCGCTCAACCCCAAAGGTAGATTGTTGTCAACAGTCCAAACTTGCCCTCTTTTACGATCGTCACATGGATGGATGGCTTATAGGTGGATATCTTTGACTTGTGCCGCCGGTGTTCATGCCAGGGCTTGTTCTCTGTTGCACTCCGGTGTTCTGGTGCATGTCACCATCTTCTTCTGATGGGTGTGTGAGTTGACTGGTCACACCTCTTCACTTCTTGTGATCTTCTAGTGGCACCGTGGCATTCACTTCCCTTCTTCTCCACCTTTCCTTTCACGACGTGGTTGGTCCCTTTTCTTTTCTTCAACCACCCAGGCCATCTCCGTGTGGCGTGCACTCCACACGAATCTCCCTGGTTGCGTCCTACCCCTAGGACACACTTTTCTCTTCTTGCGATGGCCAAACCAGGCATCGCACCTTTCTTCCTGTCGCTCCCTCTTCATTTTAGGTCGGTGTCATCAGACCTCGTCTGGGTCCCGTCCATGGACCTCTTCTTGATCTATTCAGTTACTATGCCTTTGATCTTCTGGCATGTCTTCACAGTCGTGATCTTCTGACTGTCAGCTTCTCCTTTCTTTTTCCGGGCGACCATGTGACTGGTCATCTTCTCATTTCCTTTCCGGGTGACCAACTGCCTGGTCATTTTCTCCTTTTCTCTCCGGGTGACCAACTGCCTGGTCATCTTCTCCTTTCCTTTCCGGGTGACCAACTGCCTGGTCATCTTCTCCTTTTCTTTCCGGGTGACCAACTGCCTGGTCATCTTCTCCTTTTCTTTCCGGGCGACCAATCTGACTGGTCCGCATCTGGCGGTGACTTTTTGGCAAGTCATCTTCGCTGTGACCTACTGACAGGTCTCCGAGGACGCGATCCCTGCGTTACTCGGTCGTGGTGGTGTGGAGTTCCTTCACTCCTTGCGCCGTCCTGCGCAATGTTGTGCTGTCCTGACGTGTGGAGTTCCTTCACTCCATGCGCATTCCTGCGCAGTCGTGGCGTGTTTTTCGCGCATTCCTGCGTCGTTTCTTCAAGTGTCCCTTGCGCTTCTGGTGCGTCCCGGCGCCGTTTCCTTGCGTGTTCATGGATTTTCCGGCGCGTTCCTGCGCTGTCTCCTGGATACTTCTTGCGCTTCCTGGGGTGTTCCTGCGTTTCTGGCGCATTCCTGCGCTGCTGGTGAGGCAGTGTTCCTGTGCTTCTAGTGCGCACCTGCTGTGCTGACCTTTGTTCCTTGCTGCTCTTTGAGCGCTTTGCAGTCTGTTGTCCCCTGCTGGGAGTCTGCTGTCCTGTGGCACACTTGGGGCTGCTAGGGCAAAGCTGCAGTGATCACTCCCTTGCTGCAGGCTTATCTGGAAGCTGTCTTTTTCCTTTTACTGCAGTGTCCCTAAAAGGCCACTAGATGGCAGTGTCGCAATACCTGTAGCAATGCACTTCGTTCGGATTTTCCCAGATGGAGCTGAGCTGCCGGTGCTGGGCTACGTGGATGACAGGTAGGTCCTTTTTATTTCATTTTCCGGAGGCAGGCCCGCACAGGCATTTCCTCTGCAATGCCACTCGGGGAAAAAACATTTATGTGACAGGCATTTCCTTTGCAATGCCACACGGGGAAAAAGCCATTTCTAGGAGCGTGGAGGGGCACTGTTGGCAGTCACTTTTCCTCGGTCCCTGCCCCTCGCAGCAGGCAAAGTGTTCACGGGCTGCGGGGGAGGGGTCGCTCTGATCAGCCTCGCAGGGGGGCTGGTGCCGATCCTTAATGCGGGTGAGCTCCGCTTTGATTACTGAGTGCCTTGCAGATCCCCATACACTGCGGGCGCTCCGCAGTCGATCATTGTCCCTTCACTGTTGGGGCATATGGCGCTTCGCTGCGGGGCAATCGCGGGTGGACTCCGCTTACTTCAATTAGGAGCCCGGTAGCTCTCCTCACGCTGCGGGCTCTTTTCCCCACCGCCACGGCAGGTTTGATCAGACGCTGCGCGGCTGGGCAGAGGTGGTTGCATGCAGGCCGCGGGTGGGCTCCGCGAGCCTTGCTTGATTACGGGGCAGTTGCGACCGACGTTGCGTCGCTTCGGGCAGGCCGCGGGTGGGGTCCGCGAGTCCTGCTTAATTACGGGCGATGCTGGCGCCGCTTACCACTGCTGGGGGCACCGTTAATGTCTATGGTTCATTGCGGGTGGGCTCCGCTTGATACACAGTCAGAAGGGGGGTCGCTTCAGGCATGCGCGGCCCCAGAGGGCATTATTAGGGCCCTGGCTCACCTCCGGTCCGGTCGACCTCGCACGCCATGCGGGTGGGCTCCGCTTTTGGCGCTTTACTTTCCGGGGATCACCTTGGTGTTCGGCCGACGGGCCTTTTCACTTCGCGGGTGGGCACCGCTTGTCATGTAGTCACGGGGGGTCGCTCCAGGCTTGCGCGGCCCCCTCCCAGGCATTTCGCAACGCCTGGGCTCACCTTCGGCCGACGGCCTTTTCGACCACGCGGGTGGGCTCCGCGGAGGTTTCACCGAGCGGTGGCGGCCGATGCAGGTGGGCTCTGCACGGCTCTCTCTTCACCCCAGGCAGGGGCGCAGTCGCGGCCGACGCGGGTGGGCTCCGGTCGGTCCGCTCCTTTTCCTCGGCACTTCGGGCCGCGCCTCCGCGTGGCGCTCGGTTGCGGCCGGCACAGGTGGGCTCTGGTCGGTCCGCTTCACTTTCCCCTCACGCCGGGAGGCTCGCGCTGGGCATGGAGGTGCGGGGTGAGCTCCCGGTCACCTCTGCTTCATGTTCTCGGCCTGGGGCACTGCACACGCCCCTCGGGCCTCTCGGCGGCCGGCGCCGCTTCCCCGGAGTGGTGCCCTCCACATGGGCAGTGCCCTTCTTCTTTCCCGGGGGCATTCAGCTGCGGCACGCGTGGCTAGCGTCCGCCCTCCTCGTCGCCAATGTAATGTTGGGGGCCCTGGGCCCTCATTGCTAAAAGGACTGACGCAGACACAGGCAGTTACTTGGTACAACTGGCCCAGAGCACATGGGCTCGGCCCCTTTTATTAAAGCTGTGTCACCTGACCAGTGACATCAGTGGTGGGTGGGTGTTCAGTGTGCTGGTTTACAAAGCACTAGACTGCTGACCGTGATTCTGGATCACTACAGAAAGGATTGTAATAGAAAAACACCTAGAAATTAACCAAGTGAAGAAGCTCTCACGTCTTGCAATGCTTTTACTAAATCAAACCTAGTGGACTTACTTCCCCCTGGCGCCGTGCTCCCCAAACATGCCGCACACATCCCATGCCTGGATAGCGAGGAATTAGTAGCAGGAACGATGGCTGCTGAGCCGAACTTCTAAATCACTGAGGCTGCTCATAAATTTTCTACTGCAAGTTCTGTCTCAGGGGTTAACACTCTGTGGCTGATGCCAGTGTTCCAGCTGTACCAGCCAGCCCATCACTGCATCCGGTCAACTCTTGGAGGTGAGAGAACTCGGATGTATGGCATGGCTGTTAGAACGAAGTGCAGTGACTACTGGGACTGCGTCTCAGATGGGCAAAGTTCGGAAAAAGTGGCATCTGTGGCAACATGTCCTTTGGTGCAGCTCCTCTTAACCCTCACCGGACCTGATCTTGATCCTGATTTATTTTGGGCTGTGCTGTGCCTGAGGGCCAGCATGCTAAATTGAACAGTAATTGATATTGTTGTGGCCACTAATCCGGGACCGAAAAAGTTGGAATTTGTGTGCTTATTGTGCCATTGTGCTATCCTGCCTTCAGCCTGGTATGTGGGCTGTGTTATTATTTAAGACTTCAGTTTTCTTCAATCTTCTCCGAGGCCTGCAACATCCACTAGACATTCGACATTAGCCTGGTTAATTACAGTGACAGTTGCAGAAATGTTCATCTTTCAGCTCACAGCTTCTGCCTTCTTCTACAGTCTGCAAGAAAAACGTTATACAGAATCCAGAACAATGTAATGCAGTCACTCCAATACGCCATTCCAGTTTGAACCCAGCCATATGAAAATTAGTCTTAACCCTGTGCCCAATGGGAACAGTCCAGCCCAAACTGCCAGGCCAGGTCCTCTGTGGACTGGAAAGAAGCATCCTAGGACCAGTTTCACAGGAACACAGGACCCTAGTCTGAGCATACCCGCCCCACCAAGGGTAGGTCGCTCCCCCTGCCTCGTGCAGCGCCACCAGTGCTCTCTGCCATCTGCTGGTCTCTCTCTCTTTTATTCTCTCCACAGATTCCCCTTCGTTGTGTGACCTCTTTTTGTGCCTCTGTTTTCCCTCCACAGATTCCCCTTCGTTGTGTTACCTCTTTTTGTGCCTCTGTTGTGTGACCTCTTTTTGTGCCTCTGTTTTTCCCTCCACAGATTCCCCTTCAATGTGTGACCTCTTTTTGTGCCTCTGTTGTGTGACCTCTTTTTGTGCCTCTGTTTTTCCCTCCACAGATTCCCCTTTGTTGTGTGACCTCTTTTTGTGCCTCTGTTTTTCCCTCCACAGATTCCCCTTCGTTGTTTGACCTCTTATTTGTGCCTCTGTTTTTCCCTCCACAGATTCCCCTTCGTTGTTTGACCTCTTTTTGTGCCTCTGTTTTTCCCTCTACAGATTCCCCTTCGTTGTTTGACCTCTTTTTGTGCCTCTGTTTTTCCCTCCACAGATTCCCCTTTGTTGGTTGACCTCTTTTTGTGCCTCTGTTTTTCCCTCCACAGATTCCCCTTCGTTGTGTGACCTCTTTTTGTGCCTCTGTTTTTCCCTCCACAGATTCCCCTTCGTTGTTTGACCTCTTTTTGTGCCTCTGTTTTTCCCTCCACAGATTCCCCCTCGTTGTTTGCCATCCTTACAATCCTCTAAAAACTCTCCAAAACTCTCTTCTCTCCCCCTCAGATCCCCCCTTCGCTCTCCCTCCGCTCCCCCACTCCCGCCACCCCCTTCCCGCCGTTTTCGCCCGCAAATCGGACTTCTTCCCGCCTACCCGCTCGCCGCCCACCTCCCAGCTGACCCCTCCTCCCCCAGCTACCCCATAAATGGCGGCCGCGCCGTTGCGTGCCGAAGGCGCGCCGTTGCGTGCCGAAGGCGCGCCTAAGGCAAGCCCATTTGCGCCCGTCCACGCCTGGACCGCACCCAGCGCCAGGACCGTTGGCCCCCACCCCCCCCGCCGGACCTACAACTCCGCCACCCTCACCGCCCTCAACCACGGACACACACCGAGTTGCTGCCACGCAACCCCGAAGCGAGCCCATGGACCTTTCTCCTGCCGAAACTGCCGTTTCACCTGCCTACAAACACCCAACACACCCAACAAGAACAACTCCCCCGGAAACAAACACGAATGCATCCTGATCGACACCCGATCCGTCCACAGGCACGCCATCGAAATATGGAACCTCATCGACTCCGCAACCTCGGACATCGCCTTCCTCACCAAGACCTGGATGAACCCCTCCTCGGCTCCCGACATCGCCATAGCCATCCCCGACGGCTACAAAATCATCAGGAGAGACCGCACTAACCACACCGGAGGAGGCATCGCCATCGTCCACAAGAGCTCCATCCGCATAACAACCAACACCGACAACACGCTCCCCGACGCCGAACACCTCCACTTCTCAATCCACAGCGACCCCAAATCCACCCTCAGAGGCACCCTCATCTACAGACCACCAGGACCTCGCACAAAATTCAGCGAAGACATCGCAGACTTCATCAGCCCACACGCACTCTCCTCCACCAACTACATACTCCTAGGGGACCTCAACTTCCACCTAGAGAACCACGCCGACAACAATACCACCACCCTACTGGACAACCTCGCCAACCTCGGACTGAAACAGCTGGTCAACACCCCCACCCACTACGCCGGACACACACTCAACCCGATCTTTTCCTCCAGCAAACACATCTCCTTCAGCCACACCACCAAACTATCCTGGACGGACCACAGCTGTGTCCACTTCAGCTTAAAAAAAAACACCGTACACCACCACGCCCAACAACCACCAAAAAGACAATGGAACCGAGTCACCACCGAACAACTCACCACAGCCCTCTCCCAGAACCCACCCACCAGCACCGCAGACCCCAACGAAGCGGCCACCAACCTCATCAACTGGATCTCAGACTGCGCCAACCTACTGGCCCCCCTGAAGACCCAGGTATACAAAGACAACCACAAGAAAAACTCCTGGTTCACCCCCACCCTCAAGGACTCCAAAAAAGAATGTCGCACCCGCGAAAAAACCTGGCGCCTCAATCAGACCGACGAGAACATGTCTGCTCTCAAGAACGCCACCCGCAAACACCACCAACTCCTCCGCGCAGCAAGAAAATCATCCTTCAAAGACAGGCTCGAAAACAACGCCCACAATAGCAAGGAACTATTCAGCATCGTCAGGGAACTCTCTAACCCCGATGCTGAAAACAACGCCATCCCCCCTCTCAGGATCTCTGTGACTCCCTCGCGGCTTTCTTTCACCACAAGGTCACCGATATTTACAACAGCCTCTCCACATCCAACACGAACCCACCTCCGGAAACCGACACTGACAACACCACCATCCACACCTGGAACCCAACCACCGCCGAGGAAACCACCCGCATCATGAACTCCATCCACTCAGGATCCTCATCCGACCCATGCCCGCACCACATATTCAACAAAGCCAACAACATCATCGCACCCCACCTACGAGACGTCATCAACGCATCACTCACCTCCGCCACTTTCCCCGAAAACTGGAAACACGCCGAACTCAACGCCCTCCTAAAGAAACCTACAGCAGACCCCCACCGAACTCAAAAACTTCTGGCCCATCTCGCTCCTCCCATTCCCCGCAAAAGTGATTGAAAAGATCATTAAGCATGGGCGTAAAATCCGCTCCGCTCGCGGATTTTTCGGATTTTCGGCAAATTCGCAATCCGCGAACGCTCACGAATTTGTCGAAAATCCATGAATCCGCTCGCGGCGGATTTTTTGCTTGGTTGCGGCGCGCGGCGTGGTGCACGGCATTCACTTTCCATCATTTAGCGTTTGCCGAGTTGTTTTTCTTTGCAAGTGACGCGCCATTTTAGATCTTGCTGCGTGTTCCCGCGGGAGTTTGGCGCCCGCGAATACGTAATCGCGGCTTGCCACCTTGTTATATATGCAATTTTATGTCCATGTGATCTTATTTATGTTGGACAAACCAAGCAGAAAGTTAAGTTGCGGATTTCCCAACACCGGAGCAGAATACGTTGCAAGACACCCAACGCCCCTTTGGTTGAACATTTCACCTCCAAGGACCACACGGAAAATTATATCCGCTGGACGGTTATAAACCAAGTGACAATACCACCAAGAGGAGGTGACCTAAATCTCCTGCTCAATAAAGAGGAGTTAAAATGGATCATAAGGACAGACAGCCTGAACTCTGGTCTTAACCAGCAAGAGGACTGGACCACACTAATTTGATTATGGTCTTAAGTTGAAAAGTGGAAAGTGGATATAAAACTTTCGGGCCTTCGCAGAGACCGTTATGTGTAAATAATGTACTCGAATTTTAATGTTGTTGTAATTGTCACAAATTTTATTGTCACTCACAGATATCACCATGCTGCATTTTTCACTCTGCACACTGTGGCTTTCACTCCCCTTCCCTAAGATGGCCGCCAAGCCCAGGTCCTTTCTTTATTTTCATGCCCACTAGTCAGCCAATGGCCGAGCATGTTAAAACTAATGTGCTCACGTGACCCGCCCAACCAGGAAATCGAGTTTGCCGAATGACCCGGTAAGCACAGGACGTGCCTCCTGGACGTCCAGACAGTCCCGCGCTACACCCGGCCCCATTGTATTCCCCTGAATTCTAATCCTTCCCTTTACCGACAGGCCCCCCTGGTTCCAGGATTCCAGCGCGACGCGGCGCTTCCGGCATCACCCGGTGCACAAGGTAAGCACTGCTCGTTTTTACGAGTATCTGCCTAGTCTGCCCGTCTGCCTAGTCTATCTTGAATTTGGACTTTCACAATTCCAATGTAAACCGTGTATATAGGTATATGCGGATGCAAGATATCAGTCTTCGCCTGCCTCTGGACCCTCGATCTAGCGTCCTTGATTCACTGGTAAGCCGCCGCATAAAGATCCCCTTGACAGCCTAATTAATTAATGGCCGCTCCCTACCTCAAGTGTGGTTATTTCTCCCCCTCTTCTAGATGAACCTACCAAGCGGTTAATGCCTCCCTAATTGATACCGCGAAAAACTCCTTGTCTGCGCGCTCCTTCCGTGAATTCGATTGCTCTGGACCTTCGAATAATATAATATATGAACTGTATCATTGGTAAGACGTTTTCACATTGCAGTCAATTCCTTTAGTAAGTGGTTGGTCCCAGTCCTAATACGCTATCTCCTCCCCCCATTTAGATAATCCGTTCATAGCGGATTGCTAATTATTCTTGAAGTAATCCCGCGTCTATTTGAGCTCCAGCTCCCTTACCTCACTGGTGAGCCTTGACCTCTACCTTGATGTAGCTACAACTGTACCAAATTGATTCCGCTCACAATTATTTCTTCTTTACAACTCACTTCGCATCACTGCGTCGTTTTCACTTTATTGTTGATATATTTTGCAATATAAATGGATTGACGCACCTCTCCCTTGATATTCTTTGGTATCACTGCGCCGTGTATTAGGTGATCTGTTTGCCACCCTGGGCTTTATTCTGAGTGTCACCCACTTCCTTTGCGCTAAGGGAATGTTCCCCCTCACGTAGCCACAAGCCTGGTGACACTATAATCAATGTCACTCCTTGTCTCCACTGGGATACAGGCAGATCGGCCCGATTATCACTGCAGAATGTCACTATCATTATGTGTTTGAGAATTTAATGTATTTCTATGTCCCTCTTTCTTCTCCTTAGGCAAAAGAGGCTTTTAAACTAAAAAGGCAACCATTGTTTTGTCCTGATGATGGACCCCATCATTTAGCAAGGGGTCCGAAACGTCGTCGACCCACTGTGTACCATATACCTGTGAAATAACTTGTTACAAAAATTGCGTAATGGTACCTATAGGAAATTCTCTGTCTAAACTTGAATTTTTCAGAGTATGTTGATTTTGCCTTACAAGCCCTTTATGTATGTTTTGTTCGTGTGTTGTTGTGGTTGGGTACAGGCTTGTGCCCCACGCACGTGAACTGTTGAAGGTGTTATTCTGTTTTGTAAAACCTTGATTTAAATATAAAGTTTGAGGACCTCTGCCCGGCTGGGCATGTCTTCTATAATATAGAACTGACTGAGTCTATATTTATTCTCATTTAATTTTCTCGCTGCCAGGGACCATTGTTGTTTCCATATAACTAAGCTCCCCGAGGTCCCTCGCTGATACTAATTGGGGTCCCCTTGTTGTTTAAAAATAGATATTGCCACCTTGCACAGCACAACTCGCGAGAGTTCGCAATTGCGAACACGTAGTTGCGGCGGAAAGGAACAATCTCGCACTTGCGAAATAGAGATTTTGCAATTTCGCACAAGAAAATCACCAGCAAACAGGATAAACCTTCAGAAAATTATGATTTTTATCAGAATCACTCCTCAGGTTGACATTTGCATGGCCTTTTTTTTTGCAAGGAGTCCATTTTTGGGGGGGGGGAGGAAGGAAGTGCCCCACAGTCTCCAAATTCCTGTTCCTGTCCAGCAGGCTCCTCCCAGTGCTTTGTCCATCTCCTGGTCACTTTCATTTGGATCTGGAGCTGGAAGGATTACTTTTTGTGGGTGCTGCTGGATATTTGGATTTGAGGCCTTTTTGACTGTCTTTGGATCACTTTTGGATTAGAAATCAACTTTCACAAGTAAGTTTGTTTGGGGCATTACAGTTGCTGCAAGTAAAATTTTGGAACTTTTTCAGAACATTAAATAAATTATATTGTGGGTAGCCACAGTATCCAGTAGGACCAGGGTTGGTTAGGGGTGCATGATACAACTGTTTTGTTGAATTTAAACACCATTGAGGCCATGGATGGGCTGGGATTGTGCTGTTTTTTGTCCTTTTTTTGGGCCTGCTGGTGTGGCCCTTTGCCCAGGGGTGGTGAGTGTTGCATGGGCCTAGTCTTTCTGTGGGGTGTCTTCTTGAATTTAAGGCAACATGTGCTTGGGGTGTAAGGGGCCATTTTGAGGAGAGGCAGTGTCTGAGGCCTGCACTTATTTTGCCTACTTTTCATCCATTATGCCCAGGGGTAGTGAGTGTTGCATGGGCCTAGTGTTTCTGAGGGGTGTCTTCTTGAATTTAAACACCATTGAGGCCATGGATGGGCTGGGATTGTGCTGATTTTATTGTTTTTTGTTGTTTTTTTGGGCCTGCTGGTGGGGCCCTTTGCCCAGGGGTGGTGAGTGTTGCATGGGCCTAGTCTTTCTGTGGGGTGTCTTCTTGAATTTAAACATAATTGAGGCCATGGATGGGCTGCGATTGTGCTGATTATATTGTTTTTTGTCGTTTTTTTGGGCCTGCTGGTGGGGCCCTTTGCCCAGGGGTGGTGAGTGTTGCATGGGCCTAGTCTTTCTGTGGGGTGTCTTCTTGAATTTAAACATAATTGAGGCCATGGATGGGCTGGGATTGTGCTTATTTGATTGTTTTTTGTCGTTTTTGGGGGGCTGCTGGTGTGGCCTTTTGCCCAGGGGTGGTGGTGCATGGACTGAGTGTGCCTGTGGTGTGGTCTCACTCTCTTTAATGTAAACATCATGGATGGCATTGGATTGTGGTGATTTCTGGCTGTTTTTCTGTTTTTTGGGGGTGTACTGTTGATGTGGACTGGCCATGTGGGTGGTGGTGGTGGCCATCTTGAGTGCTGGCTGGTACAGGCAACATGTGCTTGGGGTGTAAGGGGCCATTTTGAGGAGAGGCAGTGTCTGAGGCCTGCACTTATTTTGCCTACTTTTCATCCATTATGCCCAGGGGTAGTGAGTGTTACATGGGCCTAGTGTTTCTGAGGGGTGTCTTCTTGAATTTAAACACCATTGAGGCCATGGATGGGCTGGGATTGTGCTGATTTTATTGTTTTTTGTCGTTTTTTTGGGCCTGCTGGTGGGGCCCTTTGCCCAGGGGTGGTGAGTGTTGCATGGGCCTAGTCTTTCTGTGGGGTGTCTTCTTGAATTTAAACATAATTGAGGCCATGGATGGGCTGGGATTGTGCTTATTTTATTGTTTTTTGTCGTTTTTGGGGGGCTGCTGGTGTGGCCTTTTGCCCAGGGGTGGTGGTGCATGGACTGAGTGTGCCTGTGGTGTGGTCTCACTCTCTTTAATGTAAACATCATGGATGGCATTGGATTGTGGTGATTTCTGGCTGTTTTTCTGTTTTTTGGGGGTGTACTGTTGATGTGGACTGGCCATGTGGGTGGTGGTGGTGGCCATCTTGAGTGCTGGCTGGTACAGGCAACATGTGCTTGGGGTGTAAGGGGCCATTTTGAGGAGAGGCAGTGTCTGAGGCCTGCACTTATTTTGCCTACTTTTCATCCATTATGCCCAGGGGTAGTGAGTGTTGCATACTTGCATGTCCCTAGTCTTTCTGTGGGGTGTCTTCAATGTAAACATCATGGATGGCATGGGATTGTGCTCATTTTTCTGTGTTTTTTCGATTTTTTGGGGTGTATAACTGAACTGATGTTCCTCTGTCTTCCATTGCTTTTAGGTGCACAAGAAGACTCAAGAGAACCACCAGTGCCAGGAAGAAGTCCTGCAGCGGTGTGTGTGTGCAGCATAACGTCACGCGACGTCACGTCTGGACACAGAACCCTCTGCAACTCGTGCAACTGCTGCCTGCTGACCTGCTCTGAAGAAGATGGCCCCAAAAAAAGTAACCCGTAGCTCCTCTAGCAAGAAAGGTGCCAGTAAGGAGCAGAAGAAGCAAGTTACCAAGGACACTGGTGTGCTGCCCGCCCCTTTTTTTGGGAGTAAAAAAAAAAGTATGCCTGCAGCAGCAGCAGCGGGATCTGCTGCGGACCAAGCTGGCAGCAGCACCCCCGCTCCATTGGGCTCAGTGCCACCACCACCACCACGCCAACTTAAGTCCAAGCCCTTGAGTGCTGCAGAGGCAGCCAGTATAGTTGTTCAATCACCATCGACCAGTGATGTTGGCTCATCGCAAGAAAGCAGCAGCAATGTCCCTCAATCAACACAGGTTGTTGTAGCTCATCTGACGAGTGTTGAACAACCACAGCCGCAACAACAATCACATGTGCAAGTACAAGCCCAAGTACATGTGGAAGGAGAGGCAGCGCAAGGAGATGCGCAAGCAGAGGTGCATGGAGGGTCACAAGTGCCCACAATAGTTGTTCCTCCCGAAGTAGGGGCACATCAGGAAATCGACAATCAAGGCGAGGTATCATTTGAGGAAGCCACTCCTCCTGATGATCCTTCATTGTCTTCCACACCCCTAGCAAGGAAGAGATCAAGGGTGGTGTCTACATCTTCTTCAAGCACACCTCCTTCTGATGATACGGATCAAACTTGGGAACCAGCACCACAGCCGTCTGAGAGTGAGGCACACCATGATCCGACAAAGGTAGTTAAGCGTAAAAGGAAGCTCGTCCAAAGTCTCAGAGTTATGGAGTGTGATGAGTCTCAACAAGAAGTGGCGGATACTGCTGCTGATGAAGACTCTGCCAACGACGACCCAGTCATCATAAAGGTCACTGCAGCCCCAGCGGGCATGCAGCAAACAGACATTTTGACCCTAGCCCGAAGAGCTGCTGAGCGTGATGATGATGATGATGTTGTCGATGAGGAGGCAGTGGAAACACCACAATCATTGGAGTTAAGTAGTACACCAACTCGTCCCGCTTCCATATTTCTTTCTGGCAAGAAGAGACCTCCGTCAACCTCGACCTTAATTAGTGGCGGTGAAAGTGCAAAACGTACAAAAGTTGGGCAATCCAGATCCTCCACTTCATCTGGCATTAGCTTCATGACCACCACCACCAGTATCGCCGCCTCCTCCATGTCCCACAGACACTTCAAGTCCCCAGTTTGGGACTTCTTTACTGTTTGTCCAAAAAATCCAAAGTTTGCCATTTGTACCATTTGTAAGCAAGCAGTTAGTCGTGGTAAGCCAGGTACCAACTATGGTACCGGAGGCCAGAGAGGTCATCTTAGGAGACAGCACACTGTCAAATGGTTTGCGCACCTAGATGCGATCAAGAAAGGCCGAATTCAAGGAAACGTTGATGTTTCATCTGATGATGACGAGCAGGAAGAAGACGTGTCAAACACTTCCCTTACACCCAGTACCCCTGTCAGCAGCACACCCAATGTGAGGCACACTAAGAGTGTTGGAGCGAGTGAGACACCAACGCACAAAAGTTCACCAGCGAGCAAAATTGGGTCAACGAAGTCATTATCAGCCCGTAAATGCTTGGTCCAGGGCAACATTAGAACAATGCTTACTTCAGACGTGCCATATGAACGCAACCACCCACTGACGCGTCTGTATAACACTAAGCTGGCTAAAATGCTAGCTGTGGACCTTCTACCTTTTTCTTTTGTAGAAGCGGTAGGTTTTCTTGAATTAGTGGCAACGCTCTGCCCTAAATGGAAGGTTCCGAGCCGGTTCTATTTTGCCAGAGTTGCGGTTCCAGCACTACATGAAGATGTGCTGGAGGCGATTGGGGCAGCTTTGCAGAAGAGTGCTGTTCACACAATACATCTGACAACAGACATGTGGACCAGTGGCGCAGGCGCTGATTACATGTGCATCACTGCACACTGGGTCTCTTTTTCAGGTGTTAAAGCAAAGCTAAACGCAGGTGTTGACCCGGACAAAGTTTTCAAAGCTGCTCGGAAACATGCAACACTAGCCATGTTTGGCTTGGAGAAAAGTCACACAGCAGAAAACCTTTTGGAAGAGTTTAACAAAAAGGTCTTGAAAATGCTATCCCCCCTAAAACGCAAGATTGGTTATGTTTCCACGGATAATGGCGCCAATGTAGTTAAGGCCATGTTGAAGGGTGACCATTTTAGAGTGCCGTGTTTGGCGCACTGTATCAACCTGGTAGTTCAAAAATTCTTGAGTGATAAACAGAGTCCAGCGTTCGAGGTAATGGCCACCTGCCGCAAAATGTGCAACCATTTCAGCCATTCTTTTAAGGCCCGGAAGCATCTGCGGAGACTGCTACTTCAACGTGGAATGCCAGTGAAAGCACTCATCCAGGAGGTGGCAACACGTTGGAACTCAACCTTCTACATGCTTGAGCGTCTGTATGAGCAGTATACGGTACTCGATCACTATTTCTTCACAGAGGCTACATCTCAGAAGGAGGACATGCGGATGGGTGCGGCGCAATGGGACATAGTTAAAAGCCTGACAGACGTGCTTCGTCCTTTTGAGTTCTTCACGCGTGCAGTCAGCCAGGAGGACTGTAATTTGGGAAAAGCTATCCCATTGTTGTGCATGCTGGAGCACCAACTGATGGCGGTGTCTTCTGAGTTTGAAAAAGATGAAAAAAAAAGACCATTTTATTTTGTCTGAGAAATTATTAGAGCGCCTACGTGGTGATGAACGTCTTAAAATGATCAACTCAGAACAGCATTACATTTGTGCTACTATTCTGGATCCACGCTACAAAAAGGCGCTGGAAGACGAAGCATTCTTTCCTTTTGCTGATGCAGATGTTCAAAAGTACAAACATTGGTTAGCCTGGTCAGCCAAGAGGTTTGAAAAAGTCAAGTCAAGTCAAGTCATAAAATTTATATAGCGCACTACATACCCAGAGGGTTTCAAGGCGCTTAGGAAGGGGAGGAGGATTATTTGTCAAATATCCACGTTTTAAGCTGCTTTCTGAACGCTAGGTGATTCTGGGTGAGGCGAAGGTAAGCGGGGAGTGAGTTCCATGTTTTGGCAGCCAGGTATGAGAAGGATCTGCCTCCCATGGTGGTCTTGTTGATGCGAGGTACAGTGGCGAAGGCTAGGCTGGAAGAGCGAAGTTGGCGGGAGGGGGTGTAGAAGGACAGTCGAGAGTTGAGGCAATCTGGTCCGATGTCGTAGAGTGATTTGTGTGCGTGGGTAAGCAGACGGAAAGTAATCCTCTTATTGACGGGTAGCCAGTGGAGGTCTTTAAGGTGACCAGAGATGTGTTCGTTGCGTGGGATGTCTAATATGAGCCTGGCTGAGGCGTTTTGGATTCGTTGTAGTTTCTTCTGGAGTTTAGCGGTGGTACCTGCGTAGAGGGTGTTTCCGTAGTCCAGTCGGCTCGTGACTAGAGCGTGGGTGACTGTTTTCCTTGTTTCGGAGGGGATCCAGCGAAATGTTTTTCTGAGCATGCGAAGAATGTTAAAGCAGGAAGAGGATACGGCGCTGACTTGTCTGTTCATTGAGAGTGAAGAATCCAGGATGACGCCAAGGTTCCGTGCGTGGTCTGTCGGGATGGGTGCATTTCCGAGGGCTTCCGGCCACCAGGAGTCGTCCCATGCAGAGGGGGATTTACCTAAGATGAGGACTTCTGTTTTGTCTGAGTTCAGTTTCAGACGGCTTTGTTTCATCCATTCGGCGACTTCTTTCATTCCTTCATGTAGGTTAGTTTTGGCGGTGCTGGGGTCCTTGGTGAGAGATAGGATCAGTTGAGTGTCATCCGCGTAAGAGATGATGTTGAGGTTGTGTTGGCGGGCGATGGCCGCGAGGGGGCTCATGTATACGTTGAAGAGGGTGGGACTGAGTGAGGATCCTTGTGGTACGCCGCAGATGATTTCAGAGGCCTCGGACTTGAATGGTGGGAGGCGGACTCTCTGGGTTCTTCCGGTGAGGAACGAGGTGATCCATTCCAGTGCCTTTCCTTGGATTCCGATGTTTCTGAGGCATTGTAAAAGGGTGCTGTGGCAGACTGTGTCGAAGGCTGCAGAGAGGTCGAGGAGGATGAGGGCGACTGTGTCTCCATTGTCCAGTAGAGTTCGAATGTCGTCTGTTGCTGCGATGAGGGCGGTCTCAGTGCTGTGTTTGGCTCGGAAGCCAGATTGTGAGGGGTCGAGTGATTTGTTGGCTTCGAGGAAGGCGGCGAGCTGGTTGTTGACAGCTTTCTCGATGACTTTGGCCGGGAATGGAAGAAGCGAGATGGGGCGGTAGTTTTTGAGTTCGGTGGGGTCTGCTGTTGGTTTTTTCAGAAGGGCGGTGAGTTCAGCGTGTTTCCAGTCTTCTGGGAAGGTAGCGGAGTTGAAGGAGCAGTTGATGACGTCTCGGAGGTGCGGAGCTATGATGGAGTCTGCTTTGTTGAAGATGTGGTGAGGGCATGGGTCTGTGGGGGATCCAGAGTGGATGGAATTCATCAGGCGTATGGTGTCCTCCGTGGAGATTGGGTTCCAGGCGTTAAGGGTGTTAACGAGGGGAAGATGGTCAGCGGATGGTAGGGTGGGTTGGCTTCCGGGTTGTTTGTCAAAGCTGTTGTGGATGTCAGCAATCTTGTTGTGGAAAAAAGAGGCTAGGGAGTCGCAGAGGGTTTGAGAGGGGGTGATGTCGTTGGAGTTGGCCGAGGGGTTGGAAAATTCCTTGACGATGTTGAAAAGTTCCTTGCTGTTGTGGGCGTTGTTGTCAAGTCGATCCTTGAATGCTGTTTTCTTGGCTTTTCGGATTAGTTGGTGGTGAGTACGGATGGCGCTTTTGAAGGCGTCCTTGGTGCTGGTGGATGGGTCTTTTTTCCAGGCCTTTTCAAGGGAGCGGCACAGTTTCTTGGACTTCTTGAGGTCATCGTTGAACCATGAGGCCTTCTTGATGCCAAGTTTGTGTTGACGTTTTTTCAGTGGTGCTAAGGTGTCGGCGGTGTTGGATAACCAAAGGGTGAGGTTGGAGGCGGCTTCGTTGGCGTTAGAAGAGAGGGCTGGGGAGGTTTGAAGGAGCGATGTGGAGATTTGCTCCGTGGTGATTTTGTTCCAGTTTCTTTGTAGAGTTGGTTGGAGGTGGATGATGGGTTTCGGCTTGTTGTAGGTGAAGTGAACGCAGCTGTGGTCAGTCCAGAGGAGATTCGTAGTGTGGCTGAAGGAGACATGGTTGCTGGAGGTGAAGATGGGGTCAAGTGTGTGACCTGCGATGTGGGTGGGGGAAGTGACCAGTTGTTTAAGTCCGAGGTTGGCGAGGTTGTCCAAGAGGGTGGCGGTGTTGCGGTCGTTGATCTTTTCAAGGTGGAAGTTGAGGTCTCCCAGAAGGATGTAGTCTTTGGAGGGGAGCGCGTGTGGGGTGATGAAGTCCGTGATGTCTTCACTGAATTTTGCGCGGGGTCCTGGTGGTCTGTAGAGGAGGGTGCCTCGGAGTGTGGTTTTGGGGTCGATGTGGATCTGGAAGTGAAGGTGTTCGGAGTTAGCGAGGTTAGCGTCAGAGCTGGTTGAGATGCGGATTGATTTTTTATGGACGATAGCGATTCCTCCTCCTGTATGGTCGGTGCGGTCCTTGCGTGTGATCTTATAGTCATCAGGGATAGCGATGGCGATGTCAGGGGCGGAGGAAGCGTTCATCCATGTTTCCGTTAGGAAGGCGACGTCAGGAGAGATGGTGTCTAGTAGGTTCCAAAGGTCAATGGCGTTGAAGGAGAAGCCAGTACATCAGCATCAGCATCAGCAGGCCATCCCCAGTCACAAGAATCCACTTCTGCACCTGTGGCTGAAGTGACCTCTCAGACACCGGCAACTGGATCATCTGCACCACACACATCAAAAACAGTGGCTGCTGTAGAGGATTGGCTAAGTTTGCTTGGGTATGGTTCTCGAAAAAAAGTCACAGGCACAGCAAAAAGTAAGCAAAGTGGAGGAACCGCTGATGACCTTGAGTCGATGGTGCAGGACTATCTGAATGACTCAACAGAGGTCTTTCTTAATGATGAGCCATTGCAGTATTGGCATGGCAAAAAACAATTGTGGCCACAGCTCTCCAACCTGGCTATAAACTATTTGTCTTGCCCACTCGCAAGTGTGTCTTCTGAACGTGTTTTCAGTGCTGCTGGTGGCATTGTAACTCCCAAACGGAGCCGCCTCTCGCCCAAAAATGTGGAGCGGCTGACAATGATCAAGATGAATCAGCACCTCATACCACCAGATTACAAAGTACGAGAAAGCACGCCGCATGAAGACAAGGAGGACGGCAACGTAGATGAGGGGATTTGTTCTCTGTTCGGTGGCACTGACCTCATCCAGCCTGAATTCGCAGAGTATGATGACGAAATCTTGTTCTTATTCCCTGACACCAAGCCCTGAAAATGAGACAATCAATCAAGAACTTTCTTTTTCGTCCTTATTCACTTTTATTCCTGTGTGCTTTGTGTCTCTCTTTCTTTGTTTTGCACAGTTAATTTAATTCAAACTTTAATCACCTAATCCCAAAAACAAGACCATCATCAGAACTGTCTTCACTTGTTTGCTTATTGATTTGAAGGTGCCGCAGTCTACATTCCTCAGGTTCACAAGTTCTGAAGAACATGCTCCTCTATCCTCCTCCTCCAGAATGCGATTTCCCTCAAAGCAGAGTGCTGGATTACGCCCAATGAAGAAAGATTCAGCACTTGTGGGGGTGTTGTACTTCTTTGCGGGTGAGTTGACAGATTTGGGCCCATTGCTGTGAAGCTCTAATAATGGACAAAAGTGTTTTGGACCAAATATGAGGTGGAAATTTCTTGACGTTTTTGCTGACTTGCTTGCCTTTGAGGTGCTCTTTGGCGGGGTTCCGGGTGTTTGTGGGTAATTTTTGGTGTCTGGGAGCACTGCTGCGACAGTCTAATCTTGATTGCATTTGCTTTTCAGGAAATCCGTGGTGGAAAACAGGAGTTATGATGATTGATGATGATGATGACCTAGCTGCACAGCGCCACGTTTGGACCGAAGGCCGAGAGATATTGTAAGTATGAGATTGAGCTTTTTCGCTGTTTGGGGGTGTTGTCGGGTCGTTTTTTCCGGGTGGGTTGGCGGGTCTTGCCTGGGGCATTCCTGGGAAGGTCTAATACCGGATAGAAGTGTTTTGGACAAAATCCTGAAGGAACAGCCTTTATTTTTGCTATTTCTTCTGTCATCTTGCTCAATGTAGCGTTTTGGGGGGCTTCCTGCTGTTCGTGGGTGGGTTGCGGCCGGGGTCTCTGTCGAAGCACTGCTGCGACAATCTAATCTTGATTGCATTTGCTTTTCAGGAAATCCGTGGTGGAAAACAGGAGTTATGATGATTGATGATGATGATGACCTAGCTGCACAGCGCCGCGTTTGGACCGAAGGCCGAGAGATATTGTAAGTATGAGATTGAGCTTTTTCGCTGTTTGGGGGTGTTGTCGGGTGGTTTTTTCCGGGTGGGTTGGCGGGTCTTGCCTGGGGCATTCCTGGGAAGGTCTAATACCGGATAGAAGTGTTTTGGACAAAATCCTGAAGGAAACACCAGTTTTGGCACTATTTGTAAGTTAGGGTTCGTTAGGGTTAGCCCTAGCAGCAGGATTGCATGTGTTTCGGGGGGTTCTATTGCAACACAGTTCTGGTGTTGTAGAGCACTGTTGGAGCGATGCTGGCTATGGATACTTTTGCTTGCTTGCAAGTGGTTTGAATACAATCCACGGTCTGTATTTGGGCCTACTGTTACTTTCAAAGTACGTTTTGTAACCATTTTTCTGCTAGGCATCGTTTTTGGAGATCTGATTGGGGTTCTTCTACATTTTTGCGACTGGCTTTAGTAAGGGTCTTGGTGGGAGCATTGCTGGGAAGGTCAAATTTTGTTCTAAAACAGAGTTTACAGTACACCTACCTTGAGGGGAAAGATCCGCTATAATATTTTGGCCATACTTATTTATCCTTAAAAAGGTGACTCAGACAGAGCACGCAATTTCAAAAATATTGTACTGTCTATTAGGGAAATCAAAGTGTCACATTTTGAACCACACAGCGTACATACCTTTTATTTATTTATCAGTGGTATTGTAATAGCACTTCCTGTTTTCCGTTCAATAATTACAGGCCGGGTTTCAGTCAACATCCGCCAGGCAGGCAGTGGACAGGGTGTCTTCTGTCAGTGGTCACCAACATTGATGGACGAAGCGTCAGCTGGAATGGAGGAGTGCCGCCAATAAGAGGAATTGTTTGCTGCATGCAACTTACTTACCAAATTCAAGGACAACTCCAACAACATACGCAATACAGATACAGTATCCATTGTTTTATTCTATGAGTGTGACTGCATGTGCTTAGCTTTACTTTGTAACCAAAGATTGTCTTTATCTTCAATTATTGTTTGTCCATGCTCTGCTTTTCTTTTCTTCTCTCAACAAAACCTACCCAAAAAGAAACCCCCATTCCCATCCATTTTACAAACCCTAACCCTCTTCCCCCGGGCTGTGTTGTTTTGCTTGATGTCTGACTAAAATGACATCAATAATTCCACACACTTGCTGGGGAGGATAAGGTCATAGCAACAGGCTGGTGAAGGAATACGAGGATATCTTCTAGACTTACTCAGCTTCAGTACTATATCTTCTAGTAGTAGTAGCCAATGTCAAATAAATTCAACGCAAGTACTAGTTATACTTGCAAGCAAATACTTTACCATTTGTTAGGCTACATTATGGCACTGTTCTGTCTGTCACCTGCTATATTCTCGATCGTACCGTAACCGTTGTAATGCTACAGTAAGGACAAACAAGGTTTCGTTTTCTTTTTTTCCATAGGCATGCAACTGCCACTGTGTCACACCACTAGCACCACCGCAATGAGGAAATGTCACCCGCCCAGGATTGACAACGTTAATCCCCATTTCACGTGGAGCCAGCCCTGGGCCTAGCCCTAATTTCTAACACAAATTACAGGTAAGATAAGCGTTTGGTGGGAGGTAGTATAATGGAGTATTATTTCGGAGTAGACAAGAGATTGACGGTTGTACTACTAAAGTCCTACGACTGTTCAGGAAAACAAAGTTACTGTTACACCCCCGCCCCCCACCCACCAGACTGAAAAGCAGTAAAAAACAGGTATGGTCAGATAAAGTTTAAAAATATATTTATGTAGCCCTAACAAAATAATCTCCCTCACCCACCCTAACCCCAACGATTGTCTTTGAAACGTCCCAAAACGATCCCAACTCCCAAATCCCACCCCCCAAAAGTCTATAAAAAAAGGGCAAGGGACACTCCACTACTGGAGGGTGCTGGTGCTGGTGCATTTTGCGGCATGGGCATCATACTCCTTGCGGAGGGTGGCAAGCTCGGAGCGGAGGCCCTTAACCAAGTTCTTATACTTCAGGACCTCCTGCTCCAGGTTGGACATTCGGACTCGTAGGCGGCGTTGGCGTTCCTTGCAGCTCCTGTGGGGGGCAGCTGGTATTTCTGTTGCTTGGCGGTGGCAGTTGTCTTTGTTAGCCCGGCTCGGTCCCGCTGGCTTAGTCACGGAGGAGGATGCAGTGGTCACAGTCGAGGATGTTGTTGTTGCCCCGCTCGACTGCGTGTCCTCCTCCTCCTCCAGGGCCACCAGCCGCCGATATTCGGCGACAGTGGCCTCCAGCCTCCGTTGCCGGGCCATTCTAGCCTGCTCCCTCCGTGTTGTTGATTTGGAAGGAGCAACTATATGAAGAAAGAAAGACATAGTCTGTAACCAATGCTCCTTAGCATTAATAACACAAAGTGATTGAGCCGAAAGTTGGGTCACAGTACAAGTAGCAAATTGAAAGCACAGTACATAACTATTGAGGACAGTATCTATGTAACCTCCCACTTCTGCATCCTTGCTCTAACATTAGTGGTAGTTTAATGAACAAATTCTACGACCACTATGGACTTCCATTACAGTCGACTATGACAGTACACCAGTCTTATTCTTCTTCTTCTCTCTTGTTTAGGGAAATTGGTACGTTATCTTATGCAAGCCGGCAGAATGACATGGACAGCACAGTGAACTTGCACCCGAGAAAAAAAGTTGCACACCATGATGAGTGAGACAGACTTGCGTTACTGTACCGGTCCAGTACATGCAGGTGGTGAAGCTATTACTTTTCTATTATGGGTGGCACTGAGAATACTCTGTTACAAGGGCTACTGCTTAATTAATTTACCTTTCACCCTACAGTGCAAATGAGTACTAGAAAAGGAAAATGAAGAAGCTAACTAATTTGATTATCTATCACTTCACATGGGACGTATTTGATGACATATGGGATGACTTTAGGTGCTTTGCTTAATATTGAGTGAACAGTGATACACCCACACATGAATGACGTACTACAAGTAAACTAAAGTTATTAAGAGAGGTACGGAGTGTCCACCGTAATAACCAGATATATGCTGTGATTGCAGACGCAATACAAAGTACTGCTACTATTCATGGTAGTATTGGACACATTTACAATTTCTTTTCCTTGCCTTCCCTGCACTGGAACGGACGTGCGGGTGCGGTGGTACATGCTCTTCAAGGTAACACTTACTTCATCTGGCGACCATCTACTCTCTCTAGATACACATGTGCTATCTAAGAGTCAGAGAATACCATGATCCAGGCATCCATTCAGTCAAAGTATACGCACACATACAGTTTCTGTTTCACCCACCCAGGCTGCTGTCCTTCCACCCATCCTTGCTTCATCATTGACCCAGCCATGCACCATACCATATTCTTTCCTTCCCAGCCACCTCGGGGGCCAAGCAAACACATATCGTTCTTCTTTGCCAGCCATCATACAAGTTCGCGTCCCACTTACTTACACCCTTCTTTCGCTTTTCGTTCATCCCATCCATCACGTTCGTCTAAGAACTTATTGGGATTCTTCTCACCAAAAACTTCACAGCTAAGTCGAAGTACATTTCGAGGAGGCTACTACCTGGTTGATTTGTAATACACCCGTGCAGAAAGCACACTATGCAGTCTTCAATCTCAATAAGTAAGGAATATATAGCTTACCTGTTTCCGCCACCACCGTTTGAACCCCCACAGGACCGTCCGCCGGCTCTTGCACCGCCTCCTCCCCAGAGTCCGCCGAGTCCTCGCCCAACACAGCCACCTCCGCGCTGGCCCCGTCACCAGATGTTACACCTACAAAGTACATTTAAGAATGTTAGAATACACCACTCACTACTATATAATATTTGGTCTAGGAGAAATGTTAAAAAAACTGAATACAATGTAATAATTTGTGACTGTCTACTCCAAAGTAAAAATGTCCCATTTTCCAGGGAAGGCTGTTGTCTTGCTGCACTTTTATGCACAACTGATGAATGCTTGCTTTTGATTTTTAACACGCACCACTTTTTCTCCTAACAGACAGAAGCTTGACTCCTAAGAACACGACCAGGATCAAGTTCAAACCAGGTGAGAGCTCGGCTCGACCACAAGAAATGTGTCCAATTAATCGTCAGCACTAACCACTTTTCCGTTTTCAGTTAAATAGTTTTATGACAAAGTAGATTTTAATAAATGTGTTTACTTTTAATAAAGCTTTTAAACTTAAATAGACTCTGTGGTTTTTGTTCCTCCAGACTAGAGTGGATGAGCTAAAGGTTTTGGAATTTTTGCAAGCATGAGTGCCTCTGACACTTCTTGACTGTGCTGTGACTCCGTACTCTCTTGTCCTGCGTACGATAATCTAGAGATCATTGGGGATCAATAATCGGTGACTTCGGGAGCTGAATGACTCTGCCACACTATCAAGTCAGTAAGGAGACAGTGCATAGAGCTATTGCTGAATAGAATGGGAGTCCAATGGAATTGCCAAATATCCAATCTTAGTTAGCTACACAGACAGACTAATAAGAATAGTCTAGTAATACCACAGGGAGTCATATTCGAGGCAGGATAAGAATTTATATCCAGTCTACAAGAAGATCAAAGACGATTTAGAAAAAATCGAATGAGGAACGCTAGGAAAAAATAGGTACTCTTTATTAAAATGTAAACTTACTGGGGCCAGCAAAGGAGCCCTCGCCTGCCCGATCCTGGCCTGCATCCTCAGCACCCTCCTCCTGTGTCCTCTTGCCCTTGGGGGGAGCTGATGTACAACATGAAAGAAAGAAAAACCAGAAAACATGGATGAGATTTTTCAACCAAATCAAACATTTCAAAAGAACAATAACAAAATATTTTGGAGAAATAGCAAATAGATAGACAACTATTCCACGGGATCTATCTCATGTGGTATACTACGTTATTCGTATTGCCGGATTTGCGGAACGTTGACTTAGAAAGTTCCTATGTAACTCAATAAACAGACTACTAAAGAGGTTTGCCTAGGCCTGGCACTGCAGGCAGCAGTCCGCAGCACACGAAGTGACAGACAAAGTCCATCCTGCTTGCAGATCAGTGAATACTCAAACTATCAATCCACCCACCACCGCCACTATTTCTTCTTATAGCCATGTGTCTAAAGGAAGGACTGGACTTCAGTCTGTTGGGGCTGATTTAGAAGTCCCTTGCGGCTCATTTTCCTCCATTGTTGCGTGCCTTTTGTGACGCAGCGGCAGAACAAAAGACTCGCCATGGTGTTGGTGCGGCGTATATATTAAAAAAAAACACATATGGGCATATGGGCGATGCATCACGTTGTAAAGCCCTGCGCCATCAGGGGGCGTTCCGGCGCAAGGGAGGGCGTACCTGCGCAGGAACGAATCCTAAAAGTGGCTGAGGGAAATCTACAAGATGTCAATCAGTCACTTTTAGGACAATGATGCATGACTCAAACCCTGCGCGCTTGAAGCCGACGTACGGCTTGATGCAGCATTGGGGAGATAGGGTACCCCAGAGCATTGCTGGAGCTGCGCCATCGTTGGCACGCAACTCCAGCAATGCGCTGCCTTTACGGCACAGATGCGTAAGGCTTCTGTGACGTTTTGGGCCAATGGGTGGTGGTGGCATGGCACACAATTACTGCCGCATCCCTGCTACTTTGCAGGGATGCGCCGGTAATTGAATATTTACACTACACTCATACATAATTTCTCAGGCCAATGAAATGCTTCTGAACACAACATACAAAACAAAGAAGCATAGTAGCAAGCAAGGCTACTGAGAAGGAGAGCAGTGTACCTGAAATGCATAGAAGATTTTGAAATATAATTTACCTCAATGTAATCGGCAGCATTATTGCTCTTGGTAAAGAACAACGATTTGCAAATAACAGAGCCGGATAAAACAGAGTAGTAAATGAATAGCTACTACTACTCACCAAGCCCGGGGACCTCTACGCCGAGCGCGTCCAGCAAGTCCCGTTCCCGGTCCATGACATCGGTCCAGCGGTGGGTGGCCTGGTTATATGTGCGCCGGACCCCAGAGAGCTGAAACATGGCCCGGCACACCTTCTCCCACGCTTGCGGCGCTCCCGGATGCCATAGCCAGTCGCGATCTTGCCGCCTCCCAGGATCGTCTTGGGGAGGCGGCGCTGGACGTGGAAGATGAGTGCCGCCACTTCCTCCGCGCTGAAGATCTCCCGCGGGACCACTTGCTCCCCCCTCAAATGCCCGCACGGGAGCCGGGCACGGGGTGCGGGACCCTTCCCCTTCTCAGGGTGCTTCCCGGCTCCCTTTACCATGGTCTGGGCAGAAATACAGTTAAATGATAAACAAGAAATAGAATAGTGAAGAAGAAAAGAAAAGAGTTTAAAAAAGTAGTTTAAAAGTAACTAAAAGCAGCAGAAAACACAAAAATATAGAGCTAGAAAAATAGAGGGATAGATAATAAGTAAAATTAGATCAAATAAACTTCAAACAAGCAAAGGATGGCAGAGATTGAGAGAGGATAGAGAAAGCACGCCCAGAACCATAGCAATGAATGAGAAACAAGATGGCCGCGCCCGTTCACGACCGCGTGGGTAAGTTCGCGCGAGATTTTCCTCGCGAACACGCGCGAAATTGTACTAGCGAGCAGCACACTTTGCGAGATTACACATAGCGGCCGGAAACGGAATTACGTCACGCAAACAAGATGGCCGCGCCCGTGTACGACCGATAGGGTAACTTGGCAAACGTATAGCTAGAAGCGCCTCGCGAACACGCGCAAGATCACGCGAACATACACGTCGCAAAAAAAACAATTTTGTATTCGCACGCATTCGCGGCTTCCGAAATCGATCTCGCACGGATTCACGCCCCAAAAAACGCGCGAAATTGCAGAAAAAACGATTTTAGCTAAACTGAAAGCAATGAGCAGGTGCAAAAGTTCAAACTTAACATTAGTAACATTCAAGGTAGTGCTTCCTGAGGGGCCCCTCCAGAGTTTGCAACTATTCTATGACCCTGCTATGACCCAAACAGCAGGCTCATAGAATAGCTACAAGTAGACCATAAAGGTCCTGTGAAAAAAAATTTCACTGCAACAAAAAGCAAATTACAGATAAGGAAGGAAGCAGGTGCCAGCCAGACTGGAACTTTCAAAATTACTGACACATTAATGACCCACAAATTAATTGATGGCAGTTGAAGAAGGGCAGGTGTGCTTGCTTTTTTCAACCACCATAATCTACAGTGATAAATAAACCTAATGGGTGGCAGTGAGGATGTACCAGAGGGTGGCATGGGTGTCCCAGAGGGTGGCAGTGGTGAAACAGAGGGTGCTGTGAACCTGTGATGATAAACCAGACGTAGAAACAACATAGTCGCGGCCGTTGCGAGCCAAAAAGTAAGTTCGCAATTGCGAACTTGTCCCAAAATCGGCGCGAACGCGCGCCAACACAAAAAACGGGAAAATCCGCAAATCCGCTAGAGTTCGCGTATCTTCGCGGATTGCGAATCCGTAAATCCGCAATTTCGCGTACGCGAGATCCGCTAGATCCGCCCATGCTTAAAGATCATCAACACTCAACTCACCACCGCCCTAGAATCCAACAACTCACTCGACCCCTCACAGTTCGGTTTCAGAGCTAACCACAGCACCGAGACCACCCTCATCGCAGCCACAGACGACATCAGATCCCTGACAGACAAAGGAGAGACTGTGGCACTCATACTCCTGGACCTCTCTGCAGCCTTCGTGGTTGGTCCCTTTTCTTTTCTTCAACCACCCAGGCCATCTCCGTGTGGCGTGCACTCCACACGAATCTCCCTGGTTGCGTCCTACCCCTAGGACACACTTTTCTCTTCTTCCGATGGCCAAACCAGGCATCGCACCTTTCTTCCTGTCGCTCCCTCTTCATTTCAGGTCGGTGTCATCAGACCTCGTCTGGGTCCCGTCCATGGACCTCTTCTTGATCTATTCAGTTACTATGCCTTTGATCTTCTGGCATGTCTTCACAGTCGTGATCTTCTGACTGTCAGCTTCTCCTTTCTTTTTCCGGGCGACCATGTGACTGGTCATCTTCTCATTTCCTTTCCGGGCGACCAACTGCCTGGTCATTTTCTCCTTTTCTCTCCGGGTGACCAACTGCCTGGTCATCTTCTCCTTTCCTTTCCGGGTGACCAACTGCCTGGTCATCTTCTCCTTTTCTTTCCGGTGACCAACTGCCTGGTCATCTTCTCCTTTTCTTTCCGGGCGACCAATCTGACTGGTCCGCATCTGGCGGTGACTTTTTGGCAAGTCATCTTCGCTGTGACCTACTGACAGGTCTCCGAGGACGCGATCCCTGCGTTACTTGGTCGTGGTGGTGTGGAGTTCCTTCACTCCTTGCGCGGTCCTGCGCAATGTTGTGCTGTCCTGACGTGTGGAGTTACTTCACTCCATGCGCGTTCCTGCGCAGTCGTGGCGTGTTTTTGGCGCATTCCTGCGTCGTTTCTTGAAGTGTCCCTTGCGCTTCTGGCGCGTCCCGGCGCCGTTTCCTTGCGTGTTCATGTATTTTCCGGCGCGTTCCTGCGCTGTCTCCTGGATACTTCTTGCGCTTCCTGGGGTGTTCCTGCGTTTCTGGCGCATTCCTGCACTGCTGGTGAGGCAGTGTTCCTGTGCTTCTAGTGCGCACCTGCTGTGCTGACCTTTGTTCCTTGCTGCTCTTTGAGCGCTTTGCAGCCTGTTGTCCCCTGCTGGGAGTCTGCTGTCCTGTGGCACACTTGGGGCTGCTAGGGCAAAGCTGCAGTGATCACTCCCTTGCTGCAGGCTTATCTGGAAGCTGTCTTTTTCTTTTTACTGCAGTGTCCCTAAAAGGCCACTAGATGGCAGTGTCGCAATACCTGTAGCAATGCACTTCGTTCGGATTTTCCCAGATGGAGCTGAGCTGCCGGTGCTGGGCTACGTGGATGACAGGTAGGTCCTTTTTATTTCATTTTCCGGAGGCAGGCCGGCACAGGCATTTCCTCTGCAATGCCACTCGGGGAAAAACCATTTATGTGACAGGCATTTCCTTTGCAATGCCACACGGGGAAAAAGCCATTTCTGGGAGCGTGGAGGGGCACTGTTGGCAGTCACTTTTCCCCGGTCCCTGCCCCTCGCAGCAGGCAAAGTGTTCACGGGCTGCGGGGGAGGGGTCGCTCTGATCGGCCTCGCAGGGGGGCTGGTGCCGATCCTTAATGCGGGTGAGCTCCGCTTTGATTACTGAGTGCCCTGCAGATCCCCATACACTGCGGGCGCTCCGCAGTCGATCATTGTCCCTTCACTGTTGGGGCATATGGCGCTTCGCTGTGGGGCAATCGCGGGTGGACTCCGCTTACTTCAATTAGGAGCCCGGTAGCTCTCCTCACGCTGCGGGCTCCTTTCCCCACCGCCACGGCAGGTTTGATCAGACGCTGCACGGCTGGGCAGAGGTGGTTGCATGCAGGCCGCGGGTGGGCTCCGCGAGCCTTGCTTGATTACGGGGCAGTTGCGACCGACGTTGCGTCGCTGCGGGCAGGCCGCGGGTGGGCTCCACGAGTCCTGCTTAATTACGGGCGCCGCTTGTCATGTAGTCACGGGGGGTCGCTCCAGGCTTGCGCGGCCCCCTCCCAGGCATTTCGCAACGCCCGGGCTCACCTTCGGCCGACGGCCTTTTCGACCACGCGGGTGGGCTCCGCGGAGGTTTCACCGAGCGTTGGCGGCCGATGCAGGTGGGCTCTGCACGGCTCTCTCTTCACCCCAGGCAGGGGCGCAGTCGCGGCCGACGCGGGTGGGCTCCGGTCGGTCCGCTCCTTTTCCTCGGCACTTCGGGCCGCGCCTCCACGTGGCGCTCGGTTGCGGCCGGCACAGGTGGGCTCTGGTCGGTCCGCTTCACTTTCCCCTCACGCCGGGAGGCTCGCACTGGGCATGGAGGTGCGGGGGGAGCTCCCGGTCACCTCTGCTTCATGTTCTCGGCCTGGGGCACTGCACACGCCCCTCGGGCCTCTCGGCGGCCTGCGCCGCTTCCCCGGAGTGGTGCCCTCCACATGGGCAGTGCCCTTCTTCTTTCCCGGGGGCGTTCAGCTGCGGCACGCGTGGCTAGCGTCCGCCCTCCTCGTCGCCAATGTAATGTTGGGGGCCCTGGGCCCTCATTGCTAAAAGGACTGACGCAGACACAGGCAGTTACTTGGTACAACTGGCCCAGAGCACATGGGCTCGGCCCCTTTTATTAAAGCTGTGTCACCTGACCAGTCACATCAGTTGTGGGTGGGTGTTCAGTGTGCTGGCTTACAAAGCACTAGACTGCTGACCGTGATTCTGGATCACTACAGAAAGGATTGTAATAGAAAAACACCTAGAAATTAACCAAGTGAAGAAGCTCTCACGTCTTGCAATGCTTTTACTAAATCAAACCTAGTGGACTTACTTCCCCCTGGCGCCGTGCTCCCCAAACATGCCGCACACATCCCATGCCTGGATAGCGAGGAATTAGTAGCAGGAACGATGGCTGCTGAGCCGAACTTCTAAATCACTGAGGCTGCTCATAAATTTTCTACTGCAAGTTCTGTCTCAGGGGTTAACACTATGTGGCTGATGCCAGTGTTCCAGCTGTACCAGCCAGCCCATCACTGCATCCGGTCAACTCGTGGAGGTGAGAGAACTCGGATGTATGGCATGGCTGTTAGAACGAAGTGCAGTGACTACTGGGACTGCGTCTCAGATGGGCAAAGGTCGGAAAAAGTGGCATCTGTGGCAACATGTCCTTTGGTGCAGCTCCTCTTAACCCTCACCAGACCTGATCTTGATCCTGATTTATTTTGGGCTGTGCTGTGCCTGAGGGCCAGCATGCTAAATTGAACAGTAATTGATATTGTTGTGGCCACTAATCCGGGACCGAAAAAGTTGGAATTTGTGTGCTTATTGTGCCATTGTGCTATCCTGCCTTCAGCCTGGTATGTGGGCTGTGTTATTATTTAAGACTTCAGTTTTCTTCAATCTTCTCCGAGGCCTGCAACATCCACTAGACATTTGACATTAGCCTGGTTAATTACAGTGACAGTTGCAGAAATGTTCATCTTTCAGCTCACAGCTTCTGCCTTCTTCTACAGTCTGCAAAAAAAACCTTATACAGAATCCAGAACAATGTAATGCATTCACTCCAATACGCCATTCCAGTTTGAACCCAGCCATATGCAAATTAGTCTTAACCCTGTGCCCAATGGGAACAGTCCAGCCCAAACTGCCAGGCCAGGTCCTCTGTGGACTGGAAAGAAGCATCCTAGGACCAGTTTCACAGAAACACAGGACCCTAGTCTGAGCATACCCGCCCCACCAAGGGTAGGTCGCTCCCCCTGCCTCGTGCAGCGCCACCAGTGCTCTCTGCCATCTGCTGGTCTCTCTCTCTTTTATTCTCTCCACAGATTCCCCTTCGTTGTGTGACCTCTTTTTGTGCCTCTGTTTTCCCTCCACAGATTCCCCTTCGTTGTGTGACCTCTTTTTGTGCCTCTGTTGTGTGACCTCTTTTTGTGCCTCTGTTTTTCCCTTCGTTGTGTGACCTCTTTTTGTGCCTCTGTTGTGTGACCTCTTTTTGTGCCTCTGTTTTTCCCTCCACAGATTCCCCTTTGTTGTGTGGCCTCTTTTTGCGCCTCTGTTTTTCCCTCCACAGATTCCCCTTCGTTGTTTGACCTCTTATTTGTGCCTCTGTTTTTCCCTCCACAGATTCCCCTTCGTTGTTTGACCTCTTTTTGTGCCTCTGTTTTTCCCTCCACAGATTCCCCTTCGTTGTTTGACCTCTTTTTGTGCCTCTGTTTTTCCCTCCACAGATTCCCCTTCGTTGTGTGACCTCTTTTTGTGCCTCTGTTTTTCCCTCCACAGATTCCCCTTTGTTGTTTGACCTCTTTTTGTGCCTCTGTTTTTCCCTCCACAGATTCCCCTTCGTTGTGTGACCTCTTTTTGTGCCTCTGTTTTTCCCTCCACAGATTCCCCTTCGTTGTTTGACCTCTTTTTGTGCCTCTGTTTTTCCCTCCACAGATTCCCCCTCGTTGTTTGCCATCCTTACAATCCTCTAAAAACTCTCCAAAACTCTCTTCTCTCCCCCTCAGATCCCCCTTCACTCTCCCTCCGCTCCCCCACTCCCGCCACCCCCTTCCCGCCGTTTTCGCCCGCAAATCGGCCTTCTCCCCGCCTACCCGCCCGTCGCCCACCTCCCAGCTGACCCCTCCTCCCCCAGCTACCCCATAAATGGCGGCCGCGCCGTTGGCGCGCCAAAGGCGCGCCTAAGGCAAGCCCATTTGCGCCCATCCGCGCCTGGACCGCACCCAGCGCCAGGACCGTTGGCCCCCACCCCCCCGCCGGACCTACAACTCCGCCACCCTCACCGCCCTCAACCACGGACACACACCGAGTTGCTGCCACACAACCCCGAAGCGAGCCCATGGACCTTTCTCCTGCCGAAACTGCCGTTTCACCTGCCTACAAACACCCAACACACCCAACAAGAACAACTCCCCCGGAAACAAACACGAATGCATCCTGATCGACACCCGATCTGTCCACAGGCACGCCATCGAAATATGGAGCCTCATCGACTCCGCAACCTCGGACATCGCCTTCCTCACCGAGACCTGGATGAACCCCTCCTCGGCTCCCGACATCGCCATAGCCATCCCCGACGGCTACAAAATCATCAGGAGAGACCGCACTAACCACACCGGAGGAGGCATCGCCATCGTCCACAAGAGCTCCATCCGCATAACAACCAACACCGACAACACGCTCCCCGACGCCGAACACCTCCACTTCTCAATCCACAGCGACCCCAAATCCACCCTCAGAGGCACCCTCATCTACAGACCACCAGGACCTCGCACAAAATTCAGCGAAGACATCGCAGACTTCATCAGCCCACACGCACTCCCCTCCACCAACTACATACTCCTAGGGGACTTCAACTTCCACCTAGAGAACCACGCAGACAAGAATACCACCACCCTACTGGACAACCTCGCCAACCTCGGACTGAAACAGCTGGTCAACACCCCCACCCACTACGCCGGACACACACTCAACCCGATCTTTTCCTCCAGCAAACACATCTCCTTCAGCCACACCACCAAACTATCCTGGACGGACCACAGCTGGGTCCACTTCAGCTTAAAAAAAAAACACCGTACACCACCACGCCCAACAACCACCAAGAAGACAATGGAACCGAGTCACCACCGAACAACTCACCACAGCCCTCTCCCAGAACCCAGCCACCAGCACCGCAGACCCCAACGAAGCGGCCACCAACCTCACGAACTGGATCTCAGACTGCGCCAACCTACTGGCCCCCCTGAAGACCCAGGTATACAAAGACAACCACAAGAAAAACTCCTGGTTCACCCCCACCCTCAAGGACTCCAAAAAAGAATGTCGCACCCACGAAAAAACCTGGCGCCTCAATCAGACCGACGAGAACATGTCTGCTCTCAAGAACGCCACCCGCAAACACCACCAACTCCTCCGCGCAGCAAGAAAATCATCCTTCAAAGACAGGCTCGAAAACAACGCCCACAATAGCAAGGAACTATTCAGCATCGTCAGGGAACTCTCTAACCCCGATGCTGAAAACAACGCCATCCCCCCTCTCAGGATCTCTGTGACTCCCTCACGGCTTTCTTTCACCACAAGGTCACCGATATTTACAACAGCCTCTCCACATCCAACACGAACCCACCTCCGGAAACCGACACTGACAACACCACCATCCACACCTGGAACCCAACCACTGCCGAGGAAACCACCCGCATCATGAACTCCATCCACTCAGGATCCTCATCCGACCCATGCCCGCACCACATATTCAACAAAGCCAACAACATCATCGCACCCCACCTACGAGACGTCATCAACGCATCACTCACCTCCGCCACTTTCCCCGAAAACTGGAAACACGCCGAACTCAACGCCCTCCTAAAGAAACCTACAGCAGACCCCACCGAACTCAAAAACTTCTGGCCCATCTCGCTCCTCCCATTCCCCGCAAAAGTGATTGAAAAGATCATCAACACTCAACTCACCACCGCCCTAGAATCCAACAACTCACTCGACCCCTCACAGTTCGGTTTCAGAGCTAACCACAGCACCGAGACCACCCTCATCGCAGCCACAGACGACATCAGATCCCTGACAGACAAAGGAGAGACCGTGGCACTCATACTCCTGGACCTCTCCGCAGCCTTCGACACGGTATGCCACCATACTCTAATACGGCGCCTCAACAACGCGGGCATCCGAGGCAAGGCCCTGGAATGGATCACCTCCTTCCTCTCCGGAAGAACACAAAGAGTCCGTCTCCCCCCCTTCAGATCTACAGCCACTGAAGTCATCTGCGGCGTCCCACAAGGATCCTCCCTCAGCCCCACCCTCTTCAACATTTACATGACCCCCCTGACGAACATCGCACGCAAACACGGACTCAACATCATATCCTACGCCGACGACACTCAGCTCATCCTCTCCCTCACCATCAACCCCACCTCAGCAAGAACCAGACTACACGAAGGCATGAAGGAAGTAGCGGACTGGATGACAGACAGCCGGCTTAAACTCAACACCGATAAGACGGAGGTCCTAATCCTCGGCCCTACTCCCGCCGCCTGGGACGAATCCTGGTGGCCTCCCGCCCTGGGCAGCACTCCCCAACCCACCGACCACGCTCGCAACCTCGGCTTCATCCTGGACTCGTCCCTCTCCATGAACAGACAGGTTAATGCGGTGACATCGCCATGCTTCAACACCCTCCGCATGCTCCGCAAAATCTTCCGCTGGATCCCCACCGACACCAGGAAGACCATCACCCACGCCCTCGTCACCAGCCACATGGACTATGGAACACTCTGTACGCCGGCATTACTACCAAACTACAGAAGAAGCTTCAACGAATCCAGAACGCAGACGCACGACTCATCCTGAACATCCCCCGCCAACACCACATCTCCGGACACCTGAAGAAACTTCACTGGCTCCCAGTCAGCAAGAGGATCACCTTCAGGCTCCTCACCCACGCACACAAAGCCCTTCACAACCTCGGAGCAAAACTCATCAACCACCGCCTCTCCTTCTACTGCCCCCCTCGCACCCTACGCTCGACAGGACAAGCCCTAGCAGCCATGCCCCACATCCACAGGGCCACCGCCGGGGGCAGGTCCTTCTCCTACCTGGCAGCAAAGGCCTAGAACTCTCTTCCCAGCCACCTGCGTGCCACACAGGACCACCTCTCCTTCAGAAGGCAGCTCAAGACCTGGCTTTTTGAGCACTGACCCCTCCCCCCCCAGCGCCTTGAGACCCCCACGGGTGAGTAGCGCGCTTTACAAATGCAAATGATTGATTGATTGACAAATGCAAAAAGAACAATTGCTGGACAGAGCAGAACAATGTCATACATTCACCCCAGTACAAAGATCTGGGACTATAGCCGTTGTTTTTTTGCTCCCCACGACATTCCAGTGTGAACACACACATATGCAAATTAATCTTGACCCTGTGCCCAATCAGAACAGTCCAGCCCGAATAGCCAGGTCAGGTCCTCCCTGGACTGGAAACAAGCATCCTAGGACCGGTTTCGGGGTGCACACTTTGCCACTGGATTCAAGCTAGCCTGGCTGATGTGGAGTGTTACCCTGAAACCAGTTCCAAGATGCTTGTTTCTGGTTCTGGGAACACCTGCTTGCCAGTTCGGGCTGGACTGTTCCCATGATGCATAGGGTTAAAACTGAATTGCATATAGCTGAGTCTGAACTGAGGTGGCAAAGTGAGCTAAAGAACGATGATGGATTCAACCTAGGTCTGTGACTTGGGCTGAGAATCTGAAATATGTCAGTGCTCTGTCTCTCATCTCGTTGTGTTTGCTTTGTTCTTCGACAGTCTGACCTTTAATGACTACGGACTACAGACTGTGGTCACTGGTTGTCTGTGTGGGTAGAAGCGGCAGCTGCAATATAAGTGGACATTGCTGCTGTGTGCTGTGTCATGATGCTGCAGACTTTAGTTTTAATGGACTTTCCAGGCCTTGCTGCACATTCATGTTCCTCTGAGCATTTTACTCTCGGATAGTTTATTTTTTTTAGCATTGTTTCATGCTCCTGGCATACAATTGTGTTTGCCTGAACTACACCTGGTCCTTCCTGTTGTTTGCTCTGCTGCTTGCTACTTGGTGCTACCTGGTGTGTCTTTAGTCATCCACGAGCTCTGTTACAAGTTACAGGCTTGTCGGGGAAAGCTGCTGTTTGGATACTGCCACCGAAGTCACGCTATTAGGATTCACTTCTGGGCTTTCCGTTTCACATTTGTTTTATATTTATTCTACATTTGCTCTCTCCCTTGCTTATTGACTACGGCGAAACAGAAGGCCACAGAGGGGAGTGTGGGGCCGGTAAAGAGAAAAAATGTAAGAAAAATCATAAATCTATCATGGACAACTGTGTACTCGACAGGATTGATGATCTTTTTATGGAATGGGAACAGATACTAACTCCAGATTCCACCATACTACCCTCTACTGCTGCTCCTATACTTCCAGCTTCTAATGTTGCAGGAATCGAGCAGTCAGTTCCGGGAATGTTTTAGAGATCCAGGGGGCAGGAGCAGGAACAGACCCCAATCACTCAGATTGCAGAAAGTTCTCCTTCCCCATTACATTGGGGCCTCTTCCCCCTCTGCTGTCATAAATACCAATTTAAATGTGGTTAATGTTGTTGATGTGGCTCATTTTCCTTGCAGTAATCGTTTTGTGTCCCTTGAGCGATTCACAAGCTGATCGGATAAATGTTATTATCTGAAGTCACTGAAAGTACTAATCATGAACAGCATTCTTCTTTTGATTAGCCTGTGCCTGGATGTCCTTGTAATACTAAAGAAGTCTTTCTGATTTCCCTTGTTTAATCCTTGAAGGAGGAGGTGGGTGCCCTAAAATCGCTGGTTTTTATTTTTGAACCTCGATAGTGAATACATTACTAACTACTAATAGGACTCAAGCAAACCCTCATCTTTGCTCGAGTGCCTTTTCCTCTGGGCCCTTATGCCCTACACATAAACCACCGACCAATTTCGAAAAACATAGGGCCTTATTTATGAAGGTCTTGCACCGCCAGTGCGTCACTTTTAAAATGGGAAAATGTGACGTACTAGTGGCGCAAGACCTTCATAAATGAGGCCCATAATCTATAGAGACTCTTGCCCTCATGTGACGCACAGACACAGATGACTGTAGCCGATGGCATAAATCACCAGCCATACAGAGAAAATATTTCCATCACTTACCCGGCTTATTCTCCAAGGAGCCCGCATGGTAACCGTGTGAAGATTAAGCTCTCTCTAAGCAGGTGGAAACATCCCGTTTATGGCTACATTACCTCCAAGCTCTCCCCCTGCTCGAAGGTGGAGACAGAAATGAATTTGAAAAGCAAAACGATCCATTGGACCCGTCATGTCCAGAAGTGTTTTTCTGTTATATGGGACAACTTTGCTAGTGTTAAAGTTCTAATTCTGGTTCAGCTGTCCTTGATTTAGATTCAGGTCTTTCTGATATGCCTGATAATCTCGTTGGCTTTGATCATAGAACTAATCTACCAGGTAATTCCAACATAGAGTTAAAATATACTAGATCTCTATCCCATGTCAGTACCGAGGGCCCTGCTTCACCTCTCAGTCTTATTGACTGACTTGAGGAAGCATCCGAGGGAGACTTACAGGAGACTTACTAATCACTATTCAGTGCCAGTCCATTTTATGTTGGTGGGTCTAGTCCAGAGTCTAACCTGCCTCTCCCAAATGTGTGAATAGTAAAGACTCCTAGTGTACGTAGCCCTATTCCAGTTAAGGCTATCATGGAAGGGATGTAAGGTACGGATGGCATGGTATCATAGCAGAATGGAATAAGGCTGCAGTCGAATCAAAAGATATTGAGCAAAAATAATAATCCTTTCACAGAAGTTATGTTATTTGTTTATTCCAGGAGTCCTGGGAACTGTACAACATCTTAATTGAGGAGTTTCTTTCATATAGCAGATATACCTGATTTATTGGGGGTAAAGCATGAATTCCCAATGGGTTTGAAATTGGTATTACTAAATATACATGCTAGGTCTTTGCCTTTGAATACCGAATCACCGATTATATCTCTTTTAGACAATTTGATTGTTCAGTTCTGGTAGAATATTTAAGCAATTGTAGCTGGTGATTTTAATTCTTATGTTGCACCCTCTCAGTTTCTTAGTATGATAACAGAAAAGGAGGATGAGCAATGGTGCATCCCTAGCCTTGAGGGTAAATCTCATCACTGTCTCGCCAATGTTGCTCGACAAATTGTATCTGTGGTGGTAGGGCGAAGCTTGGGACCATAGAATGGGAGGACCCGCTCTGATTAAAAGAAAACAGCCATGTTTAAGAGTGGAATCACTACTTGTGTGATTGATTATGTTTTCCTGGAAGTCAGTCTCTGGCTGATGCTCCATGACATTGTGGTTTTGTTATGTACAGGTAGTGATCACAGCCCCCTGATTGTCACACATGTGGGAAATCACCTTCCAAGATCATTGTGTAATCACAGCACTGTATCCCAGAACCTGTTGTGGTCATCAACTAAAGAAGAGCTTCCTGGCATAGAGTTAGGGCTAATGAGAACCTCTAAGAAGAGATATATCCGTGGTTTATGTAGGTTTTATTCAATTAAAAGAACTTCAGTGCGGAGGCTTTACCAATATTTATTATTCATGGTAAGTTTTTTCAACTCTTTAAAGAGCATGTTTTATAAAAAATCAAGTGGTAACATACAAGCCACCCCAAACCCCAAAATGGTACTCACCTGACTGTGAGCAGGCCAAGAAATCACTGAGAACTTCTATTAGGGGCCGTAACTGATGGCCAGACATTCTGGCATATTATTACACATGGAACAATTGGAAGCTTCAACCTCAGAAGGAATACAATCTCACCAGAATGATGGGATGAACATTTTGCAAAACTATATGCTCAGGCTCCAGCCACAAGACTGCCCTCCAATATGGTTGGTTAGTGTCCCAAGGGTGATGTTACCAAGCTGGGAAATGGGAAGTCTGTGAAGACATTTTCCGTCTAGAAGATACCACCTCTGCTATTAATAGTCTTAAGGCACTAAAGGCCCCTGGTCCTGATCGCATTCCATGTGATCGATATAAATCAGAACCTAGCCTATGCGCTAGTTATGTGAACAATATCTCTAATGCAATAGCTAGGGGTGGAGAGGTCCCTGACACCTGGAGGGGGGCAGAAATAATCCCAATATTTTAAAAATTAGAGGCTAATTGGCAATCAAATTATAGGCCCAATACCCTGCTAGGCTCCCTTCAAAACATTTTCACCAGGCTGGTCTTAACTAGATTGCAAGAGTAAATGGAAGATAGAAGTTTCCAATACCGTTTCAGGCAGGATTCCGTGATAAAGTTGGCACTTTAGATCATGCTTTTAAATGTGTCCTCCTTTTTTGGAAATATGGCTTATTGGGCAACCAGAAATTATATGTGGCATTTGACGTACGTACTGCATTCAATCTGATACCCTGGACAAGCCTTTGAAGAGTACCAGCAGCCATTGGAGTTCCAGGTCGGTTAATTGAATTATTATCTAGCTTGCATCTAGGTTGCATGAAATAAACTACACACAGGTCATTGAGGTGAGCTGACAAAGCCCACCCCAGCCGCAAGAGTAGTTTGACAGGGGTACGCTTTGGCTCCCACCTTGTTCACCTTATATATAAATGAAGTGGCCAAGGAACTTACAAAGTGTGTCAATGATTCTCTTGCTCTTAACACCTATATTCCTGTTTGCAGATGATTCATGACTTATCTCCAAGTCTCCGATGGGGTCACAAAAACTGATACATTTATGGAGTTCTGTGGCACGGTTATGTTCCTTGGTTAGAATGCTAACTCTGTAGTGGCTGGGGAAGACCAGCTGGAGTGGTCTTTAGCTTTCATTACCTGCAGGTGACCCAATTGGAAAATTGTAGGTGGGTACATCAAGGGAATAATGAAGCCCTCACGTTATCACATAGATCTAAGGCAATCTACGTTATCAGAAGAACACATGCTAGCATCCCATTACCCCGTCCCTAGAAGCCTATCCTGTGAAGGCCCAAAATGCTGCATTTTATGGTGCAGAGTTTGGGGTTAAACTGATACCACAGGGCCTGCAGTGATGGAGAACACATTCATTAGATCATTGCCCTCGATCCCCATAGGTACTCAAATAGTTTTGATACAGGATGAAAAGAGTATCTAATATGGTGCACTTAAAACCACTACTATTCTGGATCAGAATTTGGAAAGCATGGGAATTAGTTGAATAGAGATGTAAATAAGATCTCTGGTTTGTTCATGGCTGGTACAAACAATTGGGCTTGAGGAAACTGTGGGACTCGCTTGAATTGCTTTGTAAGATGAACACGAAGGTCTTAGAATTTACCTACTGGTCTCTAGTGTAGCAAGAGATAATAACCAGGGACACTCTAGGCCATCTTATGAGCAGTTCTTGGCTTTAAACCTACTCCAGCTTTTGAAAGCTGTGTGGACAATATATCACCAGCACTTTCCAAGAGCTTGTGAATTAGATTCAGAACAGGCTGTTTGTGAGTAAAATGGCATCTGCTTAGGACGCTGTGCTAGCTGCTCTTCCCAGCCTCAGAATGGGAATGGCGGTGGAGTAGTAAAGCGTGTTTAAAGGACATGTTGGAGTTAGCCTATAGGATAACGGGATTTGGACTGCACTGCCTGCGTGGTATTGAGCATTCAAGGTATCGACAGACTGCAGTGATAGCATGGCTAGCGAAAATGTTCTTGGAAAAATTTGCTGTCCGCTTAGCCAGCACCTGAAATGCAGGATGTCCACAAGATTGACTAAATCTGTGAAGGAGAGGACCAATGTGGCAGCTTCACATGTACAGCTTCTCAGTCTCAGTCCCGGTGGGATGCGGGAAGTAAGACAGAGGATGTGGATGCCAGCATCGGGGAAAAGCAAAGGTTGCGAGGAGCGAAAGGAAAGATGGGCCATAGAGGGAGACTTGGAGCAGTGCAGGGCCACCTGGCTTAAAGCAACCCTTACTTGTAATAATCCACATTTGTAAAGCGCGAACACTAGGCGCTGGGGGCCGTCGGGAAGACTAAGCAAGCTATTACCCAGAGTCACATGGTGCTGGGCTAATCTGCCGTCAATGCTGGGGAGCGAACCGTGATCCCCAGATTCCAACGTCAGTCACCCTGGCCACGGCGCCACACCTCTGCTGCCCCTGTATTTCTGTGTTCTGTACTTCCTTGACCCCACCAGGTAGGTCGCTCCCCCTCCGCACAGCACCGCTTGTGTCTCTCTGCCCCAGCTGCCACTGCTGAGGAAGTTCGAGGCCCTTCACCACCCGCAGGGTACCACCTGCAACTCATCCCTGGTGGCCAGTGGTAGGTCATAGATAGGTTTGTTCATCCTCCTCTTTATTGCTTTTATTGTATTGCCTGTATTTTTATTGTTGTGTCTGTGACTCCTGTTATCTGTCTTCCCCCGCTGCCTGTGTGTGGTCTGTGCCCCTTTTTCTTCCCTCTGTTCCCCTCGCTGTCTCCGTGCTCTCGCTGCCCGGTCTTTCCTTCTGTACCCCTTGCTGCCCCTGTGTCTCTGCCCGGTTTTCCCTTCTGTTCCCCTTGCTGCCCCCGTGTCTCTGCCTGGTTTTCCCTTCTGTTCCCCTCGCTGCCCCCGTGCCTCTGCCCATTCTGCCTTCTGTTCTTAGCCCCTCCTGTATTTCTGTGTTCTGTATTTCACCTCTGTGCCACTCGTTTTTCCGGTCTATCTTTGCCCTTTTGCCTTCTGTGCCACTAGTTTTTACCTCGTTTTTGTGCCTCTTTTGCCTTCTTTTCCACTCGTTTTTTGTGCCCTTCTGCCTGCTGTGCCACTCGTTTTCCCTTGTTTTTGTGCCCCTTTTGCCTTTTGTTCCACTCGTTTTTTGTGCTCTTCTGCCCTCTGTTCCACTCGGCTTTTGTGCCCTTCTGCTCTCTGTGCCACTCATTTTCCCCTCATTTTTGTGCCCTTTTTGCCTTTTGTTCCACTCGTTTTTTGTGCCCTGCCCTCTGTGCCACTCGTTTTTCCCTCATTTTTGTGCCCCTTTTGCCTTCTGTTCCACTTGTTTTTTATGCCCTTCTGCCCTCTGTTCCACTCATTTTTTGTGCCCTTCTGCCCTCTGGGCCACTCGTTTTGCCTTGTTTCTGTGCCCCTTTTGCCTTCTGTTCCACTCGTTTTTGTGCCCTTTTGCCTTCTGTGCCACTCATTTTTCCCTCGATTTTGTGCCCCCTTTTCCTTCTGTTACCTTTCTTGTCCCTCACCACCCTCTCCGCTGCATCCCCTGTGACCTGCCCCCCATGACTGCCCACTGCCCATTCGCTGCCCCCGCCTCCCAGCTTCTCCTCCCTTCCACCTCTCCATATAGGCCGGCCGCTGAGCGGTGAGGAGAGCGACCCTTGACCCCACCAGGTAGGTCGCTCACCTCCACACAGCACCGCCTGTGTCACCCTGCCCTAGCTGCCGCTGCTGAGGAAGTTTGAGGCCCTCCACCACCCGCAGGCTACAACCTGCGCCTCATCCCTGGTGGCCTGTTGCCTGTATGTGGTCTGTGCCCCTTTTTCTTCCCTCTGTTCCCTTCGCTGTCTCCGTGCTCTATCTCCCGGTCTTTCCTTCTGTACCCCTCGATGCCCCTGTGTCTCTGCCTGGTTTTCCCTTCTGTTCCCCTCGCTGCCCCTGTGTCTCTGCCCGGTTTTCACTTCTGTTCCCCTTGCTGCCCCCTTGCCTCTCTGCCCGTTCTGCCTTCTGTTCTTAGCTGCCCCTGTATTTCTGTGTTCTGTATTTTGCCTCTGTGCCACTCGTTTTTTCCGGTCTTTCTTTGCCCTTTTGCCTTCTGAGCCACTCATTTTCCCCTCGTTTTTGTGCCCCTTTTGCCTTCTGTTCCACTCGTTTTTGTGCCCTTCTGCCCTCTGTGCACTCGTTTTTCCCTTGTTTTTGTGCCCCTTTTGCCTTCTGTTCCACTCGTTTTTTGTGCCCTTCTGCACTCTGTTCCACTCGTTTTTTTGTGCCCTTGTGCCCTCTGTGCCACTCTTTTTTCCCTCATTTTGTGCTCCTTTTGCCTTTTGTTCCACTCGTTGTTTGTGCTCTTCTGGCCTTTGTTCCACTCGTTTTTTTGTGCCCTTATGCTCTCTGTGCCACTCGTTTTTCCCTCATTTTTGTGCCCTCTTTGCCTTTTGTTCCATTCGTTCTTTGTGCCCTTCTGCCCTCTGTGCCGCTCTGTTTTCCATCGTTTTTGTGCCCCTTTTGCCTTCTGTTGCATTTGTTTTTTGTGCCCTTCTGCCCTCTGTTCCACTCGTTTTTTCTGCCCTTTTGCCCTCTTTGCCACTAGTTTTTCCCTCGTTTCTGTGCCCCTTTTGCCTTCTGTTACACTCGTTTTTTCTGCCCTTTTGTCTTCTGTGCCACTCATTTTTCCCTCAATTTTGTGCCCCTTTTTCCTTCTGTTACCTTTGTTGTCCCTCACCACGCTCGCCGCTGCGTCTCCTGGGGCCCCGCCCCGTCTGACTGCCCACTGCCCATTCGCTGCACCCGCCTCCCAGCTTCTCCTCCCTTCCACCTCTCCATATAGGCCGGCCACTGCATGGTGAGGAGAGCGACCTTTGACCCCACCAGGTATGTCACTCCCCCTCCACACAGCACCGCCTGTGTCTACCTGCCCCAGCTGCTGCTGCTGAGGCAGTTCGAGGCCCTCCACCACCCACAGGCTACAACCTGCGCCTCATCCCTGGTGGCCAGTGGTAGGCCGTAGGTAGGTTTGTTCATCCTCCGCTTTATTGCTTTTCTTGTATTGCCTGTATTTTCATTGTTGTGTCTGTGACTGCTGTTGTCTGTCTTCCCCCGATGCCTGTACATGGTCCATGCCCCATTTTCTTCCCTCTGTTCCCCTCCCTGACCCCATGCTCTCTCTGCCCTGTCTTTCCTTCTGTACCTCTCGCTGCCCTCGTGTCTCTGCCCGGTTTTCCCTTCTGTTCCCCTCGCTGCCCCCGTGCCTCTCTGCCCTTTCTGCCTTCTGTTCTTAGATGCCCCTGTATTTCTGTGTTCTGTATTTTGCCTCTGTGCCACTTGTTTTTCCCTTGTTTTTGTGCCCCTTTTACCTTCTGTTCCACTCATTTTTTTGTGCCCGTCTGCCTTCTGTGCCACTCGTTTTTCCCTCGCTTTTGTGCCCCTTTTGCCTTTTGTTCCACTCTTTTTTTGTGCTCTTCTGCCCTCTGTTCCACTTGTTTTTTGTGCCCTTCTGCCCTCTGTGCCTCTCGTTTTTCCATCATTTTTGTGCCCCTTTTGCCTTCTGTTCCATTAGTTTTTTGTGCCCTTCTGCCTTTTGTGCCACTTGTTTTCCCTTGTTTTTGTGCCCCTTTTGCCTTCTGTTCCACTCAATTTTTTGGTCCTCTTCTGCCTTTGTGCCCTTCTGCCTTCTGTGCCACTCGTTTTTCCCTCGATTTTGTGCCCCTTTTTTCTTCTGTTACCTTGGTTGTCCCTCACCGCCCTCGCCACTGCGTCCCTGCCCTCCTGACGTCCCACTGCCCATTAGCTGCCCCCGCCTCCCACCTCAAATCTGCTCCTCCCTCCCACCTCCCCATATATGCCTGCCGCTGCGTGGCCACACCGCTGGCACGCTGCTGGCAGGCCTAAGGCAAGCCCATCCATGCCCAGCGCCAGAACCTCTGGCTCCAACACCCGCCCGACAACCGCCGCCACTATGATGCCAGCACTCTGCACGCTCTCAACTCCGGACAGAGCCACACCTGCTTGAAGGCCGCCCCAAAACGCACACTTGGCCCCTTCACCTGCAGGAATTGCAGCTACACTAGCCTCAGAGCTGACTAACCACCCACCAAGAAAGACCCCAACCACCTCTGATGTATACTACTGAACACCCGCTCCGCAAGCAAGCATGCCATCGAGCTCTGGGATCTGCTTGGCAAATTATCCCCGGAAGTCGCCTTTCTGACAGAAACCTGGTTCAACGACTCATCAGCACCCGACATCGCCATAGCCATCCCAGACGGCCACAAGATCACCCGCAGAGACCGCACCAACTGAGTAGGAGGAGAAATCACCATTGTCCACAAGAACAGTTGATGATGATCAGGGTCTCGACTAGCACCGACGACGCGCTCAGCACTGCCAAACACATGCATTTCCAGAACCACACAGACCCTAACTCCACCCTCAGAAGCACCCTCATCTACCGAACCCCCAGACCCCTCCCCCAGTTCAGTGACTCCATCGCCGACTTGATCAGCACGCACCCCCTGTCCTCCACCAACTACATCCTCCTTGGAGACCTGAACTTTCAACTTGAGAATAACAACGATAACAACTCCACAACCCTGATCGATAACCTTGCCAACCTCAGACTGAAGCAACTCGTCACAATGCCCACCCACTCCGCCGGCCACAAGCGCGACGCCGTCTTCTCCTCAAGCCCGCATGTCTTCGTCAGCCACACCACAGAGCTTCTATGGACCATCCACTTCACCTTCCACAAGCCCACTACACACAACCGCACCCAACAGATCCCCCGCCACTGCTGGAGCATAATCACCGAAGACCAACACCCTCGCCACGCTGAAGAAACCCCCCACAGTGACACCAGCAAGAGGGCCAGCTGGTTCACTCCAGAACTCCTTGCCTCCAAGCAAGCTTGCCGGAAACTAGAGAATAAATAGTACAGTGAACAAACTCCGGACAGCCACGCAGCACACAAGGACGCCATCCACAACCACCAACACCTCATCAGGGCGGCCAAGAGGACCTCCTTCAAAGACCGCCTTGACAACAACACACACAATAGCAAGGAGCTCTTCAACATCGTGAAGGAACTCTCCAACCCCAGCTCCAACACCAACGACATCCTGCCGTCGTAAGACTGCCTCGCCACCTTCTTCCACCGCAAGATAACAGACATCCATGACAGCTTCAACACCCAGACAGCCCCAACAGACAGCAAACCCGATACCTAGAAGAAAACAGAATCCTGGAACCTTCCAGTCAAGGTTCCGCGGCAACCACAGCACTGAGACTGCCCTCATTTCCGCCACCGATGACATGAGGACCCTGCTGGACAACGGCGAGACGGCAGCACTCATCCTCCTAGACCTCTTTGCCGCCTTCGACACCGTCTGCCACCACACACTACGCACACGCCTCCACGCCGCAGGGATCTGAAACAAGGCTCTGGATTAGACCACCTCCTTCCTCTCAGGTAGAACCCAGAGCGTCCGCCTCTCCCCATTCCGTTCCAAAGCCTCCAAGATCATCTGCGGCGTACCCCAGGGATCCTCCCTCAGCCCGGCACTGTTCAACATTTACATGGCCCCGATCGTACACATAGCCTGGCAACACGACCTCAACATAATCTTCTATGCCGACGACACTCAGCTGATCCTCTCCCTCACCAAGGACCCCATCACCGCCAAAGCCAACCTCCACAAAGGAATGAAGGACGTCGCCGACTGGATGAAGACGAGCTGTCTGAAGCGGAACTCGGACAAGAGGAAGGTTCCCATCCTCTGCTCCAACCCTTCAGCCTGGGACAACTCCTGGTGGCCGATGACACTGGGGGTAGCTCCGACAGCCACCACCGATGCACCCCACCTGGGAATCATCCTCGACTCAACGCTTCTAATGAACAATCAAGTCAACGCCATCTCCAACTCCTGCTTCAACACCCTCCGCATGCTCCGCAAGATCTACAGATGAATACCGACAGATACAAGAAAGACAGTCACCCAGGCCCTCGTCAGGAGCAGACTCGACTACGGAAACGCCCTATATGCGGGAGTTCCACCCAAGCTCATCAAACGACGACAACGCATCCAAAATGCCTCGGCAGGACAGATCCTCGACGTACCACGCCACGGCCACATCACCCCCCACCTGAAAAACCTGCACTGGCTCCCAGTCAACAAGAGGATATCCTTCAAGCTTCTCACCCACTCACTCAAGGCATTCCACAAGACCATCCCAGCCTACCTCAACAGACGGCTCTCCTTCTACATCCCCAACTGCTAGCTCCGCTCCGCCGACCTCTCACTTGCCACCGTCCCACGCATCCGAAGAACAACCACCGGTGGGAGATCCTTCTCCCACGTCGCCGCCAAGACATGGAACACCCTTCCACTGAGCCTACGACAGACCCAAGACCTGCTGACCTTCAGGAGGATACTCAAGACCTTGCTGTTTGATCAGTAGGGCCCCCAGCGCCTTGAGACCCTCACGGGTATGTAGTGCACTTTACAAATGATTGATTGATTGATTGATTAATTGATTGAGCTGCCTCTGGAGGAGGTAGCTTCTGAAGGAAGTAGAGCCTGAAAGTACACATGAGTCTTTGGAGCATACTGACTCACAGAGGAGAGCACAGGCTGGCCTCCCCACAGAGACTGTGCGTTCTAGTCGGGGGATGCAGCAGGTAAAGGAGTAAAGATGGGGTGTGGTGAACACTAGGAAAATGGAGGGCACACCAAAGAAAGGGATTGGAGAGAGCAGATCTTTCGGAATGGAAAGCACAATGACCCCTGGTGTGCTGGAGTGGTGGAAAAAGGGGCAGAAAGCAAAAACTGCTGGGGGCATTGTGAAATGCAATTGTCCCTCCTTGGGCACCGAGATGAGCTTGAAAAGCCCTGTAGTGCCATGTACAATGAAGGAGGGTGGGTCCTCAGAGCAAGGATAAAAATTATTTTAGCTCACAGATAATTCTGGTATATCCAGATTAAGTGATGTCCTAACGAATGAGGAGTCTGGGCCAGAAGCCTCTGGGGGAAGCCTCAGTTGCAGTCTTTTGAAACCAGTCACTGCAGGCCCAGAAAAGGTGGAAACAGAAGGGCAGAGTCCCTGGAAAAGGTCAAGACATAGATGCAGATATTGCTCAGCAGCTAAAGTGGGACTAATTGGCTACCCAGCAAGTTTATGAGCACAATAATTCAGGGTTAGGTGGTGCATCTCAGATTGCGACACCAACTGGTTCAGTAGTGGCAGATACTTCCATTGAACGTATCTATAGTACACTTAAACAGATGCAAGGGGAAGCCCGGTTAGAAAATCAAAGGATGATGATGTCGAATGCTGATGTTGGAATATTGCAGGAGCACCAAGACAAAGAAGAATCTCAAATGGCTGATGTACTATGGAAACTGGAGCACTTTGAAAATCGCCAGCAGAGACGTTTTTAGGTCTTGCAGAGAATGTCGAGGAAAACAATATCAGGACGTTTATGCTGGGCTTACTTGAAGGGCATTTTCCTGAACTTTCTCACTGGGATTGGGACTCTGAAGTGCAGCAAGTTCATTGGTTTCCATTGTTGCTGAAGACAAACTGACAAGCTGAGCATTTGGAGAAACCCAGGGCAATATTGGTGTTTTTCGGTAACTTTCCTCTCCATCAGGAAATATTTGACAAAGCCACGTCCGAGGTGAAATCATACTTCAATGGATATACTTTTTAGTTTGGCCACATATTTGCTATGTTACAGTGGAAAAGAAGTGGCGCTTATGACAGTTGCTTGCATCTTTTCAGGGAGTGGGCTGTGAGGTGTTTTTGATGAGCCCAGTTCACCTGAAGGTTCTTTTGAAGGGAGGGCTCAGACATTTACATCAGAGATAATGGCTCAAGAATATCTAAAGGGGATCTCTGGGTGTTTTGAGCTTGGTTGATATCTATGTTGGGCTCGGGATAGGTTTGTGGTCATGTATATATTTTATCTGGGTGGTACAAAGCAAAGCCGGTATGCTTTTGCAAGATGGTTTTTTTTTTCTGATTCGTCTTCATCGTTTAGTTTGTTATAGTTTTTTTAATGGATTGTTACCATGGGTGGCATCATGAGGGTAATTTTTGATTAGTTGCCTGGTGGTGGAAGGGGGTGGCTGAGGGGCATCTTGGGGTGGATGGAAGGAGTGGGGAGGTCATGCCAGGCTTATAGAAAGGTTTGTTTTGTGAAGCAGCATCTGGTAGAAAAATAGAGTGAGGTATTGCAGATACAGTGTGGCATTCTTTTGCATATGAAATGAATAATTTACGGATTGCTATAGTGAATATATTTAGTTTGAATGACCTGTTGATTGTTTTTTTCTTATTGGTTTTGATATCAAGTTGTCTGCTGTACTTTTCAATGTACACTTACTCGGGGATAGCTATAAAGGTGTGGATCCTTGTGTAATGGCTAACAATTTAGGCAGTGCTTCAGTAAGTGTGATTTGGGATGTCTTTAAGTCTGGGGTATAAGGGGAGACATTGAGGCTTAGCTTGTCATGCCAAAAAGAAAGACAAATTACATATAGTTATAAACATGAGCCGTTGTCAAGGGCTGAAACGTTCTTGAATAATGCAGTGTCAACTGAGTTAGAGGGGAATTCAGCACAATTAATAGAGGCACTTGCTAAAGCTGCATTTGTAGACATTTCTGCAAAAAATGCTGCTAATAAATATACTGTTTGGAGACACAAGTTTCACGAGTACAGTGAAAGGGCGGGTTATCTTTTGGCAACCCAAATTAGACTGTTTACTGGTCAGGAGCAGGTTAAGGAAATTAGAGATCCTTTTGTAGGAGTAGTATCTGGCCCAGAAGGAATACGGGCAGCTTTACAGATGTTTTATCTGTGACTTTATATGAGCGAGGTAGGAATAATAGCTGAGGATATGGGGGCTATATGAATTCAGTATTATATGTAACTTTGAATGAGGAGAATGTGGAATCTTTAAAACTGCCTTTCTTCAATGAAGAATATTTCAATGGCCATCCCAAGCTTAAAGTAAGAGAAATAGATAGAGACAGATTGTTTTCCTGGGGAGCACTAGAAGACCTTTTCAGATGCGGTAAGGCCTCAAGTATGACATTGGTGCCAAAGCAGGGTGAGGGCTGTCAGCCAAAGAATGACTTTTTAAGTTATTGTTGGGCATTTCCTTTGATGTTCCTATGGTGGTGCCTGAAAAATAGACAGCTCGATGGGAACGTCAAAGGAAGTTCCAGCATGGCATTTACTTGAAAGTCCATGCCATGCTCGAACTTCTGTGCATGCACACAGGGTGGCACCTGTTGTGCATCCACAAAGTGTGAGTCATGAGGGGACCCTGAAGGACTCCCTTTGTTGCCATTCTGTCACAGTTTTTATGGAGGAAAGACCTCAATTAAATCAGTGAGATGAAAGTCATAATATGCTTTATGGGACTGCATAGATTTGCCTTTTGACTGCAGAGTCGGTGGTCTGAAACTGGCACAACCACTAGGGTCATAATGTGGCAGACACAAGATGACCACTGCAGTGTCACCACAGTTCTGGCGGTGCTCGGACTGCCAGACTCGTAATTAGGCCCCTAGAGTATATTTGTTGGATTTGGTTACACCAGGTCAGAATGGGATAGACCCTCCTGATTCATTGACTTCGGCTAATATAATAGTCTTTCCCAAGAAAAATAAACCATTGAAAGAATTAGGATCAAATCACCCGATTACATTAATGAATAGCAACGCTAAGATCTATTCCAAAATATTGGCTTTGTGATTATCTACAATAACCAGTAAGATATTTTCCCCCGTGCAAAATACATGTATCCGGGGTAAGGCGCAACTGCCCATATCTGCAGATTTCTCACTCTAGTTGATGCAGCTGCTACATGAGGTGACCCTATGGCGTTCATACATTTGGGTGCACAAAAAGTGTCTAATAGGGTCTCCTGGTCATTGATTGGGTGGTTATTGAAAAGATGTGTATAGGGGATCAGAATATCAGATTATACTCTTGGGCTACAGCGCTCCTTCTTCAAATTAAGGAGGGGGTGGCTGTAGTGAATAATCTCCCCACTACTTATGTGTTGATGTTAGGGGAAGAGACCTGGAGGTGTCTGATGAAGCATGTATAATTTGGGTATTTTAGTAGGGTGTAATTTAAGATCCTTTGTTGTGCATTTTGAATATGGTCAGCTGTTCAGAGAAAAGTGATTTTCGGCTGTTTTAACTGCTGTACACCGATGCATAGAAATCCCATTTTACAAGGTATTTTTTTGGGACATTCATGTTAGACACAGGATGGAACATAGCCCCTACAGACTTGGAGGTTTGTTTAAGGTTGAGGCCATTAGGTTGAAATACAAGCTCAAGCATAATACATTTTTTTAATACTTGCTGTTTCGGGGTCTTTGGGGAAGGGAAGGAGGAGGGTTAGTAGGGTTCACTAAGGTTGAGATTGTAGAGTTGGATTGTCAGTGAAAAGACCTCAATAGGTTCCCTGTATCAGCTATTGAACAACCAAATGTTGGATAATATTGACAAACTTGCTAGACGGTGGCAAAAAAACTACAAGTAGGACATCATGATTTGGCTGATTCTTTAGATCTAGCTCAATCAATATTCATGTTTGCTAATTTGCAAGGCCAACATTTTAAAGTATGTTTTAGCTTATATATATAACTCCTGGGAAAATATTGAAATGGGAGAGTCTGCGGGCATGCAGTGTCCACCCTGCAATTGTATGGGGTGGATTTGGTGCATATTTTGGCAGGGTGTCCATAGCATGGTTGGACCTTCTTACCTCCTCATTTCGCCAATGGCTGACACAGCTTTTACCATATACCATATTGAAACTTTAGTTTATGCACAGAAAGGCACATCCAATCGGAAAAACAAATTTTCATGTAGAGGCTCCTATGAGGGATAGGATCTATTTAACGTCAGTTGGGTAATAGACTGAGAATTATTTGACTGTTGTATCTAGAATCTTTTCGTTATGGGTTAGAGCTTGTAAATAATCATCAATGTACTGCACAAGCCACTTTATGTCACATAACCACAGTGTGTATTCTATGTAAATCACAAATGAAATGTGTATTTATCTTTTGCTGCTTTTTTGTATATTTTACTCTCATGGTTTATAATCTTGACATAGGGAGTTAAAAATATCAAAACTCAACAAATTAATTGAAAAAAAAAGAGCAGGCTGTTTGCCCCTTCAATTGATCAGTAGTAATTGGAATAACAATTCCTCATCTGATTCATGCCCAGCTTGTGGCAATACTTATGTGACTCTTGATTGTATTATGTTTGTTTGTCCTTAATATTAAGTGTGCACAGAAAATGGTTGCGCCCAATCTGGTTGTCAATTGGGATTCTAGGCGAAATGAATTTTGATGGCAAGCACATCTGCTCTGCTTGTTTTTTCTGTGAGTCAATTATTGTTCAACAACTGGATAAAGTGAAAATGTTACTAAAACCATTGTACATTTTAGCATTTTTAGCTTTTGGGTTGTCCTTTGAAAATTATTTTCAGTGCTTATGCATTATGTACATCAGTGTGTTTATATAGTTAAAATTTATTTGCTAATTTTCTCTAAATGCAGTTTTCCGACCATTTCACTTTATAGGACAGCATGAGTTTTATATATCTTGGAATTTGTGGTTAATTGTAATCAATAATTTAGGCATTTGCGAGATAAAATTGTCAATTTGAGGAATTATTTTTATATACTGGCTGAAACAACTGTAATTAAATTGCATTTTTATGAGGTTTGTTGGGATTAAGTTTTATGACTTTTATGATTTCTTTTAATGGTTATTATATTCATCAAGACTATTGAATGAATTCATATCACAAGGATATTTTATACCTTTGATCTTTATCAAACCAAGTAAAGAATCTTTGAACCTAATCTGAGGAATTTTAATATTAGAATAGTGGTGAGGAATATAATACTCTTTGATCTAGTGAAATGGGGTGGGTACATGTTGCAAATTTAACTTTATTTAACCCAAATCCAAAGTTGAGGCATTGTAGCATCACTCAAGGAAAATAGAACTAGTGAATTTTCATGTTTTGCTGTTGTGCATTTTTGGTATGAATAAAGATATGTACCCTTTATTCTTAGAAATGCACCATCTCCTTCTCAACATGTCCTACCAAAATGTACATCAGTAGAGCACACACCTCCTCTTTGTGTGCCCAATGACCATAGACATATAGTTGTATCTAAGTGAGAGTAATGTTTTTGTAAACATGTTGTATATTTATGTTTTTTTCAGTGGGAAAACCTGTTTCTGGTACAGGTGCAAAACATGAAGAACATATTGTGACCACCCAAGAGTCAGAGGTTTCAGAAAATGGTAAATTAAGTTTTATTTAATCTTTAACAGTTTATGCTATTTACTCGTTTAACAATAATTTAATTCCAAATATGAATGTAACCTTGTCTCTTTTGTTTCCAATTGATCTGTCTCCAACTTCAATGAGTGTGACTAACAACATTTCTCTACCAGCTAGATGAGCTAAACGTTAAATATGTAACTGCATTAAAAGTGATTTTTTTGATTCATCATGGATTGTTTATAATTGAAAGGGGCAGCATTAAATAACATTAAATTACATAAGCCCAACAGTCAAATACTCGTATTGGCCAGTGTGCCTCTGATGATCGTAGAGTTAGGAAGAAAGAGTGGGGGCTTCATGAATACTGCTCCTAAGTAGCATTCCCCTTACAATCAGAAATTTTATTGCAGGGAGAGCGCGCGACGCGGCGGACAAGATGGCCGCCCCTCCCTGAGCTCCGCGATTTCGGCGGCGCTGCATTTACGGAGGTCCCGCTTTCAGACAGCGTTTCAGTCTGGAAACGGCAGTATATGATGTCGGAACTGCCCCCCATCACATGGGTATGTCCCTGACTGCGAAAATGCATCCCTGGCGTCCGAATTATGCATAATTGTCGGCGCCTCAGTTCCGGCCGCCATTTTGTTTTTTTTTCTTTTCGTTTTTTTTCCCTCAACTGTCATTCCACTACTTTTTCAGCTGCTGGTGACTTTTTTATGAACTTTATTCTACTGTTCCAGGAGGCTTTTGACTTTCTCTGAGGCGTCTTGTGGTATTTTGGCACTACTTTTGGCGTTTGCTCCTGCCCTTGAATTTACATTGTGCCTGCCTGCCTGGTGCTCCACTACTTCAGCTCTGTGCGCTATTCTCAGCCACGTAGATTCATTGTTCTTTATTGGGGGTGTTCCTGTCTCCACTTCTGCAGTTCGCCTTGCTTTTCTTCCCCCCACTGCCTGGTAGGCTGCTTTGCTCTTTACCCCACGCTGCTCTTCCGCCTCAGTCACCATGCAGCAGGCACACAACACTAAAGCCTCCACCGCAGCTTCTTCGACGCGCAAGGATCCTACAACACCAGGCAAGCGTCTTAAGACGGATCCCCCGTCCCCTTCTAAATCACCGTCTCCAGTTACCCTTGAGGACCTTATGGATGAGCTTCGTCTTATTCGTCCCTTTATTGCGGATACTACTACTACTCTGCAGAGGTTAGATGACAAATGGTCCAGCCTAGGTCAAAGGGTCACCAATGTTGAACAAACAATCAGTGACGCTCAGGATGTCGTCGCTAAGGTGGATCACCTCACCAAAGAAGTTCAAGTCCTCAAGAAAACGACCGAGGATTTGGAAAATAGGAATAGACGCAATAACCTGCGTATTTACGGCGTTCCGGAGAATTCAGAGGGGTCCGATATCATCCTCTTTTTGAAGTCACAAGTCCTACCAATAGTTGGCTTCCCTAAACATGTTGACCTGAATATTCAAAGGGCACATCGTCTTGGACCAAAAAATTCCTCTTCTTCTTCAAAACCTAGAGGCATAATTGCTTATTTTCTTCTTTAATCTGACCTCATGTCTGTTTTGAATTCAGCCAAGCAACACAAGCAATTACTTTGGTCAGGACATAAACTTTTTTTCTCTCAGAAGGTCTCCAAACAGACTGCGACGCGTCGAAAGGAATTTCTGGATATGCGGCCTACACTACGCTCCATGAATGCTAGATACGGACTTATTAATCCCTGTTTCTTCAAGGTTACATACAAAGAAAGGTCTTACAGCTTCGAGGATCCGGCAGATCTCCGCAGATTCATTCACTCTCGCAGAGAAGACTCCATGGAACAAGGCGTCCCTTGATTTCTTCATGTCTTCCTCTCTGTGCTTCGCATATTGTTCATATTAGTGTCTTCTTTTTTCTTGTTTTATTCCGTATGATCTAATTGGTTTCTTGTCTTCCTGTTGTCTTCTAGGTTCGAAGTCCTATGTTCTGGTTGTTTGCCCCCTCATCGTACTGTCCTGTCTTTGTCTTCAATATTCCAATTCGCTGTTGTTCTTGCCTAACTGTTCGGTAAGTCTTCTCCATTTGTTTTTATTGTCGTGCTCGGTCTTGGGTTCTATTTCCTTTATCCCTTGATCTCATTCTTGTCTTTCTCTTTCATGTTCCTCGGACCGGGCTCTTTGACATTTTCCCTTCTGTGCGTTCGTCTTTCCCTGTTGCTCCCGCTCTCACTTTATTGTCTCTTTTCTCTGTTACTTGTTCTGTATGGCTGGAACCTTTTTGGTTTCCCTTGCCATCCTTCTTTTTTATGTCTTTTCTTGGGTAGCGTTTTGCACCCACTTCCTTTTTCCTTACTATCCTCTCCTTTCCCTTTCTTTTCCTTTTTGGTTTCCTTCTCCTTTTTGGTCTCTCTCAGCATCCTTTACTTCACTCATCTTTCCTTTATTATTCTTCTTTCCTCTTCTCAGACGCAATGTTGTTTTCTTTTTCTACTCTATCCACCTTAATCTCCCTCTTTTTTCCTCTTCCTTTTGGCACCACGTTATTACTCACTCCTTCTCTTTCTCCTCCATTTATATTTCTTCACTTCTCCTTATTTCGCCTCCCTATGATGGCTTCTCTCCTATTTCTTTTGCTCTTTTTACTTGGGGTTCTTTACTACCTACACTGTTCCTCTTTTTATTATATATGGCTTGCTTTTACCTCTCCTTGCCATTCCTTCTATACATTTTCCCTTTTTACCTGTCTTACTCTCTCTTTTTACTTTTCCCTTAATCTCCTCATATGAAAGGTTTCCGACTCATTTCTTGGAATGTTAAGGGTCTTCGTAACCCTATCAAGAAGCAACGTGTTTTATCTCATCTTGCTCGTTTAAAATGTCAAATTGCCTTTTTACAAGAAACACACCTTTCTACTCAAGAGTTATCGATGTTACGTAGACAATGGGTTGGGGATGTTTTTTGCTCTCCTGCTATTAATCACAAAAATGGTATTGTTATTTTATTTCATAAAGCGTTGTCTGTTCAAATTTTAAATGAAACTATTGACTCTAATGGCAGGTGGCTGTTCCTTGACTGCATTGTTAATGACGTTCATCTCTCTCTCTGTAATGTCTATGGTCCGAATGGCATTGATTCTTCCTTCTGGAATGATTTCTCCTCCCTCCTTTCTTCTAATGCAAATGATGATTTGATTGTTGGGGGAGATTGTAACCAAGCTCGCTACATTCCCAATAAAATGCAAAAGTCCTTCCACAAAGCTATCTCCTCCAGAGGCCTCATAGACTCATGGAGGTTGTCCCATCCTGACTCTCTAGAATTTTCCTTTTTTTCTCCTGTGCATAATTCCCTCTCCCGTATTGATTATATTTTTCTCTCCCACCATGCTTTCCAATTTATGACCAACTCAGAAATAGGCTCTATCCTCATCTCCGATCACGCTCCTGTTATTTTAGATATGGACTATCCCTCCCCCACGCCTCAGACCAGCAGATGGCGCTTTAACAACTCCCTTTTACTTGACCCCGCTTTCATTGAACACTTTACTCATTTTATGGATGATTTTTTCACTACTAATTTACACTTCACCTCTGACTTTCATTTTCTTTGGGATGCTTTCAAGGCCACCGCTCGGGGTTGGATTATTGACTTTGTTTCACGTAAAAAAAAGAAAGCTGTATCCCAAGCTTCCTCCTATTTAAAACGCATTAAAGAACTAGAGCATCTTTATTATACTTCTAACTCTCCTGATTCCCTTTCCTCTCTCATTTCCGCTAAACTGCAATTTAATAAACATTCTTGGGAATCGGCCTCCAATCATCTTCTTCAATTTAATGCAAAGGTATATGGTGGTCGCAATAAAGCTGGTAGGGCTCTCGCCAATTATCTCAAAATTAAAAAACAGAAATCGAAAATAGTCTCGGTTAAAGATTCACAAGGCTTGCTTCAGTCTTCTGATGCTAACATTCTGGATTGCTTTGTTCAATTTTATTCCTCTCTTTATACTCCTGAGTCTTCCCCCTCTGCAGAGCAATTAGACTCTTTCTTTAATTCTGTCCCTAAATCTCCCAATCCTTTGTTGGATTTCTCTTCTCTTGATGCCCCGATTTCGGAAAAAGAAATTCTTGCTGCCCTCTCTCTTCTCCCCAAAGATAAGACACCTGGCCCGATGGCTTTACAGTTCGTTTCTTTCTCCACTTTAAATCTATCTTGATTCCTCATTTTCTTCAGTTAATTAATCACTTTCTCTCCTCTGGTGAATCTAAAGGTTCTTTTTCGCAGGCTATGCTTGTTCTTCTCCCCAAGAAAGATAAAGACCCTTCCCTATGTAAAAATTATCGACCCATCTCCCTCATTAATACTGATTGTAAATTGTATGCGAAAATTCTAGCCTTGCGGATTAATTCTATTGTCCCTGATTTGGTTAACATTCATCAATCCGGCTTTGTTAAGGGACGATTCATTACAGACAATTCTAGAGCCCTTCTGAATATTATTCATCTTTCTGCTAAAATGGATGTCCCCTTGGCTGCCATTACTCTAGACGCCGAGAAGGCATTTGACCGTGTCAACTGGGATTTTATGTTTGGCGCCCTTCGCTGACACGGTTTCAGTCCCACTTTTCTTAAATGTGTTAAGTTGCTCTATTCTGCCCCTTCTACTTCTATATGGATTAATGGTATGCAATCTGACTACTTTCCCCTTCATAGAGGTACCAGACAAGGTTGTCCACTTTCCCCCCTTCTCTTTGTTTTGGCACTCGAACCTTTCCTTGGGAAAATTAGACAATCCCCTTCCTATTCTGGCTTTCTCTATAAAGATGTTGAGATTAAGTTTACTGCTTATGCAGATGACATTTTGCTTTACATTTCCAACCCTGTTGTTGCCCTTCCCACTTTCTTTTCTTTATTACATGATCATTCCTCTGTTTCTGGATACAAATTAAATATTGATAAAACTGAAGTCCTTCCCCTCAATAAATTTTGTCTTCCTCATATGTTTCAGAATTCTGGTTTCCAATGGAACTCTGGTTCTATCAAATGTCTTGGCGTTTTATATGCTAACACTATTAGAGAAACTATTAAAATTAATCACTCCGACCTCCTTAACAAGCTTTCTTCTCTTATAGAACGTTGGTCCCCTCTTTTTCTTTCCTGGTGGGGTCGTCTCTCTACTAATAAAATGATGCTCCTTCCTATTGTGAACTTCTGTCTCTCCATGCTTCCTATTTCTCTACCCCATTTCTTTTTTAAGTCTATCAATAGTCTCTTTTCCAAATTCCTGTGGAATAAGCGTAAGGCCAGAGTCTCTCTCCTCCGTCTTCAACAACCCAAACATCTTGGTGGTGTCAACTTTCCCAACATCTCACGTTTTCATTCTGCTTTTACTCTCAAGCAAATCTGGCCTTTTCTTCTTGAAACCTCGTCTCCCCCTACTACGGCTTGGAGCTCTTTGGAATTGGCTCAACTTCACCCCTTCACCTTCCTCATTGCCTCCAATCTCACTCAACCACCTCCTAAGCTACTTTCTCCTATTTTTAAACACTCCAAAGCTTTAACACTCGCCCTTTTTCGTTCATTCTCTGCACCATCTATTCTTCATATGAATACCCCACTTTGGTATAATAAGTCCCTTAAATTACGCAATCGTGCGCTCTTTTGGAAGGAATGGATTGACAAAGGAATTCTCACTTACCACCATCTTCTTTCTGACAATTCCTTATTAACCTTTCCAGCTCTTCGTGATACTTTTGGTATCTCTAACAAATTCCGTACTCGCTTTCATGAACTTCTGCCCAAACTATCCACTATTATCCTACACAATATCCCTTCGTCCTCTTCACCCCCCCTCCTTGCCTCTTCACCTAACTTTCAGGTTCCTCTTAAGGCCTCTGCTATTTACAAATTACTCTCTCCCTCACTTACTGATAGGCCTAAAACTAATCTTGAACTTCTCTGGGAATCGGACCTCAATCAAACTTTCCCCTCACTTACTTGGGATTCTATTTGGTCCAAACTTCACTCCACCTCTTGTTCCGCTAGTACCACACAAACCCTTTATTTTTTCTACAATAGATTATTCTATACTCCCTGTGATTTGTTTAAATTTAAATTGTTAGACACCAAGAAGTGTTGGTCCTGTTCATGCACTCCTGGTGACTTTGTTCACATGTTTTTTCTTTGTCCCAAGGTCCAACGTATGTGGTCCCAGATTTGGGCTACATTTAATAAGATTTTATCTACTAATGTTCCCTTTTTTATTTCCTCTGTATTCCTGGGTGGTTTGGCCCCAGTTTGGGATGTCCCACTCCATACTCGTAAGTTTATTGATCTTTGCATTGCTATTGCTTTTCAAATCATAACAACTAATTGGAAAGACACTACAAACGTGGTTTATAATGCTTGGTGGAATTTGCTCTGCCACCATCATAGACTAGATCGTGCATGTGCTTCTTCTATTCCATTGTTGATAAAACGTGATTTACTCTGGTCCCCTTTAACAGATTTTATATCTAAAAGTGCCTCTTGATCACATGTTATTGTTATATTTTTTATTATTGTTATTATTATTACTGTGAACTTCTCCATATTTCATACCTCTTTACTTCTCTTATCATAACTTTTTCTTTTGCTGTTTCCCTTCTATTCCCTCCTTTTTCCCTTTTCTCCCTCTTTCTTTCTCTTTTTCCTCCCCACAAATTGAAAAGTTATAAAAGCATTTTTTCCTTTGTATAGAGCTTTCCCCTTTTTTGGGGGTCTTTCTTGTTTCTTGGCACATTATTCTCCACAATTATTTTGCTCCTTCTGCTCTTAATTTGTGCTATTGTACTGATGTTTTACATTGTTGCTTCAACTTAATAAAGCTTTTCAAACTTAAAAAAAAAGAAAGTTTATTGCACAGAGCTTTAGCAACAGATTAATCTTTTCCTGTAAATCTGTCCTTGTCTGCCCTTTTGTAACACCAGGCCTCTTTTCTGATCTCCTATCGGTCCTCACATGGCCTTCTCTTTTGCGAATATATTGCCACAGCAATTAAGGAGTTGCAGCCTGATTCATCAAGCTAAATTGCACTTGCAAAGGGCAAGATTCTCAGAATCTTGCCTTTTGCGAGTGCAATTTTTGCATTTGGGATTCATCATCCCAAATGCAAAATTCGCTATTAAAGAATTTGCACATTTGCGAAGAATTGCATTTAAGGAATCTCTATTTGAGATTCCTTAAATGCAATTCATGAATCATTTTAAAATTGCAAAATTGCAATTTTGGGCCGCTATTTACCGAGAGGTCAGACCTCGTGGTAAATAGCAAAAACTTAGAAAAATGCATTTAAATGCATTTTTCTAAGTTGCATGTTACACACACACATGTCCTTTGGACATGTGTGTGCGCAACACCAATGTAGATTACATTTCAGTGGTGCTACAGGGTGTCCTTTGGACACCCCTGCACCCTTGAAATCGCATCCTTATTTGCGATTAGCTCATTGCTAATCGCAAATAAGGAATAACTCCCCATTCATTCCTATGGGCCTGTAGGCCCATAGGAATGCATGGGGAGTTATTCCTTATTTGCAATTAGCAATTTGTTAATCGCAAATAAGGAACATGTAGGAATCACAATATTTTTTGCAATTCCTACATGAATCCCGTTTTGCAAGTCCTTACTAGCGATTCCTTATGAATCGCTATTAGGGGCTCGCAAAATGGGAGAATGATGAATCAGGCTGTTGGTAACTTATTTATGGATTGCAACGGGAATTATGGTAAAAAACAATTGATAAATAACTTTCTAATTGGGTATTTAGAAGGGATGCGCTGATCGAACCCCTTGCAAACACCTATTTTGCTCCCTGGAAAAAGATTTCTGAATCATAAAATATGTTTATTTTTTTTAATCTGTTTATTTAGGTTTGTTTTTCAATTTTCATACATGGCTAGCACATGTCGAACAATATTATAATATTATACTCAATATACATGATGGTAATGGGACGATGAACAATAGTACAAATTACCTGTTATTACATGTATCTGTTGCCGGAGTCATTTGATTATTTCTAAGTCTTATCAGTTATCCCAACAGTAAAGTGAGCTTTACAGATTCAGACATGTTGTGTGCTATAACCACTGCTATGCTTAAATAGGGCCAATCATGTATCTAGCAATAAACAGGTGAACTGAATAAAAAGAAAAATGTTAACATTCGCGACATCCCCCCCCTCCTCCCCAGAGCAAATTATCTTCACTCATTTTAAGCAGTGAGTGGTTGTAGCTTAGAGGCGTTATGTCCAGTTGATAACCTGGTGCTGTGTAGGAAAGCCCCTAAAGCTTCAATAGACCAGCACTGTGCTTAGTGCATTGCATCGTCTGATAGGTGCAATGGCAAATTTGTGTCTGGTGTCGGGACAAACTGAGGAACAGTTCATTGTTTCATTAACATAGTGTCCAGCTGAACGCCATCAGGTTTTTATGGAGCCCTAGGTTGACCTACCTGTGCAATTCAATGCATTCTGCCTGAACTCAAACTAAAAGGGACTGCATCCAAGCAGTAAGTGCCGGGGATTCCTGTGCCTTCCATCTTCCAGTGAATAGATGTTTGGCTGTGTTCAGTCCCAGGTCAAGGAAATGAGATGTGACCCTGCTTAGAGACCGAGAATGCTCACCTCGGAGGTGTGCATCTCCGAGTGTCCCGTTAAGGCGGATAACTTAGTAGTGACTTCCTGCCGACAGTGTTGTAGGTGTGGAGCGTCCCAGAGAATGGAGCTTGCAGCGACGCCAAAAATGGCGGCTGACACGACTCTTCTTCCCGCTCCGAGTGCAGTGGCCCCGAGTCACAAGGGGAGTCCAGCGATAACCACAGAGGCAACAGACAGCGGATGCCGAGGCACTGTGTTGCGGTAAGCGCCATCTCAGCGTTACGGGGGAGCCTCTACCCGCAGTCACGTTTTCAGCAAGCTGCCTCTGCCATGGCGCCCACTCTACATGATTAGGGAAGATTTGGGGACTTTACACTGGCAGAGGCTCTGCAGCCGGAATAGCGGATCCAAGTCCCGGAGCAGCGGAGCTGAAGCCAGAGATGGCTGAGAGCAGAACAATGAGACGCGGGGGTATGAAGCTGCTCCCGGGAGGTAGGGCTACCAAACGCTCGCTGATTCCTGGCGGAGCCTCCCGCTAATGTTTCTGGCCCGGGGGCGCACAATTCACTCCTGGTGCGGCGGCGGCGGCTCCCCCTAGAACCACTCTACTGATCGGAGGGTGCAGGACTGATCCGGCACCAGACATGGGGTGGACACATCCTCCGATGCAGGGGCGCAGGCCAGCGACCAGTCTCGGGGCTCCCTAGCCAGCTTGAGCGGCGGTGCGGAGGGTACAGGGAGAAGACCCCCTAGTGATCGCGGCGCACCGCACATTGATACCTTGAGGGGAGTGCGTGTCGTGCTCGGCGACGATACATAGGAGCTGTGGGGAAGTTAACTCATCAGAGGCGGGCCGATTGGTGCGACCTGTGGAACAGCAGGGGGACACATGCTGCTTGTTGTCCATGGAAGAAGCGGCCCTTCTGTTGCGATCTGAGCCATGGTGAGCATACTCGTCCGGGGAGGCCTGCCTGGAATAGCGGTGCTTGACTTCAAAATGGCGCCCACAACTCGGTGAGGTGTGGGCAGTGGGGGAGTAGGGTAGTGGGGGAGTAGGAGGTGAGCAAGGTTCCTATGCACTGACTTGCCCACCCAACCGGGGGAAGAATTCACCAAGCCTTCTCCTTTGCTGCAGCTGCTCCTCTACCAGTACTGCCTGACCCCAAGATGGCCACCGGACTCTGAGCATAGACACTCCACAATCCGGAGCTTGAAGTGAGTGATGGCGGCCCTGCGTTTTAACCCTGGACATGTCTACCCTCCAGTGCCGACCTATATTGCTTGGCACACCGCAGCCCCTTCCCGAACATACCCACCCCAGGTGGTGGCCGAGAACCCCCTGGAGCTGTACAGCGCTGTGGTGGAGGTTTAGGACATCAACGACAATGACCCCGCCTTCCTGGTCGGGGACATGCAGCTGGACATCAGCGAGTCCGTGGCCCCCGGGGCACGCTTCCTGCTCGAGAGAGCGCAGAACCCTGATGTGGGGTTAACTCCGTGCAGACCTACAGGCTGAGTCCCAACGGGTACTTCACCCTCAGCATCCATATGGGAAGAGAGGGCACCAAGTAGCCAAGTAACTGAGAGCGGCCTGTCCCGCCAAGGACTCTCCTGGACTTCTTTACTTTTTCTTTTGTCCTGGCCGCCATTTTGCTGCTGCTCTCGGCCGCTTTTCTCTGGACCCTGACCGGCCATCTTGCCCATTCCCTCGTCCTCTAACCCTCTTCCCTTGTTTCCCCCTTGACAATCCTCAAATGTTTCTTCCCTTTTCTGATTTGCCTTTTGCCCATACCTTTATATCCCTCCCACCCTCCCTTGGTGCTGTGACTGCATACCCCTCCGACCCCACTTAATGGTACTCTGCTTTTCTGCATATAGAGATAACTCGAATCACTAGTATATGCAGTAGACCTTTGTACTCTCTACCATTCCTATGTGACTCTTAGAGTATATCCATTCGTATACCTTCCCTATGTATATAGAGATAACTCCACTAGTCTCTTCTTTGTGTGACTTTACATCTTTTACATTTGCAATTTTTTTGGTTTGTATCTTTTATGTAACGCATGTAATCCTTAGTCCTTATGTTTTGCAACTGGTTATTATGTAAAGCGCTCTGACACCTTCAGGGAAAGTTTGCGCTATTTAAATTCGCATTAAATAAAATTTAAAAAAAATACCATGAGATTATGCAGGAGATAAGCATCTATGAGAGAGCAGCGAAGGCAGTCGGCATCTGTACATATATTGTTTATTTTGCCAGGATGAGGTACACTCTGTGTACTATGTAGTATTGTAGTAAGACAATTCTGGCATTGCAAGGAACATATGTTGGACCCCACTGTTGGTGAAGGGGCAAGCAAGTGTCTCAACCCACTTGTGATGAAGGTGGGTGAGCGGGGAATCAGTGTTGGAGCAGAGCGAGTTAGTCAACCAGTGAATCTGATGTCTGCCACGTCCCATTACCTGCATATATTGCTTTGTGAGATGTGTCTGGGTCGCCAGTGTAATGTTACCCCAACAACTTCCTAGGACAATCACTAGATAATTTTATTGGAGGAAATGACGTGGTGGGAGGCTGTCCTCCACTAATATTGACTCATAAATTAGGAGATTGTTGTCAAGGTATAGGTCCCCGATTGTGGAATTACCTGCTGAATGCCAGGCGGTTCATTCTTATGAGGATTTAGTGGCATTTAGTCCGGGCATAAAAAGCCAGGGTATTTACCAGTATGTGATGTCATTGCATGTGTAAGGAAGAGAGAAAGACAAAAATTGCAGTGTGCCACCCCCGGCAGCAGGGATTTAGGTTCGGGCACTCGCGTGCATGGATGGAATATGTCAAGCACATCTTGAAGAAGATGAGAAGGGACCATTCTTGCTGTGTTAGCAAGCAATAAGCCCGACATACATTTAGCATCCCACTGAAGTTTGGAGGCAAGCTAATAGTGCTCAAAGTTATGCACGGACAGTCCACTGTGATTTATGGTAAAATATAGTTTTGATAGAGCTAACCTGCAGTGGGATTTGTTCCAAATGAAATCCTGTATTACCTTTTCCAGAGAGTGGTAAAAGGTAGAAGGAATTTTAGAGAGGGAAATTAGTAAAATATTAAAAGAGGCAAGGGAGAGTGACAATTTTAAGGAGCACCATGTGTCCCGTCACTGACAGCAGCAGTGTACAACAGAAAACCATTACGCTCTCAATGAGGCAACAATCCATTACAGGTTGCCATTATAGCTATGCTTCTCCATGATACACCTTGATGCCTAAGTAGCAAAATGTGGATGGTTGGCAGGCCACGCGAGTCCAGTTGAAAAAGAGCTGTGGGTCTGCCAGTGAAAGGGTGGAGGGAAACAAGCAAGATCTGGTCCAATTGACCTCAAGGCTTGATAGATAAGCAAATCAATCTAACGTGAGGGCAACAGAGTCCAGGATGCAGTCAAGGTCGTGAAGATAGATGAGCAAATCGTCAGCAAAGAGGGATATGGGTTGCAAGCCATCACACTCGGAATACCCCATTCTGTGGTATCAGCGTGAAGGGAAAGAGCCTGTGGTTCTTGAGAAATGAGATTAATGAGAAAAAAGGGGTGAGTGTGTGCAGCCTTGGTGGTGTCCCTTATGAATTCGGAATGAATCAGAGATCAGGGGGCCAGTTCTCACCAATAGGCAGGTGAATACAAGTTTAACCAGTTTTATATGTTGACCCTCGATGTCATGGCAGTTTAGTGTTTTAAACAGAAAAGCCCATTCTAGGAAATCAAAGTGCATGGCCAAATCTAGTACCAGGTAGCCCCCTTGGGCCACATTTCTGGTATGTATTCTAAGATTGAAAGAAGCGTCTGAGGTTTAAGGACTTGTTGCATGATGGCACAAATCCGTTCTGGTCAGTGTTTACTAACATTAGAACTATGGGTGCTAGCCTTGCCGCTAGGAGCTTGACAAGTATTTTATAATCCATATTAAGCAATGGTAGGGGCCAGTGCAGTCTTTGTGCGGCTTAGGGAGTGATATCAGCAGTGCTTCAAATGAAGAAGAAGTAAGGCAGAAGGTGTCCAAGGCTTCATCGTATATAGTGAGCAACAAGGAGCAAAGGATTTGTGGATTGCATACACCCTATAAACATGAACAGGCAAGCGATCTAGACCAGACATTTTGCCTGTAGCTAGGCCTTTGACTGCTTCTTGTACCTCAAACAGTGTGATTGGTTCACTTAGATCAACTTTTTGATTGGGGGTAAGACAGTGTCATGAAATAGTGTTAAAGAAGGCACTTGTGTCTGGTGGGACAGCAGAGAGTCTGGATTGGTTAAGTAGGGTGTAGTGTTGAGTTAGTTCCAGGCGTTTGTCTTGTGCATATATAGTAAGTTGTCTGTGGTTGATTTCAGTGCCCCAATGGGACACATGGGAGAGTCAGATTATATTAGCTATGCCAGTAGTATGCTAGTCTTATCAGCAACTGTATGTAAATTACAGCAGTACAACTTGAGACGAAGGTCTTTTTGTAGGAGGTGCTGCGGCCAAGGGCTGTGTACCCCAAACAATGTTGGTGTGCGTGTTCTGGCTGATGTAAGAGGTATTGTGTGTCCTATGGGCATGTGGTATGTGAGCTGGCATTATGATAGGGACTGAGTATCTATATGTGGAGTGACAGTCAGTAATAATACCAGTAGCATGCAGTGTCATAGTTGGTTGCCATGAGTATGTAATGTGCCAGTAAGGGCAGTTCAGATAATGTCATCAACATTGGAGTGACCTCCAACGGTGCCAGCGCATCAATGTCTACAAGACAAGCAGCAAGGGATTTTTCTCACATGAAGATGCCGCAGATTGTACCTCAGGGCTGGTGTTAGGCTGAGCTTCACTGACTGCCACTACGGATTGGAGGACGAGTCCTCTTTCATGTATGACCTGTTCCAGGTCCGGGACTGCAACAGGCTTAAGAGACCATCCCATTGCCCTGCATTCTCCATGGCAATTCTCCTAGACTCTGGGACTTTGGCCTGCAGGGAATGGTGTGGAGGTGGCTTAAATCCTTCTTAGCCGACCGCCGGCAGACAATCTGGGCTCCTCCTTACTCCGCCGAGATGCCGCTGCTAGAAGTGGGGGTTCCCCAAGGATCCATCTTGAGCCCCCTCCTTTTTAAAATCTTTATGGCTCCTCTGGCAGTGGTCGCGGAGTCTTTCGGAGCCCGGATTGTCACTTATGCCGACGATACCCAGCTCCTGTTTGTGAGCAACAGGAATGGTCTGTTCAATGACGATCAGGTCAGAGGTTGTCTGAGTGCGGTTTTTGAGTGGTTAGGATATCATGGACTGAAATGCAACTCCGACAAGTCGGAGCTGCTCTTTTTTGGGTGTATTGCCGAGCCGGATTGGAAACCCTGGTGGCCGCAGGATATGTGTCCCCCTGTTAGTTCATCCCAGAAGGCCAAAAATTTGGGAGTGATCATTGATAGCGACCTATCTTTTGGACCACACATTTCCTCTCTCACTGGGAAATGTTTTGGTATCCTTCGGATGCTACGTAAATTTTTACCTTTAGTATCCATCGAGCACAGGAAAATCATCGTCCAGGCACTGGTTGGCTCCAGACTGGATTACGCCAATGTTTTATTTTTGGGGCTTCCCAAATACCTGGTCAGGCGTCTTCAAGTTGCTCAGAACTCTGCAGCCCGAGCGGTCTTCGGCCTCCCAAGAAGAGCCAGAGCCACTGCTCTTCTCTCTACCTTACATTGGCTCCCGATTGATAAAAGGATTATTTTTAAAACTCTGACTACGACCTTCAAGGCCTTACATGGTATTGGCCCTAAATATATTTCCAAACGTGTGTCTTGGTATCAGCCCTCTAGATCTCTTAGATCTGCTGCGCTATCCAAAGTGAAGGTTCCCATTATCAAGCGCGCCAGAGCAGGAGGTCGGTCCTTCCGTTATCTTGCTCCTCGTGCTTGGAATGACCTCCCGATTTCTTTAAGACAGGCTTCTAGCCTGCTGTCCTTCCGAAAGGCCCTTAAAACATGGCTTTTCCCATAGTTGCTGCTGCTTTTTTATACGTGTGTTGCATGTCCCTTCAGTGTTATGTTTCTCCCTCTTCTGGTGGGTACCTTCGAAAAAGCGCCGGGATGCTCCAAATGGAGTGGCCGTGCGCTATAGAAGCATAAATATAACATAACATAACATAACAATTGGACCTTTTGGCACCAGATTTCACTCCCTAAGTGTGGCTAGGAAAAACAAGTCTTGAAGTCTCCAGCCACTCCCAAGCATCATCCGGTGGGTTGAAGAAGCCAATCTTCCTATCTGTCACAACTCATAATCTTGCCAGAAAGAGCAGTGAGTATTTCAGTTGCAGGTTGTGCAAGCGAAGTTTGACAGCCAGGAAGGAGGCCCCCTGGCATTATACTGTGTAGACTGCGATCCACATGACGTAGCACTGGCCTCGATAATTTTATTGAGATTCCTGCTTTTGCTTGAAATATCTTTCTGTCATAGTAATGAAGAATACAAATAAACATCGTCTGGAGCTGGGGTCAGCTGGGGGTCTCAGCATCGGAACACAGTACACCCATTCTATCAAGAAAAACTGCATGAGGAAATCAGGCAGAAATAGGTATCCCTGCCAGTTACCCAGCTAGATGACAGGGTCATTTCTTTTGACTCCTTCTGTAAGGCCCACCACAAACATGTTGTTCCTGCATGAGTGGCCTTCTGTGTCCTTGGCGTTGGCTTCTAGGGTGTTGGCTCAGTCCATTAAAATTTGGGCTAAATATGCTGTTTCTTAGGATAGCAGTTGGAGTTCAGCTATTTTTCGTTGCAGTACAATCTTTGTCTATGCTGTCAATATTACTATCCAATGAGATGTCTCTGCTCTCCAGCGTTTAACAGGTATTTTCCACCACGTTCAGCACTGTGTCCATCTTGCCTTCTAGAGATGTGGGACGATCACGGGTGGCAGTGCCGAGCGGAGGCAGCCCATCATGAGAGGGGGCTCCAGTCCCCGGCACACTAGTGCAGTGTTTATTCGCAGAGAGTACGCGAGTTGGGACAACTTGCCATCGCTTAGTGATCCACTGAACTTCAGCAGCACAAACAGCCAGGCACCTTCATGACGGCCTGGAGGTCTCCATATAGCCAAAGGTCTCTTTGGAGTCACTGGGCCACGCGTTGGTCTAACACGGATGCCGCTGTGTGCTGGAATGGAGCACAATGAGCAAAGCAGGCTAACAGGGGTTGTGCAAACTGCGTTGGTTATCCCTTCTCCTCAGCGCCATGTGTTTGGTGATATCACTATTCCCTTGACCAGGGTGAGTGTATGAGATCCTTCACTGAGGAGATTTGGTCGATTAAGGTTATGGTGTTAGTTTCACTTCCAGGGCCTGTGGCATAGTTAGCAGTTTCAAGGAATCATGGTGGTTGAAACATGACTTAAGTGGTGTTATATTGTAAAATTGGGGTTAGACCCATACAGTCAATAGGACCTGGGTAATTGCTCGGTATAGAAAGAAGGGGTCCCAGACAATACACAACAAATTACACAATTCGAGGTTTGATGCGTTGAATTATTTCACAAAAGATCGAATCAAGGTGCAAAGTGTTTTAATTTTCACCACACCTGTGCTAAACATTCATTAGCTCATTACTCAGAACATGAATATACACACATTACACACAATTTCAATAAGCCCAAAAGGGGGGGGGGGAGGGGGAAAGAACAGGGGAAAGGAATAAGCATTTCTTGATAGTTCAACATCACTATTCAATAATTTCAAATGCGTGTGACCATATTTGAGAATCACAGAAAACAAATCACACAGATCCCCAAATGTGGGGTCAAAAGCAGTGCTTAATAATCAACATCATATTTTGTTGTACAGAATCTCCTATTCAGCTATACACATTCAACTGTTCTGTAGGAGTTCAAATTAGTAGAGAAGTCACACACATTACACACAATTTCAATAAGCCCAAAAGGGGGGGGGGAGGGGGAAAGAACAGGGGAAAGGAATAAGCATTTCTTGATAGTTCAACATCACTATTCAATAATTTCAAATGCGTGTGACCATATTTGAGAATCACAGAAAACAAATCACACAGATCCCCAAATGTGGGGTCAAAAGCAGTGCTTAATAATCAACATCATATTTTGTTGTACAGAATCTCCTATTCAGCTATACACATTCAACTGTTCTGTAGGAGTTCAAATTAGTAGAGAAGTCTACGTTTCGACCCATAGAATGTAGGACAGTATATCCTTACTACGCGGGTCTTCGTCAGGACGTGAGGGAGGGAAGGAGTGTGGGGCTGTTTCCTAAAGGTAATAAGAAGAGACTATAAGAAAAAACTTTTAAAAGGTCTCCAAACGGAGTCCCTACACGATAAGTCAAAATATAAAGAATTATAAAAACAAAATGATAAAGTTTGGTGATTGACAAGGAGGGATGAAACCAAGTTACCTGCTCAGGAGTCAGGTAAAGGTTCTGGCCGTATCCGAGCGAAATGGTAGAATTAGTTGTACCTAGGGGCCAATTAGTGAAAAGACCAATCAATGAAGGTGCTCGCCACACACGTTTGTATTAAAAATGAAATTGAGGAAGCGCACTTAACCAATAATCCTACCTCTACAGCGGTGCTGCGTAGGATCATGGATAGGGTGTTAGTGCAGTTGGTAAATTCGGTCCATACGAGTCAAAATTCATCAGTGAATCTGTGGATTATTAGGGGCCAGGTTAGTAATGGCGTCTGGAAAAAACGGGTTCTTATTACTACTCTGTTGCCTGCACTACAGGCGTCTAAACACAAAAGACACATATTTGTCAACTCACCCGGGGTATGATTTTAAAGATAAACAGCAGGCCAGCGTCTGTCACGGTAAAGGCACACAGTGCTGATAAATAGGGGTAGCGGTGCCGTATCTGAGAACCAAATAATGGAAGCGGCAATCAGTGGATATGCTCGCCAGACATATCGTATTGTATATCAATTACATTTCAAAGGACATCAAACCCGACATCGTACCTCTGATTAGATAGAAATCCTTCAACAAGCTGTCATTGCGGTCGGGCGGTTTGTTTAAAAACGTTACATGGGTCCGAGCTCCATTAGATCTGTGGATTAATGTATACCATATTTAGTGAAAGCGTTACATTACGACGAGAGATGAAGCCATCATACGGAGTTACTCGATTTAAAACAGAAACCGCGTGCAGCGAGACTCACCCGAAGTATTTTCTGTAGGCGCGCGTACGAGGCAGCGTCTGGCCCAGCCTGGAAGAATCAGGAAGTGGTGCCTTGGAGACGGAGGCCAATTTGTAACCTCGCAAAGAGCGAGACTGGTGTTACCAGGGTAACCCAGGACGCCGGCCAGCGTCATGATGACACGGAACCGAGGTGCAAAACAATTAAACGAAGGGTTATGTTATTGATATTGTTAATGGGGCTGAGTTGTTACGGTGGAGAAACCTTCCTTGATTTATAAAGATACAGCATTGCTTAACATTAATAATACGCGGACCTGCCATTAACACGGTAGTCAAGGCGCAACATTGAAGCACTGAAAGGGGGTAGTGATCACAATATTTATACCGATCATAGAATCACAACAGTGGACTGGACCCTCGTCAAAACAGGTTTAAAACCATGTATTTACACGCGTATTCCACGGGCAGAGACATCCATAGTGGATCAAGGCATTTTGTTGTGCGGACCTACCTTGCAAGGTGGTCAAGGCACCGTTACTCTATACATTGATATGATTAATAGGGCACAGTTTCATAACACAATGATTAATAAAGATTAATAAAGATATCGCATAGCGGGGCACAGTATATTAACACATTGACCAATATAGACACAAATCTCAGTACTGTGCGTGAACCTACCTCATGGTGGTTAAGACGCACGATTGATTTATAGAGTGGCCATCTGAGAAAAACTGCTTTCTGATTCATTCAGGCCCATGCGTACTGAATCAAAAAACCTGATCCATTTTATCTCTCTAATGTTGAGAATTGGCTCAAGATTACCACCCCTGGGGCCCAGTCTCACTTGTTCCAGAATGGTCCACTTAAGACTTTCCGGGGAGTGAGCAAGGTTTTTACAGTGGTCTACCAAAGGCGCTCCCTCAACCTTACATCTCACACGGCTGCAGTGTTGCAAGAAACGTACTTTTGCTCGTTGCTGAGTCTGGCCAATGTATATTAAATTACAGGGGCACACTATGCAGTAAACTACATTGGATGAGTTACAGTTAGTATGTGACTTTAGGGTTACTTGATGTTGTCCATGCGTAAAAACTTTGGTCTGGATTGTGGCTGGGCAAGCTTTACAAGATCCACAGCGGTAGTGACCCACGACGGGAGGAAGACTCCACATTGATGTTAGGGATTGTTCCTTTGCGGTATTCAAGAAAGAGCAAACCACGTGATCTCGAATATTCTTCGCTTTTTTGAAAGCGTGAAGCGGTGGGTGGCTACAGTTAAGGTCCTCGGCGATCAAGTGCCAGTATTTATTTATAGTTTTCTTAATCAAATTACTTTTTGTGGAGAAAGTGGTCACACATACGATGCGTTGATCATCGTTGTCCTGTCGGGGTCCTTGTTGCAGTAGAACTTCCCTTGGGTTGTGCCAAGCTCTCTTTTTGGCTTTTTTGACCAAACGTCTCGGGTACCCACGTTCAAACAACCGTTCCATCAGAATGGCTGCTTGCTCATCATAATCATCCTTTTTGCTGCAGTTACGGCGAATCCGTAAAAATTGCCCGAAGGGCAGATTGTCCCGGAGTCCCCGTGGGTGATGGCTCGAATACAGAAGCAGGGAGTTCCTCTCTGCAGGTTTTCTGAAGAGGGTGGTTTGCAAGGTCTCATTCTCCACAAAAATGGTTAAATCCAGAAAGTCTATGGATTTCTTGTCATATTGAATAGTGAACTGAATGTCAGAAGTACGCCCATTTAGCCAAATGAAAAATGTTTCGATATCCTGTTCATTCCCAGCCCAGATACAGATGATATCATCAATGTATCTCATCCACATGTTTATCTTAGGTCTGAAGGGATTGGCATCGTTGAGTATGAACACCTCTTCATACATGGACATGAAGATAATTGCCAGATCCGGAGCAAACGCCGCCCCCATCGCCACGCCCTTGGTCTGAAGGTAAAAAGAATTGCAGAAAATGAAGAAATTCCTCATCATTGCAATTTTTAATAGCAAGATGATAAAGGATGTGGGCACACGGGTTGGTGCCTCCCGTTTGTCAAGTGCAATAGTCATAGCTTGCAGGGCCTCATCTTGGGGTATGCTGGTATATAGTGACACGATGTCACAGGTTACCAAGATTTCTTCATGTGAGTTATATGGACGTCCGTCAATCAGATTAATGACCTGTGTGGTATCTCGCAGGTAAGTTGTAGTTGCTTCTGCTAAGGGCTTCAAGAAGAAATCGATGTACCTACAAAGTGGTTCCAAAAGAGAGCCGCAGCCCGATACTATAGGTCGGCCCGGAGGTCGGTGTAGATCCTTATGCACCTTCGGTAGTGTGTAGATGGTAGGAAGGCGTGGGTTCTTTTGGTTTAGATACTGAAATTCATGGTCCGACAAGAAACCTTGTTGGAGGCCGTCCTGGGTCACTCTCAGGATTTCCGCTTTTAGTTCTCTAGATGGATCCCCATCCAATCGTTTGTAACTCACCCCATCATTTAGTTGTCTCATTATCTCACTGGTGTAGCTGTCCAGGTCCTGTACGACAATTGCACCACCCTTATCGGCAGGTTTTACTACCACATCAGTGTTGTCCTTTAAAGATTTGAGCGCCAGTTTCTCTGCTTTGCTGGTATTGAACTTAACGAATTGTTGTTCTCCCAAGATTTTGTTCACGTCCCGTAGGACAAGGCTCTCATAGGCCAGGATACGTTGAGTCATGGCATGAGTAGAAGGTACGAAGGTAGATGGTGGCCTGAAATGGGTCGCCGATAGTGGCTGCGCCCCAGGTTTGTCCTTGAAAAAGTATCGCAGTCGTACTTTACGAAAAAACTTGTGGAGTTCTACTATGGTGTTGAAAGTGTCAGGTTTGACAAATATGTGTCTTTTGTGTTTAGACGCCTGTAGTGCAGGCAACAGAGTAGTAATAAGAACCCGTTTTTTCCAGACGCCATTACTAACCTGGCCCCTAATAATCCACAGATTCACTGATGAATTTTGACTCGTATGGACCGAATTTACCAACTGCACTAACACCCTATCCATGATCCTACGCAGCACCGCTGTAGAGGTAGGATTATTGGTTAAGTGCGCTTCCTCAATTTCATTTTTAATACAAACGTGTGTGGCGAGCACCTTCATTGATTGGTCTTTTCACTAATTGGCCCCTAGGTACAACTAATTCTACCATTTCGCTCGGATACGGCCAGAACCTTTACCTGACTCCTGAGCAGGTAACTTGGTTTCATCCCTCCTTGTCAATCACCAAACTTTATCATTTTGTTTTTATAATTCTTTATATTTTGACTTATCGTGTAGGGACTCCGTTTGGAGACCTTTTAAAAGTTTTTTCTTATAGTCTCTTCTTATTACCTTTAGGAAACAGCCCCACACTCCTTCCCTCCCTCACGTCCTGACGAAGACCCGCGTAGTAAGGATATACTGTCCTACATTCTATGGGTCGAAACGTAGACTTCTCTACTAATTTGAACTCCTACAGAACAGTTGAATGTGTATAGCTGAATAGGAGATTCTGTACAACAAAATATGATGTTGATTATTAAGCACTGCTTTTGACCCCACATTTGGGGATCTGTGTGATTTGTTTTCTGTGATTCTCAAATATGGTCACACGCATTTGAAATTATTGAATAGTGATGTTGAACTATCAAGAAATGCTTATTCCTTTCCCCTGTTCTTTCCCCCTCCCCCCCCCCCTTTTGGGCTTATTGAAATTGTGTGTAATGTGTGTGACTTCTCTACTAATTTGAACTCCTACAGAACAGTTGAATGTGTATAGCTGAATAGGAGATTCTGTACAACAAAATATGATGTTGATTATTAAGCACTGCTTTTGACCCCACATTTGGGGATCTGTGTGATTTGTTTTCTGTGATTCTCAAATATGGTCACACGCATTTGAAATTATTGAATAGTGATGTTGAACTATCAAGAAATGCTTATTCCTTTCCCCTGTTCTTTCCCCCTCCCCCCCCCTTTTGGGCTTATTGAAATTGTGTGTAATGTGTGTATATTCATGTTCTGAGTAATGAGCTAATGAATGTTTAGCACAGGTGTGGTGAAAATTAAAACACTTTGCACCTTGATTCGATCTTTTGTGAAATAATTCAACGCATCAAACCTCGAATTGTGTAATTTGTTGTGTATTGTCTGGGACCCCTTCTTAAGTGGTGTTAGGCATATGCAGTGAGCCCTCTTGCTAGCACATTGGATGTGCATAGTAGCACTTCAGCACAGGCATACCCGGTCTGCCTCTAGGAGCAGCGTCCTCAGAACCCATTAACAATTTCCCTCGAGGACAACCACCAGCACAGGCCCCACAACAGGGCAGCAGCATGCTGGCATGGAGCACAGGGAGTGATCCAGCAGGCAAGTGAACCACTCTGGTTCAGCACAGGCCGCAGTCTTTCTGCAGCGGAGTGTAAATCTGCTGCAGTTATCCTTATATTGAGATGAGAAAAAGAGGCTCACACCAGGCCAAGGGTGCCAGTGAAATTATGGTGTTGGCACCACCCAGTATGCAGAGTCTAGTTCACAGCACGATCTAGTGGCCTCAGCTCCGGAGGTGCATTATTACACATCCAGGTATCCACAGTGACATGTACCATGTGTATCAGCAGGCTCCCAGTCCCACGAATGGTCAGCAGTCCCAGTAGGAGCCTGGAGGCCACACTGGGAGAGACAGGAGACTGGCATCATGTTGTGGCTCCTAAACTCAGAGCTTCTAGCCACTCAGCAACATCAAAGTCTCCACGCTTGTGGCGAGTACCGATGCAGAGGACTGACAAGGGAGGGGCAATACCCAGTTCCTGTCACTGGGCCAGGCATATTTCCACACTTCTCCGGTCTCAGAAATCAACCTCTAGATAGTTACCAGCTTGTAGGACCGAATACTACTCTCGGCAGGGAGGAATAAAATAACTGTTTTGTGGTCACAGAGCCTCAGATTCACCAAACTGGATGGGTTGCAATGGGTCAAAAGCTCAGTACACCTGGCCAAAGGTTGCTTTTCAGTATACAGATTCATAAAACCTATAGGTTAAAATTCATGAAAACAGGGTGTTTAGTTGCAAATAAAAAATACTCTTTTCAAATGTTTAATAAGAGATTTTTGAGTCTTTTATTCATGATTACACGCTGAGACCAGGCCAGTCACTGGCAATAAAGGCAGATTCTGTACACAAAATGTCACCCCTTTCTCCTATGCACATGAGTGCAGACTGACCAACAACAACAGTCACAGGCATGGGGTCTGAAGACTTTGTCAATTTACAATCGTTCTAACATAGACTTTTATCCTGCTCATTGAATGCAATAAAATGTTTCTGGTTATCCTTTTTGATAAGGAATGTGTCCCTTTGTCTTTGCAGCCATAAATGATGGTATTGTAGCTGGCCCATTGTAGTTCTCCCTAGCGAGCACAACTAGGGCTGCGAGCTGCTTGTAAAGAATTGTACAAAAAGCGTGGCAGCTGCATTACTTTTTAATACTGTGTACTCGTTTTTATAAATTTTGCTTGGGCTTGTAATTTGGTGATTTTAATGTGCTTACCGACTCACTGACACCCCTTCACACTCTTCCAGTCTTTTCTGCTCCATCCAGCTGACTTTAGAGCCGGTGGCAGACGGGGGTGGGCGCCATCTTAGGTGGGGGTGAGGCAGCGCTCTAGTCGCGCCGGCCTCCCACCCTCCTCCCACCATATAATGTGTTGTATCACCAGACGGCGCAGCGGGCTGGCGCTGTGGGCGCGCCGGGTCGCGCCGAAGCCGCGCCTAAGCCAAGCCCGTCTGCGCCCGTCCGCGACCGGACACGGCCCAGGGCCATAACCCCTGATGCTGCCACTCTAACTCAATGGAGTAGAGACGACCTTGTAAGTTTTTCCACTATCACTTGTGTCCCCGGTCAGCATAGCATAAACACAGGGAAGGAAGGAGGGTGTAGACACTGCGAATACTCATTTAAAACAGCGATAGAGGATACAAGGGGTAGCCCCTCATTATCCTGCGGCCTACTTAACGTGAGATCATTACGCTGCCACAAGTTTGACATCAACGATCTTCTCACTGAGCGACAACTTGATCTGTTATTTCTCACGGAAACTTGGCTAGATGCTTATTCTGACCCGGATATCATTCAGGCACTACCGGAGGAATACTCGATGGTGAGATTAGATAGACCGAAGGGCAGAGGGGGGGGCATAGCTATTGCCTTTAAACAGCAGCTTGCCTGTCATCTAGAATTAGTCCAAATAGCTGAAAGCGAGGCCGGCGCATTCTCCATTAAAATTAATGGGGGTATCACGGTTAAGGGTTATTTGATCTATCGTCCCCCGGGACCCCTGCCAAGGTTTAAAGATAACCTCTTAGAGTGTGTTACGGAGGCAGCGTTACGGAGAGACAAGTTTCTGCTCCTTGGCGACCTCAATATGCACCTAGAGGATCAGAAGGATAAAGGAGCGGTTGAGTTCCAACAAGACCTTCAGGCCTTACAATTAGAGTTAAAAGGTCAGTCTCCGACACATCAGCACGGACACTTGTTAGATCCGATATTTGCAAACTGGGATGCAGTCGCAGTGGCGCGGCCTGTGCCTTTCCCCTGGACTGATCACTTCCTGGTGCCATTTGTAATTCAGCTCCCAAAACACAAGGAGACAGACAGTACCCCCCTCAATTACCAAAGACAGAAATGGGCCAAGTTCTCTCTGTCAGAGTTTAATATGGCTCTTACCGCGGAGGGCCCTCCCGGAGGTACTGATGCGGAGACAGCTAATAAACTACTTAATGACCGCATCACGGCTGCCCTGGATCGCACGGCCCCTCTTGGTCGGACGAAGGAGGGTGGCCGGAAACAGAGAACGGCACCTTGGTTCAACGAGGAACTGCGTGGAGCTAAGAGGGACTGCAAGCGAGCAGAAAGGCAGTGGAGGGTAGCCTATGACAATCAGGCAAGAGAGAGATATCTCGTAAATAGACGGGCATATCACAACCTGATCAGGATAGTGAAAGCTGCCCACTATGCCGACAGGATCCTGGGTGCAGAGAACTCGTCGAAAGAGTTGTTCTGTGTTTACAAATCCTTAACCATCCCCAAGCTCTCAGCAGGTACGGAGGACTGCTCAGCAGACACCTGTAATCGCATTGCAGAATATTTTGGCGACAAAGTAGCCAAAATTTATTCGGCATTCCCTCGACTCTCTGCGGGAGGTGAGTTTGAAGAATTAAAAAAAGAGGCAGATGACAAGGACCTGCTGCTCAACCTGACCTGCCCTCCAGCAGAAGATCTGATCAGAATATGTAGGTCAGTGAAATCAGGCTCTCCGCGGGACCCAGTATCTCCTAAACGGCTGGGGGATAGTCTGACGGCACTTGAACCTTATATTAGACATCTGCTGGATGTCTCTTTCAGGTCCAGCAAGTTGCCTAGGGAATGGAAACAAGCCGTGGTGCTCCCTCTTCGTAAGAAGCCCAACATCAGCCTCTAAAAGCTTGAGAATTTACGCCCCATTTCCTTACTACCTTATTTCTCCAAAGTGGCAGAGAAGGTGGTTAAATTGCAGTTAATGCAATTTGTGGAAGATACCAACCTTCTACATCCCACCCAGTTTGGGTTTCGCCCACGGCACTCGACAGAGTCAGCGCTCCTTATGGCATCTGAAACCATCAGGCAAGGCGCCGATGAGGGCCATACCATGGCCTTGATTCTTCTGGACCTGAGTGCAGCGTTCGACACTGTAGCACATTCCACCTTGCTACAGTGTCTGAACAAAGGAGGGGTAGGAGGTGCAGCGTTAAAGAGGTTCCAATCGTTTCTGGCTGACCGCGGCTTCCAAGTCAGACAGGGCGACTGCTACTCCAAGTGAGTAGCCTTGGACCAGGGAGTGCCGCAGGGCTCGTCCCTGAGTCCTACCCTTTTTAATCTGTACGTTGCCCCGGTGGCCACCATAGTGGAGAGCCACGGTCTGTGCTTGGTGTCATACGCCGACGACACGCAGTTGGTCATCTCCCTATCACGCGCACCCAGTCTTGCAGCGGACAACTTCAGAGCATGCATGCAAGATCTCGCTGCCTGGATGCCCGCTAACTGCCTCAAGCTCAACGGAGGCAAGACTGAGGTGCTGGTGGTGGGTGGAGACCAAGCGGCCTGGACGTCGGCGTGGTGGCCACCCTGCCTGGGTCCGGCACCAATTCCCTGCCAGGAGGCGAGGAATTTGGGTATTTGGTTTGATACCAGCCTGACCTTCGGTCCCCAGGTTAACCGAGTGGTTGGCACTTGCTTTGGGATACTTAAGAGTCTCAGGAAGGTTCTGGAGCTCCTTCCCATCAAAGCCCGCCAAACACTAGTGCATGCACTAGTAACGTCCAAAATGGACTTCGGCAACCTACTCTACCTAGGGACTCTGGAGAAGAATCTGAGTCGCCTGCAGGTCTTGCAAAATGCCGCAGCCCGCCTGGTTCTTAGACTGCCCAGAAGTTCAGCATCTAAAGCCGCGCTCCAAGCCCTGCACTGGCTTCCGGTGAGCAGTAGGGTGGAATTTAAAGCGCTTTGTACCTGCCATCGTATTGTCAATGGCAGGGCACCTCGGCCTCTGCAAGGCCTGCTGACACGATATGAACCCTCCCGCTCCCTTAGATCTTCTGGTTCAGGGCGCCTGTCCATTCCAAAGTGTTCAAAGCTCGGATGGGCGGCAGATCTTTTAGGTATCGGGCAGCATCGAGCTGGAACAAACTCCCCACCGCGCTGCGTCTGGAACCCTCAGAGTCCATCTTTAGAGCGAAGCTAAAGACATTCTTGTACGTCCGGTAGCTGCCCCACGCTCAAGTACTCTCCTTTGCTAACTCTCGCACCTCTCTTAGCGCGGGGACACGCCGTTGTGCGTCACCAAGCGCTTTACAAGACTCCCTATTATTATTATTATTATTATTATTGGATGAGGTACCCAGATGGTCCTCAACCTTGTGTGGACACTATGCATCTAGTGGGTAATGTGTCCATATGTCCAGCATGGGGAGTGCATGATCACATCATTTACTGTGTGTGCTCTGTTTTGATTGGCTAGTGTTCTTAATTACATGTGGCAGCTGACCGAATTGTGTTTTTGGAATGTGCACAGCCCTCTGGCCATGTGTGCTTTACTAGAACCAATCTCCCTGGACCATTGTGGTGTCACTGTGCCTATCTGTGTGATCGACCTGGGGTTTCCCTGTTCTCGTGTTTGTCTGCTGGAAATGTGCCACCCGACCTGTGATCTATCAATCAGAGACCTCGGTCCTGGGTCTGTCTAAATATGTATTTTTGAGTCTGAGTTGATGTGGAATTTACGACAGGGGAATTTTTCAATAGAGATGCACTCTCATTTTTACACGAGTGTATCATTATTCATATTGACATTGACTTTTTCAATAACAAGAACTGCATTTTGTGGAATTGCCACACTCTACAGTAGGGGCTATGAGCAATTTACTGAGATAGTGGCACAGCTACTAAAAGCCCCAGAAGAATGTTTGTAGAAAGCTAAATTCCATTCTTGTTCTCAAAAACGTTTTCAGCTTCCTGGCAGTAAATTCTCAAACATTTGTAGGCCCCCAGAACTTAGATGCGTTCACAAGACTTTCGTGGACTTAATTTTAAAACTTGTATTGTGCCATAACGAGTATCTCCTATGCAGCCTGCTCTTCTCTACCAGACACCTGTGAGCCTTATTCCAGGCATACGTCATTGCCCTCAGAATGGGATTGGAGAATGAATCATGCCGAATTTGCAGTGTACAGCGCAAAGGTGCCCACTCTTTACATGTCACTAAAACCTAAAAACGACTGATACCTGACACACAAAATGAATGTACACTAATGCAGCGAAGCGTCCCCCACTGCCCATCAGCACTGCAAAATAGGAAAAACTAAATTATAATATCCTCCGGTAACCCGAGATTATTATCATTTTATTATTCCATGCTAAGGCAGTTTTGCAGGGTGGGCAGGATGGGCAGCAACGGGGGGAGGAGTGGTGGCACTCTCTAAGTGCCCATGAATGTTTGACTGGCTGTCTTAGGCCAGCCAAACAGTCATGCACAGTTTGCATGTTCTCCACCCAGGATGTGTTACAGGCTGGATGGAGAACATGCGCAAGCTCCAATTCCCTGTCTCAGCACCAAACTACGGCACTGAGACCAATCATTGCATTGCAGTTCTGTGCTTGGCTTAGGGGAGCCTGGGTGTGCTTCCTGCTTCCTGCTTGCACAGAAGCATGGAAGAGGACGGAGAGGACAAAGTAGAGGAGGTAAGGGTTCTTTTTACTGTGTCTTTTAAGCCCCCCTCAGCCTCCTCCTCTCCCCACTGCTGCTTCACGTGAGAAGTGGCTACTGCTTATAATGATTCTTGCACACATTACACCTGATACAGCAGTTGCAGAGCGTCTTTACTGTAGAATGTATAGTTCTCATATAGCATATAGAAGAGTGCTTATTAATGTTGAAAGGAATGTAATTATTGTTTGGCTTAGGAACTGTCTTCACTAAAACAACATCCTTTGATGATTAAGTGCCTTACACGTAAAAATAAAACATACATGCTTCACTGCAACTAAAGGTATTTACAGATATAATGCATGCTGCAAGAAATAGATGGAATAGTAATGTGTGATTGTTTCCACATATCATCTTCTTAACGTCACTGTTGAAGCATTACACATGATTCATAAAAATGTGCTAGATTGTCTGTGTAACTGTTAGAAATATTGTTCTTAGCTTCAAATTATCCTTATGTGTGTATGATATTGGTATAGGTCAAATGAGAAAGATTTTCCGATGCATGCATTAATGTTACATGAATGCATTTTTAAACATAGTCCCCAGTCACAGTTGCTATTGTCAATTAGTTTTGCCTACTGTATGATTTATGCAATGCGAACTAATAGTACTACAGAAATATTATATTTCTATTGGTTTAAAAATGCAAACGCATATTACATGTGCATCACTGATTTAAATTTGCAATGTTACTATAAAGGCCTAAACCTTTGTTCAATAAATCTACTGTGCTTTTATATTTTTGCTGACTTGCTTTCCGTGCATATGTTATCAGGCATTGCTAGATTTAGATAGGTACATTTATTGTAAAAGCAATAGATACATGTCAGGGAAAGGAATTTGAGTGTGTGCACATGATAAATCTGTGGATGAATAATAATAATAATTTTTTTTTGTTTTTTTGTTTTTTGTTTAAGAAATGTTTATTAAGCATTGAAAAGTGATACAAAAAGTATGTCATGAACAATTAGGAAAAAGTACATATGAGTATAATAATAAAAGACATCAATCCAGAGGAATTTATATATGAAAGAGAAGGGTAGAAAGAAATAGAGAAAGGAAAGAAGGAGAAAGAGAGAGAGAGGAAAGCAGAAGGAAAGAAAAGAGGAGAGGGGAGAAAGAGGAGAAGAGGAAAGTAAGCAAAGGGATCATAGGGGATAAGGAGCACGCGGTAAGGGAGAGGGATTAGAAGAAAGATAGGAAACGAAGGGAAGCCATAATAAATCAGATTTAATTTTCAAAGGAACAGAAGTAGAGGAGGCAATAGAAATTCTGTGTTCATCACAAATATAATTCCACCATGTGTGGACCGAGAGTTTTGAATTATCTTTCCAACACGATAAAATAACTTTAAATGCAAGTGCAATAAAGAGGTCGAACAATTTAGCAGAAGAGGGTGTAACAATATTAATATCTTCAGATAAAGAACCTAAAAATATGCGTAAAAAAGATAATTGTGAGGAAAGAGATAACATTTTCATACATATATTCCAAACATCAGTCCAAAAAGATAAAACAGGGGAACAGTGGTATAGTTGGTGTTGTAGAGTACCTGTAACTTTGGAACAAGACCAGCATAAAGAAGAAGAGGTTGGAGAACATTTATGAATAGTAACCGGGGTAATAACAACTCTATGATAAATAAAAAGCAAGGATTGGGTAATGCGTGCAGCAACGGAGACTTTGAAAATTCTGGACCATAAACGATCCCACAATGCAATGTCAAGAGAGACATCAAGATCGGTTTCCCAAGCAGTCTCTACTTTAGATTTAGAGCGAACAGAAGAATTGGACAGTAAAAGTGAATATATAAGAGCAGCTTTAGGTAGTTGAGTAGAAAAGAGAGGATAAAGTGGAGTGACAGGAGTGAAAGTAGAAAAAGATTCAGAGGAAGAAGATAAAGAGGATAAGTGAGATTGAATAGCAGAGGTTATAATAGAATATTCAGCGAGAAATGAGGGAGGCTAAACATGTTTTGTAATACAGGAAAAGAAATAAGAGAGGAATCAAGGAAAAACTGATGTACAAACATATCCTTTTCTTTCCAGTGTTTAAAATAGAATGATTTACCTTTATATCTAAGAAATGTGTTGTACCAAACTACAGAAGATAAGAAACATTGTAGAGGGGAAAGAGTAGAGGAAAAAACATTTTGCAATGTAGATTGGGAATATTTCAAAATGGGATATTTGGATATAAAGGTACAATTTGACATGAAAGTAACATGTTGAAAGGATAAATCTTTTAAAAGAGAGCATTCCAGAAGAACCCACTTAGGGACAGGAGTATCAAGGAAGTTATAAGCCAAGGAGAAAGATTGTTTGATCAAAAAGGCAGAGTGATATGAACCAAAATCAGGGAAACGAACACCACCTTCACTTTTAGGTCGAATCAACTTATGTAACCCAATGCGGGGATGTCTATTATTCCACAAAAATTTTGTGCATACAGAATTAATACGAGAGAAATAGGATTTGGGAATTTTGAAAGGGAGCATAGAAACTGTATACAAAACATGAGGAGTAATCATCATTTTGATGGTGTCCAGTCTACCCCACCAAGAGAGAAATAAGGGGGACCAAATCTGCAGGAGGGATTGAATCTTATTGATCAACGAATCAAAGGTTATTTTAAGGGTATCTTTTAGAGAGGAAGCGAACCATATACCAAGGTACTTAAATTTAGATGGACACCATGCAAAATCAGTATTATTAAACATGTATTGAAAACACAGTGCGTTAAGTGGAAGCACTTCCGTTTTGGATAAGTTGAGCTTATATCCTGATATGGAGGAATACAACTGAACTTCATTTAAAAAGGGTGGGAGGGAGGATTCGGGATTGGACATGTAAATAAGGACATCATCAGCATACGCTGACAATTTAGTTTCGACAGAGGAAAATTTTATACCAGTGATATGGGGGTTGGAGCGAATGCGCTGTAGAAAGGGCTCAAGACATAAAATAAATAATAAAGGGGAAAGGGGACAACCTTGTCTCATACCTCTGGTCAAAGAAAAGAATCTGGAAAATTGGTTGTTAACAAAAATACTGGCACGAAGGGATGAATAAAGGAGTTTAACTAAAGATATAAAATTCGGGCCAAAACCAAACCATTGAAGGGTGCGGAACATATATTGCCAATTAATACGATCAAAAGCTTTTTCAGCATCCAGGGAAAGGGCTGCCAACGGGGTTTTGACATTTTTACTGTGAGCAAGGACATTGGAAAAAAGACGAGCATTATCAGCAGCGAGTCTACCCTTGACAAAACCCACTTGGTCTGTGTTGATTAAACGAGGGATAATGGAATCAAGGCGAGAGGCAAGGATTTTAGCAAAAATTTTACAATCATAATTAATTAAGGATATGGGGCGGTAATTTTTACATTGGGAATGATCCTTATCAGGTTTTGGGATAATTACAATGAGAGCATCCAAAAAGGACCCAGAGGCTTTAGCTTCCAAAATAAAAGAGTTAAATAACTGAAGGAGTTTAGGGGCAAAAAAGGAATGGAAGGAAGAATAAAATTCAACTGGCAGACCATCAGGGCCAGGGGCTTTTGATTTTTTGAGGGAATGAATGGCCATGGTGATTTCTTGGAGAGTAATTTCACGTTCCAAGTGCGAAAAATCAACAGGGAGGGATGGAGGGGAGGGAAGGCCTTCAAAAAATGTTGTTAAGTTTGCATCAGAGGGGTGAGTGTCATCTGTATATAGGGCTTGGTAATAGTTGTGAAATACTTCAGCAATGTCTTCATCGGAGGTAACTAGTTTATTGAATGAATCATTAAAAATTGGGCCGACAGCTTTGCGTTCAGACTTGATTTTCAAATAATTGGCCAACATTTTCCCTGCTTTATTCTGGCCCCCATGAAATTTGGATTTTATTTTGAGGAGGGTGTGACAGGCTTCATTAGTGATAATTTTATTAAGTGTTGTTTTGGCAAGAATCAAGTCCTGAAGGGCAGAAGGAGATTTGGAGGTGAAATACATGTGTTCGAGAGATTTAATGTGTTTAAGTTGATCCTCATACTTTTGCTTATTAAGCTTCTTTTTAGCAGCAACATAGGAAATCGTAAAAGCTCGAAAAGAAGCTTTAAAAGCATCCCAGGTGTTAGGAATGGAGGTATCAGCGGGGTCATTTAAGGAAAAGTATTCATTAAAAAACGCAGTGCTTTTTTTCATAAAAGTGGCATCAGATAAAAGAAAAGAATTAAATTTCCAACGACTAAATTTAGAGGGGCTAAGGGAAAGATCAAGGGTAGTATATACAGGGGCATGGTCGGAGATAAAAATAGAACCAATAACAGATTTTTGAATGGAGGGAAGAAGAGACTTACTAATCATAATATAATCAAGTCTCGAACGTGTATGATGGACATTAGAAAAAAAAGTATATTCCAATAAATCAGGGTTACACACTTTCCACGAATCATATAGAGGACGTGAGGCAATGGCAGACTGAAAACTCTTATGAGATTTGTCAGGTTGAAATTTACTTGAAGACAACCGATCTGAAAAAGGGTCTAACCATTGGTTAAAATCACCAGCTACTATAAAATCAGGGCAATCTATAGATGCAAGGAGTAATTTAATGTCTTTCCAAAATTTTGGATCTGGGCGAACAGGGCCATATATATTTAATAAAACCATCGTCTTGTTGTGTATAACAACCTTTGCCATTGCCCAACGACCTTCATCATCATTTTGAGAGGAAATAATTTGTGCATTTAAAGTCTTATGAAATAATATAGCAACCCCTCCTTTTTTGTTAACAGCAGGAGAAAACACAACCTGACCCACCCATTGTCTCTTAAGCTTAAGGGATTCAATGTCAGAGCAATGCGTTTCCTGAAGGAAAACAACCTGTGAATGAAATTTGGTTAAGTCAGACAATACCTTCTGACTCTTGACAGGGTGACCAAGACCTCGAACATTCCAAGAGACAAAATTACACATGATGGGAGGAGGGAAGGATGGGCGACAAATGGAGGCGACACATGGCGAGGAGATCACTACAAAAGGGGAGACAAAAAATAACAGTTAAACAGTGGATTCGTAGAACGCTCATTTTAAGAAAGCGACGAAGAATGAAAAAATGGGGAAACAATAATCGGACAAATAGAGAAAACAGTAGAGGCCGCTTAAGAGGAAGAAAACAAAGAAAAAGAGAGAAAAGAGAGAAAAAGGAAAGGTACGTAAATAGAGAAAGAGAAAAAGGAAACAGATCAAGGCGCAAAGGCTTGATCTGAGAAGAAGATAGTAACCAAAACATGTGAGACGAGGGTACACCAGAGAGAGGACATGTCCCACGAGCACACAAGATACGGACATTATGAAAAGGAAAAACACAAGGATGTGAGGAAAATAATAAACGAAGACAAAGATGGAAGATAAGTTAAGAAAAGTTAGATAGGGTAGAATAGTGGTTGTAAAAAGAGAAAACAAAGAAAGACATAAAAGCATTAGCTAGCAGTGTCCATGGTGGAAGGTGAGACACTCAGCAGATAATCACGGAGTTTCTGTGGATCATCATAGGACCTGGTACGACCATTATGTGTGATCTTGCAGAAGCAGGGATGGAGAATACCATACTGAATGTTGAGTTGTCTCATCGTAGGACGAAGGTTCAGGAATTCCTTACGTCAAGCATTTGTAGCAGAAGAGAGATCCTGGGAAATGAAAATGTTATGACCAGACCACTGGAGACGACGTTTGGCCCTGGCGGCCTTCAATACAGCCATTAACTCTGTGAACTCCAAGAATAACATGATAATTCCACGTGGTTTGGAGGCATTGGAGTTGAGGCGGCCAAGACGGTGTGCTCGTTGGATGTTGAGAGGATGAGTCGATGGTTGAAGTTCCAAAAGTTCCTGGAGAAATTTCCGAATAAAAGAGACCATGTCAGTCCCCTCCAAATTTTCCGGAACACCATAAACGCGTAGGTTATTGTGTCTATTGCGATTTTCCAAATCCTCGGTGTGAAGTTTGAGTTTGTGGATTTCTTGTTCCAACAGTGGAATCCGAGTTGAGAGGTCTTGGACATCGCTTACACGTTGTTCTAAGTTCAAAACTTTATTTTCCATAACCACCCAGCGCTCCTCAATCTGCTGAAGTTTAGCATTGGTAGCAGACATAAAAGGCTGAAGACCACGCACCTCCTCAAGGATGGAGTCCAGAACAGGATTAGTCGAAGAGTTAATGGGGGAAGGTGGATCATTTTTAGGCCTTTTAGGTTTTGTTCCGGTTTGCAACAACTTCGGCGAAGTAGAGACATTTGCCATGGTGTAGGATAGCAAAAGAGAGATATGTCCAAAGTTGTAGAATATGAACCGGAGTGTGGATGCACAAAGGTGATAGGGGCACACAATGTGTCAAATAAAGGACGATGAGAAAAGGAATCGCCTAGTAGCGCACTATTTTTCAGTGCGAAGACACACTAAAAGCCACACATCACCGTAGAAGAAGCATCTACCAAGAGGAGCATATGAATATGGTGGTAGAACATCGTACTAATATAAAGTGCAAGGCTAGAGGAAGAAAAGCCGAAACACAATAAGGCTGATATAAACAGGGTAATGAGAAAATGCAGGAGGCAGATAGTCACGGGAAGCCAGGAGAGCAAGAGTCTTGAAAAGACGGTGAGGCAGTCACCACAGTGCCTTTATGTAGCAGTAGAAAGCATGGCAATCAGGAAGACAAAATGGCGGTCATTTCACCACAGAGAATAAGCTGCGCAATTAGATTCAAAATAGACAAAGTGCACAAATTGGAGAGGAACTCCTAACAGTCAGTAAAGGGCTCAGCATCCTACTTTTGTATCGAGACCAAGCTAATGCCAAAACAGAAGGTTAAATGCAGATGGTGCGCAATGAAACATTCTCTTAGGCGGCAAACAAAATGGCGGCCGTTCGTGTTACGCAGTGAAGAGAAAGTTACCGTTGTAAATTGCCGGTGGAATAGCGCTCGTATGTGCTGCAAAAGCGCATCATCATATGCTGCCCACCTTCCGACACCGCTATACAGCAGGAAATCCTTCCAAAAGATGGCAAGGCGGGTCCTCACGGCATCCGCGGGTTAGTCCGAAGCGGAGCTCACGGGGAAGACGTCCTCTCGAATAATAATAATAATGAATAATGGATTATTGTACTTCAAGCCTGAGCATCTGACCAAGACAGTGTTCCCACGTCCAGTGTGGGATTTTCCTCTACTGTTGCATTGTGTACCATATGAATCCGTACAGAGATTGAATCATATACAATGAACTGATGCAAAGAAAGGGGGATTGCTTACGGACTCTATTGATTATCACTTATTGATTGGTCTGGCTGAACAGGCCAATTGACTTCTGACTTTCTTGCAGACTGCATGCTGAACTTCTTTGCTACACCCCTTTCTGCAGATTCTATGCAGTACTTTCCTTGAACTCCGACCTGACAATTTCCCAAACTGATCTGACCCTTCCATGGACTCTTAAGGACATTTCCCTATGTCTTGTAATTTTCCTAATTGTGGTTTAGACCGACTCTTGTTTCAAATTACTGAAGACTCTTGACCAAGCTTTTACAATGCTACTGCTAATATCACTCATACGGTTTGCGTAATCCCTATTGTTTTCTATGGAGTGATTTGATTTCCGAACTCTGATAATTTCTGTGCGTTCTGTGCTTGAAAGTCTTAGGGCCTGAATTATTTCCCGGTAAACGTGTTATCCGTCACAACAGTGACAGATATACCATCTGCCAAAATTTAAATGCCATAGGATAACACTGTTGTGATTGAGTAACCTGTCCACTGAGATCTAAATCAGGCCCTTAGATTGCTAATGTATAGAAAAGACCATTTACAACTGTTTTCTGAGGATCATGTGTCAAGTTGTTATTTTGTATTACAGCAAGAGAGCTACCTGTGTTCTTAATTCTTGTTCACCTACACGTTTTCAGAAGGTTAGATTCTTCTTGTTGCTATCCCATACAGGTATAGTCTGGTCTTGAGTGATATAGTTTAATCTGATCACTCATTTGTAATAAACACCATTGACCTTGGCTACCGATTCCGGGTCCTCAATGTGCTGCCAAATTGATTGCACTGTTAATTGTAATTAAGTTGATTGGACAAGATATGCTAACTCTCTTTACCCTCAGAAAGGCAAAAAAGATTAATCAGAGAACCAAGTTAGCAAGCGTGTAAGAGTAAATAATCCATAAAGGAGGTAAGTCCTCTGTAGCAGCGGGCCCAGAAATGCGAGATCAAATCTTGTCTATTAACTCTGGTAGCATGTCGGACGGTTCTGTCCACTGATGTGAGAGAGTTAGGGTTTTTGATCTAGAAATTGCCCAAGCCCAAACCCAATGCCCATCGTTCGGTGGGGTTGAGTGATGGAGCACTCAGTAGAAATACATTTATTTAGACCATAGGTCTTTAAACAGCATAGAAACATGGCACAATAAATATTTTAAAATCATTGCAATGCAAATCTTCAACAGCACCATAGTAATAGACTGATTTCCACCTACATCCTTTCAATTTATACCGTACTTCATCTACAAAAAATACCCATACCATTCTAAAATGTATTTCATAAAACTAATATTTTAAATACAAAATATTTAAGATCAATAACCACCCTAACTTCTGGCCTATCCTTCAACCATCCAATTCTGTTTTCCAAGCAAGACATTTTTCCCACCTTCATATACTTTGCACTGCTTATTGATTTATCGATGTTTGACATATCAGTAAGAAGTTTAATCCCTTGGGTATGCAAGGCGTCACCATATTTTAAAAAGATGGGACATAAAAACAATTTCCGCGATGGTACAAAATATTGACAGTCCATTATAATATATACATTGTCACATTTTCTGCCCCACCTACATGAGCATTTACCATCAGGTCATAGCATTACTGATTTGATTTTCCCATTCGATACACAATGATCGATGCCTATTCTCCATCATAGAACTTCAGCTCTAAGGCATTGGTTGGTTAGTGTATCCAAATAGGGGTACCAGATTTCTTTCTCCTAACTGTTCATCATACATTTTACAGATTCTCTCTTTCTCAGGTATCCCATATTTTCTAGCCTAGATGCTTCCTTCCCTAGTGTTCTTAGTTTACCCTTTGTTGCTTCTAATAGAGGAGTCTGCTGATCAAGTCTCACTATTAGATTTTCACAAACAGAGAGCTGTTTCTTTTTGACCTCTTTGACCCATTTTAGGTCACTATGCTGGGACTCATTCCTACACCATTGTGAGCTTTTCATATCTTCTCCTGTACCCAATCTTTTCAAGAATCATAAGAGGGCCACTTGCATCTGCGCATTCCATGATGTCATACCTAGCTCAGATCTTATTGCCTGGATCATAGATGAGCCCGGTAATGACATTAGGGGTTTTAAACATTTCCCTTCTTCGATGTCTCAACTAGTTTTACCACTTAGGAACAGGATTTTTGCTATGTATTGTACTTATGGGAGTATCATTGCATCATACTCATTCAACAATGTTCTGTGGGACATATCCTCATTGATGCGGTTCAATGTTGTAAACCCATATACTGATGTAAGAGCTTTAGCTTTCTGGGCTTCCAAATACATCTCCCATTTTAGAGACTTACCAAACCAGACCGAGATATTTATACTCAGTCACATTTTCCATTTGGTTGGGCCCAGGTACCAACTAAACCTCTGGTCTCTCTTTTCAAAACACAAGAAATCCATATGACATATTAACTACCTGTTAATATGTCCATATTAACAGTTAGTTTCCTAGCCACACAATATTCATAAAAAGCATATAATTTCCCCTGTAGGCCCATCTGTGTCTGGTTGAGAATTACCAAAATGTCAACATACAGTAGGCAGAAAAGTTGCTTCCCATTCATTTTTGGGCTCGCACTTCTATCCACCACCAAGATGGTTGGGAAATCAGCCAAGTACATGGCGAAGATTAGGGGGGCCAATACACAACCCTCCCTTAGGCCATTGTTAATCATTATTTTTGGCGTCAGGGCCCCAGCCTTATCCTTAATAACTTGGGTCCAGTTATGACTAACTCCTTGATGAGAGCCAGGAGTCCCTCCAGGTTATCGTATTTCCTTAGGGTGTCCCAGAGGCATCTCCTGTCCACGAGGCCCAATTCCACGTAGAAGTCGACAAAGCAGCAGCACAGCTTTCCTCGCTGCTCCATAGACTTCTGCACCACCGCCCATCGGGCAAAACAGTGGTCAACCTTAGAGTGTCTCTCCTTAAAACCCCCTTGTTCCACCGGCACGATCATCTGTTGTTCCAACCAATCCTTCAGTCTATCCAAGATTATTTTGGTGAAGACTTTTTCCCTTATGTCCAGTAGATTGATCAATCTGTAATTCTTTGGGGCTTTCCTATTTCCCTTCTTATGGATAGTCTAATTACTGCCCCCTCCACATCTCAGGTATTTGGCTATAATCCAGTATGGCCAAGAACATAGTGATGGAGTATTGCCAATGCCGATACGCCTTGTTGCAGCAGAAGGAGTGTGAGTTTTAATAGGGTTGCTTGTTGTAATTGCTGATGCTTAGGCTATGGTGCTTTGTAATGGCTTTGTTGTGTCATTCAGGGTACATTTAAGTTGATCTGTGAATGTAAGGCTTAATGCAAAGAAGTTGAAGTGGTTGTTGGATCTGTTGAGGACTAAAACCCTGGCATATACACATACATACTTACTTGGTGAGTCTTAGTGTAGAAAATACTGGGTACAGTTGTCTGCTGTGTTGAGTTGCTTGTCATGAGACATCATCAACAGCATATTAAGATAGGGACTTGCTCTTTGTTTGCTTGTGAGAAGTGGTTGCTTTGCTTGACCCAGTGCACAGGGAATAACTGAATCAACCTGAGTAAGACAAAGCTGGTTGAGGTTTTACTGGGAATGAGTGTTCATATAGGCTGGAAGGTGGTGTTCCAAATTACCTTGAGTTTATGGAAATATTTCATTTCATTTGTTGAGCAGACAGGCTTAGTTGTTAAAGTTTCTTGCATTGAGGTGTATGAATTGCTTGGAAAATGCGCCCTAAAGGAGGGTGAGCTGCTGCAAGGAGAGAGATTGACGTCATAGGGTGCAGGTTGGTTGGTATAAGAATTTAGGAATAAAATTCGATCCAACACTATCCTTCCATAAACAAGCACTTACCATCGCAGGCATGTGTTTCCAAACTATAAAAACTCTTCGAAAATGTTTTGACCTACTCCCACTGCACGCCAGGAAGACTGTTGCGGTGGCCCGGGTTCTGTCACGTTTGGACTACTGCAACAGTCTTTATGCAGGAACAAAAAAGACGGTGGTGAAAAGACAACAAGTAGTACAAAACTCTGCCACAAGGCTGGTACTCGGGCTCCCTAGGCGCTCTCCTTCAGCTGAAGCGCTAAATACTCTTCACTGGCTACCAGTCCACAAAAGGATCTTGTTCAAAATCCTCACTATTACATATAGAGCCATAAAAAAATCAGTCCCAGAATATCTGAGAACTAAAATCAAGCGCTATCACACTAAACGAACTCTGCAGTCCACATCAGTGAATCTACTAACCATCCCCAATTTCAAACTGAAAACCCGGGGAGGAAAAACCATGGCAGTACTAGGGACAAAAGCCTGGAACACCCTGCCCACTCAATTAAGGCACACTCGCAATGAACTCACCTTCAGGAAGATCCTCAAAACATGGATTTTCTCCACCCCAGACCACCTAGCACTGTCACTAATATAAACTCATTTCCCTTCTTAGTTTCCTTTCCCTCCGTTAAAACATTTTCTTGCTGTCCTCATAAGCGCCAAGATGCTCCTTGGAGTGAAAGTTGCGCTATACAAAACCTTTTTCTTTCATTCATTCATAAAGCTGCACGCTGTACCTTTTAGAGAGTCTCGCTGGTACTGGTTGTGACTACCAAACAAGAGAATTGAACAGTGTACTAAACTGTACAAAAATAAAACTCTTGAAAGCTATACAACATACAGTAAGGGGAGGCATGACTGTAACCACTGGTGAAGGAGATGAAACATCACCTGAAGGTATGCCAGGCCACATTATGGTAACCAAAGAGGATTTTTACACATCTTTGGCTCATACAATGGCATAAGTTTACTGGGAAAGATGTTGTATTACAGTTTCCTTGTTAGGAGACATCCAATTTGAGAGATGTTGAGAATTTAAGGAAGAAACTGTTCAAAATGAAGCTGCCTGCTAGTCCCACCCAATTTCTAGTAGTGAATGCTTAGCAACATGTTGCGCATCTCAAAGAGTGAGAAAAATTTCAAAGGAGAGTCAAGAGAGCTACATGCATATGGGCTGATGCTAGTTGTGATGCTCACCAGAAAACCTGGTGAATTGACAAAATTAAGGAATTCAATCATATACTGTACTGACATTTAAAGGAGAAGGGAAGGGCAAATGCAAAGAAAAGAAAAGAATAAGCATATTGAGACAGAAGAGAGTAAATGTAACCCTGAAGATAGCGAGGATTTTATGTACAAAATTACTGTCAAACTGTCCACCAGTATAAATTGAAATACCAATTGCTGGACCAAGTAATGCACCTGTTGATGGAACAATTGATGTCTCTTCTGCACCATTCAATGCATACTCAAATTTAGTTGGCGAAAATTCAGTGACAACGGTTTCACCCTCATTACATACTCTAAATGCCCCAGACTCACCAACTCATCTCTTCACTAGTCCTGTAGTTCCTTGTATAAGCCTGGAGAAATCGGAAAGACTAATCATACTTTGGCTGGTCCTATAGGGAGAGCTGCGGTATCTGACTATTCAACAGGTTGATCACCAAGATAAGTTCCACAGACTCCCAATACTCTGACACACAGGAACACTTCAGGTGTTTCCAATGTAACTTCTACTTCGAATCAGGCAGCAATTGTTTGAACTGGTACTTTCCAGTTGGCTGAGGTGGTGCTCAAGCCTGACAGAACCTAACATGCCTGTCAGGGTTCTGTGATTGCACTCACTGTATAACCTTTGCTCACCCCTGAGTAACTTGGCACTGAGCAGTCAGGCTTATCTCAGAGGGATTGTATAAAGCACTGACACACAATTCTCACACAGTAAATACACTTAGCATCACAAAAGAGACTTGACACATGTTGTATGTAAATAAAGATTGTATTAAACACACACATTAATTAACACAACATGAACATCACGTATTTTTGGGCACAAACATTCAGAACTTTTACTTTCTGTACTAGGCCCAGACAGTGGTAAAATAAAATTAAGTCAGTAATATGCACACTTGGGAAATTTCCCCCCAGTACCCATATGTGATATGATACATCTCCAAAACTAGGCCTAGCTTTTCAAATTACAAAATTCACATTCCAACATTTCTAGGGTGCACCCCAGGTCACAACTATATCAGGAATGTTTAATAACAGGAATTTATTACCGTTTTTAGCAGCATTGTGGGCCAGTGATGTATGGTTAATACCAATTTCAAAATGGAGTATTCATTAGGTAATGAAATAAACAAGTAAAACAACACTGCTGGATGGTGCAACAATTAGCAGGCTGTTCTCATGCAGTAGACTCTGCCATACTCACACAGCTCCTAGGTCATCTGAAGTGACAGGTCTTGAGGTCTGTTCTGGAGGTTTGCAGTAGCGGGCTTAATCTGATGCCAAGAGGGAGTTAATTCCAGGTCTTGGCCGCAATGTAGGAACTGCCTCCTGTTCTGGCTCTGTGGCATGGTCAGCGAAGCATGGTTTCTCTTGGGGGCATGGAAGGAGATTCTTTTGTTGATGTATTGGAGTCCAGTGTTGTGGAGTGCTTTGTAGGCGTGTGTGAGCAACTTGAAGATCACTCTTTTTTCGACAGGTGAGCCAGTGGAGTTCTCGGAGGTGCCGGGTGATGTGGTTGTGTCATGGGATGTTGTGGACGAGTCTGGGTGTGGAGTTCTGGACGGTCTAGAGTTTGTGAAGAAGAGATTAGTTGATTCTGGCGTAGAGAGTTGTTATCCTAGTCCAGCCTGCTGGTGATGAGCACCTGGGTGATGGTATTCCTAGATTTTGGGGTGATCCATTCGAAGGTCTTGCGGAGTATGCGGAGGATGTTGAAGCATGTGGAGAATACAGCAATGATCTGTTGGTTCATGGTGAGAGAGGAGGTGAGTATGATGGTGAGGTTGCAGGCATTTTTTCTGTGGGTGTGGGTTTGTTTCCAAGGGTTTGGGGCCACCAGGTGTCATCCCCCACAGTGTGGCTGAATCCAAGGATGAGGACTTTCAATTTCTCTGAGTTGAGGTTCAGGCAGCTGCTGTTCATCCAGGATGTGCCCGTTTTTATTCCTTCCTGGAATCTGTGCCTGGTGATGTCTGGTTCCTTGGTGAGGGCAAGGATGTCAGGGTGTCATCGGCATAGGATACTATGCTGAGTCCATGTTTTCTAATGATGGGTGTGAGGGTGACCATGTAGATATTGAAGAGCTTGGGGCTCAGGGAGGATCCTTGGGGTACTCTGCATCTGATCTCTGTGGGTTTGGAGAGAAGGGCGGGAGTCTAATTCTTTCTGTTCTGCTGGAGAAGAAGAAGAGAATTCAGTCTAGTGCTGTTCCCTGTATGCTGGCATAGTGGAGTCTGGAGGCTAGAGTTCAGTGAGAGGTGGTGTCAAAAGCTGCTGAGAGGTCTAGTAGGATGAGGGCTGCAGTGTGGCCTTGATCAAGGAGTGAGCGGATGTCATCCATGGTATCTAGGAGGGCATTCTTGGTGCTATGGTTGCTGCAGAATCCCGATTGAGATGAGTCAAGGATGTTGTTGGATTCTATGAAGTACGTTAGCTAGGTGTTGATGATTTTCTCAGTGACTTTGGCAGCAAGGGGAGGAGATAGATGGGCCAACAGTTCTTGGGGACCTTTGGGTCTGCGGAGGGCTTCTTGGGGAGGGGTTTTGCTTCAGCGCATTTCCAGTCATCAGGGAACGTGCCTGTTTCAAGGGTGCAGTTGATTGTTAGTCGTAGTTCTGGTGCAATGGTGGAGATGTGCGGCGGGCAGGGTCAGTGCATGAGAATGTGTATTGCTCCTGCTCGTGCCTTGGGGGTACTGGTCACTAAGACGAGGATGTGGCGCACAGAGGGGAAGTGGCTCAGAAACCAAACAGTAAGATGATAATGGAAACAGCAATGGCAGCCATGTAAAATCTTTTTACAGAAGAAGCTGTTTGAATGTCTACCAAAATGTTCAATTTTACCAAAAGAATGACACAAATGGAACACCAATGAGGAATCAGGATCCCGATGCCCATTTATATTGCTTTTATATATTTTGTGATCCTTCATCTCTGATATCTTGACCTGCATTACCTTGGCACGCCCTCAAGAAAGTGTTACAGAAAACAAATGATGGACGGAATGCTGACAATGCAAACATTCTCCCCCATCAATGTGGGGTGGCATAGTCCGCAAAAGAACAATGGAGTATAAGCCCTGATGAAGTCACCTAAGCACTGACCTGTGTGTGACGAAACATGTGATGGCTGCGCTTTTGGATTATTTGTCTACTGCTTGAAAATGTGTATATTTACTACTGAAGAAGTACCCTTTGGATCTGACTGGATATATTTTGGAGGACTTGCCTACCAATTTCGAACATTATTTTCATACTTCAGAGAAGAACTTCTGTTGGATTTGGTCTGACTTTGGAAATATAATCTCCTAAAACGAATTCAATACTGGATCCTGTTTATTATGATTTCTTTATTACAAGGACTGATTGTTGTATTGTACACAGTGTATACATGACTGTACCTATATACTAAACATGTAGATCTATGTAGGAACTTATTACCAAATTAAGGTTATTTGAAGTGTATTTGCCGTATAGTGCTTAGGGAGGAATATAAATGTTCTTCACTACCTAGGCAGGGAACACCTATGTGTACCTGCCCTGACTTCCATCTATTACTTGGTCCGCCCCTCAGGGCTTATCCTAGGTGTGGTATAGTGGTAATGACAGGTACCCTCAGGATTGGCCATTGATTTAGAAATGCCAACTTCTAATGCACACCCACAGTGCTGCAATGGCAGGCTGGATACATGTTTGAAAGGCTATTCCGGTGGATAGCATGATTAGTGCTGCGACTCACTATTACCTAGTGTAGTACCTGCCTTGGGTATGAGTGTACAAAACGTGATTCAATCAAGAAAGAACTATTTACTAGAAGGTTTAGGAAGGGCATGCACAATTTCACATCCTGCATTACTGCGGGAAAGTGTCCAGAGTCCTAAGGCCATGAAAAGAGACTCAGCAAAAAACAGGAAGCAAAAAACAGGAAAAAGGTTTAGGGAAATCCCCTAAGTATGGCCATGCCCAACGGAGATCGACTGGCCCCAGAGGTTTCCTGAGAGGCCATCTCCTTTTTTCATGCCTAAATCAAGTGCCCCACCAATGATAAATGACAGTCCCCCTATGGCATTTGTGCCTATGGGAACAACAGCTTCTGACATACCCCTTTTAAATTGAACGCATGCCTTAAACGGTGTTACCTACAGTGGATAAATAATTCTAAATTCTACAGCAGAATAGTTAAGTCTTTCTGCTTGTGAATTTGTTGATTGCCTTAAAGGTCTAGATACCCTGACAACTAATAAAAATGCGAGAACAAATGAAGGAAGTTTTGCTCACACTCCAAAGAGAGAAAGGGCTATCGATGTCGCTAAATTGAAGATATAAAGAGATGAACTGATAGTTGGAACTCTCAGTCCCACTCGGCTCGAGGTTTATAATGATGATGAGCTACTGTCCTTGTGTAAAGACATTACCAGACGTGAAGGACAGGCTCATAATAAACGTAAAGAACTAGTACAGAAACATGGGATTGACATCTAAAGGTCCAAACATGGTGCTAACATGAGCCCACCTGGAATGAAATTTCAGATTATAGACTTGATAGCGTATGAATGCAAATGGAGGAAGCTGCGTAAGTTGGAAGGTATATAGTCAAAGAAGAAGGAAGCAAAGAAAGTCAGGATGCTACTACCTCCCATCTGGAACAGTTGAGGATGAGGTTAATGTACATACACTTCCATGAGAGAAATGCCTGGTGGAGTGTATCTACATGTGCCATGGAGGAGGGTCATCTTGCATCCTTCACAATGATTTCCTGAAATGGAGTGAAAATCCAGTAGAATGGTACCTACATGGTGTGCGATTTTTGAAAAATATCCAAAGTTTAATGAAATAAATTGTGCTTCCTAGGTACTTGTGGGTTCATTTATTGGTTGGATGCAGAGCTGAGGAGAAATCCTCATTCACAAGCTTTGTTCCCAATAGTAATGAAAAAAAATCATCAGGTAATTACTAGGTCCGAGTGGTGAACTCTGCTACCACATGAGTAAATGAGTTAAGAAACCTTCCGTTCGAATTGAGGCAACTGCTGCTTAAGTAGAACTTCTATTCTCTTTCTGGCAAAAAGAAGCAGAGTTGTTTAGTTACTTCGTGGAGTTCTGTGTACTTTATTTGGTTTTAAATTATAAAATCATTCAAGTCAGCATAAAAGTTAAGAACAACAGCACAATTTCCACATTAAATATACACTAAATACAAAATAACAAGATGAAAGAGCCATAAAAGACATCAAAGGTCTATTTGAAAATTAAGCCATATTCTGAAGAGATCGATTGGGTCACAATTGAGAGGACAACCCACGAATCCAAAGAGTTGATTCATGTCTTTTATGAAAGATTATTGTAGTCATGTCTTTTTTGTTCCAATGTAACTTAAAATCATTTGGTTAAAATGGTGGCTCCTGTTGCAGTAGCAGTAGATTACCAGGTAGTGGTTACTCAGCATCTGAAGAATAGAGTTGTGCCTGATTTGGGGTGGGGATCTGTTATGTTTGTAATAAACTTTGAGACGTTTCAAGCATGGGTGAATTTGAGGCTATAGATGCTGCCTCGGGAGAGTTTCCTACAAAGTAGCCATAACACATGTACACTATAAGGCATTCCAGGAATTGGAAATCACTATGACCTACTAAGAATATCAACATCTATTTGTTAATCAGTTACCACATGCACAGGAGTGTCCAATTGGGACCCCTCAGTGCTACCCATCCTTTACGCAACCTGACACTCTACCACTTACTGATGTAGTAGGGATTTTGAATTATACAATCTCGTCATGGAGGAAAAATATACAGTTTGTACAAGGACTATAATCTCTAGACTAGCAGTAAATGGATCAGTAGCACAGTTACAGCATGCTTTGCAATCAGTCAGTCCACTGACAGGAAACACTAGCATGGGAAAGATGCCCACGAAGCGTGATGAGATTGCCTTCTGGTTTGCTCTCAAGGCTAACCTGCTGGATGTGGTTTATCCTCTTACGACAACCCAAGTCAAAAATATAATACTGACTATGTGTCTTCCTCTTGGAATGGTGCCTTTCCGAAGAGGAATGCAACACCTGGATAAGCATATTTGCAAGCATCTAATATGACACGCATGGCATGCATTCATAAACAGTTTTCTCTATAGTATTGAAACATGTACAAAACAAGCACAAGGCTGCACCAGCTCTAGACAGTTTCCTCAATCATCCTGTGTAAAAAACCAGGGCATATTCAGTTCTGGCTACATGCATACTCCCAAACAGTTCCAGTTCAATATCATAAACAAGATCTACCAAAAATAATTTCAGAAGTTCACACCTCTGCAGGTTATCATGCCTTTGTTACATGAGCTATTAAGCCACATTTAAAATCTAAAATTCACATTTAAGGTTCTCTTAAGGAGGAATCTGCAACAGAAGTGGTAGGAAAGAGAGGCGGAGATAACAAAGTCTGACTGGATCTCTCATATTTTGGGACTCCAATAGCAGTGGCTATAATTTAAGGGAACGAATAAAGCTAGACTGGTATCAGAACTCTAATAGCTGCTCTCCACATTCCTTTCAGAACTCTTATGATATACAAGCTAAAAACAAGAGTAAATCTAAGTATCACAGAAAAGAATCGATATCAAGAAACGTGGAATAGGACAATACGCTGAAGTCAGTGTAAAAAGAGAAGAGAAAGTGTCGGATTATAAGGTTCCAATGAAGAAGTGGACGTCATATCTAATACTCAAGATCTGCACCCAAGATGGGCCAATGGCTCTCTTCTTTAGGTGCAGTGGATGTGAAGTTTCAGTATGATCCCACTCATCATTTAAAGGCACTCCTGAAAGATAATCACTTTGTTACTCAAACTTCAGAGGTTTCACACTTTATGTCATATCAGAGTGTATTCTACATGGACAGCTGTGAAACCCGTGATAGGAACAAGATATGAGTACCCTGCAGCCTGAAAAGCAGGGCAAGGTATAGTAAAGTATGGTGAATCACATCCACACTAACATTTTAGGTGATAGCACTGCACAAAAGCAGAAATTCATGTCATATTATTTGCACTACAGAAAGCTGAACCATCAGTTCCACACTAATAGTGTCTTAATCATTCTTCTGTTTGTAAGGGTACAATGTAGATTTGAAACATTGACACCTAATCCCAAAGATCCTGTAGTGTAGTTCCTATATTCCCAATAGGCTCTGCGCATTGGAATAATATATTCAGCAGTGTAGATGTAGGACTGGGGTTATCTAGGTCTCTACTGACTATATTAGACTTAAGTTTTTGCCAGCTAGCTCAGAGGTCACTAGAAACTTTCTCGAATAAACGAGGAGGAGTTTAACCTCCCTGGATAGACAAGAAGGGATTAGCTTCTGACAACCATATAACATGACAACTTTGCTCCCTCAGAATAAGAGTGTATCTCTAGAGTCGTGTGAAAACAATAGACAGCTATTCACTCAGTCAAATGTGCGTACTTAGTTTCACCAGAGTGCAGAGAAAAGAGAGACGGGCGTTTTCAATAAAAGGTGTAATTTATTGAGCAGTCTTCTTCCTCATACAAGAGAAATGAATTGCCACGATTGCAATACTCATAGTAAAGTAAAGTGCGTACAGTAAAAGGAGGATTATAAAATAATACTGTAAAAGCATTGATATGGTTTCCTAGCCATAAGATACTTTAAAATAGATAGAATATATATATACATATATACATTGACTAACGTACTCAACTGGTGCTTCTAAATACACCTACCCCGGTGTACCTGACCTAAGCCTAATACGTGGGAAGGAGTAAGTAAGTAGCAGTTTAAGTTAAGTTTGTTTTGCCAAGAATCTAACTCAAGAATTCTCTTTAAGGGTTTAGTCAGCTCCGTAGCTGGGTATTAGAAAGCAGGAGGTCTTGTATCTCTCTCTCAGGACTCGATATCCCAGTAACCCGCGAAGGTATCTGGAAACACCGGAGCTGGATTTCTCGGCAGGAGAAAAGACAGCGTCTCTCTCAGTGCGTCAAAAGGGAGGGGCAGCGCCCGTGGGCTCTCGCATCAGCTGGGCTCTCAGGCAAGTAGATAGCTGCTCCCAAAACCACCACTGTGACTTTGCTTAAGGCAACGCTGGTATATTTATACCTGTAAGGTGCCGGGTTTGACGCAAGGCTGGACATAAGACGTCAATAAAGATGTCACTAAGAACTGGCCGTTCTTACAGTGCTTTACAGGAGTTCTAGGATGAAATCAAAACAAAGCAAGGGGGATTTCCCAGGTTGCTGGAGGTTTGGATTTGCTTAGAGAACGTGTTGTGCTTTCTAGGGGGCTGGGGAAGTAGCCTTGCTTAATGTGACAGCATGTGCTACGACTGAATATGGATATGATTATTATGCCGTTGTATGGATATTATAACCGGACAAGGGCATAAAATAGGAATATCGATTTAGGCTCCTAGATAAAAACACAATAATCCCAAAGAAAGCCTATTAGAAATAAATCGTTCTGGGGAAAGGTAACTGTCTTACAAAACAAGAAGTAGAAACAGGAAAAAATTTCTAAGACCCAAAATCAATCTCCATCACAACCACCTGTGTCAGACAAAGAAACTTTTATTTAACATGCACATGAGCCTCAGTTGGGTGATGAGTCCTTGAATAAGCATATCTAAAACCCAAGCGTTTATGGTCACAAACCACAACATTTCATTATAATTTGTCTGCGTAACAGGTCATGTATAGGCTCTCATGTGCCGGCAAAGTGGTGAAGAAACATTTTGTGCTCGCAAAAGTCCAGTACATCGTTACACCAGAATAAGTTGGAAGTAACCATGTGTGTACTTGACAAGTCTTTGTATCTAAAGCCAGAAAGTTAACTATTACATTTACCCCCAAATGCAATCACAATGGTCTGCATTAGCTGATGTGGCTGAATTCTTTTGAGGCCCACAGGGCCTTTTGCATGAAGGCATAATGCAGTAACATGGAAATGTACTCTTTGTGCAAGCCTAGTAATGTGTCGCGTTAGAGGCAATTTACTAAAAGCAAAGTGCAAACTCATATTCAAGACTGTCACATGAGATCAAGCAATTAATATATTGTGTATAATTACCATCATCATTGAATTAAACTCAAATTATACAAAATCAATGCCACCATTGTTATTTAAACTTCGCTTCCCCTACTGCACGGCAGACTTGGCTGCGTAAGCTGCAATACAGACTGTGAGAGTAGCAGACCTAATCAGATCATAGACGAAGATCAACACAGAGTATTACAAGCCAAAGAAACAACCATAAATGGTGGGAACAACTAGTTGAATTTCTTCTTAGTATTCCTGCAACCTTGATTTAGATAAGACTTCTGTGGCAACTATAACAGAAGAGGAAATAAGATAATTCCTCAAAAGCAGTCTAGATTAAATTTAGTTAGAAAAGTACATGAGGGGTTAGCATCTACCCACGCTGGGATTAATGCAACTGATGCAATGCTACAACAACGCCACAGAGGGCCCCATGTATAGGACCACTAAAAAAATGATGTTAGATAATGTAATATTTGTAAACAATCAAACCTTTTACTGTTAGAAGACTCCGCAGACTCCCCTCAAAGTCTCCAATATCCTCTTGAGAGTGAACAATTTGGACCATATCACCCTAAAAACTCTGTTAAGGAGCTTACATATATAATGATAGCAATGAATTCTTTTTTTTTATTGTTATGGGTGTGACCACAGAGAAATGCAAGTGCTTGAGCAGTTGTAAAGGTTTTGCGGTGTTTGGAAGTGCGGTGTACATTAATTTCATTCAGACAATGCTCCAGTATTCACATCCAAGGCTTACAGGAATGCTATGTAAGCTCTGATAGTTTGCCTGCAATTCAGCAATCTGTTTCAAACAAAGTCCAACCGTTTAGCTGAGTATGCTAACAGCATGATTAAAAAAGCCTTTACTGCTAGGGTTCTAATGTCAGGAGTTAGTTGGTGCCATAATCTGTAAGGAGTCCAAAAAGCATTAAATCACTATCCTAATTGAGTATTGGGAGGATGCACCTCACACAAGGTGCTCATTGAAGTTCCCATTTATGTAGCTGGCCTAGATACACATCTTAAGGAGGTGGGTGATAAATAGATTGATCTTGAACAATGTTTAAATCTCTTACAGTGTGTCCTGGAGGTCAGAAGCACGCTTTCTAATATAAAGCATTCTGAAGCTGCAACCAGATAAGATAAGGTTTTAACTGCTGCAAAGATTGGTCCCTAAAGTAGCAGATCTAATTCAAGAAAAGATGAACAGAAAGTAGGCCTTTACATCTTCCTACAGACCACCCGTTCCAGTCTTTGGAGGTAAAAGACAAAAGAGCTGTGATCCTGCCTCCTTTGTCTGGTTCACAGAGAAACTGAGAGGTGATCAATAAGCATATGAAAAAGCAATATGTGGGTGATTCTTCACAGCAGACTAACCTGGACGCCAACAAGGATTCTTAGTAGACCCTCTCAGCCTTCCACTACTCCAACTAACTCTATGAGAAAACAACAAAATCACTGGCATTAAAGTGTACTGCAATTCTAATTGCATGCATAGCAATGAATTTCTAAGGTGAATCTGATGCTGCTATCATTGCAATTGTGCATGTTCAAAGAAACACCATTGTTTATTATGGACCACCACATGAGTCAACATCAATTGAGGTGATAGCTTTTCAAGAAACAACGATCTATGAGAGCAATTCTGAATTCTGCACAGAGCGCTTTTAATCACTCTGCACAGTCACTTTTAACCATTGATTTCTTCTTGATTATCACTGGTTTTGTGACAGTTGCTTGTTACCACCTTGGTCCTAAGTTTGGATCATTACAGGAGTATTTCTTTTCATCTTGTGACTTGCAATGATGATCTTCATTCTACTGCTACTGAATGGACATTATTTTCCTGAAAAAATAGTTCCACAACCTGTGGTTGGTGAACTTCAACCACATCTCTCTTCCCACAGAGCTCAATGAAATCTCTATGGAACAGTAATCATAGCTTATCCTGTGTCTGAGGCATAGCTTGAGGAAACACTGCAATTACAATACGTGTTGAAGGTTTCAATTAATGTTGTTAATATTTCTGGTTCAATTTCAGATAACTGCGGTGCAGAGACTGTAAATCATATGATATCTGATTTGCAGACATATACCACTCAAAAACGAAGATCCATATTTGAATGCGTTAAATTATTAACTATATTATTATCATCGGTAAAGTGGTATTTCCAGTGTCAAGGGAAGGTAAATTAACTTCTAATAGTAGGCCTGCTAAGGAATGATCCTGGTGTGGACCGAGGGGCAGGGAGCAGTAAACGTTTAAGAAGTATGAAGGTATCCCCTATACCTTGAATCATAAAGTAGAAACGACTCTCATTCATTTCTCATATAGTCAACATATGACCAAATAACCATTTTATTAGCTAAAATCCTGAATACTGCCACTACCATGTGTGAATTATTAATGTTGGATTGTAACCAAAAACCAAGAGAAGACAAAAATATATTTTTACTTGAATATCATTGTTATGTCTTTCTCTGTGCCATCCGAAGTACATTCACTGAGTAAATGATATACAATTTAGAAGAAATCCTCAGACAAACAAAAACATAGAAGACACCCTCAATTATGTAGTTCAATCAGTACTACACAGCCCTTTCTTTGTCAGAAATCATTGGCTAAGTCCTGGAGGTATCAATGCGCTTCTCCTCGTAGAGATGGATTAATTCTTTCCTTCTTGATTATAGATTAACTCCTGGCCCCTTAAATTTGTATGCCAATGTTCATAAACCTTTCTTTGGGGCCTGGATCTTTGTCAATGAAGGTCTTCTTCAGGGCTTGTAGAAAGTCAGTACAGGATACTATGTGGGATAAAGAAAACATCGGGTGGATGACCTTGTCATTATTTAATGGGATAGATTTATTTAAATTAAGCATATCCGTTCTAAAAACAAGCCCTTTTCCTGGTTCACCACGAGAACTGCTGGGTGAACTCATTCACCTCAGGCAGAAGAATTCCGCATTTTCTTTTCAAAGCAAATTTGACTTTATAGACATACATTGCAAAGGAAAAGGCCTACTTTTCATGTGGTTGAAATGTCTGGCCCATAGCCTTTGTGATGTGTCGATAGGAAGATTGGTTCTCTGGAACGACATGTAGAGAGACCTGGAGGTCATAAGTGCCTCTCATTTAAGAAAATATTATCTCTTGTACCACATGAGCTCATATAGAAAGGACATACCTATAGGCATTTCATGGAAATTTATTTGTTCAGGTAATGAATCCCAGTTCTTCATGTTTGGTTCTAGTCCTCTGAAAGGAGTAGAGATTAAATATGGAAATTAATATAAAAAACCTTTTGCACTGGAGTGAGAATTTAACATGTCAGTGGGACTAACCTGATCTCTGTATTCAACCCGTGCTCCAATGCAGTCAGCCTGAACTCGTGACTTTCTTTCAGTCCCACATGACCAGATTGCCATGAGTTGTTTTGGTTTCTTTGCCCTATTTTCTCTCAAATATGCAAAATTGCTTATCTCAGGTTCTACTGCTTGTATATTTGTTGTTTTGCTCTTAACTAATTATTAAATTTTGAGCTATTGTTCTAAATTGGTGTGGAATGTGTTTTGTGTTTTCACTTTGTTACTGTTTAAAGTGCTGCATAAATACTTTGCACACTGCCTCTAAGCTAAGACTGACACTAGAGTGTTGCGCAAAGGTTAATTTGTGATTTTACTGTGCCGTACATTAACAAAGATTGTGGTTGCTGCTTGAGTAGGGTTTTACCCCCTCCCCTTCAGCCACTACTCCAATTTCTCACACCAACGCTTGGTGACCAACTAGCATGCATGTGACTTGAAGGAAATACATTAAACGTCATTTCCTGGAATAATTCCATAAAAGAAAACAACTTTTAGGCCATAACTAGAACTCTCATCTTCTTGAGGACATATTATCAGTTGCCACCTCTAACCAAGGAACATATTCTAGCATTAAGCAGCAATTAGGAAAAAACTATACTTATTAAAGCAGAATACAAATATTTTTATAAATGATGGAAAAAGGCAGAATTCTTTATCCTTGTGCAATGTTTAAGTCAAGATTAGCTCTCCAAGATGCGGTTTCTTAGACAACTACTTGTCATGAGACCTGCTCCTAAACAGACAAATGTGCTACCTCTCATAATTCTAAAGTCCAAGACAAAAGCCTCTCTCTCCACTTCTAATCCTTCAGGTTCTTAAAAACAGAAGGCTTCGAATTTACTTTAAGTTACTTCCACCAGATACTAAGAGATGGCATTGGTTTTGGCTGCAGAAATTATTGTATGCATACATTTACAATGAGCTGAGAAATAAATACCAGCACAAAAGTAAAGTTATCCCTTTTAATTGTCGTCACTTTAAAATGGATAGGAGATTCCCATACTATCAGTGCAGAGCGTAGTGTAATCAATGCAAGGAAATTCACTATTTATACCAAACAAACATAAACGCAGCCTCCCCCAACGTATTTTCCATCTCATAGTCCTAAATAATAGCAAACTTTATCAAGAACCTCACCTCAGGTATTTGACTAATTATATCGATAACCCTAAGGAACTTGTAAGACTCAACATCTTCTTCCTCTTTATTGGGACGTGAACTCAACTTGTGCATTTTCGTCGCCAATGACGACAGTTGAGCTAATATGCTCCTTTGCACAGGTCATATAAGCTGTTACTAACAGCCTGATTCATGTACGGGCCGTTTTGCGTGTCCCTAATAGCGAATTATAGCGACTCGCTATTGAGGAAACGCAAAACGGCATTCATGTACTTTTCGGGGAAAAAATAGCGACTCGCACGCGGGCGCTAAATCCGTTAGCGACTAACTAAAAACGCAGAAAAATCGCTATTCCCGGCTACCTGCGTCGGGATTGCGACTCGCAATCTCGTGCGATCGGGATTGCGACTCGCAATCCCGTGCGATCGGGAATGCGACTCGCAATCCCGTGCGATCGGGAATGCGACTCGCATTCTCGCGCGATCGGGAAAACGGGAAGTCGCTTTCCGAGCACAGTGATGACATCACAACCAGGAAGCAGGCAGTTCCCACCCCCAAACACCACAGTGAGGCAAACCTTCGAGGGAGCAAGTCGGAAAGCAGACGCTAAACCAGCGATAGCGACTTCACAAACAACTGTAATAGCGACCTAACTGCTGCCATGTCTGAGGAACCTGTCCCTGGCCCCAGCAACAGCGCAGGACGAAAGAGAAAGCTGAAGTTCTCAGAGCAGGAGCTCGAGAACCTTATTGAAGGGGTGGTGGCCAACCATGACAGGCTCTTCGGGATCAACTCCAGGAAGGTCCCAGAGCAAGACAAACGGAGGATCTGGCTGGGAATAGCCTCCAGCGTGAACTCGGTGGGTGTGGCCGATAGGTCATTGGAGGAGCTTAAGAAGCGATGGTACGACCTCCGAGGTCGTGCCAAGGAGAGGGTGGCGGAGCGCCTTGGAGAGGCATCGGGCACTGGAGGTGGCGGACCGACAGTCCCACCCAACACACCCTTGGAGGACCAGGTCGAGAACACCCTTGAGAGGGAGGCGTGCGTTGGCGTCACCCCTCTGGACTCCTCCCGCCCCACCCAAGACACCCAAGGTAAGTGGCATGCGACTGCGACCCTGTCCCCTATGACCGTCCCTGACCAAATAGGCTCACTTATTGGCCCTTAGTCATGCCTTTGTTGCGCATCAGGGTATGCCCTGAAGCATTGTGGGAGATGTAGTATGTCCACAATGTAGTAGTACCACAATGCAGCCAGACAGGTCCCAAAGTACGCAAATCCACAGCCATCCAGGGAATGTCACCCAGCATGCATGTAACATCAGCACGTCTGGCAGTCACATGCAACTAATGAGTATCCACTTACCCTCACAGGTGGCGCAGAAAGCAGTGACAGCAAGAGGCTGCAGATAGATGAGGAGGCCCAGGAGGAGGATTCACAACCGGAAACCCAGGCACCAGCCCCTGCCGCTGCAACAACACCAGCAGCCAGGCCCCCCACCGTTGTGGCCTCTGCTCCTGCCATCCCACCCGCAGCCAAGGCCAGGCCCCCCACCGTTGTGGCCTCTGCTCCTGCCATCCCACCCGCAGCCAAGGCCAGGCCCCCCACCGTTGTGGCCTCTGCTCCTGCCATCCCACCCGCAGCCAGAGCCAGGCACCCCACTAATGTGCCTCCAGTCCCTGCCACACCAGCAACGCCTGCTGTGACACCACCTGCAGCTGGTGCTACGTCATCTGGGCCTGCGACAGCGGCAACACAGCGGCCAGCCACTGTAACAGGCCAGCAGAGCAGGCGTGGGAGCTCTCACGGTCACACCACAGCTCCAATCAGCAGGAGGGGCAATGGACATCTCCATGCCTGTATGAGCGTAGAGAGGCGCATGCTCAGGATCCATCAGCGCCAGTCACAGCAGCAAGGTGCCATACAGCTCCAGCTGCACAAAATTGGGCGCAATGTGGCGGGAGTGGGAGACCGCATGGACCGCATGACGGCGGCCATGGGCCGCATGACTGCAGCCATGGAGGCAAACACTGCTGCGATGAGCAAGCAGCGCAGGGCAGCAAGCCGGCGCCACCACCAGCTCGTGAGCCGGCTGGCCTCCTACAGCCGGTCAAATTATGTGGCTGCAAATGCCACCTCCCAGTTGTCACGCCGGTCCCTCACACAGCAGCACCAACTGGTTCAGTGCTGTGAGGACATCACCAGGGTCCTGGAGCACCTAACCACCGCGGTGACGGCACTACACCCTCCAGCTCTACCTGCCACTGTAGGGGGTGACGATGGCAGTGAGGGGGCTTCAAGCGTCAGCAGCCAATCTGCAACACTAGTCCCGCCACTTAGGCGCAGCACCAGGGCAACGCCTGGTACAGGTGCCCCGGAGGAGGATGAGCCTCAGAGGCGGCTGGGCATAACGCGCAGGAGGCGCACTTGACTCTGCCCGAAAAACACAGGCACAGGCTGACTATAAGCCTGCCATGTACTTGCACACTGCAGTATGGAGGAATACTGTTGGTTGTAAATAGTTGTACAGATTACCTTTTTCTTGTGAATGAAACAAATATATTTATTTTGCTGCACACATTAGCCTTGTGTGATCATTACATTTTGCATGCAATTGTGATATGTGGGGTGGGGGTAGAGGGTGGGCTAGAAATTGTTCGCTGTGATGTGGTTGCGACGTCTGTGGCCTTCAGCTGGGTTCTCCCCGCGTGCATGGTGCGCATGTGCTGGTGGCCGGTCGTCCCCTTCTGATTCACTGCCTGAGATCTCAACAGGTATCCGGCGCTTGGTTGCAATGTTATGAAGCATTGCACAGACAGCCACAATGCGGCAGCAGGCAGCAGGACTGTAATACATGGCCCCACCTGTCTTGTGCAGTATACGGAACGTGCTCTTGAGCAGGCCAAATGTCCTTTCTATACAGTTCCTTGTCCGGATGTGCGCAACATTGTAGCGCCGTTGCTGAGGTGTGGCAGGGTTGAGGTAAGGGGTCAGGAGGTATTCCCGTAGGGCGTAGCCACTGTCACCTGAATGAGAGGAGCAGATGTTGATTGCCTGTGCAGCGCTGTGCCTTCATTGCAATGTGACATTGTCGACAAAGTGTACTTACCAAGTAGGTGTCCTTCCCCAAACTCTCCCCTGAGCAGTCGTGTGTGGAGTCCGCTGTGCCTGAAGATAAAGGAGTCATGGGTACTCCCTGGGTACTGGGCGACAATGTCAGTGATGATGGTCTTGGCATTGCAGACCATCTGTATGTTGAGGGAGTGGTAGGACTTCCTGTTGCGGTACATATACTACGTGGCAGCTGGTGGGCAGATGGCGACGTGGGTACAGTCTATGCAGCCGAGGACATGGGGAAAATGGGCTACATTGTAAAATTGAAGTTTAGTCAGGTCCAATTCCTGTTGGCTCGTGGGAAATGTGATGTGGCGGTGGAGCTGGGTGAGCATGGCGTCAACGAAAGTGTGGAGGCAGCGTGACATGGTGGGCTGGGATATCCCCCCAGCAGCCGCTACTATGCCCTGGAAACTGCCGGAGGCCAGGAGGTGCAGGCTGCACAATACCTGCACATGTGTAGGCACCGAATTGTTCCGCCTTGTTGGGTGCTGCATGAGGGGGTCAAGTTCATGTATCAGCCAGATGATCATTTCCCCATTCAGCCTGTATTTAGCATATATCTGTTCTCTGGTTTGGCCCAGCAAGGTGACCCGCTGCCGGTAAATCCTTTCCTGCCTCATGCGTCTCCTCCGTGCTGCTCGCTGTAGCCTTCGCCGCCTCACCACCATGTACATTCCTGGCATTGTGGAACGCCTAATGCTGCTGCTGAATGTCCTTATGTGTGATTGGTCAGGCCTGGACCTGTTGGTGATTGGCCAACTGTTTTTCAAATTTTTGTTAATCATGGCTTTTATGGTTACCACCTGCTTTGAGTTGTCCTTAATTTGCGCCGCGCTAAATTGCGATTTTGGGGTTTTCCGCTATTGTATATTTTTCATGAATGCCGATTGCGAATATATTGCGTTTCGCTATTCATTTCGCAGATTCTGTGGTTGGTCGCTATTTCCGTATCGCTAATGCGCGACTACCGGGACTCTGCGACTATTATAGCGTAATCGCAATTTTGATCGCTATTCTGTGTTTGCGAATTCGCTATTTTGTACTTGAATGCCGATTCCGTGTTTTGCACCCGCAATTGCATTTTCGCAGCCATTGCGGGCGCTATTTCGCTTCATGAATCAGGCTGATAATTTCTTGGATAACCTTGAACAGAAGACTATGCAAACCACTCAAAATGATCCATAAAATTGTTTTGATTTTTCATTTGAAAACTTAAATATTACTTAGAAAATACATCCACATATCTGGCTTATACATGGAGAGACAATTGAACATTTATCAATAACCCACATGTCACCCTGGTCTTTGGAGCTATAAGCCTCAGGGTACATTACTAAGTTTTAATTATTCAATGCAATTTATTTTTTGCCCATTGTCTCATGTTTATGTCTAAAAAAAAATCCAGCCATTCAGTATAATCCATTTTACATTACAATGCTGTACAATTGTGATAAACCCAACAGTAAGTCAGAATTGCATGGCTATTATTTCTCAAATGATTGAGTAACAATAAATGCCTCTAACTGATCTGAGTGAGCATGTACCACAGGACTCATGGACTCATTGACATAGAAATACATTTACCTTAAAAAGTTTCCCTGTATTATTGTGAAAGTTTACTTTATGGAGAATACCCTGGGTCCTTAGATTTGCTTGAGATTCAAGTGTGTTCCAGTCCGACTGCACCTTTAAAATTACTTACCTGTGCTATGTACATGTTTGAAGGGTTAACGATTGTCTGTAAGTTGTTGCTATGCCAAAAAATACAAATGGATTAGGGCGCCTTTTCCCCAAGGTTGATGGGATAACCCTTCATACATTTGCACTGGCAATAACAAGAGGCATTTCATCAAACAGATGGAAAGACCCTTATTTAGTACTAGCACAGGACACACCATGTGCTAAACCTCCACAGGAACAGCTATGATTGGCATATAACCCAGACCGGGATACTTCAGCTCAGTTCACTCATTTGGAGTGTATATGCACAGACCTTGAAAGATCTGTAAAGAAGAACAGAAATTGTAGGGTTCGGTAAAATGGCTCACACCAGTCTTCGAAATTCTTTGTATAATACATGGAAAAATCTGTCTTGGACGGAATCATTGTGTTTGTTGTACCTGTTGAGAGATCATGAAATATCGAGCCTTGGTTTCCAAAGTCTGCACCACGCTCCCTGTACTTACTGGAATGATGCTAAGAACCCTACAGGGTCATGTCCAAAATCAATATTTGCTACACACTCATTGTTAATGGGCGTGTTGGCAATGGCAGCAGTGAACCATTGAGTACCAGCAATAGAGGATATGTTATGTCCTCATGTCTCTACCTTTCTCTGTCTCTTTGTGCTGGCTGCAAAAAAAAACAGGATCCACAAGCTTTCAGTCCTATTTCTGTAAACAAATTCCTGGGATTTCTTCAATAAGTCAATGCATAGTGGCATTTTTTATCAGTGAGTCTTTGAAGCTTCACATTGTGCTCATGTTGGTGATGTCGCCAGTTCCAATGTTTCATGGGTACATATGGGCATAATTGTTTTGCTCATTAGTCAACTCCCAGATCTTGTAAGCTTTCCTCCCACAACTCAGGTGGCAGCAGTCACCATCTGTATCTCTAAATGAAGAAATATAATGAGAACGACTACAATTACCCTCCGAACCTTCCCAGAACCAATTCTAGTGCAAAAAGCAAGCACCAAGTACTTTCTAGTGGCAACAACAGACTTGTACTCACACCTAGAGTGCTAAACCTTCTGCAGAATTCATCTACTGCCAGATGCAGCATCTTTTTCTGCCCCGAATCGGTCCTGTTGCTGAATCATAAGCAGAACTTGCTACCCTCCAGCAGGAGGTTCGTTATAAGAATGCCATCAATTTACCCTTTGACCTGTGACTGGCTGCTGGAAGAAAATATTTTTGCAAGGTCTCTGACCTCCTGGTCAGGGAAACTGCTCTCTCCGCACGCAGCTCTGTTGTTACGTCTCTGCCCCAGCACCTCTTTGGTTCCAGGTAGGTGTTTGAGGTGCCCTTCAACCCGCAGGCTCCTGCCTTCTCCTCATCCCTGGTGGTCCAGTGAAAGAGCCTTGATCTTCTGCTGGTCCAGTCTGACAGCCTTTCTTTGATCTTTGTTTTTGTCTGTCTCTGCCTTTTCATCTGTTCGTTGCTTTTTATCTGTCTGTACCTTTTTGTCTGTCTGTGCCGTTTCCATTGTTGTTTTCATTTTGTTTTGGTTTCTCATTGCCCTTTTTTTATCCCTTCCTGCCGCTGCTGTCCCTGCGGCCCCTCCCCCCCTTTGTGTTCCTGCTCCCACCTCCCAGCTTCTCTACCGAGCACTACTGGCACGCCAAAGGCAGTGTAAAAAGAAAGAGCCCTCCTGATAATAGAATGAATGTTCCTTATGGCAGAGATCAATAAATCAGTTCAAAGACTTAAGGCAACACACTGCTTATTGAACAGTACAATAATCACAACTTGGAATGAAAGAACCAAAGATACTTTATTATCCAAAAATACAAAACATAATTTTATTGTTACTAATCAATACATATTACAATGAACAACTCACTCATGCTGTCTCACTCATGTCCTCATGCACACATCACTTCAAAACAATGATTTAAAAACAAAATCTACAAAAACATGCAAAAGGTGGTTGATAGATTTGTTAGCCAGAGCTAAATTATTTTGCTCCAACGATAATTAGATATTTTGATACAAATTTAAATATAGGTTGAAAATTCCAGAGATTTTGCATTAGGACAAACAATGGTGCATAAACTCAGTAGACATTCGATGGTTCTTAGATGCTTCCGGCGACGGTGCTATTCACTACAGTATATGTGGCAATCAGAAGGGTTTTTCAGGTCAGGCACCGTCAGACCAATGTGGTGAAAAGATGCTGATATTACACAGTAGGAAAATAATATTACTTTAAATTGAGGTCAGGATCAATGGGTGACCATAAGGGATAAATCCAAATGCTTATGATGTGACTCGAGGCCTCATGATAATGGGTTCCTCCTTCTGAAAAACGTCCTCGGTATGACTCAGCCCCATCTGTGCCTCTGTGCGACCCGACCCTCACCAGCGCCAGGGTCCCTGGTCCTCAGACCCTCCACTGCTATGACTCAGCAACCTTCATACACACTCAACCCTGGACGCAACAACAACTTCCAGTTCTTGATGCTGAGCATCACCCAAGGCCCGTTTGTCTGCTGACACTGCTGCCGCACCTTCACCCACCTCCGGACCTCGACGGCTAGCGCCAATCCACCAGACACCAGCACACCCAAAACCCTTAGCTGCATCCTCCTTAATGTACGCTCCCTGCACCAACACGCAGTAGAAATGTGGGACCTTTTCATCACCCTCTGGCTCGACGTTGCCTTACTCCACACCCAACATCGCAACCGCAATCCCTGACAGGCACAAGATCCAGAGAAAAGACAGCCCCAAACAACCTGGAGGAGGCCTCGCCATCATCCACAAAAGCTTCCTCCGACTGACAACCTCTGTCTCAAATGACTCCTCACCACCTATGGAATGCATCAACTTCCAGATACAGGTCAACCCAAGAAAAACTCTACGCTGAACTCTTGCCATCACAGACTAAATCACGCCCAACGCCCTTGCCTCCACAGACTATATCCTGCTCGGAGACCTGAATTTCCAACTTGACATTCTCCGTGGCCCCAACTCCACTGTTCTCCTAGACAACCTTGCCAATATCGGACTGAAGCAATTCATCACCCCCACCCACAAGGCAGGACACACCCTCGACCCCATCTTCGCCGTAGGAATCAACATTTGCTTCAGTCACACTACAAAACTATGTCTCTCGATGGACCACCACTGTGTTCACTTCTGATTCTCAAAACCCACCCCACACACACCAACACCATGTCCTACACAGAAACTGGAGCAAGATCACAGAAGAGCATCTCGCCTCCACCCTCAGCTGCACTTTTCCCCCACCACGACTGATGGCAAATCTGCAACCAACAATCTCCACAAATGGATCACTGACTGCCAACACTCTCTCATCCCTTCAGAACGCTAACAGGCAACACACCTCGAAAGCCGCATGGTTCACCACGGACCTCTGAGAATCCAATCACTTGTGCTGATGACTCATAAAAGCGTGGAGGAACCTCAAAACCCCGCAAGCACAACCCCCCCCCTTACAGGATCTGTCACTATATCACACCACCAACTCATCAGATCTATGAAGAGGAACTTCATCCAGGACAGAATTTCCTTCAGTTCCCGCAACTCCAAGGAACTCTTCAACATCATACAATTATTCACCAGACCCCCCAGTGAAACCTCTGATGTCCTTCCCTCCTGGGACCTCTGCAAAAAACTTGACTACTTCTTCCACCACAAGATCAGGACAAACTACGACAACTTTGAAGAACAGAACTAAGGCACCAACGCAATACCTTACACTAGCAACTCCACTCAGACGATCATCTTGCCTGGACTACTGTGAACACAGAAGACACCGCAAAGATCATGAGGAGCATACACCCTGGAAAACACACTGACCCCTGCCCACCACACACTTTCCACAGGGCTGCCTCTGTCATCGCAGCAGAACTACGATGGACAATCAACTTCACCCTCGAAACAGTCAAGCCCTCTGCAGACACAATAGACCTCAAGAACTACAGGCCAACCTCCCTCCTCCCCTGCACCGCCAAAAACACCGAGAAGATCGTCACCATCCAGCTAATGTACTTCAACAACATCCTCAACACATCTCAATCCAGCCTCTGCAGCAACCACAACACAGAGACCGCCCTCCTTGCAGCCATGGATGACATCCGCACACTCCTCGACCAAGGCCACACTGCAGCCCCTATTCCACTAGACCTCTCAGCAGCCTTCAACACCGTCTCACACCGCACACTAGCCACCAGACTGTACAAAGCGGGCATACAGAGAACTGCCCTAGACTGATCCCTCCTTCATCGCCAGCTGAACTCAAAGAATTAGTCTCCTGCCCTTCCTCTCCAAACCCCCAGAGATTCAATGTGGAGTACCCCAAGGATCCAGCCTCAGCCCAATGCTCTTAAACATCTACATGGCCCCTCTTACAACCATTGTCAGAAAACATAGACTCAGCATAGTATCCTACGCCGATGACACCCAGCTCATCCTCTCCCTCACCAAGGATCCTAACATCACCAGGCACAACTTCCAGGAAGGAATGAAGGTTGTCGTAACCTGGATGAGCAGCAGCTGCCTGAAGCTCAAATTGGAGAACATGAAAGCCCTCAAACGTTGATCCACCTCTTCTACATGGAACGACACCTTTACACCCCCTGCCCTCTGCAACCCTCCCACTCCCACAGACCACGCCCGCAACCTCAGCATCATAATCGACTCCTCACCCACTATGAAGTGACAGATGCTGTATCCTCTACATGCTTCATCACCCTCTGCATACTCCTCAAGACCTTCAAATGGATCCCTCGAATCCAGGAAGACCATCACTCACGCACTCATCACCAGCAAGCTGGACTATGGGAACGCCCTCTATGCCGCAATCAACAAACCTCTACTCCACAAACTCCAGACCGTCCAGAATGCTGCGCCCAGACTCATCCTCAGCATCCCAGCACCTACAAGACCTCCACTGGTTCCTCATCAAAAAAGAGTGACCTTCAGGCTGCTCACACATGCCTACAAAGCCCTCCACAATATCGGACCCCAATACCTCAATGAAAGAATCTCCTGTTACACCCCCAAGAGATACCTCTGCTCTGCTGACCTAGCCTTGGCCGAAATCGCCTGCATCCACAGAGCCAGACTGAGAGGCAGTCCCTTCTCTTACATCACGGCCAACACCTGGAACAAACTGCCCCTCAGCATCAGACTAAGCCCCACACTGCAAGCTTTCAGAAAGAGCCTCAAGACCTTGCTTTTTGGCTGACGGGAGCTGACTGAAATCCCCCCAGTGCCTTGAGACCCTCACGTGTGAGTAATGCACTCTATAAATCCATGATTGATTGTGCAGAAGCTGTGTATTGATGATGCTGCCACTATGCTTCCTGTTTCAGTGCCAGTCTGGGTTTCCCTATAGAATAATCAGTCCTTCCATTCTTAATCACAGGCCTTGGCTGTCCTTCTGATGCTATCTCTCCTGAACTACTACAAATCCTACTGAACTTTGGCCAGCAGCAGCTTCAAGCAGGAGCAGAAGCTGCTGATGCTTCATCTCCAATTGGTTGTTACTTTTCTGCCTTCCCTTGCAAATCTTTCTTTTGCTGCTTTTCTTGCACTTACATTTCCTGTTCTTGCTCTTCTGACTTATGCTGCTATCCCTATTTCACTTGACACTGCTGCCGGTATCTCCAGTACTTCTTAAAGATTTTGTTACCAGGGCTTGGGTTATTAGAACTGCTTGAAAAAATACAAATGTTTACCTTTCTTTGTTTTCACAAACGTTTGCAAAAACCTTTTCCGTTTTATTTGCACATTTACCGTATTTTCTGGCGTATAAGACGACTTTTTAACTCTTGAACATCTTTTCAAAAGTTGGGGGTCGTCTTATACGCCGGTGTCATTTAATAAGCAAGTGAATATAGCCCAAACTCTATATTTTAAAAGGAAAAGTAGGGGGTCGTCTTATACGCCCAGTCGTCTTATACGCCAGAAAATACGGTAACTTTAGTTCCAAAACATGTTGGTGTAAACATGCAAATGGAGTGGTCCCCTAAAACTATGCTCACTCACAGGTTTATGCGGTTTGGTTTAATGCATTTCAGCACATTAACATGCATTATTTATGGATATTTATGGTAAAAAATAAGATAGTGGCTACTTGGTCTGTCACAGAGTCAATAGAATATTTCCTTTGCTATTTACAAGGCTACAGGCTAAATAGAAGAGATTATTCACTATATTACCAGCTGCTGTGTAAATAGTTAGCAAATGTCATTATTTAAAGAGGCTACAGATTAAATAGCAGACATTGGGCGTATTTGGCCAGCGGGCAATCAAAAAACGTTGAAAATTTAGTATTCACTCAGTCACTGACTAAATAGCAGCGATTATATAGCAGCTAACTAATCAATCAATCAATCAATCAAGACACTTATAGAGGACACTAAAAACCTGTGACGATCTCAAGGTGCTGGGTGGGGTTGCTGCTACAGATCAAAGAGCCAGGTCTGGGGGAGTCTTCTGAAGGCCAGTAGGTTTTGCGTCTGCTGTAGGTTGGTGGGGAGGGTGCTCAGGTCTTGGCGGCGAGGTGGGAGAAGGATCTGCTGCCGCCGGTCATTCTTCGGATGCGGGGGACTGTGGCGAGGGTGATGCCGGCGGAGCGGAGCTGGCGGGTGGGGGTGTAGAAGCCGAGTCATCTGTTGAGGTATGCTGGACCGGTGTTGTGGAGAGCTTTGGGTGCGTGGATGAGGGGCTTGAAGGTTATCCTCTTGCTGATGGGGAGCAAGTGCAGGTCTCTCTGGTGGGGTGGGATATGGCTGCGGCGGGGGATGTCGAGGATTAGACGTGCTGAGGCATTCTGGATGCGTTGCAGTTGTCTCAGGAGCTTGGCCTACGTTCCTTCTTAGAGGGCGTTTCAGAAGTCCAATCTGCTGTTGACGAGGGCCTGTGTGACTGTTCTTCTAGTTTCGATGGGGATCCATTTGAAGATCCTGCTGGGCATTTGGAGAGTGTTGAAGCAGGATGAGGAGACAGCGTTGACCTGCTTAGTCATGGAGAGGGTAGATTCGAGGATGACCCCTAGGTTGCGTGAGTGGTCGGTGGGAGTCGTAGCTGTTCCCAGTGTGGTCGGCCACCAAGAGTCGTCCCGGGCTGAAGGGGTGGAGTCGAGGATGAGTACTTCCGTTTTGTCCGAGTTCAGCTTCAGTCGGCTGTTCCTCATCCATTCAGCGACGGACTCCATTCCTTCCTGGAGGTTGGTTTTGACGGTGTGAGGGTCTTTGGTGAGGGAGAGGATCAGCTGGGTGTTGTCGGCGTAGGAGATGATGTTGAAGTGGTGCTGTCGGGCGACGTGGACGAGGGGTGCCATGCAGATGTTGAACAGCTTCGGGCTGAGGGAAGAGCCCTGGGGTACGCCGCAGATGATCTCATGGCATTGGAGTGGAAGGGGGGAGGGGGAGGCTCTGAGGTCTGCCAGAGAGGAAGGATGTGTTCCAGACTAGGGCCTTTTCTTGGAACCCGGCGTAGTGTAGGCGTGTTTGCAGTGTGCGGTGGCAAACCGCGTCAAAAGGCGGCTGAGAGGTCCAGGAGGATGAGGGCCTCTGTTTCTCCATTGTCAAGCAGGGTCCTGACGTCATTGGTGGCGGCAATGAGGGCGGTTTCGGTGATTGCTGCGGAGTCCGGACTGGGACAGGTCCTGGATGCTGTTCTCCTCGAGGTAGCGGGTCAGTTGTTTGTTGACGATTTTCTCGGTGAGCTTTGCCGGGAACGGAAGCAGGGATCTGGGTCGGAAGTTCTTGAGGTCCTTGGGGTCCTCCTTGGGTTTCTTGAGTAATGCGTTGATCTCCAGCTCTCCGAGAAGGTTGCTGTCTCAAAGAAGATGTTGATTATTTTCTGGAGATGAGGTGAGATGGCTGTGCAAGATTTGTTGAAGATGTGGTGAGGGCATGAGTCTAATGGTGATCAGGAATGGATGGTGTTCATGATCTCGCTGCTGTATTCGTCATTGATGCAGGTCCAGGAGAGCAGGTGGTTGGTGTGGGTGGTGGTCGTGGGGGCGGTGGGTGTCGGGGGGTCGTGGTGTTGAAGCTGTCATGGATGTCGGCGATATGGCGGTGGAAGAAGGTGGCCAGTGAGTTACATAGGTCCTGCGAAGGCAGGATGTCGTTGTTGTTGGAGCTGGGGTTGGAGAGTTACTTCACAATGTTGAAGAGCTCTTTGCTGTTGGGTGCGTTGTTATCTAGGCGGTCTTTAAATGAAGCCCTCTTGGCGGCTCTGATGAGTTGATGGTGTCTGCGAGTGGCATTCTTGTGGGCTGCGTTGCTGTCCGGAGTTTGTTCACTGAGCCTGTTCTCCTCCAGTTTTCAGCATGTTCGTTTAGAGGCTTGGAGGCTTGGAGGTCTTCGGTGAACCAGGTGGCCTTCTTGCTGGTGTGGCTGTTGGCGGGTGTCTTGAGTGGGGCGAGGATGTTGGTGCAGTTGTCGATCCATTGTTTGAGGTTGCAGGAGGTGGTGTCTGGGTCGGTGGAGTCGGCCGGTGGGCTCTGGGCGAGGGTGGTGGTTAGCTGGTCTTCAATGACTTTGCTCCAGCAGCGTAGAGGCATCTGTTGGGTGCGGTGGTGTGTGGGGGGCTTTCTGAAGCTGAAGTGGATGCAGTGGTGGTTGGTCCAGTAGGGGTCGGTGGTGTGGTTGAAAGTGACGTGGGGGCTTGCGGTGAAGATAGGGTCAAGCGTGTGGCCTGCGGCGTGGGTGAGTGTTGTCACGAGCTGTCTGAGTCCAAGGTTGGCTAGGTTGTCCATCAGGGTGGTGGAATTGGTGTTGTTGTTGTTCTCGAGTTGGAAGTTCAGGTCCCCGAGGAAAATGTTGTCCATGGAGGTGAGGGCGTGTGTGCTGATGAAGTCGGCAATTGAGTCGCTGAACTGTGGTCGTGGTCCGGGGGGGTCTGTAGACGAGGGTTCCTCTGAGGGTGGTGTTCGGGTCGGTGCGGATCTGGAAGTGCCTCTTTTCGGCGGTGCTGAGGGTGTCCTCGGTGTTGGTCAAGACTTTGAGGGTCTTCCTGTGTATGATGGCGATTTCTACTCCAACGCCGTTGGTGCGGTCCTTGCGGGTGATCTTGTAGCCTTCCCGGATGGCTATGGCGATGTCGGTAGCTGAGGTGGGGTTCAGCCAGGTCTCCGTCAGGAAGGTGACGTCTGGGGAGGAGGTCACAGAGTTCAACTGTATGTTTGCGGGGGGAACGGTGCTGAGGAGGATGCATCTGAGGTAGTTGGGTTCTTTTGTTGGCAGTTTGGTTGGCCCAATGCTGGTGAAGCTGCAGACCTGGCAGGTGAAGGGTCCTTGGGTGTGCTTCGGGGTGGCCCGGTAGCAGGTGTGTTTTCATCTGGGGTTGAGTGCGTAGAGTGTGTTGGCATCATGGCTTTCGAGGGGGCCAAGGGTTCTGGCGCTGGGCGCGGTCCAGGTGCAGACGGGCGAAGACAGGCTTGCCTTAGGCGCGTCTTCGGCCCATATATGGGGAGGTGGGAGGGAAGTGCAGCTGGGAGGCGGGAACGGGAGGCCAATGGAGGATGAGGGGGTGGGGCCGCAGGGGATGCAGCGGTGGGAGCCGGGGATGGTTGGAGGTGGTGAGGGAGAACAGAAGGCAAAAAGGGGAGATAGTGGGGGGACCAAAAATAACGCTACAACGTGGATGAACTAAAGGCAGGGCACAGTACAAATTATACAGTATGAATCATCAAATAACAAAATAATGAGCAAAGCCTACAGCGGGCTTTGAACCCTGGACACAGCGGCAGAAGCTGGCTGGGAGAACTGGCGCAGACAATTTGGAGCTGCGCGGTGTGTGGAGCTACCTCCCTGGAGGCTGGGTTAGGGTTGCACAGACATTTCATCATTTACCTGGCCACCATCTGGATAGTAGAAAATATTGCACTATTAGGGCTGCTGGCTAGGTAGCAGTAATCATGCATTTTTTGGCAAGTGACCGTGCAAACTACAAAACCTTCAACAAAGACTTCATTATTTATCTGGCTGCCGACTAAAATATTAGAAATCCTGGAGTATTTCACCAGCGACCAGGCAAACTGCTAAAAAGACACAGCAATAACATTCAATATTTTCCTGACCGCCAACTAATGGCTAAATAGGCTACATGACTAAATAGTCAAAATGATTTACTGTTTGGTTGGTGGGCTTGAAAATATCAAGGAAACTCTGCTATTTACCCATCTGCTGGCTATATGATAGATGTTTTACAGTGTTTGGCTGGTGACCATGCAAATTGCATGAAAACTTCACTGTTAACCAGGTTGCTGGCTAAATAGTGCAGATTCGTCTCTGTTTGGTATGCAGCAATGCAAATAACTAGGAAACGTCACTACTGGCTTATCAGAGGTTATGTACTATTTGGACAGCAGTCCAGCAAACACCAAAGAACCATCACTTATTACCTAGCTTCTGCAGACATTATTTACAATTTGAGTTGCTACCATGAGAATAGCAAAGAAGCCCAATTATCTTCCTGGCAGCTGGTTAAATAGCAGGTATTATATGCTATTTCACCGGTAACCCGGCATATATCAAAACAGTTAAATATTTACAAGACTGCTAGCTAAATAGCAGAAATGATGTACTTTTAGAGAAAAACCTCACTATTCACCTGCTGGCTTGCTAAGTAGAAGACAGCAAGCACAATGTTGCCAGTAGTCATGCAGTTAACAGAGGAACATCACTATTTACCCAGATGGTCACAGCTTAAACAGCTTTAAGGAAGCTTTTTATGATAGCTTAAACATAGTGTTATTATGCCTTCTTTAGATTTTACCAGGTGCTAACCCCTGGGTACAACTGCATATTAAGAGTAAACATAATTGGCATCCATCTCGTTATAAAAGTTGGGGTCCTGATGTATTATCATTTCATTCAAAAAATGTTGTCGCAAATGGCACATATACTTTTTAGGAATGGAAGAGTATTTTATAAACCAACCTATGAACTATTTAGTGGTTAAAAAAAGATACTTAATCACAGAATGACCTGCCTAATAATTATTCATGGGCAGGTGCCAATTCGCAACCCTCTGCCATTGGCTGTAATCACTGGGGTGGTGACCAGCAAGGGACAGCTCACCACTATCCCTATGACTGCATTTTAAATTCCCAAACTCTTTTTTTGTAAACAGCCTCTGTTCCCTGTAAGGAACTATTGCTGCTTTAAAAAAAAATCAATTTCAAAAAATCTTAAATTTTCTTTTTTTGTTTTGTACTGTTTGAAATTTCCATTAAAAAAAATTTGAAATAAAAAAAAAAAAACATCTTTTTCTCCTGAGGTTGCGAACATAATTCACAAACAGTAAGGGCTCCCGAGGAGACCCACTCCCCTTTGCAAATTTGCTACTATCCTCACTTGGCAGTTCGTAGCTTATCACTAGCTTGTGACAACAGTTTTAATTGTCAACTATCAATAAATTCATTTCGGAATTAGAAAGGAGAGAAGGTAAACCATTCATGATCCTTCCTATGTGCAATTCAGAAACGATCACTAAGTCCTAATATGATTCCAAAAATTCTTCTAATTTGTAAAAGGTTTTTTTTGCATATTGATAAGCACTTTTGTATTCACAAACCCTTTGATTTTGTGATGTGAGTAGGTGCATTTTAAGCTGAGAAAATAGCTCTAATACTGTATTACACTGGGAATCAGCACACTTTGATACTTAGAGTCCCTCTTCATTCAATCTGAGGCAATCTATCCGGATCCTCCTCAACCCTTCCTCTACTTATCTGAGCCTTATTATGATTTTATCCTGATCCCCCTTTGCTGTGTGTGTGCTGTGTGTGTAATGACAGCCTTTTTTGCTAATAATCAATGTTGCTGACTTCAACCATCTCAGTTTCACAAACCCTGTATGCATTCTTAACAGACAGCACTTCATTTTACCAATCCACCTTTAGACTCTTCGGCTAAGTTTAACTCCATCTGCCACCTTACCCATCCTCACACTATTGTGCCAGTATCAGATAGAACCTGCTTTCTCTCAGAGTTCAGATTTTAACAGTCTTTGCTTTTTATACCCTTTGCATGCTCTGATTGTACTGCAAATGCTTACCAGTTCTATAGGCGCGTTGAAAAGAGGTAGAGGTTTCTGGGGGTTGACAGCATAGGAAGCATGAATAAACCCATTTTACAAAAGGGATATTCTAATACATGTGCGTAGATTCACATAGGTTTCCTCTGCTCCCTGCCTCCAATTTCTTCTATGCTTGCTGGGGCTGGTCCTCCTGCTGATCCTGTCCTTGCTTTTCTGGGTTGTTTTGGTTCTCCGGACCTCATCCTGGTCCAACTAGCTCTGTCTCCTTGATAGAGTTTTGCTAAATGTGATGCTCCTGGTTCTAGACCATTTTAACCCTTGTCTTCCTGGCCCTGTTCCTGGATCTTCCTTTTATAAGCCTGTCCTGGGCTTTTTGATAATGCTTCTACTGATCGGCACCATGATCTTGCTAGATTCCTGCCAACTTCTCCACCTAACCCTGTTGTCCTGGTTCTCTTAGATCTGGCACCAATAGTCTTCCTTGTTTGGGTCATCCTAATTCTCCTTGCCTGGATCAGCTGATACCACGTCTACAGGATCTCGTCCTCCCTACCAGATCCTTTAAGGCTAGGCTTGTTCATGTTGGAACTGGTCTGGTCTCGTCTCATTGGTCCCTGTGCCTCTGGTTGTCCTGGCCACCCTGATCCTCACTAATATGGTCCTGATACCCCACTTCTTGGTCCTCATGCTCCACTTGGTACTTCAGGTCCTTATCCTCTTGGTTGTTACCCTCTGGCACTCCTAGCCCTATTCCCGGTCCTACATATTGCGATCCTTCTAGTCTACCTAATCGGCCTTCATCTGATCTCTGTTCTTTATGGCCCTATTCCACCTGCTCCTGTCCTGACGAGTTTTCCTGGTCCTCTACCAGCTTGTCGTGATACTCTTGGCTCTGATCCTCTTGCTACGTGTCATACTGACTCTGCACTATCTTATCTGATTTGTCTTAATCCTCCTTATTCAGGTCATCCTGTTCCTAGCACCTGGCTAGGTCATCATGTTTCTCCTTGTCCAGGCTCACCTTCACCTGGTATTCCAAGTCCTGCTACTCCTGAGCCTCTGTGATTTGATCTTAATTTTCAACTTGGTTTTGGTTCCAGCAGTCCTCCTTGCCCCTGTTCTCTTAGTTCATGTCCTGCTGGATCTGTTTGCCTGACCATCTCCCTATGATTTACCAGGTCCTGCTCTCACTTTCATTTACACTCTGGTTCCTTGGCACCGGGGTTCATATTTCTGGTTCTCACATTTTGTGTGCTCTTTCTGGGTTGAGCTCACTACATTTCATTCTTTTATTTCTGGTTCCTCCTTGTTTGGGTCTGTTAATGCTGAATCTCATTGTTTCTAGTCCTCCTGAGCCCTCCTGGTTCTTTTGACCCCTTATTCTAGCTCTATCGCTTCCTCCCTAGGCCTCTTTAACCAGGTACCCTTGACTTGATCCCCTTGACCTTGTTCATCTTATTGCTAGTGTATCAGTTGCTGGGCCTGCTGCCCCCTAGGTTAATCTGGCCTCTCATGTCATTCTCCAGGTAGACCATGCCAAATTCCATTGTCTTACTGTTTTTTATCATCCTGGTCTTCCTGTGCCTTCACCTTGTCCTCATGGACCTTCTGGCACTGCACCCAATGATCCGGGATCTCTTGGTCCTGGTTCACTTTGTCAGGTTAATTTTGGTCTTGGTGCTCCCAGACATCCAGGTCCATTCCCCTTAGTTCTATTGGCTCTGGATGTTCTGGTCTTTTTGAGCTTCCTTTCGCTGTGCCTACTAACCCCAGGATATGAAAGTTTTGCTCCACTTGGTACTCTTCAATCAATCAATCAGGAGTTTGTTAAAGCGCGACTACTCACCCGTAAGGGTCTCAAGGCGCTAGGGGTGGGGGGGGGATTGGGGGGGTGCAGGTTCCATTCCATCAAGGAGGGGGTCTGTCGAAGAGCCAGGTTTTGAGGTTTCTTGTGAAGATGGGGAGCGATGTTGTCTGTCTGAGGTGGAGCGGAAGGGCGTTCCATGCTTTGGCCGCGAGGAAGGAGAAGGAGCGGCCTCCCGATCTGGTCTTTCTGGTGCGGGGGACCACAGCGTAGGAAAGCTGGGCTGATCGTAGGGTCCTTTGGGGTGCGTGGAATTTGAGTCGGCTGTTCAGGTATGCTGGTCCGGTGCCGTGGAGGGCCTTGTGTGCGTGGGTGAGCATCTTAAAGGTGATTCTCGCCTCGACGGGGAGCCAGTGGAGTGTGCGCAGGTGCTGGGAGATGTGGCAGTGTTTTGGCAGGTTGAGGACCAGTCTTGCGGCGGCGTTCTGGATGTTCTGTAGCTTGCAGATGAGGTTTTTGTTTATTCCGGCGTAGAGTGCGTTGCCGTAGTCGAGTCTGCTGGTGACCAGGGCGTGAGTGACTGTCTTTCGGTGTTCGAGGGGGATCCATTTGAAGGTCTTACGAAGGAGGCGGAGGGTGTGGAAGCAGGAAGATGAGACAGAGTTGATCTGGTGGTCCATTTTGAGCTCGGAGTCCAGGATGATTCCCAGGTTGCGTGCGTGGTCTGTGGGGGTTGGCGGGTTTCCGAGGTCGGTGGGCCACCAGGTGTCACTCCAGGCATCGGGGTTTGGGCCCATGATGAGTACTTCTGTTTTGTTGGTGTTTAGTTGTAGGCAGCTGTTTTTCATCCATTTGGCGACGGCTTCCATGCCTTCTCGAAAGTTGCGTCTGGTGGTGTTGGGCTCGTTGGATAGGGAGAGGATGAGCTGGGTGTCGTCTGCATATGACACGATGTTGAGTCCGTAGGTTCTGACGATGGGGGCAAGTGGAGCCATGTAGACGTTGAAGAGCGTCGGGCTGAGGGAGGAGCCCTGGGGGACTCCGCAGGTGATAGGTGTGGGGTCCGAGAGGAAAGGGGGGAGTCTGACCCGCTGCGTCCTGCTGGAGAGGAAGGAGCAGATCCAGTCGAGGGCCTTGTCCTGGATTCCTGCATCGTAGAGTCTGCGTATTAGGGTGCGGTGGGAGACTGTGTCGAACGCCGCTGATAGGTCGAGGAGGATGAGGGCTACTGTTTCTCCTTTGTCCAGTAAGGTGCGGATGTCGTCTGTTGCGGCGAGGAGGGCGGTTTCCGTACTCTGTTTTTTTCTGAAGCCGGATTGGGAGGAGTCGAGGATGTTGTGTTCTTCAATGAATGTGGCGAGTTGGCTGTTGATGGCTTTCTCGATGACTTTCGCTGGGAACGGGAGCAGGGAGATGGGTCTGTAGTTTTTGAGGTCGGTGGGGTCCGCTGAGGGTTTCTTTAGGAGGGGGTTGACCTCGGCGTGTTTCCAGTCGTCGGGGAATGAGGCGGTCTCCAGGGAGCGGTTGATGGTTTGGCGGAGGATGGGTGCGATGGTGTTGGCGGCTCTGTTGAAGATGTGGTGGGGGCAGGGGTCCGTGGGGGCCCCTGAGTGGATTGACTTCATTATCTTCAGTGTGTCTTCGGTGGTGAGGGCTGTCCAGTCATCAATCGCTGGTTTCCGGGTGTCGGGGGTGGTTGGTGAGGGTTCAGTGTGTTGGTTGTCTTCGTCGAAGTTGTCGTAGATGCTCTTGATTTTGTGGTGGAAAAAGATGCTGAGTTTGTCGCAGAGGTCTTGTGAGGGAGGGATGTCGGTAGACTCACTGGTGGGTTGGGCGAACTCCTTGATGATGCTGAAGAGTTCCTTGCTGTTGTGTGCGTGGGTGGAGATTCTGTCTTCAATGGCTTTTTTCCTCGTTTCTCTGATGAGTTGATGGTGGGCGTTGGTGGCGGCTCTGAAGTTGTTGTGGGCTTCTGTGGATTTGGTGTTTCTCCAGGCCTTTTCGAGGCGGCGGCATGTGCGCCTGGACTCTCGAAGTTCGGTGGTAAACCATCTGGCTTTCTTGGCACGGGTATTGTTTTTCTTGAGGGGGGCTATGGTGTTGGTGCTGTCCGAGATCCATCTATGCAGGGTTCGGGCTGCGGTGTTGGGGTCGTCGTTTTCCGCGATGGTTGGGGTGGAGTTGTTGAGTGAGGAGGTGAGCTGGTCATCGGTGATTTTGGTCCAGTTTCTTTGTGGAAGCAGGTGCTGGTGTCTGTGGATGGTGGGTGTTCTGAAGGTGAAGTGGACGCAACGATGGTCGGTCCATGGGAGTTCGGTGGTGTGGCTGAAGGTGATGGAGTTTCCTGTAGTGAAGAGGGGGTCGAGGGTGTGTCCTGCTAGTGTGTGGGCTCGGTCACGATCTGGCGGAGTCCAATGTTGTGGAGGTTGTCCAGGAGGGATGTGGTGTTGGGGTCCAGTTGATTGTCGAGGTGGAAGTTGAGGTCTCCCAGCAGGGTGTAGTTGGTGGATGCGATGGCCTGCGGCGAGATAATGTCCGTGATGGAGTTGGCGAAGGGTCCGCGGGATCCAGGGGGTCGGTAGATGAGGGTTCCTCGGAGGGCGGTGGTGGGGCTGGCCAGTATCTTGAAGTGAAGGTGTTCCATCAGTTCTGTGGACTCGTCAGGGAGTGTGCTCAGGCGGAGGCTGGATTTGTGGACGATGGCGATTCCTCCTCCTGGGTGGATGGGGCGGTCCTTCCTGGAGATCTTGTATCCTTGGGGGATGGCGATGGCGATGTCCGGTCCCGAGGTGGTGTTGGTCCAGGTTTCGGTGAAGAATGCTACGTCTGGGGTTGTGCTGTCGAGGAGGTCCCAGATTTCTGTGGCGTGTTTGTGGAGGGATCGGACGTTGAGGAGGATGCATTGCAGGGTCTTTAGTTCGGTTGTGTTCTTGTGGGCGGGTTGTGCTGGATCCGTGTTCTTGGCGGTGCTGCAGGTGTGCCGGCAGCGGTGACAGCTGAAGAGTCCATGGGTGTCGGCTGGTGATGCTAGCTTGCAGTTGTTGTTGCAGCCTGGGTTGAGTGCGTGGAGTGCTGCTGGGTCGTAGCGTTGGCGGGGCGGAGGTCCAGGGTTCCTGGTGCTGGTCGCGGACGGGTCGCAGACGGGCGCAGACGTGCTTGCCTTTGATGCGCCTTCGGTGCACCAGTGGCCGCCATTAAGTAGGGGTCGGGGAGGGTTGGACAGCTGGGAGGCGGGAGTGGGGAGGGGAGCTGGATTGGGCCGGTCGTGCTGGGGGGGGAGGGGCCGCGGGGGCAGCAGCGGCGGGGAAAGTTAAAGGGAGGAAAGAAGGGATAAAGAAAAAAGGGAGAATAGGCAGAAATAAGGCACAAAAGAGCAGAGATGCAGAAAAGAGCAGAAAGGTGAAAGATAGAAAGGGTAAAAAAACGAGTGAAAACGAGAGGAGGAGCAGAGGGAGAGAAAGGGAAAATGGGCAAAAATAAGGCACAAAAGAGCAGAGGTGCAGAAAGGTGAAAGATAGAAAGGGGAAAAAACCGAGTGAAAACGAGTGAAGGAGCAGAGGGAGAGAAAGGGAAATGGGCAGGAATAAGGCGCAAAAGAACAGAGGTGCAGAAAGGTGAAAGATAGAAAGGGGAGAAAAACGAGTGAAGGAGCAGAAAGAAAGAAAGGAGACAGAGGTCCACTGGACCACCAGGGGGTGTGTATCACTTACAACGCAACTTTTACGTCGTAATGCTGTTACAACGCAGCTATTACAACGCAGGATCCATTACATCGGATGCCATTACAACGCATGGCATTACAACGCAGATGCTATTACAACGCATACCATTACATCGTAAGTATTGGTAAGTATATATTTTTTTTTTATTTTATTTAATATTATATAATTGATTTAATTATTATTAATTATAAATAAAAATAAATAAAAATATTTAATTATGTTTTTAAATATTATAAATTAAATTTATTAATTTAAGTAATTTTTTTAATAAGTATGAGTATAGGAGTATATGTTTTGGTGTACTGAGGTATATGTTTTGGGGTGTTTGGGTATTTTTATGTTTTAGGGCAGGGTTTGGGTTTTGGGGTACAGGGGTGTTTTTAGGTTTCAGGGCTAGGTTTGGGTTTTGGGGTACAGGGGTGTTTTTAGGTTTCAGGGTAAGGTTTGGGTTTTGGGGTACAGGGGTGTTTTTAGGTTTCAGGGTAGGGTTTGGGTTTTGGGGTACAGGGGTGTTTTTAGGTTTCAGGGTAGGGTTTGGGTTTTGGGGTACAGGGGTGTTTTTAGGTTTCAGGGTAGGGTTTGGGTTTTGAGGTACAGGGGTGTTTTTAGGTTTCAGGGTAGGGTTTGGGTTTTGGGGTACAGGGGTGTTTTTAGGTTTCAGGGTAGGGTTTGGGTTTTGGGGTACAGGGGTGTTTTTAGGTTTCAGGGTAGGGTTTGGGTTTTGGGGTACAGGGGTGTTTTTAGGTTTCAGGGTAGGGTTTGGGTTTTGGGGTACAGGGGTGTTTTTAGGTTTCAAGGTAGGGTTTGGGTTTTGGGGTACAGGGGTGTTTTTAGGTTTTAGGGTAGGGTTTGGGTTTTGGGGTACAGGGGTGTTTTAAATTATATTTACCATTTATAAATTAATTAAAATATATTTATTAAATTAAATTAATTAAATTATATTAATTACATTTTTAATTAAATTAATTAAATTAAATAAATTATTTTAATTAATTTAATTTCATTACAATTTTAAACATATTTAAATTAAAATAATTTCATTATATTAATTAATTAAAATTAATTACAATTTTTATTAAAATTAAATTAAATACATAGATTTAAATGTATTAAATTAAATTAATTACTATTTTAAAATGTATTTTAATTAAATTAAATAAATTAAATTAATTAAATTAACTTAATTACATTTTTTTTTAAAGTATACTTACCTATACTTACGATGTAATGCCATGCGTTGTAATAGCATCTGCGATGTAATGCCATGCGTTGTAATGGCATCCGATGTAATGGATCCTGCGTTGTAAAAATTCCGATGTAACGGAATGCGTTGTAAAAATCAGCGTTATAGTGACACCAATCCCCACCAGGGATGAGGCGCAGGGAAACCTGCGGGTGGAGGAGGGCCTCGATCACCAACACTCAAGAGTGCAGGGGCAGGGGCACCTCACTTAATGGTGGAGCTGCGAGGGTGGGAGAGCAATTTCACTGACAATGAGTCAGTGGTCTTGCTCGCCTGTCCCCGCAGTGGCCGCCATTAAGTAGGGGTCGGGGAGGGCTGGACAGCTGGGAGGCGGGAGTGGGGAGGGGAGCTGGGTTGGGCCGGTCGTGCTGGGGGGGGAGGGGCCGCGGGGGCAGCAGCGGTGGGGAAAGGTAAAGGGAGGAAAGAAGGGATAAAGAAAAAAGGGAGAATAGGCAGAAATAAGGCACAAAAGAGCAGAGATGCAGAAAAGAGCAGAAAGGTGAAAGATAGAAAGGGTAAAAAAACGAGTGAAAACGAGAGAAGGAGCAGAGGGAGAGAAAGGGAAAATGGGCAAAAATAAGGCACAAAAGAGCAGAGGTGCAGAAAGGTGAAAGATAGAAAGGGGAAAAAAACGAGTGAAAACGAGTGAAGGAGCAGAGGGAGAGAAAGGGAAATGGGCAGAAATAAGGCGCAAAAGAACAGAGGTGCAAAAAGGTGAAAGATAGAAAGGGGAGAAAAACGAGTGAAGGAGCAGAAAGAAAGAAAGGAGACAGAGGTCCACTGGACCACCAGGGATGAGGCGCAGGGAAACCTGCGGGTGGAGGAGGGCCTCGATCACCAACACTCAAGAGTGCAGGGGCAGGGGCACCTCACTTAATGGTCGAGCTGCGAGGGTGGGAGAGCAATTTCACTGACAATGAGTCAGTGGTCTTGCGCCACAGTGGTCTTGCTCCACATGCCTATGGTAATGGTCCACCTGGCACTCCAAGGCCTATTTCTGGTCCTCTTAGTGCTGATCATTCTAATCCTCGTGGCTCTGGTACAACTGGTATCTTCAAAACTGCCCCCCCTCATCTTCCTTGATTATTCAAGTCCCCTGGTCCTATTGGCCATAAAGCTTATGCTTCTAATATTTCTATTCTTCCATGATCTGGTCAATCAATCAATCAATCAATTAATTTGTAAAGTGCACTACATACCCGCAAGGGTTTCAAGGAGCTGAAGGAAGTGGAGGAAGTGGGTGCTGTTGCTACTGGTTGAACAGCCAGGTCTTGAGTTGTCTCCTGAAGGTTAGAAGGTCTTCAGTTTGTCGTAGGATGAGGGAAAGGGTGTTCTAGGTCTTGGTGGCGTGGTGGGAGAAAGATTTGCCTTTGGCTTTGGTTTTACGGATGCGTGGGACGGTAGCCAGGGGCAGGTCTGCAGAGCGGAGTGTCCTGTTGGGTACGTAGAAGGGGAGTTGTCTGTTGAGATAGGCTGGTCCGGTCTTGTGGAGTGCCTTGTATGCGTGGATCAGGAGCTTGAAGGAGATTCTTTTGTCGACAGGGAGCCAGTGCAGGTTCCTCAGATGGGGGTGATGTGGTCTCAGCACGGGACTTCGAGGATCAGGCGTGCAGAGGCCTTCTGGATTCTTTGCAGTCTGTTGATGAACTTGGTCGGGGCTCTGGTGTAGCGGGCGTTTCCGTAGTCAAGTCTGCTGCTGACTAGCGCCTGGGTGACTGTTTTCCTTGTGTCTGTTGGGATCCATCTGAAGATCATGTGGAGGGTATTGAAACAGGTGGAGGAGACTGCGTTGACTTGTTTGGTCATGGTGAGTTTCGAGTCGAGTATGTCTCCTAGGTTGCGCGTGGATGGTGGGTGCAGGGGGTGTCCCCAGTGATGCGGGCCACCAGGAGTCATCCCATGCTGAGGGGTTGGGCCCAAGGATGAGGATCACCATCTTGTCTGTGTTTAGTTTGAGGCGGCTATGCTCCATCCATTCGGCGACGGCCTTCATTCCCTGGTGGAGGTTGGATTTGGCGGTGAGGGGGTCCTTGGTGAGGGAGAGAATCAGTTGCGTGTCATCGCCGTAGGAGATTATGTTGAGGCCATGCTGTCGGGTGATGCGTGCGAGAAGCGCCATGTAGACATCGAGCAGCGTCGGGCTCAGGGAGGATCCCTGCGGGACTCCACAGATGATCTCAGAGGATTTGGATCAGAACAGGGGGAGGCGGACTCTCTGGGTTCTGCCGGAGAGGAAGGTGGAGGTCCAGTCAAGGGCCTTGTCTCGGATTCCTGCGTCGTGGAGTCGTGTGTGGTGGCAGACTGTGTCGAAGGTGGCGGAGAGGTCCAGAAGGATGAGGGCCGACATCTCGCCATTGTCCAACAGGATCCTGATGTCGTCTGTGGCGGCAATGAGGGCGGTTTCGGTGCTGTGGTTGCTGCGGAAACCTGACTGCGAGGGGTCCAGGATGCTGTTGTCTTCGAGGTAGTGGGTGAGCTGGATGTTGACTATTTTCTCGATTACCTTAGCTGGGAACGGAAGCAGGGAGATGGGCGGGAAGCTTTTCAGTTCGCTTGGGTCCGCCTTGGGTTTCTTCATTAGGGCGTTGATCTCTGCGTGTTTCCAGCTCTCAGGGAAGGCCGCGTCTCGAAGGAGAGGTTGATGATGTTGTGTAGGTGGGGTGCGATGGAGATGCTGGCATTGTTGAAGATGTAGTGTTGAAAAGGATCAGACGGTGAGCCGGAGTAGATTGTGCCCATGGTCTTGATTGTGTCTTCAATGCTCACGTTGGCCCAAGTTGTCAGGGGGTCATAGTCGGTGGGTTGTGGTGGTTCCTGCATGTTGGGGCCTGTAAGGGTCGTCCGGGGGTTGAAGCTGTTGTGGATGTCGGCAATCTTGCGGTGGAAGAAGGTGGCAAGGGAGTCACACAGGGCTTGCAACGACGGAATGTTGGCATTGGAGCTGGGTTTGGAGAGTTCATTCACGACGTTGAAGAGCTCCTTGCTGTTGTGTGCATTGTTGTTGAGGCTGTCTGTGAAGGAGGTCCCCTTGGCGGTCCTGTTGAGGTGGTGGTGGTTGCTGATGATGTCTTTGTGGGCTGCATGGCTGCCAAGCGACTTCTCGCTGTGCCATATGTTCTCCAACTTCTGGCAGGTTCGCTTAGATGCTAGGAGTACCGGGGTGAACCAGTTGGCTCTCTTGCTGGTGTCTTTGAGGGTTTGTTTTTTCAGCGGGGCTAAAGTGTTGGCGCAGTCGTCCATCCATCATCTGAGGGTGCGCGAGCCATAGTCGGGGTTGGAGGGGTTGGTCGGTGGGTTGAGTGCGAGGTTTGTCTGTAGTTCTACTTCGGTGATTTGGCCCCAGCAGCGACAGAGGATCTATAGGGTGCGGTGATGTGTGACTGGTTTCCTGAAGGTGAAGTGGATGCAATGGTGGTCGGTCCAGGTGGGTTCGGAGACATGGCTGAAGGAGACGTGTGGGCTTGAGGAGACGATGGCATCGAGCGTGTGTCTGGCGATGTGGGTCGGCGTCGTTACGAGCTGTTCCAGTCTGAGGTTGGCGAGGTTGTCTGTCAGGGTGGAGGAGTTGCTGTTGTTGTTCTCCAGATGGAAGTTCAGGTCTCCGAGGAGGATGTAGTTGGTGGAGGTCAGTGCGCGCTTGCTGAAGAAGTCGGCGATGGTGTTGCAGAATTGTGGTCGGGGTCCGGGTGGTCTCTAGACGAGGGTGCCTCTTAGGGTGGTCTTGAGGTTCGTGTGGATCTGGAAGTGCATGTTTTCGGCGGTGCTGAGAGTGTCGTTGGTGTTTGTTGAGATCCTGATGATGGCGATTCCTTCTCCGACTCCGTTGGTGCGGTCTCTGCGAGCGATCTTGTATCCGTCGGGGATGGCTAATGCGATGTCTGGGGAGTAGGCTTCATTCATCCAGGTCTCGGTCAGGAAGGCGACGTCTGGAGATGCGGTGTAAAGTAGGTACCAAAGCTCAACGGCGTGTTTGCGTGCGGAGCGGGTGTTAATCAGGATGCATCGGAGCTGGTTGTGTTTTGCCATGGCGGGTGTCTCAGCGTCTTCGATGCAGGAGAAGCTTCACTTCTGGCAGACGAAGGGACCGTTGGTGCGCTTCTGGGTGGCCCTGCAGCAGGTGGGGGTTCGTCCTGGGTTGAGAGCGATGAGGGTGCTGGCGTCGTCTCAGAGGTGGTCTTCATGGCTGGTGCGGGGGCCAGTGGTTCTGGAGCTGGGCGTGGTCCAGGCGCGGACGGGCACAGACGGGCTGATCCACTTGCTCTTTTTCCTTGTTCTTCGACACCAACTTCCGATTCTGGTAATTCTAGTACCGGCCATCATGCTCCTCATCTTCCTGGCAATCATTCTTGTATCTCTGTAGAGTAGACCTCCAGGGTGTGGTGATTCTGATCCAGATCCTACTTTTTCTCCCCAGTTCTTTGTTTCCTGGTCCTCTTTGACCTTTTACTTCCTTTGTACTTTAAGAGACTATGTGCCTGTTGTTCCTGAGCCTCTTGGTCCTTGTCCTTATGTGGTTACTCATGGAAGTAGTTCTCATTGGCCTGGCTTACCAAGCCTCCTAGTCTTGGCCTCCTTGGTCCTGGTCGTCTTGCTCCTTCTTGTCCCATTGTGTCTTTTATCATAAACCTGGCCCTATTTGATTCCTCCAATATTGGTCCATCTGGCTATGTTCCTTTCTGCACCTTTTGGCCCGAACACCACATACTCGTTCTTCTAGCTCAGAACCTACTAGCCCTGGTACCGCAGGTCCTTGTCCATTTGGCATCTCATGTCCTGGCCCTCTTAGTTTTTGTCCTCCCAGTTTGGGTTGTCTTAGTCCTCCTGGATCTATTTATTGTCCTTTCAGTCCTACTAGAACTGCAGTCATTGATTCTGCCCCTCATGATCCAGCTTATGTGCGTTTGACTCATCATGAGCCTATTCATTTTGGTCCTGGTCCTCCTATCCACCACTGTCTAGTCCCCTTGCTCTGCCCTACCTGCCAACGCACTCCCTGGTCCCCTCAGTCAAAAGTTTCATGATCCTCTTGGCCCTGTTTCCAGTACTTATGGTAATGATCTTTTCAGTTCACCTGATCCTCATTCCTCTGGTCTTCTGGGTGCCCTTGGCACTGATCCCTATGAAAATTGGGTTGTTGGTTGGGGAGGTTTTAACCCTGCTCAAGTAGCAAACAAAATCCCCCATAGGTTGAAGTCCAAAAGTCACTAAGTCAACCTGTGCTTAACTCTCTGGTAGATTGGCACATGGCAGTCAGGTCTAACTTAGAGGCAATGTGCAATTGTTTATGCAGAACACACATAGTAAAGGGATGAAGGGTGCAGGTCTAATCTTCCTTTTCAGTTAACAGCTGGGAAGAAGCATAGCTAATCGTCTCTGGTTGTCACTGTGGGGTGAAGATTTGGGTATACCGGAACTTTGCTCTGGCTGTCAGAAAGAAGATCTTTGCACAAATGGTCAGGTTTGCAGTTTTGAATAGCTCAAAACGTCCCTCTATTTCCTTCCGTCAACAAGAAGCTCACAAATGTCACACCAAGGGTCTATGACCTGAGGGACACCTTGTCGGCATCTGTAAATCACCCAAGCAGTGGCCCGTAGACTCAGGTTGCAGGTTCAGTCATAGGTTCAGGCAGCAAGTCAGCTAGGCAGGTGATTGGAGACCTCTTGAGCTTGTTAAGTCCCTGTAGCTCTGAACAGGAGTTCAGTCAGCTGACACTCAGAGTCATTTCAGCCTGAGATTAAGGGTGTAGGTCCAGTATTCTTCCTTATGAAGGAGTGCAGGTCTCAAGCAGCAGGGCAGCAGCACTGCCAGTCATTGCTGGTGGTCACTGTAGGGTAAAAACTCAGGTATACTGAAGCTTCACTCTGGTAGTCTGAGACAAGATCTTGGCACAATCGGCCCATTTGTGAATTGCCCAAAACTTCACAATGTTTTCCTTCTGTCAAGAGGGAGCTCAACTGATGAAATCCAAGAGTCTATCCCTGAAGGGCACCACCAGGGCATCAGGAACTCACTTCAGTAGCGGTCAGCAGTCTCAGGTTGAAGGTCCAGTTGCATGTCCAGGCAGCAAGTCAGCTAGGCAGATGCATGGAGGCATCTTGAGCTTGTTATGTCCCCATAGCTCATAAAAAGAAGGCCAGTCAGCTGACACTTGGAGTCACTTTAGCCTGAAATGAAGGGTGTAGATCAAGTTTTCTTTCTCACAAAGCAGGGCAGACCTCAAGCAGCAGGGCTATAGGTCATCCTTCTTCTTAGGTATCCACAGGTCAAGGATGAACTGAAGACGGGATCTGAGGGTTCTATTTTTATGCCTGTTGCCCAGTTTAAAGAGGGAGAGGCTTCTGGAGTTTCCCCCCTACAGAGGTGTCTGAAATGTTCTGCCTCCATGCCCTGTTCCCAGTTTGCCTGGGGGCACAATGGCTTGTATGAAGATCTTAGTATGTAAGTGGAACCAGTGCCTTTGAAGTACAAGTGCAGTAGGTAACAGCTCCGCCTCCCCATCAAGCCCAAGTGGCCCACCTGCCATTACCCAGTTCCTCTGTTGTGATACTGTCAGGGAGCACGACACAAAGCCAACTGCCAACTAGACCTAGTGATGTGACAGAGTACCAAACAGCAGGCACCCAATGGTTAACAAAAGAAAATGTAAACTTTCTAAAAGTGATATTTTCAGAATTAGGACTTCAAATTCGACTTTAACATTAAAAGGGGTTTACAATTTAAATTAAAATTATCCGGACACTAAACCTGAAATTCCTGCTTGCTCCTATTCAAAAGTTATCACTTTTTAAATGCCATAGGATAACTCCATGCTATCCTACGGGCGTAGTAGGCCTTGGAATGTTAAAACAAAATTGAGGTATTTCACTACCAGGACTTGTAAAACTTAAAGGTACTGTTGCAGGGATTCTGCTAAGGAACAAATATGTGCTTAGGACCATAGAACATCAGTAGCTAGGGACTGAGTCTCCATAACTCCTCTGTACCATGAGCCTGAGTCTGACTAGCTATAGTGTCTCACTTGCCCTCCTACGCATAACCGGAGGATAACGTGAATTGACACCCCAGAACACAACACTCCCGACTCTCTCAAGGATTGCGGTGACACAGGACTCTCTTTTGCTCATACACTCATCCTCATCCAAAATATGATATGCAAGAGACACAAAGGAAGTTTGAAATGTTTATTTAAACTATCATGCTCTGAAATGCAGTATACGGGCCACAATTAGAAAACAATTAGGAAAAATACCATCAGCATTGTCAATACACCAAAAATTAATGAAGAGCCCTATCATATTATAAGACAGAATAGCCTAGCACCATTTCCTTCTACAGAAGCAAACTGATTATAAAGCAAAGATCACTGGGTTTAATAGCGGACGTTTACCTTAACATACACCGATGAATGCATGACATCTCGGATATAGCCATGCCCTTCTCTCAAGAAATATCAGTCTCTCTTTCTCTGTGTTACGATGATAAAGATACCTATGTGACACGTTTCTCTTGTTCATAAACAACAGCTGCATTTCTGTGTTGTGTCTAGGTGCGTGTGCCTGACCAGAACAAAATAACAAGGGGAATTGTTGTTTGACCTTATCTTCTGTTCAGACTAAATCCCAGGACAGAGCAGAACCAGAAAACAACTGAGGTTCTGTGTGAAAATATAAGGTTCCACAGAAGCAAATCTGATTATGTAGTAATGTGTGCAAAGCTAATGCGCCCTTTGTCATGCACACTGAGGCTAACATAGGGAATACAACAACAGGCCCTTTATGAAACAAATGACAGTAAATGTTCCACGTATTAGATACAATGCACCATGCTCACAGGCTCCTGGACCTTGCCACCACCCTAATCCTTGTCCATTAGTCATTATTGTCCAGCTCACCTGGTTTTCCTATTCTCCTGGTGTGTTTTCCTATACATTCTGCTCCTGATCCATGTGTTAGTTCTGGTACCTCAATGTCTTTTCCTCATGTAATGGGTTTTCTGGTGCTGTTCCCTCTGGCCTTGGTTTCCCTAGGCCTCCCAATCCGCCTGTCATCCTGCCCATCTTAATACCACTACAACTCTTGGTGTCCTGGTTTGCCTGTTCCACCTTGTTCTTGTCAGTCTGACACTGGTTTCCTGTATCATGGTCCTCCAATAATGGTCCTCTTGGGTCTGGTCTTTTTCATCTTCCTGACACCAGTCCTCCTAGTTCCTTTGTTGCAGTTCACCTGGTTCCCACTGAGTCTAGCCCTCAGAGATTTTCTGATCCTGGTCCGACTGTGGCTAGACATGCCGGTCCTTTATTTCTTCCAATCATTATAATCTAGTGTCATCTTCCTTGATCTGATCTGTGTGGTCTTGCTTCTCTTGTTTCTGATTCTCCTCTCCATTGGTCTCCTGATACAAGACCTTTTTGGTTTGTATACTTAGTTCTGTTTTTTTTTTCCTGATTCGTCTTTTTCCTCTGGTACTGGTTGGTGCTCTCAAGTCCTCCTATCCTTCGTTGCTGCTATGGTCCAGGGCCTTCTGTTCATTCTACCCCTGGTGTGTCTGTGCCTTCAGACCCTTGTACACTAGATCCAGATCCCGCAGTTCCACATCCTCCTGGTCCTCCTATTTCTTCACATCCTTGTCCTTGTACCCCAAACCTTGTTTTTCCTTTTCCTGTTCCTGTTCCTTGCTGTCTTTATTCCTAATCCCCTTTAGCAGTGGTGACCCTAGGCTTCATAGATTAGTTCCCTCTAGGCCTGTTTTTTTTGTCCTGGCCCTTGTGGCTCTGGTCATCCTAGCCCTCCTGGTGTTCTAAATTTGTGCTCTTATTCTCTTACTCATCATTCTCCTCCTCCTCCTACTGGCTCTACTTCTTCCTTCTCTAGACTCTCTCCATAGTGACTGTATTCCAATTTTTGTTTACTGAGTCAGCAGTGTCATGAAAAGAAATAAGGCATGGTAAAGACAGGACGATGTTTAGAATCTGAACTACCATTCGTAAGATACCAAGATACATTGAGCAAGTGACTAAATGGTTAGTGTGGCTGAACGGGTCACTCATGGCATGGAACAAAGAGGCTCTAGGCCTGAAACCCATTCTGCAGGGTGAGTACTGTGAACAAGAGTGTTTATTCACATGCAGCAGAGTGACCTCCTCCTGTGGATTATACAGATGCACTGCTTATTTTTCTCCTGCTTTCACCTCAGAATTCCATAGCAGCTCCATTACTGTGTCTTACTCAATTTACCTTCTTCTGCAAGTGTCTCAAGCAGTGTGACCTCAAGCACCAATTGCCTACTGTATGTGTCCTATCTGTCAGCAATCCATGTGTCGTGCTGCTGTGGTTTCAGGTTTGAAATGCTAATCAAGAACCACCACCCTTAAAAAGAAGCCTAAAGCTAGTACAAACCCTTCCACAAAACCCCCCAAAAAGACCCCAAACCACCAAAAATCATCAACTGGAGGATCGTGAACATTAGGAAAACTATCCATTCTCCTGAGTAAATAAAATATTTATCTAACATTCCTTAAAACCTTACTCAATATTTTGTACAGACATCCAAATACTCAATGTGCCGGATTCACAAAGTTAAGCTTACACTTTTGTGTAAGTTTACTACCTTTCGGTATTCACAAAGTTGAGCTTAGACCAAAAGTCTGACTTTATTACTTTTCTGTATTCACAAAGTTAAACTTAGACCAAAAGTATATCTTCAGTGGTAGTAACTTACCTTTGTAAATACCTAAAAGTAGTAAAGTTAGACTTTTGGTCCAAGTTGACCTTTGTGAATACCTAAAAGTAGTAAAGTTAGACTTTTGATCTAAGTTCACCTTTGTGAATACTGGAAAGTAGTAAAGTCAGACTTTTGGTCAAGGTTTACATTTGTGAATACCGAAAAGTAGTAAACTTACACACAAGTGGATGTTTACCTTTGTGAATTGAGCCCCAAGACTGGAATCTGATTGATCTGTATGTCAAATCCTGAAGCTTCTGAATAGAAATGTAATTTCTACATTTCTAATCAGAATATTACAATAATATAAATAGCATCAATGTTTTTATTCAAAATTGAATTTACTGTGTATTTCATCAGTGCACAGCTTAGCTTAATTCATGACTTACCTTTGAACAAACTATTTCATATTTGTATATGCACTTACATTCAAATGCCTAACACATGTTACTTACCCATTACAAGATGGCCACCACCCTACCATTTGTTGTTGTCCCTTTTCTATTCACGGGCAGCTAAATGAAGAGCTCCTTCAAGCGATTTACACAGTCACCAGTCAAATTGTATATCACCCCAACTATTTAACCTATGGCCAGAAAAACAACAGAGATTATGTAAAACACATTATGGCATTAAGCGGAGGGCTTTTTACAGGCATCTGTTGCAAATTGGAACCTAATGGAGTTTATGTAAATTATCAGAGACTGACATTCTCCAACTCACAATCCGCACTAATTGGATTATTGTTTTGAACAATTCTAACTGCTGTGTTCTTAGAAATCCTGGTAATTTTACAGTCACTGTTAACTTCACAATCCTAATGTCAGTACACCATTGTTAAATCCGAGTTTAAGCAGACTAGCTGCAGCTTTTTGACAAAAGAGTAATATAACGATTGAAAAGTCGAGGGCTCAGTGCTGAACCGTGGGGCACCCTTATCCTGATCCTTTTTGCAGGGAAGCAGAGGTTTGAGCACATTGTGCTGCAAAACATGTATTGGCTGTTTTTGTGATAGAATCTGAGTCAGTTTACGAATTTATAACAAATATGATGGAATTTGAAGGTTTTTAGATGTGAATTACTGATTAAGTACCTAGTGAAGACTTTCAGATATGGAATTGTCCTCTGAACTGATTTATAAATAATTTTGATTGAATTAACTTTAGTTTACTATAGACCTAATATCTGTCTACTGCACAAACTAGAGTTCACCCAATGCTATGATGCCTCCGTCACTCAGAGTGCAACACGTTTTTCCTTTGTAGATCATCTTGCTTTAAAAATATGTATGCCTCCAATTATACGACTGTTATCTCTGAACTTTTGATTTAACCAATATAATGATTGTGAAATGAAGAGCCAGGTCATGCCATGTTCCTATATATTTAATTTTCATTCATTCACCTGTCTCTCCCTGACCTTTTATGTAACTTCTGATTTCTCTTATTCCATTTATTGTTCATACAGTGTCTTGTTTTAACAAATCCTGTTATTTTATAGTAACTGTTTACTTCACTATTCTAACGCCATTATCCCATTGTGGAAATCCAGTTTGAGTAGAGCCTGCGCTATTTAGAACAATACAAAAACACACAAGAATGATCCTTCTGATTCAATAAAATGACAGTGCTTTATCAAACAGCACATAACATAGGATTTTTCTTTTTTCATATAACTATAATACCTTCTAAGAAACAATAGTTATAGACCCAGGATGTTTTTGTTTCTAGGAATTAAGCATCAACCTCACAAACCTGGAGAAATGGTGGAAAGCTATGCCAACGCACCCATGTTACGAGGACGAATGATAACTGTAAAAGAAGGTAAGTGATTTAGAGACTTTTCCCACAGTTACTGTTTTAGACAATCACTTTTATTGAATATTGAAGCACATAAAACATGTATTGAGAAAAGTAATTAAACACATATAACAAAGCCAATAAGTGTGTCTTATAACTGCATTTGCCCTATCATCATGTATTTCTCCATTTGTATCTGTGGGGTGTTGTCAATGGTCAGTAGATGGATGGATGTTTCTACTCATGAACACATTCCTCTAGCTGCCTTGTAATCAATAGCGTTATCCATTCACATAGTCACTTGTACCTGCACTTATGTATCCATTCATCCAGCCATTAACTAAATTTTGCATTTGGCAACCATCCACAATGCTGCACACACTGTCAGTGGCTGTTTCTATTGACTTTGATAATAACGATTTAATCTGTATCTGACATTTTTTTTAAAATAATTTGATGTGTCTATGCAATATTTTCATACCTTCTTCCAAAATATTAAAGAGAAAAGGAATGAAATATATACAATCTGTTTTATGCAATTTGATTTTCTCCTCAAGGAAACTGTCTCTAAAGAAGTTTTATCTTATCTGATGTAGTTTTTGTAAAATTAGTATGCAAACAAATATGCAATAAAGAAAAGTGAATGTGATTCTGGATTTACAGAAGTTTACCACTCTTAACTCAATATAGGCACTTTACCAATTGCTTTGAATGGTTGTATGATGGAACAACTACCACTTGAACAACTACAGTCTAAACAACTACTCCTTAACGGTTGTATGATGGAACAACTACCACTTGAACAACTACCGTCTAAACAACTACTCCTTAACCACTACTTAGTCTAAACCACTAAAGTTTTAACAACAACTATCTTTTACAACTACTATGCCTTTACCTCGCTTGCCTTTACCCCATTCATGTATCTATTTGACTGGTAATAATGTATATCTATATATATATATATATATATATATATATATATATATATATATATATATATGTTCGCTCTAGTGTAAAGACACCAACCACACTCGCGGGGCTCCAAACAAGGTTTATTTCATCACAGGTTGCTCAATGGCTGCAAACCGAGAACATAAGTCCTGCTTCGTCTGCTGTCCTGACGCGTTTCGAAGGTGGTAGCCTTCTTCTTCAGAGGAGGACGAATACTTTGCAGGGTAGTGGCAGGAAACACCTTTATTTAATGTTAAGGCACGCCCCTGGATGGGCGCAGTGCCTCCTGGTGCTTGTATTTATATGTATGAATGTGTAATGGGTTTGTATGTACCTGTAAAACACTTGAATTTCGTGTTAAAGGCATGCCTGCTAAAGACATATGGGTTCTAAAGTGAATATTAGTAAGTATTAACATTATATATTCACACACACACACCTATACTCACTATTAATGTTATAAAATCCCTTTCCACCCAAAAAACCTACACCCACCCCACACCTTTAAAATTCCCATTCCACCCAAAAACCTATACCCTCCCTAAACCCTACAAATTCCTTTTCCACCCAAAAACCCACACCCACCATAAACCCTAAAAATGCCCTTGGAATCCCAAAAACCCATACCAACCCTAAACCCTAAAATTACCCTTGCTACCCAAAATCCATACCCATCCTAAAATGACCCTTGTCACCCAAAAGCCCATACCCACCCTTAACCCTTTACCATCCCACAAGTCCTCTGATGTAATACAACAGTGGCATACCAAACAAAAATAAATACATGATCTGCATCAAAACATTTTTCAATGGTGACCCATCAATTAAGTCCAATTTGATATTCTCATAGCTAATTTAAGTATCTGAGCACCTGTCCATGCAAAAAGACTCAAGTATTTTGATGAGCTTATATAAAGATAGTTTAGCACAACAGTCGTCAGTGAAACAATGGGTCGGAGGGTACATTCAGGAACAAATTGTTTTGAATAGTTGATTTCTTGAATGGTGGAGCTGAATGAAAAATGTAATGAAGTATGAGTCACTAAAAGCATGGAATGCTGTAATCCTAGATGGACCAGGTGTTTATTTATCTACAGATAGGCTTTAGAAGATGGTAAAATTACAGACTCATACAACATGATCTTTTGTTTATTGGTCATTACGCGTTACACACCAACATCCTAGAAAACTGTACAAAATTACAGTTGCTTAATCAAGTGAGGCATATTTTATCCAGCGGCACTAAGCATAAAAGTTGGAACCACCAGGGAATTCTGCATAAGCCTTTTTTGGTAAATGCTGACACTAAACATGACTGGCTATTCATTTTCCAAAATAACCAAAATAGCATTTTTTTGAGCTGATTGAAAATGTGACTGACATTGCCAACAAAGTCTGAGAAGGGTCAAAACTAATTTTCCTATCCAATAGGAAGGATGTACTTTTCAGCACTTTTCTGACTACACAGCTAACCATATCCAATAGCAATATGTTGGTTAGCAGTAGAAACATTGAAATGGAATGGGATAACAGGGAAAATAGAGACACTGGATTTTGCCATTCTGAATCCTCTCTCTATGGAGTGCTGATGTTTTCTGCTTAAAGGGAATACCTAACAACAAGATTAGTATCTTTAGTATCTACTTCCTGTTTTTGTGAATACAAGCTCTCTGGTTATAATATTTATTCAATGTAGTATTTTCTTAAAATTGCAATACAGGAACTGGGTATCTGAATTAAATAGGTCACACTGCTACTGTCTGAAATGGGGCTATAAATTTGGGAAGTTGAAACTCTACCAGCTTGATAAATCCAATTGGGTTTGGTTTAAAGACAATTCTGATAGAATGTGTGCTCAAGTCCTTGTAGCTATGGCATAAGCAGCAGGCAATTCCCAAAGAAGTCTTTCATAACGTCAAGGCAGTAATTTTAAAGTAAAGAAAACAGCAAATTAAAATTCCTAAGTTAGAAACATAGACATACATTAAGTGAGCAAAAAGACATAAACATCAGCAACATAGGTGAAGTGGAACCAAAGACATGAATCTTTAAATTGTTATGGCAAAAAGCAATAAAAAAAAGTAAAGTGACAATCAAAAGTCACTGTTCTGGGTTGACAGGAACTTATGTATGAATACAACAAACACTCTCAGTCAAACGTTTTATTTCGCGATTTAGGGCCTGATTTAGATCTTGATGGAGGGGAATATTTAGGCAAAAACGCAATGGCTATCCTGTCCATCATATTAAAATCATATTCTGTCCTATGGAGATCGTAACACAGAGGATCCGCCAGGTTTGTGACGGACTATTTCATCAGCCAAGATCTAACTCAGCCCCTTAGTCTTTTTTTATGGAAGTGAAAATCTTCCTTTGGGGTGAGGTTCAAGGCCGTGGTTAGCCAGGATCTCTCCAAATTACATATATTGTCATTCTGCTCCAGCTGAAGTCATTTGGTTTTTGCAACTAAAGTTCCTAGTGAGACAAACCTGGATTTAATTGCAAGGGAGGTCACTTGGTTGATTATATAGATGTATTATCTATATCCATTCCAAAATGTTACCTCTAATTCAGATGTCAGAATTGTCCAGTGGGACGAAGCTGGGAGCTATAGCTGGGCAGGGCTCCACAAGGCCAGATACTTTTGCCATGGGGTACCGCTGAACATGTTTTCAGCTGAGTAAAATGCTCTGAGTTGGCTGGAACTGAAATTACCTAGTTTTGAAAGTTCATAGAAAGTACTCTTTATCACTTGTGCATTCCCCTCAGGGAAGGCTTCTAAGCACCAGGTCTCTCTACAGTCAGGTCTCTTACGGGGTGCAGTACTTAGTTGTCAGCTGGGCCTTCAGTAATCCTTCTGCTTTCTGTGTCCCTGAAGCAAGAGAGCAGGAGGCTTAAAAGTTACTCTTTAGGATTCACTTTAAATATACTTCTCCTGCATATTAAAGGTATTTTCCTCCATCATTTATCAGAGAAGAAAATGTAAACTGTTGTTCAGCCAGAACAAAGTGGTGCTCCTTGCAGATATATGTTTTTGTCATTTATGTAGGTGATGTAAATATACACTGCAGCCCTCATATTACATTGAACATTCTTTGCCATGCACATTAGGCACTATTTACGAATGGACTTATATGGATGGTATATAGGTCATATAGGGAGTTTCAATGTAGAGTAAATGTTTTAGAGGAGAAGCACAGACAGGTAACTACTAATTAACAGTGGCAAGGTGCACAGAGTCCTAAAACCAACAAAAAAAAGACTGAAACAAGGTGAACAATCTGGTTGACCATGCAGAATAGGCAGTTTTGTTGAATATACAAATTAGTCAATTCTTTAACTGACATTACTACCTTAACCACAATGCATGTTTTGAGACAATTTCAATAGTCTTGTAAGGATCCTTTCTGTTTCCACATGTTGCATAGGAAATATGTAACAAAAGTATAGTTTTATAATCCTAAAAAGTTCTTTCTGAATCCTTACTTCATGTGGTTTTAGTTCATTTGCAAAATATGTTAGGTAATGTTAAAGTGATTAAAGCGCTCACCTGGAGGTGTCATGGCACTGGCTTTGTTCAAAAACAATTACGAATTAACCCCTAATTCCTAAAGAGACATGTTTCCATTCCTTTCTTAAGGAGAGCAGAGTAGCTAAAGCCCTAATATGTGGTGGAAGAAGATTTTAACTCTCGGCTGTGCCCACAAAGAAGTTTTTTCCTCCTCAATTCCTCCAATCAAATCTAGGGACACCTGTTTTCATGGCTTATCAAGATCTGAGAGTTCTTGTGGGTTCATACGAAACTAACACCCATCTCAGAAACTCAGGGCTCATGTCATGCAATGCCCTTTAAGCTGTACAGCAAGCCTTACATTTGACATGATTACTGACTGTCCTAGGAGACTGAAACTTAGAAGTAACCTGGGTGATTATTTTGTCAAATCTGTCAGTTATTCAGATACTATTCTTGCATATTTAGATAAAGAACATTGCAACAATTAAGTTTTTACAGAACTGAAGGTGTGGTAACAGCTTTTTTAGAATCTGGTGGAAGGTAAGGAGGAAATAGCTTTTTGATCATTCTTATGGTATGAAATGAGGAAGAGACAACCCTGTCGACCTAATTACCAAAATTCAGTTTGCCATCAATGATCACACCCAGGTTCTTTGCTTTTTTCTCCAGAATCGGAAGTGGTCCCTTTTCAACTGGCCAGCAGGTTAGGGCCAAGGTCAAGGTGTGGTTCCTAAACAAAATGGCCTCAGTCTTTCCTGAGTTAAGCTTTAAACAACGTTTAGTCATCCATTTACTGAGTGCACACATGCATTAGTGGAGCTTGATGCCAATGGCGTTTTCGTTATTCTATGCATGCGTTACTGCTTGAGTACTATAAGAGGTCAGTGTGAAACTTAAGGATTTGATCAAGGATGCCAACGCTGTTACATGTACATTAGGTAGCATAAGGCTAAGTGAGAATCCCTATGGGAACCCGCATGGCAGGAAAAAAGGTTTAGAAAAAAAAGTATTTTTAGGCCCCCAACTTTCTCCAGTTCAGCAGTGCCTGCACCTGTACTTTGATCAAGATATCTCCCAAGCGATAGATCAAAACCCTGTGGTTAATGCTGCAGACAGGTCACAGAGAAAATGGTCAGCAGTGCAGCCCTTAACTCCTCTGTAGCCTTAATCAGGGCTGTCTTGGTACTATGTCCAGGTCTGTAACCAAACAGTGTTGGTTCCAGGCGATGGTTTCTTACAAGGAAGTTTGAAACCTATTGCTTCTTCATTTCCCCCAATTTTAGCAGGTAGTTGCAGATGGGGGATGGGGTGATAGCTCAATCAATCAATTAATCAATCATTACATTTAAGGAGTGCGCTACATACCTGTGAGGATCTCAAGGCGCTGGGAGGGGGGGGGGCGCTACTGGTCGAAGAGCCAGGTCTTGAGGAGTCTTCTGAAGGCCAGTAGGTCCTGAGTCTGTCGTAGATTGGTTGGGAGAGTGTTCCAGGTCTTGGCGGCGAGGTAAGAGAAGGATCTTCCGCCGGCTGTGGTTTTCCGGATCCGAGGGACTCTGGCGAGGGCGAGGTTGGCTGAGCGGATGCTTCGGGTGGGGGTATGGAAGCTGATTCGGTTGTTGAGGTAGGTGGGTCCGGTGTTGTGTAGTGCTTTGTGTGCCTGGATGAGGAGTTTGAAGGTGATCCTCTTGTTGACGGGGAGCCAGTGCAGGCCTCTCAGGTGGGGTGTGATGTGGCTGCGGCGGGGGACGTTGAGGATCATTTAAGCCGAGGCGTTCTGGATTCGTTGTAGTCGTCCGAGGAGCTTGTTTGTAGTTCCTGTAGTCTAGTCTGCTGGTAATGAGGGCCTGGGTGACGGTTTTTCTAGTGTCGGTGGGGATCCATTTGAAGATTCTGTGGAGCATTCGGAGGGTATTGAAGCAGGACGCAGAGACGGGGTTGCCTTGCCTGGTCATGGAGAGGGTGGTGTCGAGGATGACCCCTAGGTTGCGTGCATGGTCTGTGGTTTTCGGGGCTGCGCCTAGCGATGTGGGCTACCAGGAGTCGTCCCAGGCTGATGGGGTGGGTCCGAGTGTGGTAAATAAATAAATAATACCCTATTTTTGACTAGACATATATCATAACAGATAGCTCAATAAATAAGAGTCAAGATTCGAGGTAGTAGGAGTTTCGCAGGTTTATTACAGCATAAGGACAGGAACAGGACAACCTGCATAGGAATAGGATGACAGGGCCCAGCAGCTGCTGGGGCTGGGTCTGGGATGAGCGCGCTGGCTTTTAATAACAATACATGAGCATATATACATAACGCAAACACATAGCATTACATTGCAGTAGGCGTAGCAGTGGGTGGAGCAGAAGGTGTGACGCGTAGCAGTCGCGAAAGATAAGGGCGAAAGTAGGTGTAACGGGGCGTATACATAGACATGTGGTGCAGACGTAACAGGATATGTCATGAATGGGGCGGAAACCATGGAGGGGGCTACCTGAGGAGCCGGGACCTCTAACCTGATGGTGCGCGCAAACTAGCAGTGACGTATCACTAGGAGAAGCTGGGGGCTATGAACTCTGTGCTAGGAGCAGAGACTGAAGTCTGGAGAGTCAGGGCGACATGTACCTAAACAGTATCTAGTATCTGATGTTTAGAGAACATGTTGATATAAACTAGAAGTCAGGAGAGGAAAGGCTAACTTGATTCTAAGACTGGACCATGCATTATTCTACATGTAGTGCGTGATGAAGAATATTAAATGACCATTAAATGCAGTATTTCTCTAACGTGGAGACGTGAAGGCTAGACAATGACGGAAACTATTGATGCGGTTCAGTAGCTTAGGAATGCAGAGAAGGAGGGCTGAACTGATAACTGGAAACATAACATATTCTTGGCAGACTCAGAGACTGAGCCAGGCTGGGCCGGGCACTGCGAGGCAGGAAGTAAGTGAAGGGTCGAGGATACAGGTGGGGGCTGTATCGCTCCTCAGCGAGGCTTCAGGAGACAGGAGCTGAATCTGGTGTCCGGGCCCTTTTGAGGCCTAGAAACGGGGACTTTATAATAGAATAACGTGCACACTGAGAAACGTGGCAACGTAGCTTTACATAGGCCTGATATTCGTAGTATTCACGAGGACTGGAAACTGGCATACTAGAGGTGGACACAACTGTAATTGCGTCATTAATCGAACATGGGGAATGCATATGCATATTTAATCATACACACATAACATATGATGGATGACACGTAGGGACACAGAACATGGCAAAATTTACTTTTCCACATTCCCTCCTTGTCACTACGTTTCCATCAGGAAACATCAATATTCATGATACCATCTATCATTTCATACAGTATCATTTGCTCGTCTCGAATTATCCTGGAACGGGATGTAGAACGGGGCTTGGGACTAGGAATACAAGAGGTAGCACAAATGCCGCAAATCGCAGGGCCACATTGTATACAGAGGCAGCAGCTGAATATGATCGCTACTGCAATACCTAGAAAGGACAATATTTTCCATCCCCATGCGGAAATTATATTCCAGAACCAACCGGACCATGTCCAGGTGCCTGGGTCTTGGTGTAACAGATGGGCAATTTTATGGAGTCTGGTTATAGCTGAATAAACAGACGGCGCGTTATTTGGAATGAAAATGCAGCAACTAGATCCGATGACTCTACAGGCCCCGCCCCTATCGGCCAGTATGACGTCAAGGACGAGACGATTCTGTAAAACGACAAATCTCATAGCAGATTGCTCTTCGGTTAAGTTACCTAGAGCAGAGGCAGTCTCATTTACTACAGCTTCAAGAGTTCTGGTTAACCTACGGATCAGTTTACTATTCTGGATAGGTCCTATAAAGAAGAAGAACCCTCTGTTGAAATCTGTATACTGTTCTAGAGCAGTTTCAGTATAATCGACAATTGGGGACTCCCTTCTATGTCTAACGTGTACTAGATGTGTATTTCTATGATAATCAGGTGGGGCTAGGAAAACAGGTGGCAGTAGGAAGGCAATGTAACAGGTTCCCTCCCAATCGAGGGGCAGACGGACATATGCGGTTTGACCACAAATAAAATAAGAATGACGTGAAGCTTTGAAAATAGATTTCCCACTGTCACTATACTTGACAACAGTAGTACATTCACTATGTCCTACATGTACGGAACCATAATTTCGGACACATAATTCGCCTTTTACTGGCAGTACTGAAATAGCAGGTAAGTCTGGAGTAGTATCAGACTGAACATTCAGGACCATGAGATTCGAAGAATAGTTTCCTAGATTATACACTTCATTTTCTAGATCTAAACCTGTTCTGTGGGGAAGTCCTTGCTTGTCTGGAAAACATGTACTGTTAAGAAAAGACATATCTGTTGAGGATGACGTTAACGTGGACCATGCTCCACACGAACCATTATGTGAAAATGGATAAGGAAAAAGTGGCAGAACTCCCTTCGGTATCTGGAAAGGGGGGAATCGACCACACACCCAACAATTAGTGGCATTGCTGGACTGGTGTGAGTAATGTAACATACGGATAAAGGAGTTATTACACATGGCGAGGCGGTAAGACAGTTCATGAGGAGGCAGATCACTAAACGTGTGCTCTACTGTAGCATTAGCAGACTTATTTACATGTGAAACTGGGAAACATAGGTAAAATGCATAACTGGTGCAGGAAATCATAAGGCTGGAAAACAATATGAAACATAGAAAAACGATACATCGGATTGAGTTTTGACTAACTCTCTCACTATGGGGGTCTATTTTATACATGTCAGAAACAGTCTAACCGTTTCACCTAGGGGAGGACTTAGACAATCAAACTGACTGACTTATTTTACTAGACCTTAATTTCTGTTTATACTCCTGCTGCGGAGTTTTCTCTAACAGGGGAGGGGTTGCAGCAATGTCTTTTGCGGGACAGTCCTTGAGAACAATGCTTTGGCAATCCTTCAAATCCTGGGAAATGTTTTTTAAGACGGGTTTCAGTCCATTAAAAAGTTTGACATGAGAAAGGTGTATCCATCCTTTTCGGCCTTCTAACTTCACGGCTGTACGGGTGGTGAGGAGGACCTGTCGGGGCTCTTTCCAACGAGGCTCCAGCGGACTTGATCTGTCAAAGTTGCGGACCATCACCATGGATCCTGGAACGATTTCGTGCGGTGCCACCTCGGTATTGTCTGGAAATGCGGCAGCAACCTGTGAACGACATGAGTTGAGGGCAGACATCAAGGAAGCTAGGTAATCTGTCAGCATATTACTTGAAACATCGGTAATACTTCGGGGTCTAGGAGTACCCCACATATTAGGGGGGCGGCCGAAAACGACCTCATACGGGGACAGACCTGATCTGGAATGTGCGACCATGCGCATATAAAATAAAGCAACTGGCAGAGCTACTAGCCAGTCCACACCTTTTTCTTTACACACTTTTGCAACACAGATTTTCAGGGTCTGATTATGTCTCTCTACAAGACCGGCTGCTTCAGGATGGCGTACACAATGAAACTTCCACTGGTACCCTAATAACAGGGAAACATGCTTCATGAGTTCAGATGAGAATGGCTGGCCGTTGTCAGAATATACGACTCTAGGGAGTCCATAACGAGGGAAGAACTCACAAACCAACTGCTTGGCAGTGGTCGCGGCTGTGTAATCTGGGACTGGATATGCTTCTGTCCACCTGGACAAAGCGCATACAACTACAAGGACATACTTGAAACCTCGACATCGCTCCATCTGAATATAATCCATCTGGAGGACTTCAAAAGGGTGGTCAGGGGGCTGGAAACCACCTTGTTCCACCGGGACACTTTTACCTGGATTAAACTGACAACATATCATACAGGTACGGACTTTCTGCTTGGCTGCAGCTCGTAAATGCTTGTTGAACCAAATGTTCTGGATACTGTCTAACATAGCTTTTTCTCCTAAATGTGCTGGACTATGTGCGGTATTAATAATGACTTGAACCATAGAGTCGGGGAGAAACCATGTGGCTCTACCCTTCGTTAACCATCCTTGATCTGTCTGGACCCCTCCTTGTTCGGACCATTTCTTGATTTCATCGGGAGTAGCATGTAACTGGATATCTATGACATCTTGAGTAGGGTCCTTAACTGTCATGCATGTAGTCGGATCTGGAGTGTGTGTCATGTTAACTGGAATGTCTAGAGTCTGTGCTGTAAGCTTGGCTGTGCGATCTGCTAGATCATTACCTTGGGAAATAATGTCAGTAACTTTCGTATGTGCTTTGCACTTCATGATAGCGATAGATGTCGGTAAGTGTATGGCATCTAACAGAGCTTGAATAAGGAGACCATGCTGAATCTTGGTTCCATGAGAAGTCATGAAACCTCTCTCCTGCCAGAGCACTCCGAAGTCGTGTACGACTCCGAATGCGTAACGTGAATCTGTGTAAACATTAACTTTCAAGTTCTTGGCGTGTATGCAGGCTTGTGTCAGAGCAACTAGCTCTGCTGCTTGAGCGGACAGGGTATCAATACGGTGTCTTTCAATAACTTCGGTGTCAGTAGTCACTGCATACGCGGCGACTAGTTCTCCTGTACTAGTTCTCATACATGAACCATCCACATAAAGTGTCAGGTCGGGGTCTGGTAACGGAATATCTGTCAGATCTTGTCTTGGCTTTGTCGTAATGTTAACTACTTCCACACAGTCATGTGGGTCAGGATTCGAAGTAACTGATGGTAACAGTGTAGCAGGATTTAAAATGTTGCAGCGTCTGATTTCTATGTGTGGCTGGAACAGTGTCAATTCATAACCTGTTAAACGTGCAATTGTCAAGTGCTGAGTTTGTGTTCGGTTTAAAAGAACTTCCACGGAATGTGGAACTTGTACTGTCAAGGAGTGTCCTAAGACTATGGAATCACTTTGTCTGATAGCTAGTGCTGTGGCTGCAACTGACTTGAGGCACGCAGGCAGAGCCTGGGCTACAGGATCTAATGTGCTCGAAAAATAAGCACAGGGCTTGTATTGTCCTGCTTGATCTTGTGTGAGAACAGATAATGCTGTACCTTCGCGTTCAGTGACGAAAAGTGTAAAAGGCTTACTGTAGTTCGGTGTTGCTAGAACTGGAGCTTGGCATAGGGCTTTCTTTAACTCACTGAAACTTAGTGTATGTTCAGATGTCCAAGGGAGGACAGTCGATACGGCTGCCTCCTGTGTCGTTAACTGTATCAGTGGCTTGGCTAGAAATGCATACTGGGGAATCCATTGTCTGCAGTAAGAAGTAAGGCCGATAAAAGCACGTACCTCCTTCTGGGTCTTGGGCTGAGGAAGACTCGCTATTAACTGGATACGGTCTGATGTCAACTGCCTACCCCTCTTGGACAGTAAGTGTCCTAAGTAGACCACTTGCTGGACACAGAATTGAAGCTTAGAAGGGGACACCTTGTGCCCCATCTCGGCTAGGAAATACAAAACTGTAAGTGATGCTCGCCCGCAAGCACGTTCAGAACGGGCTGTGATCAGTAGATCATCGACATACTGGAGCAGGGCAGTGTCAGTTGGCATGTGAATGTTGTCTAGTTGTCTCTTGAGTGCTTGACTGTAAATACTAGGACTTTCTGTGAAACCTTGAGGAGCTCGTGTAAACATATAGCTCCTTCCATTTAAACAAAATCCGAAAAGAAACTGGCTGTCTGGATGAATAGGAACACTGAAAAATGCGTTCTTGAGGTCTATGACAGTGAAGAACGTGGCTTCGGAATCAATGGCTGTCAATAGGGAAGAGATGTCTGGGACAACTGGGTACTGCGGAATAATACATTTATTAAGCTCTCGTAGGTCAATCACTAATCGATATACTGGGGGTGCATTTGGATCAGTACGTTTCATGACTGGAATGATCGGAGAATTACATACATTGGAGTCAGTTTCTACAACCACTCCTTGAGCCATGAGCTCGTCAATAATTTTGGATAAGGCTGCTACAGCCTCAGGTGGCAATCTGTACTGTCTGATTCGCGGTAACACTACACCTGGCTTGAGAGTCACACGATAGGGTGTGATTTGCATGTAACCTACATCAGTTGGACCTTGCGCCCATAAGTGCTGCGGAACATTAGACAGTCTTGAATCAAAATCTCGTAATACATAGTGACCCTTAAAGTCACGTAGGAACAATCGTATTCCCTCTGGGGAACAGCATATAACTGCACCTAACTCTTTCAGTGTCTTAATGCCTAATAGATTTTCTGGACATGACTTAGTAAGTAACAGATCAGTAGTGCGGGACAATGGACCTACTTCTAGAGAAACTGGCTTTGATATTTCATTTACGATGGGTTTTCCTGAAAATCCAAGGGAAACATTTCTTGAGCCTGAGAGCGGAGCCCCTGGAACTTCGGCGTGACTAATTGTGGTCCTACTTGCCCCTGTATCAATCAAAAACTTTCTGTCTTTCCCTAATACTTGACTGTGAACATAGGGACCTTCTTGATCTACAGGTATCTCGATGAGAGGCAAGCCTACCTCCCTCTCTAGGCTGTTTCATGAATACTGCTGGTACTCTGGATACTCAGACTGTGCATACTGGTACATCTGCGATGTAACATGCTGTGTTGCAGCAATAGGCTGCGGTGCGGTAACTGTCTGTGGTGCATTCTGTGGCTGAGGAATCTGTGAAACTTGTTCCTGTCTAGGCGGACGTGGTCTTTCTTTAGTCTTACCAGTAGCTATGTTGTGTTTCAGAACTGCACACTCATTTATAAAATGACCTGGCTGTTTACAATAATTGCAATTCCCTTTAACGGGAGCTGCAGGATGACTGGCTTGATTCAGACCCCTCTTCTGACTGTCTTGAGGAACAGATTGTGCAACTAGTACTTTCATTTTCGTATCTTTCATACGTTTTCTCTCGTGTTCTTGCTCTTCCCTGATTCTATTCTGGTGATATTGGAGCATTTGCAACATCTGGGACGGGGTATTAGCTTGCCAGGTACTTTCGACTTTCAGAACTCGATTTTTAATTGGTGGGCTTGAATTCTCGACTAATTTAGTAACAAAAAGGTGAGGGTATGACTCACTACTTGTCTTGAGGCCACTGTTGATGCTGAAACATTTTTCAAATCTAGAATAAAAATCACTAATATCCTCATCTTGCTTCTGTTTACAGGCTGAGATTGCATCCCAGTCTTCTTTTCTAGTTGTCAATAATCTAGGTAAAACTTGAATCAATAATTCTGGTAATTCTTTACATTTATCTCCAAGACCGGTACCTGGTACTCGTGCCTTGTCTTCAGCTTCTAGAACTGCCCAATCGATCTTTTTCTCTCCCACCTCCCATTCTTTTTCCTTGAGCTTTTCATACACCCCTGCGGGCAACAGAACCTTTAACATTTTAATGATATCTGGGTAAGTGTATTCTCCCATACGGAGCATGTCTTTTAATTCTCTATGGAACCCTGCTGGATCTTTGTCATGACAGGGAATTAATTTCTTCATCTCGAGGAGTTCCATCTTTGTAATCGGAGTGTAAACAAACACTCGCTGCATTTCGCCACCCGTTCCTTTAACTGGGTGGACTTCTCGTAACGGATTCTGTCTTTCCATGTAAAATGGTTTACTTTCTGGAGGTGAGACATGAACAAAATGCGGGTTCAGAAACGTTCTATATTTGTGACGCTGTTCTAGAATGACACTAATTAAATCGGTACCTAGACCTCTCCATCTATACTGGAGTAACTCGTTCAGGATATCGTGTAACGGGCCTGGATCAGAGTGTTGACCCTCATACAAAGTAATGAGGTGCTGAATCATATACATACCCACCAGTCGTTGCTCGGCTGGGGGCATTTTCAGAAACATTTGTGCCACTATTTCGTCTGGAAAAGTGGTAGAATCAGTAATCCATCGGACTGCTGATCGGGCTAGTTCTTGTTCATGCATGGTACTTAACTCACTGTAACCGATTCGTGATTTCAGAATGTGATCGGTAGCTTGAAACACTTGTTCTAGTGAACCTTGTTCTGGTGCTGGAGAATGAAAAATAGACTTGTGTTCTAGGCGTAAATGGCGATCTGGAAATCTAGATTTTCCTACATACGCTATTCTGGCGGAATTCTCGTCCTCTACCTCTTCAGTATCAGAGTTACTTTCTTTCTCGCTTACTTGTGCTGCTTTACGTTGTTCGTGTATCTTTATTATTTCTCTACGGATTTTCTTGTACATACTCTCCATAGCACCGACGGTCTTGTGCTTACCCTCGGCTATATTATCACTCCACCTTGTCAGGGTTTTCATTTCAGCCGGATCTTTAGACGGGTAATCTTGTTCTCTTATTAGACAATTGATCAGAAACTTTAATATCATGAGCTGGATCTCGGCTTTCCTTTGAGACATGGCCTCGCTAATACTTTCTGGATCATCCCCTGTACGGATGAAACGATATATTCTGTCTAGATCTTCTTTCATATTCGGTAAGGTGACTAGATACTCGGCCACCTTTCTTACGCGGAATGAATATAAAACCATATTATCCTCGCCTGGGACTGGATCATAACAGCATTCGGCAAGGGATTTTCTTATTTCTGCTACAGTCTGATGTCTGGGCGTACGCTGTGACGCTTGTGCATGTAATTCGGACAACGTTAAACGCTTGTGTGGCGGCGGGGTTTGAGGAGTACCTCCCCCTGCGGCCCCTAAACTAGAGTCTAGGTCTACTGAGGCTCTTCGTCCTGGCAGAGTGGGAAATGGAAATGTAGGCTGGACTTGTATGGCGGGCTGGACCGGGGGTACCGTAACAGGTACTCCGGTGTCTGGAGGAGCGGGAAGTGCCTGATTTACAGGGACTGGCGGAGCGCGAACAGGATTTGCATATTCTGGGACTGTGTCGTCCAAATAGGACGAAAAGAAAATATCAGCTGCGGTCTGTTTGTGACGTAGCTTGGTCGGAACTAATGGTGGCGGGAAATTACTGGATGCCTCTGGGGTCGCTTTTGGCAAGCCCTCGGCAAGAAGAGGATACATACCCCTAATAAGGGCATGCCTCTGTCTGTCTGACTGTTCGGCTTTGACTTGTTCACCTATCTCGATTAATTCCCTTTCTTGAGCTCGTTCCAAGGATTCTCTACTTAATTCTGACTTTCTGATTTCTTTTTCGGTTCTTTTATGAGCTTCTTTACGCCATAACTCGATGGCATCTTTCTGTGATTGTCTGGCTTTCTTTTTCCATAATGCTTCTTCTACTCGCATGATGCACTCGGCATCCCATGTACCCGATACGGGCCATCTATACTTTTCTTCTAACTGTTTGGTATACTCTACCCATAAATCTAGATACAATATGGCGCTTATGCCATGCTTCTGATACATAAAGTGACCTGGACTGTCCCTCGGCGGAACAGGAACTGCTTCTTCTATCAAACCTTTTCTAGTTTTTAGCTGACGTAATCTCGAAAAGAGAGACATTGTAAACTTGAATCGGAACACAATACAATACACGAGGAACAATAACAATTGGGAGAACAATTTAGGCATACCACGACATTGGAAATACATTGAACAACATCATAACATAACAGTTCGGACAGAATATTACCTGGAATACTGAGAACAGAAACACAAGAATTTCTCGAGAACGGAACAGACTAGAGTTACTGGATGCACTGCTGAAACAGTACGGAACATACCGGTCCCATAAAGGGACGCATCAAGACCCGTATCCACCTAGGTGAACACTTCGTTTGTGAGTCTGTGTACCACCAACCCACGGACCAGAGTCAATTTAGATTGACCCTGTCTAGATACTACCCCAGTAATGGTACTCACCGGGCAGCAAGAACGGAAAGCCTCGGACTGGACTGGACTGCTACGACGACGGACGACGAACTTCGGACTTCAGTTACGGGTGGACCTCCGGATACCTCGGACCTTGGACTCTCGGCTTGGGCTCTGGTCGGGACTCGCCGCGTTCCTCCACCGTCTCGTTTGGATGCTGGACCGCCTCCTCCGTCTCCTCCGTGGGCCTGAGGGATACTTGAAGCAGAAATATCTGCCGGTGCACAGAAGAGTTCCGTCACGACTGCAGAGGGTCAGGGGGTCGGCGTGGCTTCACCGACGCGTGGGGAAAGGGCAAGTCCCTGTTCGGGCGCCATTATGTGGTAAATAAATAAATAATACCCTATTTTTGACTAGACATATATCATAACAGATAGCTCAATAAATAAGAGTCAAGATTCGAGGTAGTAGGAGTTTCGCAGGTTTATTACAGCATAAGGACAGGAACAGGACAACCTGCATAGGAATAGGATGACAGGGCCCAGCAGCTGCTGGGGCTGGGTCTGGGATGAGCGCGCTGGCTTTTAATAACAATACATGAGCATATATACATAACGCAAACACATAGCATTACATTGCAGTAGGCGTAGCAGTGGGTGGAGCAGAAGGTGTGACGCGTAGCAGTCGCGAAAGATAAGGGCGAAAGTAGGTGTAACGGGGCGTATACATAGACATGTGGTGCAGACGTAACAGGATATGTCATGAATGGGGCGGAAACCATGGAGGGGGCTACCTGAGGAGCCGGGACCTCTAACCTGATGGTGCGCGCAAACTAGCAGTGACGTATCACTAGGAGAAGCTGGGGGCTATGAACTCTGTGCTAGGAGCAGAGACTGAAGTCTGGAGAGTCAGGGCGACATGTACCTAAACAGTATCTAGTATCTGATGTTTAGAGAACATGTTGATATAAACTAGAAGTCAGGAGAGGAAAGGCTAACTTGATTCTAAGACTGGACCATGCATTATTCTACATGTAGTGCGTGATGAAGAATATTAAATGACCATTAAATGCAGTATTTCTCTAACGTGGAGACGTGAAGGCTAGACAATGACGGAAACTATTGATGCGGTTCAGTAGCTTAGGAATGCAGAGAAGGAGGGCTGAACTGATAACTGGAAACATAACATATTCTTGGCAGACTCAGAGACTGAGCCAGGCTGGGCCGGGCACTGCGAGGCAGGAAGTAAGTGAAGGGTCGAGGATACAGGTGGGGGCTGTATCGCTCCTCAGCGAGGCTTCAGGAGACAGGAGCTGAATCTGGTGTCCGGGCCCTTTTGAGGCCTAGAAACGGGGACTTTATAATAGAATAACGTGCACACTGAGAAACGTGGCAACGTAGCTTTACATAGGCCTGATATTCGTAGTATTCACGAGGACTGGAAACTGGCATACTAGAGGTGGACACAACTGTAATTGCGTCATTAATCGAACATGGGGAATGCATATGCATATTTAATCATGCACACATAACATATGATGGATGACACGTAGGGACACAGAACATGGCAAAATTTACTTTTCCACACGAGGATGAGGACCTCCATCTTGTCTGAGTTCAGCTTCAGTCTGCTGTCCTTCATCCAGTCGGCTACGGCCTTCATTCCTCTGTGGAGGTTGGCTTTGGCGGAGTGGGGGTCTTCGGTGAGGGATTTGATCAGCTGGGTGTCATCGGCGTAGGAGATGATGTTGAGATTATGTTGTCGTGCGACTTGGGCGAGTGGTGCCATGTAGATATTGAACAGCGTCGGACTGAGGGAGGATCCCTGTGGGACGCCTCAGATGATCTCGGTGGATTTCGAGTGGAAGGGTGGGAGGCGGACGCTCTGGGTTCTGCCGGAGAGGAAGGATGTGGTCCAGGCCAGGACCTTCTCTTGAATTCCAGCGTCGTTGAGGCGTGCTGATAGTGTGTGGTGGCAGACTGTGTCAAAGGCTGCTGATAGGTCCAGGAGGATGAGGGCCGCTGTTTCTCCTTTGTCCATCAGGATCCTGATGTCGTCAGTGGCGGCGATAAGGGCGGTCTCGGTGATGTGGTTTCTGCGAAAACCGGATTAGGAGGGGTCCAGGATGTTGTTGTCTTCGAGGTAGCGGGTTAGCTGTTTGTTGACGATCTTCTCTGTCACGTTTGCTGGGAACGGGAGCAGGGAGATGGGCCGGAAGTTCTTGAGGTACTTGGGGTCCGCCTTGGGCTTCTTCAGAAGGGCGTTGATCTCGGCGTGCTTCCAGCTTTCCGGGAAGGTTGCTGTCTCGAAGGAACTATTGATTGTTTTTTGGAGGTGGGCGCGATGGTTGTGCTGGCTTTGTTGAAGACGTGGTGAGGGCAGGGGTCAGATGGGGATCCGGAGTGGATGGAGTTCATGGTTTTGATGGTGTCTTCGTCGCTGACGTTCGACCAGGTGGTCAGGAGGCTGGTGCGGGTGGTGGTCGCAGGGGTGGTGGACTCGGTGGTGGGTGCGGGGATGTCGGAATTGAGGCTGTCGTGGATGTCGGTGATCTTGCGATGGAAGAAGGCAGCCAGGGAGTCGCACAGGCTTTGTGATGGTGGGATGTCGTTGGTGTTGGAGCTGGGGTTGGAGAGTTCTTTCACGATGTTGAAGAGCTCTTTGGTGTTGTGCGCGTTGTTGTCTAGGCGGTCCTCTTGGCGGGCCTCTTGGCGGTCCTGATGAGTTGGTGGTGCCTGCGGGTGGCGCTTTTGAGGGCTGTGTGGCTGTCTGGTGTTCGGTCATGGAGCCATTTCTTCTCCAGCTTCCGACAGGTGTGCCTGGAGATCCAGAGGTCTTCGGTGAACCAAGTGGCTTTCTTGGTGGTGTGACTGGTTGTGGCGGTTTTGAGAGGGGCGAGGGTGTTGGCGCAGTTGTTGATCTACTGTGTGAGGTTGGCTGCGGCGGTATCTGGGTCAGTGGGGTCGGTGGGTGGTCTCCGGGCGAGGGTGGTCGTTAGTTGGTCCTCGGTGACCTTGCCTCAGCAGCGACGCGGCATCTGTTGTGAGCGGTGGTGTGTGGTGGGTTTCCTGAAGGTGAAGTAGACGCATCTGTGGTCAAGACTAAAGGGCCTATTAGCAAGAAATAGTGAGATTTATCACTAAACGTGGTTAGCGACGTTTTTGTAATCACTGGTTATCGCTGGATATTTTAGCGGGGAAAACATGCTATTAGCAACGTTTTTCTCCATTGTGCTAAAATATTCAGCGATAGTGGCGAAATGCAAGAATATCGCTGGAAATCCAGCAATATTCTCGCATTAACGCCAATGAGGGCTTAATCTGATAATCCACTCCCCATTGACTATACAGGTAAGTTAACTTTTTTAGCAGGCGTTAGTTTATAGTGATAATTGCGCTTGGACCGATTTTTTTATCGCTTCGCCTGACTTGCTAATAGGCGATAGCTGTGTTAGCAAATGTTTTCAGTTGCTAACAGTTTGGGTATGTCCAATTTGCATGTCATTAGCGATAAATGTCGCTGACATGTAAAGAGGGCCCCAAACCTGTAGCTATCGCCTAAAAGCTGTCGCTAACTGCTGTTAGCGACAGCTTGCTAATAGGGCGATAAAAATATCGCCGCTTTAGCGGGAACAAGTCCTGCTAGAGCGGCAATATTGCCCTTGCTAATATGCCCCTAGGTTTTTTCAAAAGTGGAAGAATTGATGCTTTTTTTCACAAGGATGGAAACTGTCCTGTCAAAAACATTGAATTAACAATGTTGGTATGGTTAGAAGCTACTATTTCGGGGTTCAGCTTCATCACAAGAGGGGGGGTAGGATATGACAGAGAACCTGACTTAATGAAAAGAATCATCTCAGTAACTTGATTTGATGTGACTGGGGAAAATCTATAAATATTGCCTGTTCTAGGTAATCCTGAGAAGTAAGTGTTCCAGTGGATGCTGGATTTTTGTTAGCATCAAACTGCAGATAAATCTGATCCACTTTCTCTCTAAAACAGTGGGCAAGTCAGTTACAGAAGTCTTAGCTACCATTATTTGCTTTACTGCCTGGGAGGGTAGTTAGGTTTGCAACCACCTGAAACAGTTCCTTGGAAGAATTTTTATCTGACTCAATTTTCTGTTTGTATTAGATAGCTTTTCCTTGATCAACAGGTGTTTGTATTTTTCAGAGAGAGTTTATATACATCTTTCTCCCATGTTCAGCATTGCAACACCCATTTTCTTCCTTGTCTTTCACAGTTCAGCATTGCAACACCCATTTTCTTCCTTGTCTTTTACAATTTAGATTTTCCTTTCTGAGTTCCTCTGTGAACCACGGCACAGAGGTTTTTTTCCTGGGCACATTAGTGCACTTGAGATAAGCTACTAAAGTAAAGGCTCTTTTTAGCAAGTTCATATATTCTTTCAAAGCGAGCTCAGGATCACAAGAAGGTGAAGGCAGAGATAGTTCTAGATGCTAGGTAAGTATATCACTATAAATTTTGTTCCAGGTGCGAGATCAGGTTGTCACACAGGATGAAATGTTTCGAAGATTACTAATAAAAATTCCATCCAGAGAGTGACCTGCCTGATGGGTGTAAAATGTGATTTCAAAGAAAACTGCACGGTGGCCCAACCTCATCAGTGGCAGGACATCCTTAACCTCAATTTAGGGATTGCTCAAATACATTCCATCCAGGATGTGACCTGCCTGATGGGTGGAATTATGAATAAATTGTGAAAAACCTAAGGGATTCATTATTTCCAGAAAGTCCATCCTATCTTTATCCATGGTGGCCTCAAGATGAAAATAGAAATTTCCTAGGATGGAGAACTCCCAGGCAGTTATGTCTGCTTCCAGCTGAGAGCCAAAAGACTTTAGAAAAAAGCTCCTTCAAACAGCTGGGAGGTATACGAGCATACCAATAATTTAACGTTTTTTTTTGTAAGTTCAATCTTAAAGGCAAGTGCTTTGCAATCTCGAGATGAAGCACTGTCTAATTTAGCCACAAAGTATTCACGTTAAAGGATGGTAAGCCACCATCCACCTTCTTCTGCTATGTTTGCCTTTTGTGCTAGTTTTCTGCCTTCTGTTTTGCATCACACCCCAGTGTCCAGATACCCACAGGGGTGACAGTGCTGCTCTCTACAAATGCCAGTTGATTGTTCGCATGATTAAGAACCAATTTTGTATTTTCAATTCGGAAGGAAGCAAAAATGAAGAACAGTGATATTGTTTAGACCACTACTAGAAGTAGCCATCTTCAAAAATTCCACCATGCTGTGTAAAGGTTTTTCTAGTCAGTGGGCTGCTCCCACTAAATGTCAGTTTGAGTCATATGACACATCTCTTTTGGCAGAGATACCAATCTTCTAGAACGTTTTCCCTCCATGTTAAACCCCACCATAAGGAAACAGATGGATTAACTGTGTCTGGGGGTGCATCCAAAGAAATTAGTGGGCTTTCTTTCAGGGGCATTGGCACTGCCCACCCATATCCATCTAGGGAACAGGAGTGGGCGGATTTGCTGGAGTCCTTGAACTTCTGCTGGCTGGTCCTGTGGAAGGTGCAGCTGAAAGGGGTCCCCTAACTCCCGCTGGACACATAGACACTCTCTTAAGTGCCAGGAGTCCATGGAGACTGGGGAACGCATGGCAGCAGTATAATCTGCATTGAGGGCCACATGGTACTGCTGTTAAGGGATCATTGGCAGAAGAATACCAGGTTCTCCAGTGAGTGGACTTGTGCTTGAAGCTCTCCCTCTACAGAGGAAGAGCAGTTTAAAATAAGATTGAAAAAAATGATCATCAGAGCTGCTGAAATGTTTGTGGCAGGGCTCTAATAAATGATATTATTGGTAGCTGGAGTGTGTTGCAATGAGTCTGGACAACCAAATGCCAACCAAAAGACCCATTGTTACAAAGCAATCTGTATTTCCATAAGGCATTCATGAGGGCCATTTCCTGTGGGCAGCAGGCCAGGAACAATTTTTCTAGGCACAGTGACTTTGTTACATTTTCCTTGAGAAGCCCTTTGCCATGTGGCACCATTGCGCTATCCATACTAATATTATAAAGAGAGAGCCCAAACCTTTGAGGCGGGTAATCTCAGTAACCACAGCACCAATCACAACACCCAATACAGCATTGGAAAGGGAAGTTGCAGCAGAAGGACATAGGCTATGTAGACGGCCACCATATATATATTTTTTGCAGAGTTTTATATAGCGCGAACTTGACCCGAACTGAATCAGGTATCAGAGCGCTTTACATAGCACCAGTTACGTTACATGAGGACATACATTCATTTTTGTTGGGCACGGGGAGATTAAGTGATTTGTCCAGAATCACAGGATGTTTGGCGTCGTTACCAAGACTCGAACCCAGATCCCCAGGTCCCAGGTCGAGCGCCTTAGCCGTTAGGCCAACTCCTCTATACATTTAAAAGGTAAAAGAACCGTGCCAGCAAAGTAGTCCCTTGTGGGCGTGTCTGAGTTGTGCTGTGGGCGTGGGCTGGGGGCGTGACTAATGCTGGAGGCGTGTGGTACGGCCATCACATCGTGGGCTGTGGGCGTGTGCTGGGGTGTGACAAACGCTGGCGGCGTGTGTCCGCCCTTCATGCCATGTGAGTCGTACATACAAGCGCCAATTACGTTGCTTCGCAGCATCAAGGGGCACGCTGGGGGTGTGACACGCTGGGGGCGTGAGAAAAGCTGGGGGCGTGTGTCCGGTCTTCATGCCATGTGAACGCAATTGCGCCGCATCAAGGGGCACGCTGGGGGCGTGTGCTACGTTCCGCCCTTCATGCCATGTGGGTCATACATTAATCAGAAGATCGTCTGCTGTGGCCGTGTGCTGGGGGCGTGACAAACGTGTTCACCTGGATGCCTGGTAAGTAACGTTACTGCAGCCTCTCCTGCGCGCTGTTACTGAACTCTCTCATTCAACAAAATTACACACGTCTGCTACCATCAACCAGGGCTCTAGCCGGGCTCAGGTGGCGGATCAGTACACTAATTACACGCGCCTGATAACATCAACCAGGGCTGCAGCTGGGCCTCAAGCGGGGGAACACGCACCTGCTAACATCAAACAGGCCTGCATTTCGGCCTCAAACGGGGAAACACGCAAATGAGGTGTCTGCGAGGACAATTACTGCAGCCTCTCCTACTCGCTGTCACTCAACTCTCTCATTAAACGAAATGTACCCGCGGCTGATAACTCTCTCATTTAACGACATTACACGCGCCTGCTAACATCAACCAGGGCTGTAGCCGGGCTCAGGCGGCGGATCACTACACCAATTACATGCGCCTGCTAACATCAACCAGGGCTGGAGTTGGGCCTTCTCCGTCCCTATTCTAATGAAACAACAAATGTCTACTGCAAGATTTTAAAATAAATTGCCCTTGCCAAATACACACATTACACACATTCTATTTCATACCTGGACAGCGTCGGGACGGGCTGCTAGTATTACATATAGGTTCCCCTCAGTCGTGGGGGGCTGAACAGAAGAGCACTTCGCTCTCATGTGGAGTCCCTGAATAAGTGTGATGCAAATGAGGAGCCAGGGTGACTGCATGGGCTTGGGCTCCAACAGAGAACATGGAAATAGTTGCATAGGTCCTACACACATTAGGCACAGGCACACCCTATTTGAGGAAGGAATGTGCCAGCAGGTGCTTTAGATAAAACAATATGAAAGCAAAATATAAGGAAGATACCTCTGATGGAAGGCATGCTTGAGATTCTCTGAGTTACAAGAAAGAATTGGTCCAAGCTGGAATAGTTTTATTTAAAAAATCATTAGCTCTTAAGACAAACATATTAAAAAACGGGGTTCAATTAAACAATTAATTTATAATTTGATATGACACAGTATGTTTGTCCAAGATACTTGTATGGGGCAGTTGCTCAAAGACAAGTGAAAGAAAGCAATTGCTCAATGGAAAGCTTGTGAAAAGGTGGGCGTTAGACCTGGCATCTTCGGCATGGTTTCCCCCTATCTTTTTTTTTTTGCAGAGTTTTATATAGCGCGAACTAGAACCGAACTGAATCAGTTATCAGAGCGCTTTACATAGCACCAGTTACGTTACATGAGGACACACTTTCATTTATTTTTTTTAGGCACGGGGAGATTAAGTGATTTGCCCAGAATCACAGGGGTTTTTGGCGTCGTTACCGAGACTCGAACCCAGATCCCCAGGTCCGAGGTCGAGCTCCTTAGCCGTTAGGCCAACCCCTCTCCCCTTTTGCCTCTACCTCCTGTATTTTTGATGCTGTGCTGGATTTCGTTTTTGCTGGTTTAGATGCTTTAAACACTCTGCCACTGCTGATCAGAGTCTGAGTGTAAGTGCTCCCTGTGTAAATTGTTATTATGATTGGATATACATGGCATATTTCTATCACCGAGATGACCCTAGTAAAGTGCACCGGGTGTGCCAGGGCTGGTGATGACAAATGCTACTAGTGGGCCTGCAGCACTGATTGTGCCACCCACATGAGTAGCCCTAAAATGGTGTCTCAGGCCTGCCACCGCAGTGCCAGTGTGCAGTCTGTGAACAGCCCTGTCCTCATGGTCAGTGTCCCCACTGACCAGGCCTAACTCTTCCCTTTGTGTGCACATTGGTCACCCCTATGGAAGGCCCAAGGTATCCCCTTGGGCAGGGTGCAGTGTATGTGAAAGGTAGAGCATGTACTTGTGCAGGTGACATGCTTTGGTAGTGAATTATAGCCATTTTCGTTTTTCACTGCTGCTAGGCTATCATGGGGGATGCTGGCTACAGTGGCTACCAGCATATCTTCCCATAGAAGAAAGATAGGACATAAAAGTCTGGTATCACTGAACTCAGAATTTAATAACACATCTTTTAGGAAAGGTGGTTTTTAACTCCTGTGTTTGAGAATAGCACTTTTAGAAAGTTGCTGCTCTCTTGTCTGACCTTTCTGTGTGCCTTGGCCTGATTGTGTATTGACTGTCTGGTTTGAGAGTGACAGGGTGGGGGATTCCCCAGAAGGCTGGCTGAGTCCGCCCTTGGCTGAAAGACTGCATTTGCAACTTGAGAGGTGGGAGGAGATAGCACCTGGGCCTGAATAGGGCTGTGCCTGCCTTCTACAACTATGGCTCCACCTCCTGCTGGGCAGCTGACGACCCTGCCCCTCACTCTGAAATCAAAGGAGAAGCCAGGAAAACAAAGTGCTCAAGAAACACCCAGAACTGGTTCAGACCGGGCTCAGAGCCCTCCTGCACAAAGGGATCAACAACTTTTAGGGGTATAAGTACAGGACCCCTGACAACAGAAAATTAGATCATCCTGGAATCAAGAAGGAACCTCTGCCAAGGAGAAAGCTGAATCTGAAGAAGGAAGACTGTCCTGCCGTTGCTCTGCTGGACTGACCTGCTGTTTCTTTGCTGCCAAGGAGAGGGGAATGACTTTGCTGTTGTGCTGTGTCCCCTGTCTAGAAGGAATCTCCAAGGGCCTGAGAAGAGCTGGCTCCCTGTTTTTGAAGTCCCAGGAACAAAAGGATTTCACCCCCAGCTTCCCTGAACTCTGCTGCAAGAGTTCTGTCCTTCCGAGAGTGCTTGGGCCAGTTGTGGTGCCTCTGGAAGTTGTACCTGTGCAGGGAAGCTGGAAACCAAGATTGAGAGACTTTTGCTACAGAAAGGTATTGCATCGCTCGCTGCGGAGCACATCCCCGACAGTGCGAGAAACATTCCCGCCGCTACGGAGGTCAAGACCGTCGCAGCGCCTGTTGCTGCTACCTAAGACGTCGCACCCTTCGCTTGCGGGAAAATCACCATCGCTGCAAGCTTCTTCGCAGAGCCTGTCCTCGCTGGGTGAGATCGACGTACCGCTTGCTTGCGGACCGCATAACGTCGCAGAAGCCATCGCATCGAGAGCTACGAGAGAGAGATCATCGCTGCTCTGCGCATCGTTGCCCTGGAGATCGTCGCAACTCCAAAAGATCATCGCATCATGCCTTTGCGAGAACAAACTTCCTACGGAACCTACGCACCGGAATCCATACAAGTGGCCTTCCTCCCCATTCAGACCGGATTCGTCACAACATGCCCGCTGCTGCAGCGGGGCTGTCGCAAACGCCTCCCCAGGGTCTCAGAAGCAATGCATCGCTTGTTTTCCACCGCACCAGCTTCTGCTTTGGAACTTTGTCACATTTAAAGGTACTGTTGGCTAAGCGTGACGCAACTGTCAACTTTTCACGCAACTGTGGATTATTTTATCGCAACCTTAAGCACTCTTGTGCAACCATATTCTTGAACTGTGTATGATGGATTTTTGTTGTTTTGGTCTTGTGTAGTTTAGATTAAATACCTTTATTTTTCTAAACTGTCGTGGAGTCAGTTTGTGGTGTTTTCACTGTGTTATTGTGAGTGTTGGTACAAATACTTTACACATTGCCTTTGGTTAGCCTTGACTGCTCGTGCCAAGCTACCTAGAGGGTGAGCAGGGGTTATCTCAGAGGGTTTCCTCCTTACCCTCACTAGAAGCAAGGGTCCCTATTTGGACAGTGGTAACTACCTCTGCCAACTAGAGCCCCCCCAGTTCTAACAGTGGAAATATGTGTAAAAGGTGCAAATAAGAACAATATTAACAGAAAATGAGAATAAAACCTGTCTGATGAAATACTATATATTATATAAGGTGTCTCCATCATACAGAATCCAGATTACATTTAGAAGGTTAGGTAACCTGTGTCATATTTCTGTGCTGTGCATTTCCTGCAGGTTGTGAGACACTTGAGAAGATCTCCCCAGAGGCATTTCCAACTGCTAATTTGGATATATTTGTAAAATTATGTGAATCATTTAATTTTTTATGTAAAGTTTTTTATTTATTTTAGAAGTACTGATTAGACACTGATGTATTACTTGCTTGTTACATTGCTGAGTTTTGTAATAAAGTGAAAACACAACACAAAAAAAAAACCAAAACAATTTAGAAAAATAGAGTGTATTTTAATAAATAGTTCGGCACCAAAATGACAAAGAGCCAGAATTATGATTTTTTGATTTTTATTGTTAAAACTGTTGCCTAAAAGATCGCAGCGCCAGCGGTGAGCATCTAGTAATGCCTGACTGGGTTAAAGTTGAAAAAAATGACTGCTCTTTTTCGGAAGACGGAAATCTCTAGCGGGGCATAGCAGGGGCCTACAGTCACAGACAGTTCAACCGGCTTGGGCCAGCCAAACAGACATCACATGTATCCACCTGGGTGTATTGCACAGCCTTGTGGAGAACATGCACAGACTCCCACTTCCTGTCTGAGCATCAAACCAGGCCGCACAGACCAATCATGGTGCTGCTGTCATGCTGGTGAAAGCAGCATTGTGATTGGCTTAGGGGAGTCTGGGAGCCTGTGTGCTGCAGGGAGCCAAGAACAGAGGAAGGATGGAGGAGAGGCTTTGGCAGTACTCAGATAAGCAAGCTTTTATTTATTTTACCTTTTATTTAGCCCGCCCCAGTACTACTTTTCCCTATCAGAAAGTAGGTTACAGCAGCAGGCAGTCCTCTGAGAGTTGTTCCACAGGTCGAGGACCAAACATAAGAGTTGGTTTCTGAGGTCTAATTTTTATACTTTTGGGCCCTCTTATTGGAAAGTGAGAGAAGTTACTAGACAGTGGCTTTGAAGCGCTTGGAATTTTCTGACACTCCTGCCATGACTCCAAGCTGGCTATAGTCACAATGTGGATGTGAATAGTAATTTGAGGGAAAGTAGAGCACTCTCTATTCAGTTTCAAGTGGGGCTTTGCAAAACTTTGTCCTCCATCCTGCTAGCAGATGCCCATTCAGACACACTTAATCCCTATGTTGTGTGGCTATCTCGGAGTAATTCAAATTCTTATTGTCAGTTACACCCAGTCATGTGGCCCAAGACAGGCTGCAGGCCCAAAAAAGAGCCGAGTCCCAAAAAATGCCAGCTTTCCAAAAGTGCCTTTCTCAAAATTGTTATAAAAAGCCAGTTTTACCATTAACTAGGGTTTCTCATTACAGTTCCAAAGACCCCAAACATGACATATTACAAACTGGAAATTACAGCTTCTTAAATGTAATAGAAATGCCCAATGTTATCCTATGAAAGGGGTAGTCCTCACAGTAGTGAAAATGGGATTTAGGAAAACCAGAAAGCACTTCTGGCCTTTCAATTACAAGGCACCCTGCGCTATAGGGTACCTAGGGTTTACCTTAAGAGTGACTTATATCTAATAAAAGAGTAATTTCAGGTTTGGTCAGGGAGATTTATTACCAAGTTGACATGGCAGTTTAAGACAGCATTCAGGCTGTAGTGGCAAGCACGGGACATGTTTTAAGGTACTACTTAAGTAGGTGGCACAATAAGTGCTGTAGACCCATTGTTAGCATTTAATTTACAAGCCATGGATATTTGATATTCCACTCTACGAATGAGTCATAAGTAAATTAAATCGCACTTTCTTTTCTCTCCCTGCTCACCTGTTGTTTCTTCTGCCCCTGCACCTCCTCATTTAAAAAAAAAAAATGCCCAGATCCTCTTTTACATCCATATTTCCTTGTTCATCATCGCTTTCTGCCTTGGCAGCACTGACTTGTTCCACCCTATACCCTCGTCTAATCTGCCATTTCTCCCTCTCCACTCCCTGCTAATCTTCATTTTTTCTTAAGATGCCTTTTTCTTCTTTTTTGAAGGGCTCATCAGAAAAATTAAGTTTGTTTCAAGGTTTTTTCTTGTGTGGTTCTTTCTTTCATTTGCAACAGGGACACAACTTTTATTTATATTACTGTTTTAACGCATTGCTATAAAATTGACATTCACCATCTTGGAACAGTAAATAAAGCAAAGCCAAAATGGTCACTATGTGATGATGATCGACCAACATGTGCAAAAATGTGTAAAAATGTCCACCTGTCATGAAAAATGTGAAATAATTCATTATATTTAAAGACAACTTATTTGTGTTATAGCTGTTGCTGCAGTATGCAATCCAGATGGATCGTATAACACTGGGGAGATGAAGTCATTACAAGGTACTGTATATAGTTCTAATGCTAAAACAATCGGTGATTCTTTATTATATGCTTTTATGTTTTGGTATGTCTAAGCTCAGTCCTATCTAGCTAACAATTGCACACTCTAAGGACACAAGCACTATTGGAAGGGATGAGGCAGTGTTCCATGAAGAGGTAGGTTTTCAATTTCTTCCTAAAATTTAGAAAAGTTGGTGCTGTTCTGATGTCAGAGAGTAATATTCCTGATCCTTCTGACATATGCTGCGAAGGCTTGTTTTCTTCTTCCTGCAGTGTTTAGTCTCTGATCTGCTGATTTCTCATTGTCAGCCATTGACCTCAAGCTATTGTTAGTTTGTTAATTCAATAGGCCGGGGACTTGGTGTAGAAGGCCTTGAAAGTGATGCAGCTGATGTTGAAGATGCTTCACATCTAAGGGTTGGGGTAGGGCCAGTGTAGATCTTTTAGCAGGTGGCTGATGTGAATGGATTCTCCCGCCCCTTGATGCGCCATGCTACTATGTAACGGATGCCTTTCAGTGAGCAAACTTGGTATTCGGAATGCCATTGATCAGTTTGTTGCCCCTGTCTAATTGGAAAAAACTAGTGTTTGAAAAATTATTCTGAATTCTTGTCCTGGAAAAAAAGATTTACTACTTTCAGAAAAGAGACTTTGAACTAACCCGTTTTAGTCTTGACAATGTAATTGTATTTATATAGTGTTAACTACCAGTGATGAATTGTTGAATCCATTTTCGGCGAGTAGCATGCTAATCCGGAACCCAAGGTGGATTAGTGGTCTATTAGTAGAGGGAAATATATGTGATTGTTTGGAGTGATAAACGTGTGAGCGTGTAAGCCTGTTTGTTGGATGAATGGGGTAAATGATGGGTAAAGGAAAGAAGAGTTTAGAAAAAGTTATTTCTTAGTTCATAGTAATAAAAGAGGTTCAGAGAGCCTGTTAGCTGAATGAACAGGAAAAAGGATTGATGCAGGAGGGACGCCTTTGTAGAGGGTTGTTTGGTAGTTTATTGTAGTAAAAGTGGTTTGGGATGAGCTGAGAGTGGACAAAAGTAGTGGTCTGGAGACATTTTGGAAGAATAGTAAATTGATATTTTTTTCTTTACAGTGGGAAGAAAGTGACTAACTATGTAGATACATAATCACACATAAACGGTATACATTCATTGAGATTTTAAGATAATGTGCATATGCTAAATAATCAGGAGATATAAACTGTACTAGATAAAGCCTGCACAGTTAAATATACTACAAAAAAAGACGTTTACAAATTTTGTTGTAAAAATAGTTTTTTTCGATTGTTTAGAATTAATTTTTTCTCTCTGCAGTGAGACAGGGAAATACATAAATACATAAATATATAAGCACAAATAAAAGGTATAGATACATAGACAATTTGACATGATACATGTATGGAAAATATTCAAGAGCTATGAAATTGTACTAGATGTACTTGTACATGCATGGATTCACTTTTGCAAAGTCAATTTTTCTATTTATACATGTACATATATATATATATATATATATCACGCTCAATTTCCTCAGTGATTCTTTCAAAAATCAGCACTCGTAGACAAAAGGGTAATGACTCTCCTGGGTTTATTTTTACAGTGTCAACAGACGCGTTTCAGCTACAAGCCTTCGTCAGTGTTGTCTACGCGCGCCTGGCAGCCAAAACATTTAAAGGGGTGTCATGTGATCGTATTCACATTTAGAAAAGGGACTGTGACCGATGTGCTAGGGGTCGCGCCATATTGGAAAGTGCAATGCTATAATAGCATGTATGCATTTCCCAGCTCTGCAAAGCATGAAGCCGTGGATCAGCCAATCATCCTAGTCTTGGGGTTTACATATTTCGCCATTGCCCATGTTATTACACATCCATATCATTATATATTAATAAATTGACATTTAACGATGAAAACATTCGTAGGTCTACGTATTGCCGTGTATCGGCAGGTCACCCCAATAATGGGGGTTCTTATGGATGGCCGGCAGGCCCCAATACCTAGGATGAAGAAAAGGGCACAGCTTACCCTGGCCTCGGTCTCGAGATATTCCATTCTCTACCACACTTAGACACTTAAAGTTAAGCAATCCATAATAACTCACTACTGCTATTGTTCTGAGGCCCAACCAACTAATCAACACAATGGTTTAGATGAAAATTAATCAAATTAAATTTAAAGTCATATAGTTCATCGTAAAGGTATGTAAACCCCAAGACTAGGATGATTGGCTGATCCACGGCTTCATGCTTTGCAGAGCTGGGAAATGCATACATGCTATTATAGCATTGCACTTTCCAATATGGCGCGACCCCTAGCACATCGGTCACAGTCCCTTTTCTAAATGTGAATACGATCACATGACACCCCTTTAAATGTTTTGGCTGCCAGGCGCGCGTAGACAACACTGACGAAGGCTTGTAGCTGAAACGCGTCTGTTGACACTGTAAAAATAAACCCAGGAGAGGCATTACCCTTTTGTCTACGAGTGCTGATTTTTGAAAGAATCACTGAGGAAATTGAGCGTGATGTGAGTGCGGGGCCCCGCCGCCGCAGACTGCACCCACTCGCGAGTGGCCCGTCACTTCGGCAGGGAAGAGAGCTTTGAATATATATATATATATATATGTATATATATATATATATATATATGTATGTGTATTCACTGAAAAAAAACATAGGTTTGACACCAGTTATAGTTAGCTGGAAACCATTGAAATTCCCACGTTATAGTTAGTTGGACTCACTATAACTTGCGCGCCTGCAATGCACTGCTGATGACGTCACATATTACATCACTCATGACATGGTCAGTGACATCACTCATGACATCACTGATGACACCATCCAGTGAATGTGTGTCTTTCTGAAAAATAAATATGTTTTATATATGTATATGTAAAGGTGTCGTGTATTTCTATAGGTTCTGATTCGATCCCCCTATTCCTGACCCTATTCTGGTTAAACTTACTAGCTAGTTAACTAACAATCAGCCCATGAGGCAAGAAATCCCCCATGATGCAGATACCGTTATCTGACGCAGTCACACTACGGCACAGGAACGTGTTATCTGATTAGGTCATAACGCTTGAGATCTAATTAGACAAGCGATATTCCTCCAGCCCCTGATAAGGCATACGACGTTCTCATAACAAATCAAACCTATGACAACCTGGATAATCCGTGCGGCCATTGTTTTGATTTCACAGAGAACTTTAGTAAAGAATGTGCTAACGAGCAAGTCGTATGACATCTTTATTGACGTACCTATGTCCATCCTTACGTCAATCTCGGCACCTTTAAGGTATAAATATTGCCGACCTTGCCCTATGCAAACACACGCGTGGTGACAAGACGGAGCAGCCATACTTGCCGAAGCCGAGAGCAGAAGCAGACCCCGCAGGCAGCAGCCCCGCCTTCCTGACGCGCTGAGAGACGCGCTGCTATCTCAAGCCGAGAGACCCAGCACCGGCGCTTCTGGGCAGCCCTCGCAGGCAGCCTGGAATATCGAGAGCAGAGAAAGAGATACCATTCCTCATTCATCCTAAATTCCAGGTACAGAACTGAATAACCCCTCCTAGAGAATTCTTTAGTTATTCACTTGGCAAAAACAAACTTAAACTAAACTGTAACTTTCTATTCCCGCCCACGCATTAGACTTAGGTCAGGTACACGGGGTAGGCGTATTTAGAAACACCAGTTGAGCACGTTTAGTCAAATGTATATGTGTATGTAAATATATTTTAATCATTTTAAACATCATATGGCTCAGAAACCATATCAATGTTTTTACAGTATTATTTTATACTATTGCTTCTAATGTATGCACTTTACTTAACTATAAGTATTGCAATAATATCGATCCATTTCTCTTGTACGAGAAAAGAGACTGATCAATAAATAACATCTTTTATTGAACGCGCCCGTCTCTTCCTTTTCTCTACATTCTGATGAGACTAAGAATGCACGTACTGACTGAGTAAAATAATTGCCTTGTGCTCACACGACTCTCGAGATTGACTCTTGATTAGGGGAGAGCAAAGTTGTCATGTTCTATGGTTGTCAGAAACTAAATCCCTTCTTGTCTAATCAGGGGAGTTCATCCTTCCTTGAACATTCGAGAAAGTTTCTAGCGAACTCTGAGCTTAGCTGGCAAACCCAAAAATTAAGTCTAGTTTCGACAGTAGTAGACCTAGTTAACGTCTGGCCTAGGCCTTTACTGCTGTAGGTACTATTCCAATGCGCAGAGCCTATTGGGAAAATAGGAGCTACACTACATGGCGCCCAACGTGTTTGGAAAGGGCGATAAAACTAACGTAAGACATTTAGAGTAACTCAGTCGTGCTTTCTCACTCAGACCCCTTCTCCCAAATACTCCAAAGACGTCTGGAGTGGGTGAAAGGTTATTATATCCTCCAAAACCTCGCAGGAGGGAACTCCTATGTATGGTTCTTGGTCTAGTCAACGTTGAAGGATAAAACAGTTCCAAAATATTGTGCACCTAATCTCTGTTTCCATAAAGAAACCTGATCTGCAAATAAAAATAATACCATCCTGTCAGTAAAATGGGAGACAGTGATGGAGAAAGAGAGGCAATTAGATTAGCTACTGAAATAGCAGATGCTGATGCTACCATGCAAACAGCAGACCCGGATATAATACTCATCCAGGTCGCCAAAAGGAGATCTATAACCTTAAAACTTATAGAAAATGGACTGACACCTAGAGGTGGCACAGTCATATTCGTAATTGAGGCACACGAATATCGGCAGACAGAGGTATACTATACATGGATACATTTTCCAGCAGCAAATGCTGTAACAAAGTACTTCCACTATTACAAAGTAGAGGAACCTCCTGAAACGTACACTCCTTTCGAGGAGGTGGAAGTACCACTCAAATTCCAAGAGCATTTGCTCTTATTTGATGGCGCCCTAAAACATAATAATCACATTACAAGGCTCGGTCCTTTAGGAAGACCAGGAGCAACGTGGCCGGTCTTAGCCGGATACACACCACATCCAGACATCGACGAGATGACTGCACCAGAGCTATTAATACAGCTAAAACAACTACTAAAAATTCACAGACAATTAGTTCAGTATGTAATGCGGACTTCAACAATTCAGCCAGCGATTAAAATTCCACAGCTGACCCCTCACCAGGGGAACACAAATAAAATCACACCACAGAACATCCAATCCTGCCTAGGTAAAGTTCCAGCTAAACGGGAACAGATACCATTCTGGTTGGCACAGAAAATCACCCAAATAGAGGCGGTGTTTCCTGACACCACCCCATTAGAAAAGCACAGGATTCTGACTATATGTCTCCCAATGGGAATCGCACCACACATTGAGGACTGTGACACTTGGGGTACGGTCTTTGCTTCAATCTACACAAAAACGCACGGTGTTCCATCCATTTCGGTAATACCAGATGTGCTAAAACAAATTCAAGATGAATACGGTCCAGAACCTGCTTTAACTCTTGGTATGAAATTACTGAAAGACTTCAAGCAGGTCTCGGCTATATTACTAGCCAACATAAAGGGTGAAGCAGCAAACGTGGCGATCCGCCAGAGGTTAAAAGAGACAGATATAGCAGACCAACCAGCTGAAATTGCCAGAATCATAGAAAAATCCTATGAAGAACTAGGCAGAGATAGTCTAGGTGGAATACCAGTAAAACCGCAACTGACTACAAGTCCAGAAAAAATATTTTTTAATAATAATTCACCAAAAAAGAACTGGGATGGAAATAAACAATCCAATCCTAAAGAAAAGAAATTCCAGTCCAGAGGAAGGTCTCCTAGGCGAAGAGAGAAATCTCCAAACCCGAGACAAAGGTCACCTCAGAGTGAACCCTCTGGGAATAGATATAACCTTAGAAATAGGGATAATATTAAAAAACCTGATAGATATCAAGACATTGATACACGTCCGTCTCAATCTTTTCAGAATTCCTCGCAGAAATCGGAAAGAAGAGGACGATCAGAAGAGCACGCCAAGTCCAAAGACAAGGAACCTGCTCAACTGAAAAAGAAATCACAATTTCCAAAAAAGAAGGTAGCCAGTATCAAGGTAGTTAACAATGCCGAGAATACTGAGGACACAACTGAAAAACGGAGAATGGGCTCAGACAATGCTAGACAGCGCAGCAGAGGTGAGCATAGCTCGCAAAGTCCTTATGAATCATCTGGAGACAGTGGACACGAATGAATACCTTCAAGTGGAAACTGCAGATACCAGAGTTAGCAAGCCCCACAAAATATACGAGATAACATTACGTATAGAGGGAGATAAGACTAGGAAAATAAGGGGACTATTTTTGGATAACCTATCCAAGGGCTATGACATCCTTCTAGCTGAAAAAGACTGGCCACCGGAGTTTGTCAGGGAGTGCCCTCATGGCGAAGAAGTAATTATGCCTGCCTTCTCGAATCAAATACCGATTCATAAAAAATACACACTTGCTAGAAAGTGGGCAGTGGCCTTAGCACCTGCTTTATATAAAAATCACGTAGGATGGGATGAGGATTCTCCTCCTCACAAAGTCCAGTTAAAATCACAACCTACTGCACAAAGGCAGTACCCAATTAAGCAAGAAGCTAAAAAACAAGTAAATGAAATACTAGATCAGCTAGAATACCAGGGGGTGATTGAAACTTGCACCTCACAAATGAACAATCCTTTGTTTCCGGTCTCCAAACCAGACAATTCGTACCGTCTAGTTTTGGATTACCGACACCTTAACACATGTTGCAAAACTTTTGCAGTGCAAAACTCACACAGTGCTGCACTAATGAATAACATAGTGCGCAAAAAATACAAAACAACCTTGGACATCTCCAACGGATTCTTTTGTCAAAACATAGCACCAGAGAGCAGATATTTAACTGCATTTTCAGTAAATGGCACTCAAAAACAATTCTGTCGGTTAGCCCAGGGGTACAAGAACAGCCCGGGGGTATTCTCAGCGAGAGTAACAGAATTACTACAACTATATGATGATGAAGCATTATCTTATGTCGATGACATTTACTTAACAGATGATGACTTGGAGACTCACTTGAAAAGAGTGAACACCATAATACTTGGTTTCGCTGCAGAGGGTTACAAATTCAACTTCAAAAAGTCCAGAATTGCCCATCTGACGGTCCTATTCTTAGGATATGAGTTATCAAGTGAAGGCAAAAGCCTGGCAGACAATTTCCTAGAGAAATGTGCCGTAATCCAAGCTCCTAAAACACTAAAAAACCTACAGTCAATTCTAGGCTTCTTAAATTTCGGAAGAACTTACATTGCAAATTACGCAGAAAGGGTCAAACCCCTTTACGATCTAATCAAACCAGACTTTAAAAGATCCAGTTGGACTCAAGCACACACAGAAATTTTGAGATCCTTACAAACAGACATGCTAATTAAAACAAAATTAGAAACCCGTGATAATACACGCAACCTTGTGATCCGAGTCATCCCAGGGAGATGCGGATTCACATACCTAACCTCTAATGAGGGAGATAAGGTACCAATTGCATTTAAATCGCACTTGTACACTAAGGCTGAAATGAAATTTAGCCCAACGGAAAAAATTCTTACAGCAACACAGACAGCTATAGCAAAAGAACGAGCCCTGGCACAAGGTAAACGAATAATAATCGTGACACCAATACCAGCCTTAGAGGCGGTAACAAAGGCAAGCATTCCTAATGCGAAAGCACTCCATCCGAGATGGATACAATGGGCTAACTCTCTTGCTGCAACAGACGTGGTGTACGAATTTGATCCTTACTTAAAAACACAAGAATTTCTACAATATGAATTCGAATGTCCTCTGCCAACCGAAATTCTGCCTCTAGACCAATACGGCTGTATAATATATACAGACGGATCAGCACAACCCGCAGTAGGGGGTAAACAAGCTTACAGTGCTGCGTGCGCGATTGTTAAAGGTCGTTGGTACGAAGGGAAATTTAAACCAACCCTAACTAAGACCCAATCTCTAGGAGATTGCACAGCTCAGCGAGCTGAATTACTAGCATTCAAGATGGCGCTTGAAAATACCGATCGAGAATTCCCCACACTCATAGTGTGCGATTCGTATTATTGCGTTCAATCTTATAATGAATACTTGCAGATCTGGCTTCAAAATGGTTTCAAGGATGCGAAAGGAGGCACAATCAAGCATAAAATGCTATGGGAACAAGTAGCTCTTTTACAAAAAGAACTACCAAAGACTCACGTGATACATACACTGAGTCATCAACGTGATGGCGTTCACGTTGCAGGGAATTCATTGGCTGATGAGGCCGCGAAGGCAGCTGTGCAAACGGCTTCCGTAGCTGCCATCACCCGGTCAAAAACAAAAATAGACAGCGAAATATTACAAGCTGTCAGCGCTTCTGAAAAGGATTCGATAGAACCACTCCCTAAAGGCTTTCCATTAAAGTACTCATACATAACAGATGAAAACAATGTTCCTTTTGCTCAAATCCCTGGAGTGGGGGATAGGGCAATTCCAAACATGGAACACAGATTAGGACTAATAATAGCGGCACACGAAGGGCTTGCTTCTACCCATGCTGGCGTCTCAGCCACAGTATCATTATTAAAACAGAGATACTGGTGGCCGCAAATGAGAAGACAAACAAGGAACTATGTTCTAGCATGTGAAATATGTCAAAAAATGAAAGTATCAACTGTGAGACGTCCAGCACAGACGCCCCTTCTAATCTCGGATAAACCATTAGCCTGTGTTTATCTAGACCACTGTGGTCCCTTACAAAGGGACGGTAACTATAAATATATCTTGGTCGCAGTGGACTCATGCACGAGATTCATATGGATGTGGCCCCAGCGAACGGCTGACGCCAGAACTGTTATAAAAGATTTGCGGGTCTTTATCGGCACATACGCAATTGGCATTCTGCATTCGGACAATGGTCCTGCTTTTAGCTCTCGGGCTTATAAGGAGGCCATGGTCAGCATGGGCGTGCAATTGCGGTACTCTTGTCCATTTCACCCTGAGGGGAACGGAATTGTTGAAAGAAAAAACCGTGACATAAAGCAATCTATAACGGCAAAGGTATTAGGTTCGGGAGCTGGGTGGGTAAAACATCTAATAAGTGTCCAACGTAGTCTAAATAACTTGCCAAGAAATTCTCTGAAGGGATTCAGTCCGTACGAATTATTATTCGGAACTAGGATGTTGATCTCTGACCTTGATAGTCAGACTTCAGTGGTAACAGAAAAAGGCTTTGATGTCAAAGACCGTTTGGCTATTTTGCAGGACTTAAACAAAACAAGAAAAGACCTGAGCAACATACAGTTGAAAGAACAGCCAACGACCACTGAAGAATCACCACCTGTCCCAGCAAGACCTGTCTGGATTCCAAAAGTCGGGGATCTAGTCAGGGAGAAGATCGCGGTAAAGAAGGAATTTGGGCCTTCTTACAGAAAAGCAGTTCCTGTATTGTCTGTCAACGGGACAAGATCAGTTGTACTACCGCCACTTGCTGGAAAAAAGGAGAACCGAGTTGTATCCATCGACCTGGTAAAACCACAACATGTGGCCGATAACCAACAGTAGGCCAAGTGGACTCCCAATAAGTAGCAGAACACCAAGGTTTGCTACCAGTACAGAGGTCCTATCAAAGAGGCTCATCACATTCGAAACGCCTACAGAAGAACAACAAGGACTATGCAACAATGCAATAGAACTTAGACCTCTGAAAACCCAAATAAAGACATTTAGCAGAGACACACCAATCTATACAGAAGTACCAAGTGAAAATGCAAGAAACAAAAATCCTGAACCAATTGGAACAATTGACAGAACTGCATCCGGTTACTTCATCAACTTCGATGATTCCTCTGAAGGCTTCAGCGAACAAAAGACACAGCCATCATCAAAATCCTTTAAAGACAAAGCGAAGGAACTTTTGAAACAACTGAAAGAAACATATCTAGTTTCTCCATGGATTGAATTTTGGGTGGGTTTTGGTGCATTTATCCTCATACTTTGGCTCATCATGGTATTTACCTTGGGACGCTTCATTGAGGGAAAATATGCTAAAATGGACACAGCAAGTCAGAACATCAACTTGGTCCTCAAACCACACACATCTTCACACGTCGAGAAAAGAGAACTTTCTTCAGAACTTTCTTCAGCCAACTTCACAGCAATTCCAATATCTGGTGGGGTAGCCTGGGACAACACTGACTATGAAATTTATGGTCCGGTCGAGATCCTGAAATATCCACACCAAATCAAGATCTCCTTGAGTGACTTTGCAAAACCAAACTCATTTGCTGATGATTGGGACTTTGAAAGTATAAACAATATGATGTCTGACTTAGTAATGTCTGCTAAATTTAGAAAACATGATTATTTGCAGGGTTCTACAAATTATGACAGCATGTACTGCTATAACCATTATGGTAACCATTTCTTGCATAAATCTGCACAACCTAGAAATGTTTTAAATTTTAATCAATGGGAACATTGTGCTACACCTCCAAAAGGGAGCTCTAGAACCGTGTATGGCAAATATTCATATTTTTCAGGTTTTAACATAACTAATGCTGAAACATTTTATTACAAATTATCAAACAAGACAGGGATGAAAACCATGATAACCAACACAAAATTGATATATTCAGATTCTTTCTTTGAAAAAATGAATACTTTTGGATTTGATTATTGGGACAAACATGTTGATTTGAAAAGTGTTTGGGTTACAAAAGAATGGCAAGTACAGGGTATAGAAGCTTTGTTTAGAGCCTGCATGATCCCAGAACAAATGATATTTTTAAATGACACCGTTCAACAAACCACCTGTCTTGGCTTAGCCAAAATCAAAGATTTAAATACCCTGTCTATTCCAAAGCCAACAATGTTTAGCAATAACTCTGAAACAGATGAAGAAATAGACATAAACCATATACTTAACCAAAACAGAACACATCCTGATTGGAAACAATGGTTGATCTGGCCCACAGATACAAATAACTGTCAAGATAGATTCCTGAATAAAACACAGGGTTTCAAAATGAACCGGCCAGACCCTAGATATCCCCAAAGACATCACCCAGGGATAATAACAACCTACAGTGTGGGCAAATTATGCCTTCAATGGCTACAAACTTCCACACTGCCTGAAATTAAGCAACACCTAACTTTACTTACTGATGGTGCTGACTTGCGTGATTTCATAATGGGACCACGCAAACAGCGTCAAAAGCGTTTCATAGCAGCCTCTGTATATGCAGCATACAATGAGGCCTGGAAGGTTACTCAAATTGAGACAGCAGAAAGAATACGGGAAATTGACCGTATTAATTTGGAAAAATCACTTTCTGTAGTGGACAATGGGTTAATGACTCTGTCCTCCAGAATTTTTTCATTGGACAGCATTGTGTCTTCAGCAATCGATATATTATTGCAAGACTTACTGTTATTACAACATGGTCAGTCACAATTGCGTTCTATTGTACAGCTTGGCTGGACGTTACAAAATCTGCGTCCAGGCTATGTGCCTTGGCGTTTAATCAACACAACGTCACTATTTCAAATCTTTAACCTTACTGATAGACAAATCGGTATGGCGCAGAAGGGTGCTGATTATACAATCTTGAGCATTGAAAAACTAGAAAGATTACCGTTGACAATGTCAGAACGACCAGTCAGTGAATGGATAATCCACGGAATCATAAATATTCCAATCTCAACCTTCAGGTTTCAATACTGCCAAAAATATATACAGGCTGGCATGTACGAGAAATTGGGAAAGGGGTACCTTAAAACAACATGGAACCTGCCCTATTCACATGCATGTATCAGTAACAAAGGACAGAAAGTGTTTCTTAGTGGCATCAATTGTGCTATGTCACTAAGCGGCACGCTTCTGTGTAACGGTATTAGTTTGCACGGAGCCTGTGAAGGGAATTCATACAACCTTTCATGTCACCAGCAAGGCGCACCTGCAACTGAAATAGAACCATTCTTTCAAAGACTCTATAATGGGAGTTACATTCTTATTGTAGACCGCAGATGCTGTAGTCTTATGCCCGGGACTCCTTATCTCGTCACTACGACGGCGAAGGTCAAGTGCTGTGGACGTTCTTTGTTTCCCAGCTCCTTTCCAGACAGGGAGGCGAGGGCATGGCCCAGTTTGAAAATTACTTCTATTCGAATAGACACTTTAAGCAGAATGAAAACAGTGCTTCTTCAGACGCCTACAAGGCTCACGTCATCTAAAGAAACGTATGATCTACAAGTCGCAAGGACGACTGCAGAGATACATACATTATTATCAACTAATTCCCCCGTACATTTCGCGAAAATCCTGAGCGAAATCTTAAATATTTCTGATACCACAGGGGTCTCAAAGGTATTTAAGACAGTATTTTCGATGGCATTAACACCATTCAAAGCCATACTGGGTATTTTTACAGACTTCGTCCATTCGATTTTTGGCGGACTTCCCCTGATCCTAGGACTAATTGCAGGAATCCTATTCCTAGTCCTTATTTTTCGTTATGGCAACCCATGTCACAGATCAAACTCTCGCGACAATGGAAGATACGATCCTAGCCATTGGATACCGGGACCGGATATCAAAAATCCTGGGACTATCCCGGCTTAGAGACCTAAACATGACTTGGTTTCTATCATTTCGACCAATGTGGCAAAGGTGTGTTTTACCTGTACTAAGGTGTCTGCTATGCGGAGAAGAATGCGTGTTAGACACCTGTCTGACGCTACAATCGGATGCGCCGGTGGATGCAGATACACTGTTGGTTCCTACCAAGGTTCACGCACTGTGCTGCCCTCAAAGGCTGCCAATTCTGATGACGGCATTCCTGGAATCTTCACCACTGCGATTAAAGAGTAGTGAAGTTCAAGATGAAAGCAGCATCGAACAGGTACGACCTTCTGTCAGCAATGCAAATCAGAATGTCAATGGAGACAATCATGCGCATGAATGCATGGTTACCCCTATTTCCGACTTAGAGGAACTTTCCCATGAAGCTGTTGACAGTTTTTTCGAAAGCCTGAATGATATGATGTTCTCTCCGGAACAGAAATAGAGACTTTTGAGTAAACTCGCTCACGGCGTTCCCTGAATTCGGCCTTCAACTTAAAAATAAAGTCACATGAACAATTACAATCCAGTTCACGGACAGCGACTTTTTTCAGCAAGCCCCTAAAATATTTTTCTATATATTTTTTCCCGGGACACTGATTTTCTGCTTAAAGTAAAAGACTATTCCTAGAGAACTAAGATTTCTATTTTAGATACTTTATAGACTTTATAGACTTTAGCTGCCCGCTGGTATGTTCGCAATAGATTTTATGTGATGAAATGGTTTCGACTTTTTTTCTGTATAGCCATATTAAGAGCCATTTCATGTGTATTTCTCATATACCAACAATCAATAATGCATAACAATGCGTGTTCACTTTTGCATTTAATTCATAGCTTAAGTGCATACAATATATATGACTGCAATTTTTCAGTATATTTGAAAATTTCGAAATGCATTTATGTATTTTGGGGTGGTAAGGTATACACTATACTCTATAGTATGTTGTACTATGTTATACTATGCATAGATTAGTAGATATGACCATAGTTAGCGTGGAGTGGGTGTCGTGTATTTCTATAGGTTCTGATTCGATCCCCCTATTCCTGACCCTATTCTGGTTAAACTTACTAGCTAGTTAACTAACAATCAGCCCATGAGGCAAGAAATCCCCCATGATGCAGATACCGTTATCTGACGCAGTCACACTACGGCACAGGAACGTGTTATCTGATTAGGTCATAACGCTTGAGATCTAATTAGACAAGCGATATTCCTCCAGCCCCTGATAAGGCATACGACGTTCTCATAACAAATCAAACCTATGACAACCTGGATAATCCGTGCGGCCATTGTTTTGATTTCACAGAGAACTTTAGTAAAGAATGTGCTAACGAGCAAGTCGTATGACATCTTTATTGACGTACCTATGTCCATCCTTACGTCAATCTCGGCACCTTTAAGGTATAAATATTGCCGACCTTGCCCTATGCAAACACACGCGTGGTGACAAGACGGAGCAGCCATACTTGCCGAAGCCGAGAGCAGAAGCAGACCCCGCAGGCAGCAGCCCCGCCTTCCTGACGCGCTGAGAGACGCGCTGCTATCTCAAGCCGAGAGACCCAGCACCGGCGCTTCTGGGCAGCCCTCGCAGGCAGCCTGGAATATCGAGAGCAGAGAAAGAGATACCATTCCTCATTCATCCTAAATTCCAGGTACAGAACTGAATAACCCCTCCTAGAGAATTCTTTAGTTATTCACTTGGCAAAAACAAACTTAAACTAAACTGTAACTTTCTATTCCCGCCCACGCATTAGACTTAGGTCAGGTACACGGGGTAGGCGTATTTAGAAACACCAGTTGAGCACGTTTAGTCAAATGTATATGTGTATGTAAATATATTTTAATCATTTTAAACATCATATGGCTCAGAAACCATATCAATGTTTTTACAGTATTATTTTATACTATTGCTTCTAATGTATGCACTTTACTTAACTATAAGTATTGCAATAATATCGATCCATTTCTCTTGTACGAGAAAAGAGACTGATCAATAAATAACATCTTTTATTGAACGCGCCCGTCTCTTCCTTTTCTCTACATTCTGATGAGACTAAGAATGCACGTACTGACTGAGTAAAATAATTGCCTTGTGCTCACACGACTCTCGAGATTGACTCTTGATTAGGGGAGAGCAAAGTTGTCATGTTCTATGGTTGTCAGAAACTAAATCCCTTCTTGTCTAATCAGGGGAGTTCATCCTTCCTTGAACATTCGAGAAAGTTTCTAGCGAACTCTGAGCTTAGCTGGCAAACCCAAAAATTAAGTCTAGTTTCGACAGTAGTAGACCTAGTTAACGTCTGGCCTAGGCCTTTACTGCTGTAGGTACTATTCCAATGCGCAGAGCCTATTGGGAAAATAGGAGCTACACTACAAAGGTCGATGGAAGAATAAATGTTTAAATAAGTGTCTAAATGGATGTGTTTTTAAAAACAATTGATTGGTTAACTGGCTTATTGAGTGTATCTTAGTAAATACATATATTAGCGATTAATGTTTAAATATTTAAATATATGTATCAGTGTTTCACTTTGTGTATAAGTGGCTGTATGGGTTGGTGAGTAGCTACATGTGTGTGTATATGGGTTATTAGATTTTTTTTAGTATCAGTATGAGTGTCTGTATGGTTTGGTGGGGGTATTACTTAGCACATAGATGCATCAATGACTGACTCACTGTATGTATGTGTTTTGAAGACAGCATATGTGCAGGAATGTATGGGTGGATGAGTGTGTGTATGTGTGTGTTAGTGAGTAAATGACTGTCTCACTAGTGTCTTTATCAGTAACTACATATGTTTTAATCTAGTATATGTGAGTATTGATGTATATAAGTGAGTATATGTGAGAGTGAGAGATTATAAGAATTTCTGTTTAAATAAGTATGTGTTTCTATAAGTGATTGTTTAAGAGAGTAAGTATGTGTAAGTTTCCTTAGAAGTAAGGTGATAGTGTGTGTATAGCTGTATATGCAAATAAATGGATGTTCAATAGTTTATTTGCATGTGTGAGTATGTGTGTGAGTAACTTTTGGATGACTGTCTGATGTATAGGTGTATCACTACATATGATGAGTGAGTATATGTATGAGTGACTATATAGAACTGTTGGTGAATTAGTGGATGTGTATATAGATGGTGGAATTACTGAATTGGTTGTTGTAAATGGTATGGGTATCTCCATTTTTTTTTACATTTTAGTTTCTATTTTTGAATATGTGTTTCAAGGGTTACATTACACTGAAAAAAAGGTCTGTCACTCTGTCACAAGGATGGTGTCATCAGTGATGTCATGAGTGATGTCACTGACCATGTCATGAGTGATGTAATATGTGACGTCATCAGCAGTGCATTGCAGGCGCGCAAGTTATAGTGAGTCCAACTAACTATAACGTGGGAATTTCAATGGTTTTATGTCAGTAAAATTTCCAGCTAACTATAACTGGTGTCAAACCTATGGTTTTTTCAGTGAATTTAATAGGTTTTTTAAATGCTAATTCCTAACTATAACTGGTGTGAAACCTATGGTTTTTTCAGTGAATTTCATAGGTTTTGTAAATGCTAATTCCTAACTATATATAGGGCCTCAAACCTATGTTTTTTCAGTGAATTTCAAAGGTTTTTTAATAGCAAATTTCAATAGCTATGGAATATAATATTTTTTATAATGAATCCTATATTGTATATTTATGTAATACTATTTTTTTCATGTATATTGTTCATGTTTATTAGATTTTTTTGCCCTGGAGCGCTCCCGGTGCGCGTACCGGTGAGCGCACCGGTAAGCGCAGTCTTGCGGTGCACCCCGGTGCGCGTACCGGTGAGCGTCCCGTTAGCGCTATTGCCACGAACGAAAATATCATCGTGACGTACCGCGTAGCCGCGTGATGCATCTTATGACGCACGGCGTAAGCGCACCCGGAAGCGCCTGAGCGCATATGATCGCGCAACGTACGCGCCGCCAAAAAAGCCAAAAAAAGTTAAAAATGTTCAAAAAAACAATAAAAAAATATAAAACAAAAAGAATTAAAAAAACAGTTCTTTTTAGAACTACCTCCAATTTATAAAAAAATGCTACATTTTTTAAAAACTCTGTCATTCTTTTTTTCTCCAGTGTACGCTCCCCGGTACGCTCCCCGGTGCGCGTACCGGGCGCTCCCCCCGTGAAAATCGAAAAAAAAATAAAAAATGTTTTGCCCCGCGGGGCCCTTTTATGGCCCCCACATCAAACCTAGGGGGTCAGGGGGGTCTACCCTGCCCCCTTTTGGTCATTTCCCCATTTGTTTTTGCCACCTCTTGTGTCTCGATCCTACCGAGACACAAGATGGCGGCCACTCCGGACTGTTTGGAATGTTGACAGACACCCGAGAGCCAATCAGCTTTCCGCTTGCGAACTCGCGTAGCGCGCTGGAGCGCGCCCCGGTGCGCGTACTGGGGTGCGAATATAGATATATATTTTTTTTTAACCTAAATTACTCAAAATCCACTGGAGCACATATCTTGAGACATAGCAAAGGCACATCGGGCTACCAGTCCCTACAATTTTGCCAAGTTTGGTGGAAATCCATTCAGCCGTTCGGGCTAAAAGTGAGTCCAACCGCCCTATGGAAATTAACATGGGGAAAACACGCTTTGGGACCCCCCTTTTATCTCGGCCCCTGATTGACGAATCCCCCCCAAACTTTCAGGGAAGGAGCGGAGCGGAGCTGCCCATTTACTTGGAGAAATTCAGCCAATTCCGTCCATCAACGCCAAAGTTATTCCCAATAGAATGTTGCGGATTTCTTATGGAAAATGATCCTAACTATAACTACTTACCCATATATATATATTACCTACTGGCGGTTGCCAGTAGGTAGTTATAGTTAGGACCTAGCTACCATAGGAAATCCGCAAAATTTTATTGGGAATAACTCTGGCGCCGGTTGAGGAATTTGCGTGTAATGTTCCAAAAGTTTTGCCAGCTCCGCTCCGCTCCTTCCCTGAAAGTTTCGGGGGGATTCGTGAAGTGGGGGCTGAGAAAAAAGGGGGGGTCCCAAAACGTGTTTTCCCCATGTTCATTTCGATAGGATGTTCTGACTCGGCTACAGCCCGAACCGCTGAACGGAATTACGCCAAACTTTGCAAAATTGTAGGGACTGGTACGCAGATGTTGCTTTGCTATTTTTGGTGAAAATTGCTCCAGTGGTTTTTTGAAAATGAACTTCAAAAACACATATATATATATCTATAGGCGCGCTCCGAGCACTCACTGGTACGCGTAACAGGGAGCGCACCGGGCGCGCTACAGGAGTGCACGAGCAGAAAGCTGATTGGCTGACGGATGTCTGTCAACATTCTAAACAGTCTGGAGAGTCCGCCATCTTGTGTCTTGGTAGAATCGAGACACAAGAGGTGAAAATAAAAAGGGGGAAATGATTAAAAGGGGGCAGGGTACAAACCCCCTGACCCCCTAGGTTTTCTGAGGGGGGCCTAGAAGAACCCTGAATGGCAAAACAACTTTTCGCGGGGTAAGCGCTGTGTGCGTTCCCATGAACTCTCACCGGTATGCGCACCCAGAGCGTACCACAGGGAAAAACATTGGAAATAGTGTAAAATAAGAATTTGGATTGCTTAGAGGTAGGGTAGCTCTGAAAAGAGCTGTTATGTTATGTGGGTGATTTAAGTACCTACAAGTAGGTACTGATGCAGATTCTAAAATTCACTTCAATACAATCACTTCGCTACTTCCTCATAAATTAGACGTAAAAATGAATAATATGTCAACTAATTTTTAATTTGTAAATATTAATTTATTGTTCAGAATTTTCATAATTTAATAGAACTTGTAGCATGTCCTCATCTGGAATTTCCTTTTCAATCATATGATCAGGAATCTCCTCATTATAAGTGTGCCATGATGATTGTTGAAATTCTATTGTATCCAAACATTCGATAAATTGTTCGTCAAGAGATTCATCCAAAAATTATTAATGTCATCTCCTCGTTGTGATAAAATGGTGCTGTCGATATCCGTGACATTTTGAATTTCAATAAATGTAGTTGAAATTTCAGAAGAAATTTCCTTGGTCTCCTCATTCTGATCCATTTTAATTTCAAATTTCTTGCTGTAAATTGCAGAAAAAAGTAATCACTTTCATTTATCATTTTTAGTAATACATAATATAAAAGTAGCTTAATCAAGTATTTAGTTCTTTAAAATTAATTGGTAGTGTATAGTATCAGGCAGGAACTAGAAATATAAAGCATTGCATGTGATGAAGCCTATCTTAATCCATATTTATAACATAATGACTGTAAATAGCTAACAGAAAACATTTTCCAAATGATCCTAAAGTGTACAACATAGTTCCTCTTACAAATTAACCACTCACCTTTTTGAAAGTAGGAGAAGAGTTAGTACTGTGTAATTCAAACTCCAGAAATTGAGCACCCAAAATTCCTCTCAAAAGTACCTCAGACAGGAGTATCACAAAATGGCTGTGTTTTCCTCTCATTTAAGATCTATACATAACCAATCATACTTCATCACACACAAATTCAAAACGAAAGTAACATTTTGATTGGTTCTTAATTTCAATACTTTCAAATGTGTTTTCCCCATGCCATTTTCTATAGGACATTTAGACACGGCTGAATGGAATTACACCAAACTTGGTAAAATGATAGGCACTGGTACGTAGTAGGGCCTTTTCCATATTTGTTTGAAATTGCTCCAGTGGTTTTTATGAAAAGCAACTTCAAAAACACATATATAACTATAGGCGCGCTCCGAGCGCTCACCGGTACGCGTACCGGGGAGCGCACCCGGCACGCTACGGGAGTGCCCGAGCGGAAAGCTGATTGGCTCTCGGGTGTCTGTCAACATTCAAAAAAGTCCAGAGAGTCCGCCATCTTGTGTCTCGGTAGAATCGAGACACAAGAGGTGAAAATAAAATGGGGGAAATGATTAAAAGGGGGCAGGGTAGACACCCCCTGACCCCCTAGGTTTTCTGAGGGGGGCCTAGAAGGACCCTGAAGGGTAAAAAAACTTTTTAAAAAAATAATATTTCACGGGGTAAGCGCTGGGTGCGTTCCCGTGTGCGCTCTCCGGTACGCGCACCCTGAGCGCACCACGGGGAAAAACAGCGTAAAAAATGAGAGTAAAAAATAATGTGCTTAGAGGTAGGGTAGCTCTGAAAAGAGCTGTTGTGTTATGTGGGTGTTTTTTGCAAATTCAAGAGGAAGACTCTATTCCCCTCATCTGTAAAATGTACACCATCTCTCCTTTAGATGCCTTGCATGTTGTAACGTAAGTTGTTGTGGTATATGGAACCCATACCATAGTCTCTGGGCTCACCTCCGAGGCGGAAAGCCGGAGGCTAGCGTGCGTATTTTTTAAGAGTGTGCATTTGGTAATTTTATGTTGTTTCATTTGATTAGCGAAAGTTTTTTAACATTACCAGCCTCACTGCCGAACACTTCCTATCTCCCAGCGCAGCAGACTACGTGCTGACGCTGTAGGAGAGAGTGCTGATAGCCGCCATACTGGACGGAGGAAAGGGTTGCGGTCCAGTTGCTGGCCGCATTCCGCCCTCCCAAGGTATTTATATTGCTCTCTAGCGCGAGCGCGCTGATTCTAACTGGGCTCACCTCTGAGGCGGAAAGCCGGAGGCTAGCGTGCGGTTTTTAACAGTGTGCATTTGGAAATTTTATGTTGTTTCATTTGATTAGCGAAAGTTTTTTAACATTACCAGCCTCACTGCCGAGCACTTCTCATCTCCCAGCGCAGCAGACTACGTGCTGACGCTGTAGGAGAGAGTGCTGATAGCCGCCATACTGGACGGAGGAAAGGGTTGCGGTCCAGTTGCTGGCCGCATTCCGCCCTCCTCAACACTGGATATAAGGACGATATCATCTTGGCCGCGCAGCGGGCGGGCGCAGTGGGCGCGCCGTCGGGGCACCAAAGGCAAGCCCGTCTGTGCCAAGGTAGCGCCTTGTGCCAGTTACGCTGCCTGTTTTGGCCCCTTAGAGACTGGTCAACTACCATCCGGCCCTCCTTACTCGAGAGAGATGCTTATACAATTAGGTAAGCTCCATGCAGACAAAGGAACGCTTAGACTGTTGCACACGGCCCACCCACTAGCAGAATTTCTTGCTGACAGTCTCCTGAAATGTGGACTCTTGAACGTGAGGTCCCTGCCTAAGCACAGTATAGTGATCCAGCTGTTGATTGAGACATATGAACTGGATATCCTTTTCATGACGGAAACGTGGACTCGCTCTGACTGTCTGGTTGACCCCGGCTGCGCTTGCCCTCCTGGGTTTAAATTTTTACATCTGCCTAGGTCTATTAGGAGAGGCGAAGGGGTTGGAGTCATTTTTAATGCAACTTGCAGAGTTAATATTATTGACTTAGATCCGGTTGAGCGTACAGAGACACTGGGTCTATCTATCCGGACTCATTCCGGGACTATTTTTACTGGGATATTATGCTATAGACCACCAGGGGCTTTTAGCTTGCAGAAGCAACAAGCGCTATTAACTACCCTGACTAATATCGCAGGTTCACACTTTAAGCTGGGTATTTTGGGGAATTTTAACCTCTGGTACAATGGTTCCCTTGACTTGGGTCTTTCTAACATACTCCAGTCTTGTGAAAGCTTCGGCCTTTCTCAGCAGGTCATGGGAGCTACTCACAAGGCGGGACACCTTCTAGATCTGGTGTTTGCGGCTCCTGATATGTTGGCTATGGGGGAAACCCTACCCATGAACTGGACAGATCACTCCCTTGTCAAATATTTTGTAAATATTAGCGGTGTTCATACCAGGGCTCCTATGACTACCAAGGAATTTCGGTGCAGAGACTGGAGGGCTCTTGCACGCTTGAAATCCTCAGGGGGGGGTTTAATGTGAGTGAGTTCTTTGACATGGATAAACAAGTAGAGGAAAACTACACCTCACTTTGCATGGGGATTACTGCTGTCTTGGACGCTCATGCTCCCCTAAAAATACGTAGTTGTAAGTGGAATGTTTCTGCCCCCTGGATCAATGATACATTGAAAATCTTGAAGGAGGGCTGTAAACAAGCTGAAAGAAGGTGGAGGCGGGAATACGATGAAGCATCTACGGAGATATGGAAAAACAAAGTCTTGGAATATAAGAGTCTGATTAAGAAATCTAAGGCAGACTATTATTCCTCCTTGATTTGCAATTCCACCAATAGTTCCAGGAGCATTTTTAATATATTAAACAGCTTTACCAACCCTGAGTGCTCCAAGAATGTGATTGTCCCGTCTCAAGAACTCTGTGAGAACCTTGCCAAATTCTTTACAGAGAAAATTGAGCATATTATTGAGGATTTGGAAGTTTCTCCTGAGTCCTGTTTCTCTCATGGCACTAGACTTGGGTCATCGGTGGACAGGACTGCTGAGCCAGCCTGGGTACCGAAGGAATCATTATTTGAATTCCCACTCTTCATCAAAGAGGCTTTCAGTGGGCTGGCTAGGGAGATTTCCTCTGGGTCTCCTTTGGACCCTGTGCCACATAAAATTTGGAAGGAATATGAAGAGGAATTATTTCCTTCACTCCGCCTAATATGTAATCAATCACTTGCCTCTGGTAGTGTTCCAGCCCAGTGGAAACGGGCAGTGATATCTCCTCTGCTGAAAAAGCCCTCCCTAGACCCGGACTGTTCCAAAAATTACAGACCCATTTCCTTGTTGCCTTTTCCTGCGAAGATTGTCGAGCGTCTGGTCAGTACTACTCTCTCCAAACACCTGGAATATCATCAACTATTAGAGGATGATCAATTTGGTTTTTGGCCAGCTCATGGGACCGAAACTGCTTTGGTCACCGCCATGGATGAGCTTCAGAGGCGTGCAGATAGGAGGCAGGCAGCGTTTCTGATTCTGCTTGATATGTCTGCTGCCTTTGATACGGTCAACCACAAGATCTTGTTGAATCGGTTATCTGAGGCTGCAGTGAGAGGTAGCGCTCTGATGTGGTTTCGATCATTTCTGCAGGATAGGTAGCAGGCAGTGTCTCTGCCCCCCTTTCAATCGACCTTCTCTCAGGTACCTCACGGGGTCCCTCAGGGCTTAGCAATTAGTCCCATACTTTTTCATTTGTATCTTAGGCCTTTGATCTCGCTCATTAAAACCTATAACATCAGGATTGTAAACTATGCTGATGACACGCAGATGATCCTCTCCTTTGAGGGAGAGGATTCAACATCTGTGGAGGTCTTTAACAACTGTCTGCGTGATACGTCACAATGGCTGAAGGATAATTCCCTTCAGTTTAATGCTGGGAAGACGGAGGTGCTCTTTAGCGCTGAGTATAAGATCTCCCACCTGTTTCCAGAAAATTTCTGGCCTCCTGAAATAGGGACCAAAGTACGGCCTGTGTACTTTGTCTGCAATTTGGGGGCCATGCTTGATCAAAGGCTCAGTATAGAGACTCATGTAAAAAAAAAAAGAAAAAAAAGACCGCCTGTTGCTTTGCCAACTTACGCTACCTGAGGAAAGTCCTGCCACTCTTACCATCTCAGGCTCGTGCTCAAGTGGTAAGGTGTACAATCCTCAGCAGGCTGGATTATTGCAACGCCCTTCTGCTGGGGTCCCCTGAGATTTTGCTGGACAGGCTCCAAAGGATTCAATCAGCGGCCGCCAGGCTGGCTCTGGGGCTTCCTAGAAGAGCCCACGGGCCGACCACCCTTGCAAAACTGCACTGGCTACCTTTGAGGCCGAGGATACAATTTAAGGCCCTCTGCATAGTCTTCAGGGCTCTCCATGGTATTGGCCCTGCCTCCCTGCAATCGAAATTTGTTTGGTACACTCCATCTAGGCTGCTCTGATCATCTGCGGCCAAGTTGGTGAAGGTACCTAGATTCAGAAAGGTCAGAGCAGGGGGCAGATCCTTTGAGGTGACTGCTGCCAAACTCTGGAATCTGCTCCCGTTTGAGATTAGGCAAACTACGGAACTTCTTCCGTTCAGGAGAAAGATTAAAACATGGCTGTTTCCCAATGCAACTTTTTAATAGGTCACGCTTTCCTGTTACTTGTCCGCCCTTCTGAACCAGTGAGCGCCAGGATGCCTGCAAGGTGACAGTGCGCTTTATAAATGTATTAAATAAATAAATAATAAATAAATGTTTCCTTGCTTTCTCAATCTGTGGACATAATTGGCTGGACCTGTTCCATTTTTGCCTTTGGCATATATTAGAAAATACCAAGGCTTTTTTTGGAAAAAGTGACATCAATTGCCCAAAGATGTCCTTTAAAAGCATTTCCAGACCTACCCCAGTCAAAGTGCCCAAGTCATTGCCACCACAGTGCACAATTATGAGGTCAGGGTGTGGTAGATGCATAAAGGATTTTATCAATGGTATCAATTGGTGACTTCTTAATCATCTCTGTCCAATCCACACAATGTCCACATTTGGTAAATCAAGGTTGTAAATACCTCTGTCACTCCAGTAGACAAAGCTATGACCCACAAACCAGACTTTTGGCATCTTGAATGTAGATGTGCTTCTGTTCAGATGAGTTGTGGAAATGAAATGGCAGTTTGAAAGTAGGAATTATGAAAAAAGTGGTTGAGATTCAGTGCACTTGAAAAACAAGAAATTATTGGTGCTTTCTTAAAATTCACCACTGAAAATTAGGGTGTATGCTTTTTTTTTTAAAGAAGTCGTTTCGTTTCAAAATGCTTTATTCGGTTTGTACAAGTACAACCATATATCAACATTCATAAATGCAATTGAGGTCACATTTATAAAGAAGAAATAATAATGAAACTTTCTAAAACAATTACTTTGATCCATGCCAATCAAGTTAAAACCTGCAATATATCACATTTGTAATACGGTAGAAAATAATCACTATATATAACAGCAATTTAAAAGCATGCCAAGTGGGATGGTACTAAACAAGAGGCCTATGCTGGGCATAAAGTGCAATAGTGTGTGTAAAATATGCAAAAATTGAACGTTGTATTTAGCAGCAATTTAGAAATTTAGTGCAAAACATGCCAAGTGAGGTAACACAAGTCAGAGAAAAGCCTGCGCTGGGCATTAAGTGCAATAGTATATGCAAAATATGCAAGGATATAACTAAAGTGCAATGTCTATATAATCTCTTACGTAATAATCTCTTACATATGTTAGCAGCAATTTATATGCAGAAAATTAAAAAGACATTAGTCCAGAAGGGTACAGAGCCGGGCAACAATCATTACCCGGATACAAAGTATAAAATACATAATAACCAAAGTTCATGTATAAGAGAAATGCATGTGGTTTAACAGTGGTTCACGGTTGATCAGTAAGTGTCTTTACCAACGAGGATCATATAATGATTGATTTCCTGTGCCCGATGCATTTAAGAACATAGGTGGCTACACGGTAACACACATTGGGGGACGACAGGTCAAACAACAATTGCATTGCAGCTCTTATATCACGCATACTGTATTCTAAAAATAATTGCTTTAAATAAAACTTTCTAAAACCAGTATAAAAATTACAGAATAATAAAAAGTGGCAGATACTCTGTTTAGATTTCCCATCGCATGGGCACGGGCAAGACCCGGGCTTTTTTACAGTAGGGAAAGCCACCAAATGGTGAACTATGCCCAGCCTCAGGCGTGCCAGAACGAAGCGATGGGAATTAATATTGACAAATATAAGATAAGATGGAAATCCTGTACTTAGATTATATTCCAGGTACAATTTAAATGTACTTTGTGTAACATACCCCTTCATTCTAATCCCTTTTGCATGATCCATATAGATGGTTTTAAGGTCACGCTTCGTTAAAACTAATTCTGTTGGGATATCTTTAAAAATATCCTGACCAAAAAGGGCATTGTACCAATGGAAAATGTGTTTTAGCCAAGGGATTTTGGAGTGCTGATCCAATTTAATGCAATCTAAAATTACTTCCTGAGTAAACTGGGTTTCATCTTTAGCCCAAATGGATCGCCAGAGGGAAAGGGGGCGTAGTGCAATCAAATCTGTGGCATGATGTATGCCCAGCTCCCTATGGATAATTTCATTTGATGCTGAAGCAGGAAGACATAATAAGCGTTTAAGGTACTTATTTTCTTCCTGCTGAATGGATAGGGCAATCTGCGAGTTGTGTCCCCATATCCCTGCTCCATATAGAGCAGAGGACATACACCTGGCATTATAGATAGAGATCATCTCTCTTATTCTACGCCCACCCAGTTTTGAAGCGAATCTGAAGATACAGTTTGTATTTCTAGTCATCTTCATGCCTACACAGGATTGCTCGTTTACCCATCTCCCATCCCCTGAGAAAGTAATGCCTAAATAACAGAAGTGTTGCACAGATTCAAGTTTATCCCCATCAAGGAAGAATGGCTTACTTTTCTTTAATTTCTTTCCACAGGTCATGGTCATAGTCTTGCCCTTGTTAATTTTAAGCTTTCTGCCCTTAATAAAAATATTAAATTTGTCAATTAGCTTTTGGAGCCTATTCGCGGTCCTGGAAATCAGGACCACGTCGTCCGCATATAAGAGGACGGGTATTTGTTTACCATTTATCATAGGGGCGTCAGCAAAAGATTCTTGTAGGGACAGGTCAACCTGGTTTATAAAAAGGGAGAACAACAAGGGGGCGAGAACACACCCTTGCCTAATCCCTCTGCCAATTTTAAAAAAGGGGGTGCATTCTCCATTCGGTCCAAATCTGACTTTACTTGATAAGCTGCTGTACATTCTGGCCAGCAAATGAATAATTTCAGGGGGTGCGCCCATAGCAAGTAATGTTGGCCAGAGCAGTGTGTGTTCCACTAGATCGAACGCTGAGCTTAGATCGGCAAAGCACATGAACAAATTCCCTTCCTTGGCTTTTGTGTACTTGCCGATAATAAGCTCAAGGTTCACACACTGCTCCATGGTTCCTATGCCCCTGCGGAACCCGTACTGGATTGGTGACAGGACATTTTTGTCCTCGACCCAGGACTCTAATCTTCCCAGAAGTCATTTTAATGGTTGAGAAAAGGTCATTTAAAGAAACAATGCACATGATTAGCTAGTACATTGAGAGGTCAAACACCCTTGCTGGATTCTTTTGCAACATACTATGATGAACTTTTGAACTGTGTGCTGGGTTAGGTGGGAGTTACCATGGTAACAGGCTGAATGAGCACTGGGGGGATGGGTGAATATTATGTGAGTTTAAAAGTGGTGAAATGTACAACCAATTAAAATGTACAGTTTGGTTTTGATATTGTGTGAGAAGAATTTTGATTGGTTATGTAGAAGAATATGGGTCTGAAATGAGAGGGAATCTGTGCCATTATTGAAAGGCTCCAATGACAGAAGCATTATTCAGAGATTCTGCTTAAGAAAATCTGGTGTGTGTGACTGACACTGTTCTACATCTTCCAAAGCATTTTTAAAGGTGAGTAATGATTATTTTAATAAAGATAGACTTCTGTATGTACTATGGGGAAGATTAAGAAGCATATTATGCTTCTTAATTCTAGCATTGTGTGTCATGTTTTTTGTAATGCTGTTTAAAAATTGAATGGTGCATATTGGAAATGTATTTTGGAAATGAGTTAGGTTTCTGCTTTGTTTTTGTAGTGGTCATTTAAATGGGCTGTGCTTTGTGTAAAAAACGATTTACTATGGAATATGTTTTGTAGTAAAATGTCTGGATTTTAAATTTTGGTCAAGGTTCACACTGAGTGTCTGTTTGAAATAAGGAATTACATGTTCACATTGTTCAATAATGTCACCTGTGCCTTCTAACGGTTTGCCTCTCTTAGCTTAAAGGGTACTTTGTGTCTGTGTCTCATGTCACTTTGCAGGTGCTTAATCTCTCTTTTTGTGTGTGTCATTTCTCTCTTTTTGTGTGTGTCATGACATGTGTCTCATGTGCCACAGATCACACTGTGAGTCAAGCTTGATTTTAAATGGATCTGGGTGAATATTATGCTTAGTTGATGTCCTTAAAAATATGGAAGTACATGTTTTTTTAAAGTCAGTTGGGCTTTAGTATATGTTCCAGTAGGGAATCTTAGGCAGCGTGTGTGTTAGGCCTCTTACTTCAGAAATAGGCTTTAAGCTGTGCAATCAAGATCCAGGGTGTGCCTAGGAAATGAAAAAGGAATGTTACGTCTTGCTTATATATATGTGGTCTGTTTTTTGCCAGTAGAGACAGTGAAATAGTATGACCAGAGACACACATATTGCATGCAGAGAGAGACATGGTAGATTACATGTAACATCCTGGTTATGTGCCTAAGATCACACTGTGAGTCAAGCTTGATTTTAAATGGATCTGGGTGAATAATATGCTTAGTTGATGTCTTTAAAAATATGAAAGTACATGTTTTTTTAAAGTCAGTTGGGCTTTAGTATATGTTCTATTAGGGAATGTTAGGCAGCGTGTGTGTTAGGCCTCTTACTTCAGAAATAGGCTCTAAGCTGTGCAATCAAGATCCAGGGTGTGCCTGTGAAATGAAAAAGAAATGTTATGTCTTGCTTATATATATGTAGTCTGTTTTTTGCCAGTACACACAGTGAAATAGTATGAGCAGACACACACATATTGCATGCAGAGAGAGACATGGTAGATTACATGTAACATCCTCGTCATGTGCCTAAGATCACACTGTGAGTCAATCTTGATTTTAAATGGATCTGGGTGAATAATATGCTTAGTTGATGTCTTTAAAAATATGGAAGTACATGTTTTTTTAACCCCTTCGACGCTCATGACGAGCCCAGCTCGTCATGGAGTTTCCATTGATTTCAATGGAAATTACATTGAAGCAGCGCAAGTAGCTTAGCATCCAAGTGGTTAAAGTCAGTTGGGCTTTAGTATATGTTCCAGTAGGGAATCTTAGGCAGCGTGTGTGTTAGGCCTCTTACTTCAGAAATAGGCTCTAAGCTGTGCAATCAAGATCCAGGGTGTGCCTTTGAAATGAAAGAGGAATGTTATGTGTTGCTTATATATATGTGGTCTGTTTTTGCCATTAGACACAGTGAAATAGTATGAGTAGACAAACACATATTGCATGCAGAGACAGACATGGTAGATTACATGTAACATCCTGGTCATGTGCCTACGATCACAATGTGAGTCAAGCTTGATTTTAAATGGATCTGGGTAAATAATATGCTTAGTTGATGTCTTTAAAAATATGGATGTACATGTTTTTTTAAAGTCAGTTGGTCTTTAGTATATTTTCTAGTAGGGAATCTTAGGCAGAGTGTGTGTTAGGCCTCTTACTTCAAAAATAGGCTTTAAGCTGTGCAATCAAGATCCGGGGTGTGCCTTTGAAATGAAAAAGGAATGTTATGTCTTGCTTATATATATGTGGTCTGTTTTTTGCCAGTAGAGAGAGTGAAATAGTATGACCAGAGACACACATATTGCATGTAGAGAGAGACATGGTAGATTACATGTAACATCCTGATCATGTGCCTAAGATCACACTGTGAGTCAAGCTTGATTTTAAATGGATCTGGGTGAATAATATGCTTAGTTGATGTCTTTAAAAATATGGAAGTACATGTTTTTTTAAAAATAAGTTGGGCTTTAGTATATGTTCTAGTAGGGAATGTTAGGCAGCGTGTGTGTTAGGCCTCTTACTTCAGAAATAGGCTCTAAGCTGTGCAATCAAGATCGAGGGTGTGCCTTTGAAATTAAAAAGAAATGTTATTTCTTGCTTATATATATGTGGTCTGTTTTTTGCCAGTACACACAGTGAAATAGTATGAGCAGACACACACATATTGCATGCAGAGACAGACATGGTAGATTACATGTAACATCCTGGTCATGTGCCTAAGATCACACTGTGAGTCAAGCTTGATTTTAAATGGATCTGGGTGAATAATATGCTTAGTTGATGTCTTTAAAAATATGGAAGTATGTGTTTTTTTAAAGTCAGTTAGGCTTTAGTATATGTTCTAGTAGGGAATCTTAGGCAGCGTGTGTGTTGGGCCTCTTACTTCAGAAATAGGCTCTAAGCTGTGCAATCAAGATCCAGGGTGTGCCTTTGAAATGAACGAGGAATGTTATCTCTTGCTTATATATATGTGGTTTGTTTTTTGCCAGTAGAGACAGTGAAATAGTATGAGCAGACACACACATATTGCATGGAAAGACAGACATGGTAGATTTCATGTAACATCCTGGTCATGTTCCTAAGATCACACTGTGAGTCAAGCTTGATTTTAAATGGATCTGGGTGAATAAAATGCTTAGTTGATGTCTTTAAAAATATGGAAGTACAAGTTTTTTTAAAGTCAGTTGGGTTTTAGTATATGTTCTAGTAGGGAATCTTAGGCAGCGTGTGTGTTAGGCCTCTTACTTCAGAAATAGGCTTTAAGCTGTACAATCAAGATCCAGGGTGTGCCTTTGAAATGAAAAAGGAATGTTATGTCTTGCTTATATATATGTGGTCTGTTTTTTGCCAGTGGAGACAGTGAAATAGTATGACCAGAGACACACATATTGCATGCAGAGAGAGACATGGTAGATTACATGTAACATCCTGGTCATGTGCCTAAGATCACACTGTGAGTCAAGCTTGATTTTAAATGGATCTGGGTGAATAAAATGCTTAGTTGATGTCTTTAAAAATATGGAAGTACAAGTTTTTTTAAAGTCAGTTGGACTTTAGTATATGTTCTAGAAGGGAATCTTAGGCAGCGTGTGTGTTAGACCTCTCACTTCAGAAATAGGCTTCAAGGTGTGCAATCAAGATCCAGGGTATGCCTATGAAATGAAAAAGGAATGTTATGTCTTGCCTATATATATGTGGTCTGTTTTTGCCAGTACACACAGTGAAATAGTATGAGCAGACACACACATATTGCATGCAGAGACAGACATGGTAGATTACATGTAACATCCTGGTCATGTGCCCAAGATCACACTGTGAGTCAAGCTTGATTTTAAATGGATCTGGGTGAATAATATGCTTAGTTGATGTCTTTGAAAATATGGAAGTACCTGTTTTTCTAAAGTCAGTTGGGTTTTAGTATATGTTCTAGTAGGGAATCTTAGGCAGCGTGTGTGTTAGGCCTCTTACTTCAGAAATAGGCTTTAAGCTGTACAATCAAGATCCAGGGTGTGCCTTTGAAATGAAAAAAGAATGTTATGTCTTGCTTATATATATGTGGTCTGTTTTTTGCCAGTAGAGACAGTGAAATAGTATGACCAGAGACACACCTATTGCATGCAGAGAGAGACATGGTAGATTACATGTAACATCCTGGTCATGTGCCTAAGATCACACTGTGAGTCAAGCTTGATTTTAAATGGATCTGGGTAAATAATATGCTTAGATGATGTCTTTAAAAATATGGAAGTACATGTTTTTTTTAAAGTCATTTGGGCTTTAGTATATGTTCTAGTAGGGAATCTTAGGCAGCGTGTGTGTTAGGCCTCTTAATTCAGAAATAGGCTCTAAGCTGTGCAATCAAGATCCAGGGTGTGCCTTTGAAATGCACGAGGAATGTTATGTGTTGCTTATATATATATATATGTGGTCTGTTTTTTGCCAGTAGAGACAGTGAAATATTATGAGCAGACACACACATATTGCATGCAGAGACAGACATGGTAGATTACATGTAACATCCTGGTCATGTGCCTAAGATCACACTGTGAGTCAAGCTTGTTTTTAAATGGATCTGGTTGAATAGTATGCTTAGTTGATGTCTTTAAAAACATGGAAGTACATGTTTTTTTAAAGTCAGTTGGGCTTTAGTATATGTTCTAGTAGGGAATGTTAGGCAGCGTGTGTGTTAGGCCTCTTACTTCAGAAATAGGCTTTAAGCTGTACAATCAAGATCCAGGGTATGCCTTTGAAATGAAAAAGAAATGTTATTTCTTGCTTATATATATGTGGTCTGTTTTTTGCCAGTACACACAGTGAAATAGTATGACCAGAGACACACATATTGCATGCAGAGAGAGACATGGTAGATTACATGTAACATCCTAGTCATGTGCCTAAGATCACACTGTGAGTCAATCTTGATTTTAAATGGATCTGGGTGAATAATATGCTTAGTTGATGTCTTTAGAAATATGGAAGTACATGTTTTTTTAAAGTCAGTTGGGATTTAGTTTATGTTCTAGTAGGGAATGTTAGGCAGCGGGTGTGTTAGGCCTCTTACTTCAGAAATAGGCTCTAAGCTGTGCAATCAAGATCCAGGGTGTGCCTTTGAAATGAACGAGGAATAGTATCTCTTGCTTATATATATGTGGTCTGTTTTTTGCCAGTACACACAGTGAAATAGTATGAGCAGACACACACATATTGCATGCAGAGACAGACATGGTAGATTACATGTAACATCCTGGTCATGTGCCTAAGATCACACTGTGAGTCAAGCTTGATTTTAAATTAATCTGGGTGAATAATATGCTTAGTTGATGTCTTTGAAAATATGGAAGTACCTGTTTTTCTAAAGTCAGTTAGGTTTTAGTATATGTTCTAGTAGGGAATCTTAGGCAGCGTGTGTGTTAGGACTCTTACTTCAGAAATAGGCTTTAAGCTGTACAATCAAGATCCAGGGTGTGCCTTTGAAATGAAAAAGGAATGTTATGTCTTGCTTATATATATGTGGTCTGTTTTTTGCCAGTAGAGAGAGTGAAATAGTATGACCAGAGACACACATATTGCATGTAGAGAGAGACATGGTAGATTACATGTAACATCCTGGTCATGTGCCTAAGATCACACTGTGAGTCAAGCTTGATTTTAAATGGATCTGGGTGAATAATATGCTTAGTTGATGTCTTTAAAAATATGGAAGTACATGTTTTTTTAAAAATAAGTTGGGCTTTAGTATATGTTCTAGTAGGGAATGTTAGGCAGCGTGTGTGTTAGGCCTCTTACTTCAGAAATAGTCTCTAAGCTGTGCAATCAAGATTAGGGGGGGCCTTTGAAATTAAAAAGAAATGTTATTTCTTGCTTATATATATGTGGTCTGTTTTTTGCCAGTACACACAGTGAAATAGTATGAGCAGACACACACATATTGCATGCAGAGACAGACATGGTAGATTACATGTAACATCCTGGTCATGTGCCTAAGATCACACTGTGAGTCAAGCTTGATTTTAAATGGATCTGGGTGAATAATATGCTTAGTTGATGTCTTTAAAAATATGGAAGTACGTGTTTTTTTAAAGTCAGTTAGGCTTTAGTATATGTTCTAGTAGGGAATCTTAGGCAGCGTGTGTGTTGGGCCTCTTACTTCAGAAATAGGCTTTAAGCTGTGCAATCAAGATCCAGGGTGTGCCTTTGAAATGAAAAAGGAATGTTATGTCTTGCTTATATATATGTGGTCTATTTTTTACCAGTAGAGATAGTGAAACAGTATGACCAGAGACACACATATTGTATGCAGAGAGACATGGTAGATTACATGTAACATCCTGGTCATGTGCCTAAGATCACACTGTGAGTCAAGCTTGATTTTTAATGGATCTGGGTGAATAATATGCTTAGTTGATGCCTTTAAAAATATGGAAGTACATGTTTTTTTAAAGTCAGTTGGGCTTTAGTATATGTTCTAGTAGAGAATCTTAGGCAGCGTGTGTGTTAGGCCTCTTACTTCAGAAATAGGCCTTAAGCTGTGCAATCAAGATCCAGGGTGTGCCTTTGAAATGAAAAAGGAATGTTATGTCTTGCTTATATATATGTGGTCTGTTTTTTGCCAGTAGAGACAGTGAAATAGTATGACCAGAGACACACATATTGCATGCAGAGAGAGACATGGTAGATTACATGTAACATCATAGTCATGTGCCTAAGATCACACTGTGAGTCAAGCTTGATTTTACATGGATCTGGGTGAATAATATGCTTAGTTGATGTCTTTAGAAATGTGGAAGTACATGTTTTTTTAAAGTCATTTGGGATTTAGGTTATGTTCTAGTAGGGAATGTTAGGCAGCGGGTGTGTTAGGCCTCTTACTTCAGAAATAGGCTCTAAGCTGTGCAATCAAGATCCAGGGTGTGCCTTTGAAATGAACGAGGAATGTTATCTCTTGCTTATATATATGTGGTTTGTTTTTTGTCAGTAGAGACAGTGAAATAGTATGAGCAGACACACACATATTGCATGCAGAGACAGACATGGTAGATTACATGTAACATCCTGGTCATGTGCCTAAGATCACACTGTGAGTCAAGCTTGATTTTAAATGGATCTGGGTGAATAAAATGCTTAGTTGATGTCTTTAAAAATATGGAAGTACAAGTTTTTTTAAAGTCAGTTGGACTTTAGTATATGTTCTAGAAGGGAATCTTAGGCAGCGTGTGTGTTAGACCTCTCACTTCAGAAATAGGCTTCAAGGTGTGCAATCAAGATCCAGGGTATGCCTATGAAATGAAAAAGGAATGTTATGTCTTGCTTATATATATGTGGTCTGTTTTTGCCAGTACACACAGTGAAATAGTATGAGCAGACACACACATATTGCATGCAGAGACAGACATGGTAGATTACATGTAACATCCTGGTCATGTGCCCAAGATCACACTGTGAGTCAAGCTTGATTTTAAATGGATCTGGGTGAATAATATGCTTAGTTGATGTCTTTGAAAATATGGAAGTACCTGTTTTTCTAAAGTCAGTTGGGTTTTAGTATATGTTCTAGTAGGGAATCTTAGGCAGCGTGTGTGTTAGGCCTCTTACTTCAGAAATAGGCTTTAAGCTGTACAATCAAGATCCAGGGTGTGCCTTTGAAATGAAAAAAGAATGTTATGTCTTGCTTATATATATGTGGTCTGTTTTTTGCCAGTAGAGACAGTGAAATAGTATGACCAGAGACACACCTATTGCATGCAGAGAGAGACATGGTAGATTACATGTAACATCCTGGTCATGTGCCTAAGATCACACTGTGAGTCAAGCTTGATTTTAAATGGATCTGGGTAAATAATATGCTTAGATGATGTCTTTAAAAATATGGAAGTACATGTTTTTTTTAAAGTCAGTTGGGCTTTAGTATATGTTCTAGTAGGGAATCTTAGGCAGCGTGTGTGTTAGGCCTCTTAATTCAGAAATAGGCTCTAAGCTGTGCAATCAAGATCCAGGGTGTGCCTTTGAAATGCACGAGGAATGTTATGTGTTGCTTATATATATATATGTGGTCTGTTTTTTGCCAGTAGAGACAGTGAAATATTATGAGCAGACACACACATATTGCATGCAGAGACAGACATGGTAGATTACATGTAACATCCTGGTCATGTGCCTAAGATCACACTGTGAGTCAAGCTTGTTTTTAAATGGATCTGGTTGAATAGTATGCTTAGTTGATGTCTTTAAAAACATGGAAGTACATGTTTTTTAAAGTCAGTTGGGCTTTAGTATATGTTCTAGTAGGGAATGTTAGGCAGCGTGTGTGTTAGGCCTCTTACTTCAGAAATAGGCTTTAAGCTGTACAATCAAGATCCAGGGTGTGCCTTTGAAATGAAAAAGAAATGTTATTTCTTGCTTATATATATGTGGTCTGTTTTTTGCCAGTACACACAGTGAAATAGTATGACCAGAGACACACATATTGCATGCAGAGAGAGACATGGTAGATTACATGTAACATCCTAGTCATGTGCCTAAGATCACACTGTGAGTCAATCTTGATTTTAAATGGATCTGGGTGAATAATATGCTTAGTTGATGTCTTTAGAAATATGGAAGTACATGTTTTTTTAAAGTCAGTTGGGATTTAGTTTATGTTCTAGTAGGGAATGTTAGGCAGCGGGTGTGTTAGGCCTCTTACTTCAGAAATAGGCTCTAAGCTGTGCAATCAAGATCCAGGGTGTGCCTTTGAAATGAACGAGGAATATTATCTCTTGCTTATATATATGTGGTTTGTTTTTTGCCAGTAGAGACAGTGAAATAGTATGAGCAGACACACACATATTGCATGCAGAGACAGACATGGTAGATTTCATGTAACATCCTGGTCATGTGCCTAAGATCACACTGTGAGTCAAGCTTGATTTTAAATGGATCTGGGTGAATAAAATGCTTAGTTGATGTCTTTAAAAATATGGAAGTACAAGTTTTTTTAAAGTCAGTTGGACTTTAGTATATGTTCTAGTAGGGAATCTTAGGCAGCGTGTGTGTTAGACCTCTTACTTCAGAAATAGGCTTTAAGGTGTGCAATCAAGATCCAGGGTATGCCTTTGAAATGAAAAAGGAATGTTATGTCTTGCTTATTTATATGTGGTCTGTTTTTTGCCAGTACACACAGTGAAATAGTATGAGCAGACACACACATATTGCATGCAGAGACAGACATGGTAGATTACATGTAACATCCTGGTCATGTGCCTAAGATCACACTGTGAGTCAAGCTTGATTTTAAATTAATCTGGGTGAATAATATGCTTAGTTGATGTCTTTGAAAATATGGAAGTACCTGTTTTTCTAAAGTCAGTTAGGTTTTAGTATATGTTCTAGTAGGGAATCTTAGGCAGCGTGTGTGTTAGGACTCTTACTTCAGAAATAGGCTTTAAGCTGTACAATCAAGATCCAGGGTGTGCCTTTGAAATGAAAAAGGAATGTTATGTCTTGCTTATATATATGTGGTCTGTTTTTTGCCAGTAGAGAGAGTGAAATAGTATGACCAGAGACACACATATTGCATGTAGAGAGAGACATGGTAGATTACATGTAACATCCTGGTCATGTGCCTAAGATCACACTGTGAGTCAAGCTTGATTTTAAATGGATCTGGGTGAATAATATGCTTAGTTGATGTCTTTAAAAATATGGAAGTACATGTTTTTTTAAAAATAAGTTGGGCTTTAGTATATGTTCTAGTAGGGAATGTTAGGCAGCGTGTGTGTTAGGCCTCTTACTTCAGAAATAGGCTCTAAGCTGTGCAATCAAGATCGAGGGTGTGCCTTTGAAATTAAAAAGAAATGTTATTTCTTGCTTATATATATGTGGTCTGTTTTTTGCCAGTACACACAGTGAAATAGTATGAGCAGACACACACATATTGCATGCAGAGACAGACATGGTAGATTACATGTAACATCCTGGTCATGTGCCTAAGATCACACTGTGAGTCAAGCTTGATTTTAAATGGATCTGGGTGAATAATATGCTTAGTTGATGTCTTTAAAAATATGGAAGTACGTGTTTTTTTAAAGTCAGTTAGGCTTTAGTATATGTTCTAGTAGGGAATCTTAGGCAGCGTGTGTGTTGGGCCTCTTACTTCAGAAATAGGCTTTAAGCTGTGCAATCAAGATCCAGGGTGTGCCTTTGAAATGAAAAAGGAATGTTATGTCTTGCTTATATATATGTGGTCTGTTTTTTACCAGTAGAGATAGTGAAACAGTATGACCAGAGACACACATATTGTATGCAGAGAGACATGGTAGATTACATGTAACATCCTGGTCATGTGCCTAAGATCACACTGTGAGTCAAGCTTGATTTTTAATGGATCTGGGTGAATAATATGCTTAGTTGATGCCTTTAAAAATATGGAAGTACATGTTTTTTTAAAGTCAGTTTGGCTTTAGTATATGTTCTAGTAGAGAATCTTAGGCAGCGTGTGTGTTAGGCCTCTTACTTCAGAAATAGGCCTTAAGCTGTGCAATCAAGATCCAGTGTGTGCCTTTGAAATGAAAAAGGAATGTTATGTCTTGCTTATATATATGTGGTCTGTTTTTTGCCAGTAGAGACAGTGAAATAGTATGACCAGAGACACACATATTGCATGCAGAGAGAGACATGGTAGATTACATGTAACATCATAGTCATGTGCCTAAGATCACACTCTGAGTCAAGCTTGATTTTACATGGATCTGGGTGAATAATATGCTTAGTTGATGTCTTTAGAAATGTGGAAGTACATGTTTTTTTAAAGTCATTTGGGATTTAGGTTATGTTCTAGTAGGGAATGTTAGGCAGCGGGTGTGTTAGGCCTCTTACTTCAGAAATAGGCTCTAAGCTGTGCAATCAAGATCCAGGGTGTGCCTTTGAAATGAACGAGGAATGTTATCTCTTGCTTATATATATGTGGTTTGTTTTTTGCCAGTAGAGACAGTGAAATAGTATGAGCAGACACACACATATTGCATGCAGAGACAGACATGGTAGATTTCATGTAACATCCTGGTCATGTGCCTAAGATCACACTGTGAGTCAAGCTTGATTTTAAATGGATCTGGGTGAAAAAAATGCTTAGTTGATGTCTTAAAAAATATGGAAGTACAAGTTTTTTTAAAGTCAGTTGGACTTTAGTATATGTTCTAGTAGGGAATCTTAGGCAGCGTGTGTGTTAGACCTCTTACTTCAGAAATAGGCTTTAAGGTGTGCAAACAAGATCCAGGGTATGCCTTTGAAATGAAAAAGGAATGTTATGTCTTGCTTATATATATGTGGTCTGTTTTTTGCCAGTACACACAGTGAAATAGTATGAGCAGACACACATATTGCATGCAGAGACAGACATGGTAGATTACATGTAATCATACTGGTCATGTGCCTAAGATCACACTGTGAGTCAAGCTTGATTTTAAATGGATCTGGGTGAATAATATGCTTAGTTGATGTCTTTGAAAATATGGAAGTACCTGTTTTTCTAAAGTCAGTTGGGTTTTAGTATATGTTCTAGTAGGGAATCTTGGGCAGTGTGTGTGTTAGGCCTCTTACTTCAGAAATAGGCTTTAAGCTGTACAATCAAGATCCAGGGTATGCCTTTGAAATGAAAAAGGAATGTTATGTCTTGCTTATATATATGTGGTCTGTTTTTTGCCAGTAGAGACAGTGAAATAGTATGACCAGAGACACACATATTGCATGCAGAGATAGACATGGTAGATTACATGTAACATCCTAGTCATGTGCCTAAGATCACACTGTGAGTCAAGCTTGATTTTAAATGGATCTGGGTGAATAATATGCTTAGTTGATGTCTTTAGAAATATGGAAGTACATGTTTTTTTAAAGTCAGTTGGGATTTAGTTTATGTTCTAGTAGGGAATGTTAGGCAGCGGGTGTGTTAGGCCTCTTACTTCAGAAATAGGCTCTAAGCTGTGCAATCAAGATCCAGGGTGTGCCTTTGAAATGAAAGAGGAATGTTATCTCTTGCTTATATATATGTGGTCTGTTTTTTGCCAGTGGAGACAGTGAAATAGTATGACCAGAGACACACATATTGCATGCAGAGAGAGACATGGTAGATTACATGTAACATCCTGGTCATGTGCCTAAGATCACACTGTGAGTCAAGCTTGATTTTAATTGGATCTGGGTGAATAAAATGCTTAGTTGATGTCTTTAAAAATATGGAAGTACAAGTTTTTTTAAAGTCAGTTGGACTTTAGTATATGTTCTAGTAGGGAATCTTAGGCAGCGTGTGTGTTAGACCTCTCACTTCAGAAATAGGCTTCAAGGTGTGCAATCAAGATCCAGGGTATGCCTTTGAAATGAAAAAGGAATGTTATGTCTTGCTTATATATATGTGGTCTGTTTTTGCCAGTACACACAGTGAAATAGTATGAGCAGACGCACACATATTGCATGCAGAGACAGACATGGTAGATTACATGTAACATCCTGGTCATGTGCCCAAGATCACACTGTGAGTCAAGCTTGATTTTAAATGGATCTGGGTGAATAATATGCTTAGTTGATGTCTTTGAAAATATGGAAGTACCTGTTTTTCTAAAGTCAGTTGGGTTTTAGTATATGTTCTAGTAGGGAATCTTAGGCAGCGTGTGTGTTAGGCCTCTTACTTCAGAAATAGGCTTTAAGCTGTACAATCAAGATCCAGGGTGTGCCTTTGAAATGAAAAAGGAATGTTATGTCTTGCTTATATATATGTGGTCTGTTTTTTGCCAGTAGAGACAGTGAAATAGTATGACCAGAGACACACCTATTGCATGCAGAGAGAGACATGGTAGATTACATGTAACATCCTGGTCATGTGCCTAAGATCACACTGTGAGTCAAGCTTGATTTTAAATGGATCTGGGTAAATAATATGCTTAGATGATGTCTTTAAAAATATGGAAGTACATGTTTTTTTAAAGTCAGTTGGGCTTTAGTATATGTTCTAGTAGGGAATCTTAGGCAGCGTGTGTGTTAGGCCTCTTAATTCAGAAATAGGCTCTAAGCTGTGCAATCAAGATCCAGGGTGTGCCTTTGAAATGCACGAGGAATGTTATGTGTTGCTTATATATATATATGTGGTCTGTTTTTTGCCAGTAGAGACAGTGAAATATTATGAGCAGACACACACATTGCATGCAGAGACAGACATGGTAGATTACATGTAACATCCTGGTCATGTGCCTAAGATCACACTGTGAGTCAAGCTTGTTTTTAAATGGATCTGGTTGAATAGTATGCTTAGTTGATGTCTTTAAAAACATGGAAGTACATGTTTTTTTAAAGTCAGTTGGCTTTAGTATATGTTCTAGTAGGGAATGTTAGGCAGCGTGTGTGTTAGGCCTCTTACTTCAGAAATAGGCTCTAAGCTGTGCAATCAAGATCGAGGGTGTGCCTTTGAAATGAAAAAGAAATGTTATTTCTTGCTTATATATATGTGGTCTGTTTTTTGCCAGTAGAGACAGTGAAATAGTATGAGCAGACACACACATATTGCATGCAGAGACAGACATGGTAGATTACATGTAACATCCTGGTCATGTGCCTAAGATCACACTGTGAGTCAAGCTTGATTTTAAATGGATCTGGGTGAATAATATGCTTAGTTGATGTCTTTAAAAATATGGAAGTACATGTTTTTTTAAAGTCAGTTGGGCTTTAGTATATGTTCTAGTAGATAATCTTAGGCAGCGTGTGTGTTAGGCCTCCTACTTCAGAAATAGGCCTTAAGCTGTGCAATCAAGATCCAGGCTGTGCCTTTGAAATGAAAAAGGAATGTTATGTCTTGCTTATATATATGTGGTCTGTTTTTTGCCAGTAGAGACAGTGAAATAGTATGACCAGAGACACACCTATTGCATGCAGAGAGAGACATGGTAGATTACATGTAACATCCTGGTCATGTGAATAAGATCACACTGTGAGTCAAGCTTGATTTTAAATAGATCTGGGTAAATAATATGCTTAGATGATGTCTTTAAAAATATGGAAGTACATGTTTTTTTAAAGTCAGTTGGGCTTTAGTATATGTTCTAGTAGGGAATCTTAGGCAGCGTGTGTGTTAGGCCTCTTACTTCAGAAATAGGCTCTAAGCTGTGCAATCAAGATCCAGGGTGTGCCTTTGAAATGCACGAGGAATGTTATGTGTTGCTTATATATATATGTGGTCTGTTTTTTGCCAGTAGAGACAGTGAAATAGTATGAGCAGACACACACATATTGCATGCAGAGACAGACATGGTAGATTACATGTAACATCCTGGTCATGTCCCTAAGATCACACTGTGAGTCAAGCTTGTTTTTAAATGGATCTGGTTGAATAGTATGCTTAGTTGATGTCTTTAAAAACATGGAAGTACATGTTTTTTTAAAGTCAGTTGGGCTTTAGTATATGTTCTAGTAGGGAATGTTATGCAGCGTGTGTGTTAGGCCTCTTACTTCAGAAATAGGCTCTAAGCTGTGCAATCAAGATCCAGGGTGTGCCTTTGAAATGCACGAGGAATGTTATGTGTTGCTTATATATATATGTGGTCTGTTTTTTGCCAGTAGAGACAGTGAAATAGTATGAGCAGACACACACATATTGCATGCAGAGACAGACATGGTAGATTACATGTAACATCCTGGTCATGTCCCTAAGATCACACTGTGAGTCAAGCTTGTTTTAAATGGATCTGGTTGAATAGTATGCTTAGTTGATGTCTTTAAAAACATGGAAGTACATGTTTTTTTAAAGTCAGTTGGGCTTTAGTATATGTTCTAGTAGGGAATGTTATGCAGCGTGTGTGTTAGGCCTCTTACTTCAGAAATAGGCTCTAAGCTGTGCAATCAAGATCGAGGGTGTGCCTTTGAAATGAAAAAGAAATGTTATTTCTTGCTTATATATATGTGGTCTGTTTTTTTGCCAGTACACACAGTGAAATAGTATGAGCAGACACACACATATTGCATGCAAAGACAGACATGGTAGATTACATGTAACATCCTGGTCATGTGCCTAAGATCACACTGTGAGTCAAGCCTGATTTTAAATGGATCTGGGTGAATAATATGCTTAGTTGATGCCTTTAAAAATATGGAAGTACATGTTTTTTTAAAGTCAGTTGGGCTTTAGTATATGTTCTAGTAGAGAATCTTAGGCAGCGTGTGTGTTAGGCCTCTTACTTCAGAAATAGGCCTTAAGCTGTGCAATCAAGATCCAGGGTGTGCCTTTGAAATGAAAAAGGAATGTTATGTCTTGCTTATATATATGTGGTCTGTTTTTTGCCAGTAGAGACAATGAAATAGTATGACCAGAGACACACATATTGCATGCAGAGAGAGACATGGTAGATTACATGTAACATCCTAGTCATGTGCCTAAGATCACACTGTGAGTCAAGCTTGATTTTAAATGGATCTGGGTGAATAATATGCTTAGTTGATGTCTTTGAAAATATGGAAGTACCTGTTTTTCTAAAGTCAGTTGGGTTTTAGTATATGTTCTAGTAGGGAATCTTAGGCAGCGTGTGTGTTAGGCCTCTTACTTCCAAAATAGGCTTTAAGCTGTACAATGAAGATCCAGTGTGTGCCTTTGAAATGAAAAAGGAATGTTATGTCTTGCTTATATATATATGTGGTCTGTTTTTTTCCAGTAGAGACAGTGAAATAGTATGACCAGAGACACACATATTGCATGCAGAGAGAGACATGGTAGATTACATGTAACATCCTGGCCATGTGCCTAAGATCACATTGTGAGTCAAGCTTGATTTTAAATGGATCTGGGCGAATAATATGCTTAGATGATGTCTTTGAAAATATGGAAGTACATGTGTTTTTTAAAGTCAGTATGGCTTTAGTATATGTTCTAGTAGGGAATCTTAGGCAGCGTGTGTGTTAGGCCTCTTACTTCATAAATAGGCTCTAAGCTGTGCAATAAAGATCCAGGGTGTGCCTTTGAAATGAAAAAGGAATGTTATGTCTTGCTTATATATATGTGGTCTGTTTTTTGCCAGTAGACTCAGTGAAATAGTATGAGCAGACACACCCATATTGCATGCAGAGACAGACATGGTAGATTACACGTAACATCCTGGTCATGTGCCTAAGATCACACTGTGAGTCAAGCTTGATTTTAAATGGATCTGGGTGAATAATATGCTTAGTTGATGTCTTTAAAAATATGGAAGTACATGTTTTTTTAAAGTCAGTTGGGCTTTAGTATATGTTCTAGTAGAGAATCTTAGGCAGCGTGTGTGTTAGGCCTCCTACTTCAGAAATAGGCCTTAAGCTGTGCAATCAAGATCCAGGGTGTGCCTTTGAAATGAAAAAGGAATGTTATGTCTTGCTTATATATATATATGTGATCTGTTTTTTGCCAGTAGAGACAGTGAAATAGTATGACCAGAGACACATATATTGCATGCAGAGAGAGACATGGTAGATTACATGTAACATCCTGGTCATGTGCCTAAGATCACACTGTGAGTCAAGCTTGATTTTAAATGGATCTGGGTGAATAATATGCTTAGTTGATGCCTTTAAAAATATGGAAGTACATGTTTTTTTAAAGTCAGTTGGGCTTTAGTATATGTTCTAGTAGGGAATGTTAGGCAGCGTGTGTGTTAGGCCTCTTACTTCAGAAATAGGCTCTAAGCTGTGCAATCAAGATCGAGGGTGTGCCATTGAAATGAAAAATAAATGTTATTTCTTGCTTATATATATGTGGTCTGTTTTTTGCCAGTACACACAGTGAAATAGTATGAGCAGACACACACATATTGCATGCAGAGACAGACATGGTAGATTACATGTAACATCCTGGTCATGTGCCTAAGATCACACTGTGAGTCAAGCTTGATTTGAAATGGATCTGGGTGAATAATATGCTTAGTTGATGTCTTTAAAAATATGGACGTACATGTTTTTTTTAAGTCAGTTGGGCTTTAGTGTATGTTCTACTAGGGAATCTTAGGCAGCGTGTGTGTTGGGCCTCTTACTTCAGAAATAGGCTTTAAGCTGTGCAATCAAGATCCAGGGTGTGCCTTTGAAATGAAAAAGGAATGTTATGTCTTGCTTATATATATGTGATCTGTTTTTTTACCAGTAGAGATAGTGAAATAGTATGACCAGAAACACACATATTGCATGCAGAGAGAGACATGGTAGATTACATGTAACATCCTGGTCATGTGCCTAAGATCACACTGTGAGTCAAGCTTGATTTTAAATGGATCTGGGTGAATAAAATGCTTAGTTGATGTCTTTAAAAATATGGAAGTACAAGTTTTTTTAAAGTCAGTTGGACTTTAGTATATGTTCTAGTAGGGAATCTAAGGCAGCGTGTGTGTTAGGCCTCTTACTTCAGAAATAGGCTTTAAGCTGTACAATCAAGATCCAGGGTGTGCCTTTGAAATGAAAAAGAAATGTTATGTCTTGCTTATATATATGTGGTCTGTTTTTGCCAGTAGAGACAGTGAAATAGTATGACCAGAGACACACATATTGCATGCAGAGAGAGACATGGTAGATTACATGTAACATCCTAGTCATGTGCCTAAGATCACACTGTGAGTCAAGCTTGATTTTAAATGGATCTGGGTGAATAATATGCTTAGTTGATGTCTTTAGAAATATGGAAGTTCATGTTTTTTTAAAGTCAGTTGGACTTTAGTATATGTTCTAGTAGGGAATCTTAGGCAGCGTGTGTGTTAGGCCTCTTACTTCAGAAATAGGCTTTAAGGTGTGCAATCAAGATCCAGGGTATGCCTTTGAAATGAAAAAGGAATGTTATGTCTTGCTTATATATATGTGGTCTGTTTTTTGCCAGTACACACTGTGAAATAGTATGAGCAGACACACACAAATTGCATGCAGAGACAGACATGGTAGATTACATGTAACATCCTGGTCATGTGCCTAAAATCACACTGTGAGTCAAGCTTGATTTTAAATGGATCTGGGTGAATAATATGCTTAGTTGATGTATTTGAAAATATGGAAGTACCTGTTTTTCTAAAGTCAGTTGGGTTTTAGTATATGTTCTAGTAGGGAATCTTAGGCAGCGTGTGTGTTAGGCCTCTTACTTCAGAAATAGGCTTTAAGCTGTACAATCAAGATCCAGGGTGTGCCTTTGAAATGAAAAAGGAATGTTATGTCTTGCTTATATATATGTGGTCTGTTTTTTGCCAGTAGAGACAGTTAAATAGTATGACCAGAGACACACATATTGCATGCAGAGAGAGACATGGTAGATTACATGTAACATTCTGGTCATGTGCCTAAGATGACACTGTGGGTCAAGCTTGATTTTAAATGGATCTGGGTGAATAATATGCTTAGATGATGTCTTTAAAAATATGGAAGTACATGTTTTTTTAAAGTCAGTTGGGCTTTAGTATATGTTCTAATAGGGAATCTTAGGCAGCTTGTGTGTTAGGCCTTTTACTTCAGAAATAGGCTCTAAGCTGTGCAATCAAGATCCAGGGTGTGCCTTTGAAATGCACGAGGAATGTTATGTGTTGCTTATATATATATGTGGTCTGTTTTTGCCAGTAGAGACAGTGAAATAGTATGAGCAGACACACACATATTGCATGTAGAGACAGACATGGTAGATTACATGTAACATCCTGGTCATGTGCCTAAGATCACACTGTGAGTCAAGCTTGTTTTTAAATGGATCTGGTTGAATAGTATGCTTAGTTGATGTCTTTAAAAACATGGAGGTACATGTGTTTTTTAAAGTCAATTGGGCTTTAGTATATGTTCTAGTAGTGAATCTTAGGCAGCGTGTGTGTTAGGCCTCTTACTTCATAAATAGGCTCTAAGCTGTGCAATAAAGATCCAGGGTGTGCCTTTGAAATGAAAAAGGAATGTTATGTCTTGCTTATATATATGTGGTCTGTTTTTTGCCAGTAGACACAGTGAAATAGTATGAGCAGACACACCCATATTGCATGCAGAGACAGACATGGTAGATTACATGTAACATCCTGGTCATGTGCCTAAGATCACACTGTGAGTAAAGCTTGATTTTAAATGGATCTGGGTGAATAATCTGCTTAGTTGATGTCTTTAAAAAAAATGGAAGTACATGTTTTTTTAAAGTCAGTTGGGCTTTAGTATATGTTCTAGTAGGGAATCTTAGGCAGCGTGTGTGTTAGGCCTCTTCAGAAATAGGCTCTAAGCTGTGCAATCAAGATGTAGGGTGTGCCTTTGAAATGAAAAAGGAATATTATGTCTTGCTTATATATATGTGGTCTGTTTACAGACATCAACTAAGCATGTCCTGTTTTTTTGGCATATGCAGTGACTATTCATAAAGCTCAAGGTTTAAGTGTAGATAGTGCTTTGGTGAATATTGGAAGTTCTGTGTTCAAGGAGGGTATGGCATATGTTGCTTTATCTCGAGTCAGAACTTTATCCGTATTTTACTTGATTGATTTTGATGACACAAAGATTAGTGCAGATCTAAATTGTGTAAAAGAATATAATAGGTTAAGAAGAGAGTATGCTCCAAATTTACTTCAATATCCTCTATTTGAAAAGCATGTGGTAGGCCGAAAAAGAAGAAATGAGAAAAATTGCAGTGAAGTTGTAGCAAAAAGGAAAAAAGTAGATGAACCAGTAATTGTAAGCAGAAAGGAAAAGGATTCAGTTAAAGATGTTGTTGGATTTCAGTTTGAAAACAGTTCTGGTGTCAACTGCTATGCTAATGTAGTGGTTAATGTTTTTTTTTTCTCCAAACTGTGCAAGAACAGATTGCTGAAAATTGAGATCAAAGATTATGTTGTTTGTTGAATTCTGTGTTTGAGAAATGTAGCAGTGATAGAACAAAAATACAAAGTGTTTCCTGAAATTCTAAATGTTTTAGACATATGTTCTGGTCTAAATCAATTTTCACAGAATATTCAGCAAGATTGTCAGGAATTTCTAATGTATATGCTTGTTGTATTGCAAGATAAAGGTGTAGATGTAGAAAATCTGTTTGGCCTTTCTTATAAATGGCAACATGACTGCGACAATTGCTCCTTTTCAAGTAGTACTACAATAGACACTGAAAGATTTATATATTTGACTTTACCAGACTGCAAATCAGTGTCTTTTAATAATCTAGTTAGAGAAGCAAATCAAAACATGGTCTGTACTCAATGTAAATCTGCAATGCTATCAACATTATTTATACAAAGATATGGACAGTATGTAATTTTAATGTTCCAACGATGTAGACCTGATGGAACTAAATTGACAACTTTATTTAAAAATGTTGTGGCTTCTCAATTATCAATTTCAGGAAGAACCTTTGCAACTGCAGCAATTATTTACCATGATGGTCCTTCAACAACATCAGGACATTACACAGCTTATTTAAAATGTCACAAAGGCTGGAGTAACTGTAATGATACTCAATTGACTTTCAAACAACGTTTTCCTTCTGACTTACAAAATTCTTACCTAGTGTTCTTACAACCGAAATTTTAGGAAAGGTAATTGGCCTATGAAGATTGGAGCAGTTAATAAAATTTAGTTTGTTGTTCAAAATTACTTTCCAAGTGAGAGTGATGAAGATAATAAAAAACATGTAGTTGTTATAGAGGTAGTATAAGTGTATCACGTAGTGTGTGATGTGAGTATTATAGGAAATATTAATGAAAAGTAAGCAAGGAGTTGGAAATAAAACTATTGTTTCATAATGTAAAAGATGTTGGAGCTTTTCTTTCAGAAACTCGGGTAAATGGGAGTTTAAGAATACTCTTGAGTAATTTCCAAAGAAAAGGACTTTCCATATACTATTTAGCCTCGTGGAAAAGTACGTGGATCAAAAGTGACTTAAGATAAGTTTTTTCAAAATTTTACATTATTTATTGAAACGTTGTATGGGTTTTTTAAACACAATCATTTGCCCGCTGTCAGATGATGAGTAGTATTGAAGTCACTGTTTTAAGTGAAATTCAATATATTCTGAGAACAGCCAAAATAAACCATATAACATGTTGTACAAATTATTTTGTATTTTGTATTATCAAATATATATTATTCTCCCCTTGTCTTAACTCTCCCTCACTGGCCTTCTCTCACTCTCCCTCACCTCCCTTTCCTTATTCCACTTCCCTCACTTATCCTCATTCTCCATTTCTTCACTGCCCTTTCCCTCTCTCCCATCTACCACTTTCCAGCTCTCAGTCACTCTACTTCACTCCCCCTCCCCTTCTTTCCTTTCCTTGCTCCCTGAATAATTCCGAAATAAATCAGTGATGTCATTTAAGATGTCATCAGTGATGTCATCAGTGATGTCACTGACCATGTCATGAATGATGTAATATGTGACATCATCAGCAGTGGATTGCGGGCGCGCGAGTTATAGTGAGTCCAACTAACTATAACGTGGGAATTTCAATGGTTTTGTATGAGTAAAATGTACAGCTTACTATAACTGGTGTGAAACCTATGGTTTTTTCAGTGAATTTCAAAGGTTTTTTAAATGCTAATTCCTAACTATAACGATTGTGAAACCTATGGATATATATATGTACATATAATATATATATATATATATATATATATATATATATATATATATATATATATATATATGCAGGCTCCAAAGTCTTTCTCTCCCTTCTGAGAAAAAACAAACAGCACTCCCGGGCACAGTTGCAAAAAAAGGTGGGTTTAATTACGCCTTCGACAGACGCGTTTCGGGAGAACACTCCCTTCTTCCGTGTCAAACACCCGCGCAATGCGCGCCATCCTTTTTAAAAGACAATGATTGACGGTCACAAGACATAAATGAGGGACTCGCTCATTGAGGCTATACGTGGGCGCCATCTTGTAACAGCTAAAATGCATTGCAAAAATGTACACTTCGTGTAATATTATCACGTTTGAAGTGTGCATCAATGTTGCATCTCAAGCACTATAAAACATATCGTTTTAGTCTATGTTATCTTGCCGTGGATCGGCAAAGCAACCCTACCGGGTTGCTAGGTCCCATCATTATCGTTGTCAATAAAGAATTTTTTTTATGTTTTTAACATTACAGAATTCCACTCTTAAATACACAGCCTATGCAAACAAGGTTTCTTATATGTACATCAATTGATTATTTCATTTCTTACGTTAGATTCCCCTTTCGGCAGATCCCTGCCAAAATAAGTAAAAAAGACACTCCATGTTTCAAAGACATTACATCATAACATAGACTAGAACGATATGTTTTATAATGCTTGAGATGCAACATTGATGCACAATTCAAACGTGATAATATTACACGAAGTGTACATTTTTGCAATGCATTTTAGCTGTTACAAGATGGCGCCCACGTATATCCTCAATGAGCGTGTCCCTCATTTATGTCTTGTGACCGTCAATCATTGGCTTTTAAAAAGGATGGCGCGCATTGCGCGGGTGTTTGACACGGAAGAAGGGAGTGTTCTCCCGAAACGCGTCTGTCGAAGGCGTAATTAAACCCACCTTTTTTTGCAACTGTGCCCGGGAGTGATGTTTGTTTCTTCTCAGAAGGGAGAGAAAGACTTTGGAGCCTGCATTTGTTTAGCACGGATACGCCACCGTGTAAGCGGCACCCGCTCGAAGAAGTGAATAATTTTTTGTGGTGTAACTTTGGAGCCAGGATTTTTATGAAATGAGAGCACCGCCACCGCCGAAAAGGATTGATCGGAGAGTAAAATCCCCGCCCATTTGATGACATCAAAAGCGTCGGAAATGGGGTAAGACGAGCTGAATTATCTTCATCCCTTCCGATATAACGCTGTACACGGAGGCGGTTGGCTGAGCAAGGGCACAGTAGCAGTGACAAAGTGTGGGAAAAGCGGGTGAAGCCCGGGCTCGGAGCTTCACTATCGAACGCCTTTTTTCAAACACGAACATGTTCAATGTAACTGAACGCAGGGAAGCGGTGGTCGACATGTTTAAGAACAAGAATCCTGATATCACACAGCCTGTGAAAGATAAAGTTATTGGGAAAAGTACTTTGGCCAACCAATATATGAAATTGGAAAGACTGTATGAAAGGGAGGTGCGCAAATGGTGGGAGGGTACTTCGCTACAAAGCTACATTGAAGTAGAAAGAGTCCCAAGAGGTTTGCGCATCTTCACGGTTCCAGCGTATGAAAACCCGGATCCCCTTCTATTAGAAGCTTGGGCAGCACACATTAAATTGTCGTGTAAAGGGATGCTGGAAATTTTGATACAGTTCGCATGGAGTGACAGAGATCGCACTTTAAAGGAGATTGAAGCTTTGGAGGAAGAGCTGCTTGCCAACCTGGAGAAAGATCAACAGGACCAACTCAGACAAGCAATGAAGAAAAGGTTGGAAAAGTACGAGACCAAGATTAAAATTCGTAAACAAGAAAAATTTGATCGCGATGAAAGGGACTACGCAATGGGCAGGGTCCTGACATTCGCGAAAAAATACGATCAAACAAGAAAGGATATGGCAAGCAAGAATCAGATGTCGAAAACAACTATGGTGCAAAGGGTTGAAACCTTGGAGTCAGAAGTCACAGAGGAAGAACAATCTGGAGACGAAGTGGCAGGCCCATCTGCCTCGGTATTGAAGACTCCTTTTCAACAGGAATTCAAACTCATCCGCCAGAACTGGCTAAGGGGAGGGAAAAACAAACCCCCGGAAGCAGGAGAAAAACCAGAAGAGGTGGGCGGAAGAGGAAGTGGAAGAGGAAGAGGAAGAGCCAAACAGAACCAAAATACCCGAGTAACAAGGAGCAAGAGGGGAGGCAGGTGGTAAATAATCAAGATCTCTTGACCATCGTCAACCTCTCGAATAGAGTCTTAACTCCTGATGAAGAAGCAATTTTGAAATTAGGACTCACCTTTTGCCCTAATGATGACATCGAATACACTCAAACTAGGATAGACTTTTTCAAATTCGTTCGAAAAATGAAACTACACAAATTCTACCAAACCTACCCCCAAAGAAAACAGATTGATGAAGATCACCAATAGAGAAACTGACTTACTCAATGTCAATGATCTTACAGCATGCGAACTCTTGGAGAACCTCCGCAGGGAGAGTGATGGAGGACAATTATTGACATCTACGACGCTGTCACAAAGATTAGTGAACATAGATATAGTGTCAGATGCTCCACATAGTGGGTTGAAGCCCCCCAGTAAGTTCATTCCACAATTACCTTCAGACGCAATTGACATCTTCTCGGATTTGGTTATCAGGGAACTGAGGAATTTCCGGGGGAAGAAACCGTCGAAGAGAAAGTTTGACAATGTGACAAAGGAACAAAGAAAGGCTCTCAAAGATCTAATGGATGATCATTCAATCATTTGTAAACCGTCTGACAAGGGGGGGAATATTGTTCTCCTATCCAGGGAACAATACATTGAGGAGGCGATGCGCCAATTAGGCGATGTGCACTGCTATGAAAAAACTACCAGAAAAGTGTACTTGGAAAGTGTGGAAAATCTACATCGGCTATTAAAGAAATGGCATGATAAACAAATGCTGGATGTGGAGGAGTATCTTTTCTTGAAAACGAGTAACCCCATTTTGCCCACATTTTATTATCTGCCCAAGATTCATAAAGACCTGAATAGACCACCGGGGCGACCCATAGTTTCTTCAATGGGGGGGTTAACTGAAAGTCTATCCAAATTCCTAGATTTTTTCTTGTTTGACTCAGTCCTCACTTTGAAATCGTACATCAGAGACACTGCAGATTTCATTGAACATGTTGAACAAATAAAATGGCAATCATCATACTGCTTTATAACTCTTGACATCACCAGTCTATACACGTGCATAGACCGAACATTAGGTCTTCGAGCAGTTGAATATTTCTTGGGAAAAAAACCATTGAAGCATGCTATACACAATCAGATGCTGTTGGAACTAATTGATTTCTGTCTGCTGAATAATATCTTCTTGTTTGAGGAAAGGATGTTTAGACAGATCTCAGGGACGGCAATGGGCTCCTGCTTCGCCCCCAGCGACGCGAATTTATTCGTGGGCTGGTGGGAGGAGCAGGTAGCCTGGGCCCCACAGAACGCAAGATGGTCTGAAAAGATCGTTTCATGGTACAGGTATGTAGACGACCTGTTCCTGATTTGGGATGGGTCAGTCACTGAGGCAGAAAGTTATATATCTGTGCTGAATGACAATGTCTGTAATCTGATATTCACGGGACAGGTAAGCTCGGTGGCAGCGAGTTATCTTGATCTGAAGGTGGAGATTGCAGACGGTACTATAAAAACATCATTGTATAGAAAGCCCACGGCGGGCAACAGCACGTTACATGCTTCCAGTAGTCATCCTAAGAGTCTTATCAGAAGTATCCCGTACGGGAAATTTTTAAGACTTAAACGAAACTGCACATTAGACAGTGATTTTCAACAGGCGGCAGATGAGAGCAAAAAGAGGTTCATAGCCAGAGGGTATAGGGTGGAACTCTTGGACAATGCCTTGCAGCGAGTAGATCGGCTGGCCAGGGACACACTTTTTGAGAAGAAGGTGAAAACCTCAAATGATCAGGAGAAGTTTAGAATGATAACTACATTCTCTCAGGATGCTGGCTGGCTTAGATCGACGATAAATAAACATTGGCATGTCCTGAAGACGGACCATATCATTGGTCCAGAGCGGCACCCGCTCGAAGAAGTGACTCGTTTTTTGTGGTGTAACTTTGGAGCCAGGATATATATATATATATATATATATATATTCACTGAAACAAACATAGGTTTCAGCCACGTTATAGTAGGAATTAGCATTTAAAAATCCCTTAGAAATTCACTGAAAAAAACCTTAGGTTTCACACATGTTATAGTTAGCTGGACATTTCACTCATACAAAACCATTCAAATTCCTCCGTTATAGTTAGTTCAGCTAACTATAACTCGCGCACCCGCAACGCACTGCTGATGATGTCACATATTACATCACTCATGACATGGTCAGTGACATCACTGATGACATCTCAAATGACATCACTAATGACATCACTGATGACATTAGCCAGTGAATGTGTGTCTTTCTGAAAAATAAATATTTTTTATATATGTATATCTAAAGGTCGATGGAAGAATAAATGGGTAAATAAGTGTATAAATGGATGTTTTTTTGTAAAAATAATTGCATAACTGACTTATTAAGTGTATCTTAGTGAATACATGTATTAGCGAGTAATGTTTAAATATGTAAATATCTGTATCAGTGTCTCACTTTGTCATGTGTGCAGGACTGTATGGGTGAATGAGTGTGTGTATGGGTGTGTTAGTGAGTGAATGACTGTCTCAATAGTATCTTTATGAGTAACTACATACGTTTTAATCTAGTATATGTGAGTATTGATGTATGTTATGTTATGGTAATTGAATTTATGAAGAGCGCACGATTACCAGTAGGTGACCTGGCACTGAGTTAGCCCGACTGTTGGTCAAAACAGTTAGTGAGAGAACATCCAGGTCTTCAAACCCCTTCTAAAGGAGAGAAGGTTATCGGTGTTCCTCAGGTGCAACGGCAATTCGTTCCATACCTTGGACTTGCAGGTAACAAAACTCCTTCCACCCCAGCTAGATTTCTTGAAAGTGGGTACTTGAACCAATTTATCCCCCAGGGATCGCAAGGTTCTACTAGGGGTATACCATTTGAATCTTTGCCTCAAATGATCGGGACCGACACCATTAAGGGCCTTAAAAGCTATAAGGAGGGCCTTGAAACGGACCCTCTGTTTCACTGGGAGCCAATGTAATCGAGTTAATTCTCCTCGGACCGACATAAATTTAGGTGTGCTGGACAGAAGTCTTGCAGCTGCCTTTTGGATTAACTGAAGCCTATTGAGCTGTTGTTTTTGGGCATTCAAAAGAAGGCTATTACAGTAGTCCAAACGTGACATAACCAAAACTGTGACAACCGTCCTGAAGTTAATGTCCGAGAGATAAGGTTTGATTTTCCTTAGGGTTCGAAGAATGGAAAAGCATAAGGATATGACTGAGCTGATATGATTGCAAAAAGTCAGTCTCTTGTCGACTGTAACTCCTAAATTTTTACTTTGCGTGTAGGAACAGGATGGTTACCCATATCAATCAATCAATCAATCAATCAATATATTTGTAGAATGCTCTACTCACCCATGAGGGTCTCAAGGTGCTGAGGGGGGGAGGGTGCTGCTGTTGCTCGAATAACCAAGTCTTGAGGTGTTTCCTGAAGGTGAGATGGTCCAGGGTCAGTCGTAGGTGTGCGGGGAGGGAGTTTCATGTCTTGGCTGCCAGGTAGGAGAACGATCTTCCTCCGGTGGTGGTTCTGCGAATCCGTGGGACAGTGGCGAACGCGAGCCTGGTGGAACGGAGCTGGCGGGCGGGGGTGTAGAACGAAAGGCGGTTGTTGAGGTATTCGGGGCCCATGTTGTGGAGCGCTTTGTGTGCGTGGATGAGCAGCCTGAACGTGATCCTCTTGCTGACGGGGAGCCAGTGCAGGTTTCTCAGGTGGACGGATATGTGGCTGAGGCGAGGGGTGTCGAGGATGAGTCGTGTGGAGGCGTTCTGTATGCGTTGAAGGCGTTTCTGAAGTTTGGCTGTGGTTCCTGCGTATAGGGCGTTCCCGTAGTCCAGTCGGCTGGTGACAAAGGCCTGGGTGACTGTCTTTCTGGTTTCGGTGGGGATCCACCGGAAGATCTTTCGGAGCATGCGCAGGTTGTTGAAACATGAGGACGAGACTGCGTTGACTTGCTTGGTCATCGTGAGGGAGGAGTCCAGGATGAATCCCAGGTTGCGTGCGTGGTCCGTGGGTGTCGGTGCAGTGCCCAGCGTCGTGGGCCACCAGGAGTCGTCCCAGGCGGCTGTGGATTGTCCGAGGATGAGGACCTCCGTCTTGTCCGAGTTGAGCTTCAGAAGGCTGTGCTTCATCCATTCTGCGACATCTTTCATTCCGTCCCGGAAGTTGGCTTCGGCGGTGAGAGGGTCTTTGGTGAGGGAGAGTATCAGTTGGGTGTCGTCAGCGTAGGAGATGATGTTGATGTTGTGTTTGCGTGCGATGGTGGTGAGGGAGCTCGTGTAGATATTGAAGAGGGTTGGGCTGAGCGAGAAGCCCTGGGGTACGCTGCAGATGATCTTGGTGGCTTCGGAGCGGAAGGGAGGGAGGCAGACTCTCTGGGTTCTGTTGGAGAGGAACAATGTGATCCAGTCCAGAGCCTTTCCTTGGACCCCAGTGTTGTAGAGGCGGGTTGTTAGGGTGCGGTGGCAGACGGTATCAAAGGCTGCCGAGAGGTCCAGGAGGATGAGAGCGGCTGTCTTTCCATTGTCCATCAGGGTCCTGATGTCATTGGTGGCTGCGATGAGGGCGGTCTCGGTGCTGTGGTTGGCTCGGAATCCGGATTGGGATTGGTTGAGCGAGTTGTTTTCTTTGAGAAATGCAGTCAGCTGTTTATTGACGGTCTTCTCAATGACTTTGGCCGGGAAGGGGAGCAGAGAGATTGGGCGGAAGTTCTTGAGGTCTTCGGGGTCCGCTGTTGGTTTCTTCAGAAGGGCGTTGATTTCTGCGTGTTTCCAGCTTCCAGGGAAGGTGGCTGACGTGAACGAGCTGTTAATGACGTTCCGGAGGTGGGGCGCAAAGATGGTGTCGGCTTTGTTGAAGATATGATGATGGCATGGGTCGGAGGGCGAGCCGGAGTGGATGGTGTTCATGATGCGGTGGTGTCTTCAGTGCTGATGGGGGTCCATGCACTGAGGCTGGTGGTGGGGGTCATTGGTTTGGTGGCTGGAGGTGGAGTCTGGGGTCCGAAGCTGTCGTGTATATCTGCGATCCTGTGGTGGAAGAATGTGGCGATGAAGTTGCAGAGGTCTTGCGACGGTGTGATGTCTTGTGACTGGCCCTGGGGTTGGAGAGCTCTTTGACGATGCTGAAGAATTCCTTGCTGTTGTGGGTGTTGTTGTCCAGCTGCACTTTGAACGATGTCCTTTTGGTGGTGCGGATCATCTGGTGGTATTTGCGGGTGGCACTCTTGAGGGCTGTCATGTTTTCTGATTTTCGTTTGTGGCGCCAAGCTTTTTCGAGAGTTCGGCATGATTTCTTAGCGATTTGGAGGGCATCAGTGAACCATGAAGTTTTTCTGTTGATAGTCTTGCCTGGGGGTTTCTTCAGTGGAGCGAGGTCGTCGGCGCAGTTGGTGATCCACTGTGAGAGATTGTGTGCTGCGTCGTTGGTGTCAGGGGTGTTGACGGGTGGGTTCTGTCTCAGCGATTAAGTTAGCTGGTCTGTGGTGACTTTGCTCCAGCATCTGCAGGGGATCTGTAGCCTCTGGTGGTGGGAGGTGGTTTTCTTGAACTTGAAGTGAATGCAGCTGTGGTCAGTCCAATGTAATCCGGTGGAGTGGCTGAAGGAGACGTAGTTGCTGGGGGAGAAGATGGGGTCGAGTGTGTGGTCGGCGAGGTGGGTGGGCGTGTCAACCAGTTGCTTGAGTCCGAGGTTGGCGAGGTTATCAAGCAGGGTGGTGGTGTTGTTGTCGTTGTTTTTCTCCAGGTGGAAGTTCAAGTCTCCTAGGAGGATGTACTCTGGTGAGGCTAAGGCGTGCGGGCTGATGAAGTCGACGATAGTTTCGCTGAATTGTGTCCGTGGGCCCGGGGGTCTGTAGATGAGTGTACCTCTGAGGGTGGTTTGGGGGTCGGTGTGGTTCTGGAAATGTAGGTGTTCGGTGGTGGTGAATGTGTCTTCGGCATTGGTTGGACGCTGATGGTGTTCCTGTAGATGATGGCGATCCTATCTATAGACCACCAATCTGGGGTCCAAATACGTTTTGTTGGAATTCAGTTTAAGGCAATTTGCCGACATCCAACATGCAATAGCCTTCATGCAATCATGAAAAGGGGCCCCTGTTTCCTTTACCTAACCATCTTTGAAGGACAGCACAATTTGGGTATCGTCGGCGTAGGAGGTCAACTGAAAGCCAAACGATCTAATCAGGACAGCCAGGGATATCACATAGATATTAAAGAGCGTTGGGCTCATGGATGACCCCTGAGGCACCCCACAAGGCAGGCTGAAAGGCTAAGATTTATTTTTATCCAGATCAACAGTTTGAGATCTCTCCGATAAAAAAGAATGAAGAAGTTTCCAAGCCGCTTTCCTGACCCCCACCTCCGACAACTGGTCCATCAGAACGTTATGATGGACCATGTCGAAGGCTGCTGAATGATCTAACATTATCAATATAGCCTTCCCACCACAATCAAGAGCCTCCCTTACCTCCTCACACACTTTGATTAAAGCTGATTCCGTGCTATGATTGGCTCTAAATCCATATTGGGCTGGAACGAGTGCATTATTGCCATGAAGGAAATTGCTGAGCTGAATGTTAATGGCCTTTTCAATAATTTTCACGGGCAGGGGAAGTTTCGAGATTGGCCGGTAATTGCTCGGATCAGAAGGATCTAGGGTAGTTTTTTTAAGAAGTGATTATAAGTGATTATATGTGAGAGATTGGAAGAGTTCCTGTATAAATAAGTATGTGTTTCTATAAGTGATTGTTTAAGAGAGTAAGGTTGTGTATGTTTCTGTAAAAGTAAGTGTAGTGGTTTGTGTATAGCTGTATATGAAAGTAAATGGATGTTTATTTGCATGTGTGAGTATGTGTGTGAGTAACTCTATGGATAAGTGTTGGTGTGTAACAGCATGTATAGGTGTATGAGTACATATGATGAGTGATTACATGTATGAGTGACTATATAGAAGTGTTGGTGAATGAGTGTATGTGTATGTAGATGGTGGAATTACTGTATAGGTTGTTGTAAGTGGTATTGGTATCTCCATTTTTTTAAATTTTAGTTTCTATTTTTGAATGTGTATCAAAGGTTATATTACGCTGAGAGCAGGCTTGCCACTCTGTCACAAGAATGATGTCATCAGTGATGTCATTAGTGATGTCATTTGAGATGTCATCAGTGATGTAATATGTGACATCATCAGCAGTGCATTGCGGGCGCGCAAGTTATAGTTAGCTGAACTAACTATGATGGGGGAATTTCAAAGGTTTTGTGTAAGTGAAATGTCCAGCTAACTATAACATGTGTGAAACCTGTGTTTTTTCAATGAATTTGCAAGGTTTTTTAAATGCTAATTCCTTACTATAACGTGTGTAAAACCTATGGTTTTTTCAGTGAATTTCAAAGGTTTTGTAAATGATAATTTTTAAAAGGATTAATTTTTGTATTTCTTTCTTTTTATACTAATTTTCTACATTTTTCTTATAAATATTTATATTTATGTTATTTTTTAAGTTATATTTCATATTCTTAATGTAAAATAATAACAAAAGTAAATTAAAAAATATTTGTTTTTATTATTATTTTTTTTAAATCTATTAAAATTAAATTCTATTTAATTCCTTTTTCATTGTTTTTTTGGGGGATAATCGTCCTGTATGAGTATGGTGATAGCACTATACTTTGTACGGCAAATCGTACTCTGTGCGTACCCACACATACGTTACGAATACGCTTTGACGTTACACGTCGCATTAACGCTTACGTGTGACTTCATGTACGGCACCCCGTACTTGAAAGGCACAAAAGTTTTTAATTGATTAAGTATTTAGTGTACATACTAACATAAGACATTATCTAGATAATTATGAAAATAGTTTTTTAACTTTTAATATGCGTATATTACTTTTAAAAGCAATTACGCAAATCGTGGCGGGACGTCATATGTACTTGCATCGTAAGAGCACCGTAAGCACACCTTAAGCATACGCAAAGCCATGTGCCATTTTTGTCCCATGGTGCACCGCATTGTAAATATGGCGCATCCATGGTGGTGGTGTCAGAGTGCACAATAACTGGCATATTTCTGGGGATATGCCAGTTATTGTATATGTGCCCATTAGTGTTTTAATGTCGATTACTACATACTGATGAATGAGCCACTACAAAACTAAAACAGCAGTGACAGAGTGTTTGGTGGAAGTGTAAAGATACAGACTGGGCAATTGAAAGTTTAAAAGGTGCATAGAAAAGGGCATTTATTATTTATTAATCTTCCCAATGCCCTAAGCGCCAGCACACCTTTCCAAGGATAGGTTTACGATTTACAAATGCTAGCATTTTTAAATTAAGAAGTATAATAATAACAAATATTAATACTTTTTTTCTTCTCATGATAACTATATTTTTTTTATGTCTTCTATGTAGATGTTTTTAATCATGAAAATGCAAAGAACACAGTTTACCGAGTAACACTTTTTAAACTCTCCAACGTATGTAGATAATAAAACCTTATATGTGTTACGATAGAAATCGAAACCTTTACAGCTTCACAGTTTGTAAGTTTGTAAGTTTTCCGAACACGTGCAAAAGAAAAACAGATAAAACGTGAGCACGTGTAAACTGCAAAACGTGACATCTAAATAACCGGACCCATAGCTTCCTTCCGTAGACTACTAAACAACCAAAAACTATATAAACCACACCTACTGTGCAATTAGTTTCATTTTCGCGAGTTTTTTCTGAGTCGCCAATCTATGTTGCAGGTTCCGTTTTCTAGCATCAAATTCTCTTTTTGCGTCAACAAACTTATTCCGGAGTTGTAAGTTGTTTCAATATGGCATAGGCATAGCACTTAGTTATAATTTGCAGCTATTTGTCAATATTTAAACATTTATATCTACAAAAAAATGTTATTGTATGTTTTTTGCTTTTTCTCTGTAAAGTCAGCAGCTTGTTTTCAGAAACAGATAGATTATAACAAACATTGCTCCTTTTGTGGCTCCTTTCACCTTATATATAATGATTTTTTATATTATAATATTGACACTGTACTTCGCTTGAGGGGTGTTGGTGACCTGTCGACGCAAACCCTAAACATTTACAATCAACGTCACCATCTTCCAGTTGTTTATGTGTTTTTCCCTAGAAATCACATACTGATAATATGTATATTATAATATAAACAGTCTTGGTGATCTTAGTGGAGTTCACGATCTGTCGTCACAAAGAGTAACGAGAAGTAAGCAACGTTACCGGCTTGCGGTTTTCAATACATTTTCCCCTTGTGATCATGTGCTTTGAGAATATATACATATTATTATTCTCACTGTCATGATCTCAGAGGAATTTATGACCCGTCACCACGAACATCAAACTTTTTCACCTCTCGCAAAAAAGAAATTCAGTAAATAATTACAGCTCAAAAATATTTCATTATGGATGTTACTTTAAACACATAACTTTATTTTCCTTTTCTTTTTACTGTAACAATGGTATCAATCGTAATATTATAATAGATTGTCCTATTACTACAGAAGAGGAATGGGATATTTTTCAGCGCCATCTATAATATAACTTTTAAATATGAAAAAGTACTTGATCAGATATTTTACGAAACAGCAGAACACAAAAATATAGCTATCATGCATACTTGTTACTTTAAATATTTAATAAACCCTTCATTTCTGAATGTTATTTTCTAATTTCTAATTTCTATTCTTATTTGTTGTTCCTATTCACCTTCTCCCTAAAGAATATATAGGACCTGTCCTTTATATTATAAGAATACTATCCTATATTTTCTTTAGTGAGTATGTGATTTATTAGCTGAACAGTCCGCAACCTCTAAGCACTACGACAGCACGATCTTGAATTGTACAAAATACAAATTTGAAAAATAATAATGCATGCATTTCTATGTAATATGAAATAATTGTATTTAACTGTTTTTACTTGTTCTCTTGATCTGAGATAATGTAGTGCAGGAGTGTTTATTGTAGCACTTCTATTCTACTTTATCTAAAAGTAACTGATGCCCTCTTACATCATCAAGAATGTGGGACAACACTTTTACAAACTGTAGCATAAAAAATATGTATATAGCCACGCTTAACTGATATTTTATGAAATTCCATTTTTAATTGTCACCCCTTTCATATATACAGCAACAGTTTCTGAAGAAAGTTTATTTGTAGCTTACTAAAAACTGTTTCTAAGCTAGACTGAATTTTTTGCTGCGCAACCACACCTCCCCATCAGGAAAGTAAACACCACATCATAAGTAAATAGTACTCCTAAGAAGTATGTCACCCGCAAACTTGATTAAAAAAAGCGCAAGTCACTGTCATTTTTCTGCCGTGATTTATACACCACACGACAATTATATAAATGGCCCTTAAAACATATAAAAAAAAAAATTCCCTCATGATCCCTCTCTACCATCTTATGGGCACTGTGCAGAGTTAATAGTGTCCCTAACCTGCCCACTACTACTTTCTTTCCCCAAACTCTTTTGGAAAATGCATCACAATATCACTGACAACAGTGTACCGTGCCCACCCAATAAGGTGCAAACTTGTGCTCGGAACACTTTAGCCAATAAAATGTCCATTTTTTTCCACAGACGAGCAAGACATGACTGCCAAACCTTCTACTTTTAATACTTCACAGCCAATGAACATTAAGTTTAATAAAGTCCCACTTGGAGCATATTACCCTAATACTCCCCGAACAGGAAGGAATCTCTAACAAAACCTTTCCACTGACTTTTTGTACGCCTAACGGTTCCTATGAAAAAAATATAAATCTCCAGCACAGTAACTATTTCAATTAGCAACATATTGTGGTGAACTTCTAACCTCTGTGCTCACGCACGTGTTCCATGAACTGTTACTATGATAACAGGCATAAAGGTACTGGCTGTACCAAAACCGTTATATTTACCCTGGATCAGGAAACCACATTTACAACCCCCTTGCGCCACTTGGCGTCCACGCCCCCCCCCTAAAAAATTTAAAGGGTGTGCACCTCAAACCCTGGGAACAACCACCCCACGGAGATTTCTGGATTGTGTGACACGGGCTTGGTGGCCCTCCGCCTGGTGCCCTGGAGACCTCCATAGCCAGAGCCGGTTCCTGCAATGTCCCGGGGTGCCTACTCCTGGGATACTCCTGTTTGCTATGAAAAGTCTTGAGGCACCCGCCCTCCCATAGCAAACTTAGATTGAACTTTGGAAGACAAAATAGTGAATTCTGTTCTCACTTTCAAAATCCAAACAAGCAACTTAGCATCTCCCCATGTGTAAAAGCAATGCCGGTGTTCTATAGAAGAGTGTACCCAATTGACCTGTGTACGCTTTTCACTCAGCACATGTATATTAATGGTACGAATGCGCACAATACGCCACACCACGCCCACCATCAGTCCGTATACCTCTAATGTTTTTCATTTCACTTGCGCATGCTCTATTTGAACATAACGGTCACGAGGAGTCGGCGGGACCGTAAGGGTATTGTACGCTCCGTCTTTTTTGTAGATAGAGTCACATGTGTAGTGACGTATGTACAGGTGTAAAAAGTTTTTGTTTTTAACAACGAGTAAATCAGATATTTTGGCATGTTCATGAACCGAGAGGGAATTATTAAAGATGACTTGCTTTCGCAAGACCCCAAAAGGCTTGTTCCACAAAAAGTACGCACTACACTGCCAGACCCCATTTAATGATTATCCAGGCTCTCAACTTAAACACGTCACAAATCATCTCTCATCACTTTGTTTTCTTTTTTGGTGTATTGTATGAAGTAGAGTGCGTGACCCTATACCCAGAGCCCTCGAAGGTTCTAGAGACTGACACGTCCCACGGCCAGCTCCTGCAGTGTCCTGGAACCGCATGGCCCCTCTCCCAACATTTAAAAACCCAAGGGGGAGATGGTAAGTTAATGCTGAATACGTTAGTACACACCACTCTTACGCTACCAGGAAAACACAACAACAGTATAAACCCCAAATTTCCATGGTAGTGATTTCTTAGTTGCAGGTCTGGTTGTCAGATCGACACACACACTCCCTCATGGCTGGTACACACCCACACCACACCCATTCAGCGCATCCATCACTACACACATGACCCTATGTTGTTGTTGTATGTACTTTATTCAATATAAAATATCATAAAAGCATGAACAAGAATGATTTAAGCAAAAAAGTCTGTCAATTCATACAACAAGTGACACTATAAAATGTGTCTAAAAATGTCCAATAAAAGCTTATACAATATATACAATAAAAACAGATATCATTTACAAGTTGGCATATGTAGAGCATTTGGGCTCTTAAAACACTAATTCTTACTGTGCTTTAGCAACTTGGTACGTATCAGCCAGGCATTACCCAAGTATTTTGCTACTGCACAGATCATGCTGGGGGAGGAAGTATCTGTTTTAAACATGCGTAATGCTGCCCTATAGTCCTTAAACCCCAGATTTCTGCATATAGGTTTAAGTCATTTCCTCCTGGCAGCCCCATAGGCGGGACATGCAAAGAGGAAGTGGGGGAGCGATTCTGATGGCGCTTGGCAAGCTGGGCAACTCGCAGGAGTTAAGCTATGGTTCCTCCAGCCCACTACCAACTCGTTAAGTGGGAGCTTTCCTAGCCTGAGCTTCATATAAAGCATTCTATCTCGGGGAGATTATATAAAATCGAGATAATGCTCAAATTTGACATCTGGCTTGTGCTCTAAAAACTGTTCTGTAAGGGTCCCCCAGTTGAGTTTTTGTGCCTCTAACCCTTTCACCCATTCCCAGTATTCCTTCTTGACAATTTGCTTAGCAGGCGGGGTCTGGCTTGCCCATGCCTCTCCAAACCCAATTTTTATTACCGACTGCTTTAATTTACAGATCCACTTGATCTTATTCCCTGAGTCTAAGCTGATGATCTCACTCAGTGCAGCAGCATAGTTGGCCAGTTCGGGAGTCCTTATGTTTAAAAAAGATGGAGCGCACATGTTGTACGCCAATTTAGAGTTGTTCCCAAAGTACCGAACAAGGGGGCCCACTACGACCAGCGAGTCCACTTTGCTCACTGAGTTAGTGGTGCCCGAAGCACTGGTGGATGAAGAACCTGCGATGATGATGATAGGAGCAGGAGTATGTCGTCAGCCATTCAGATATCAAGACTCGGTACCACGTATGAGACTTCTTTGTTGGAGATCGGGACTACATCATGCAGGTGTCTTATCCACGAAAAGGTGAGCAGTGAGGCCTGTGTACGCATCGGAGGGAGTCAGGGTTATAGCAGACTAGATACAAAAACGCGACTTAGTATTTTAGACGAACGCACTCCTATATAGTGTATTAATTTACAGGTATACATATATTTCCCAATACCAGGAACGTTTTTATAATCGCTGAAAAGTCTGGAATATTACCAATACAATCAGTTTGTAGAAATGTGAAAAGGAACGTGTATAAAAGCGCAATGTTATCTAACTCCAAATTAATATGGTAACAATTACCAATCATAACATCTTTCTTTTAATATCTTTTAGATGTAGATCTTCGTGATGGATTATGTAAGAAGTACAATGGCAATGGCACAAGGTGAGCAAAGAAGCTTGTTTCCGAAATAACGACAAGTTATCTGTGAAAGGAGAGAATGTGTAGTATGCAGCAGACGCGCAAAACACACATTGGGCTAACGGTGCTTCAGCTAGAATGAGAAAGCTTCCTGGGCCTATACACAGTCACACCCGAGTACTTCACAGGTCTTTTAAAGACATTTTGCTTGTTAATGAGTCTCTGATGTCCCCCCTTACAGCTCCTGCAGCTCCACTCTTCTTTTTCCTTGAAGTTAAGCCCCCCCCGCAAGGAGCTTGTAAATCTGTGTCTGACTTTTCAAGAAAAAATCTCAACTCCAGACTCTGCGAGACAGTTTTAATGTTGTTTTCTCTCTCTTTCTCTCTCTCACTCTCTGTGACATAATTTCTCTTTCTCTTTTGAAGTTATAGACACTGCTGTCTACTTTGATGTGTAGAAGCAAAGGTGTCTTGAAGTTGTGAACTTCGGTGTCCGCAGTGTTTGGCCGCACTAAATATACAAGGCAAGCACAGCGGCCTAGATATACAATGCCTGCATTGCAATGCATTAGAAATAAGTCGGCGTATTTACAATCGCGTTGTGCCACTTTTGTGTCAGTAACGCAGTAAGCACTTCCATATAGACACCACTTGAACGAAGGACTATAACAGAAGTGAAATGTACAAGATACACTGCACACGTAAAATCAGTGTTACCTTCCCTTGTAATGCTTCACCTTATTTAGTCACATCTACATGACTTTAAACTCTTTTTTTTCTTTTTTGTTTTGCAGATTACCTACCCAACGTCTTATGGAGTCCTCATCAGAATTTGTTTTTAATACTGTTTTATTAAAGTTTTTTTTATATTTGTTTATTAAATTATCTTTAAGTTACGTTTACAGTTATTGTTGTTTTAATAAAAGTTAATTAAAAAAAACAATATACTTATTTTATTTGGGGGGGGGGGGCGGTCCACAACACACATATTTATAATTTGAAATACTATAGTAAGATGTTTGACAGTAGTGTTGAAAAGTACTAGCTGTACAATACCTTATATTTTCTCTGAATTTATTTATTTATTTTTAAAGTTTTATATAGCGCGGACAAGATCTTTGCAGATATCAGAGCGCTTTACACAGAAGGAGTACATGAGGGAGCATAGTCAAGCAGATAAATCAGAATCATGTAAATCAATAATACAGGTAATGCAAATAAACAAGTGGGTCAAACAATTAGTACAGATCGGTGCAGAGTCTTTAAGGAGTCCGAGGTAATAGTTCAGGTGTATTTTGCCATGAGGATAGCTTTTACTTCCTTCTTAAAGAGTGTAGTGGAAGAGATGAGCCTAGTTTCGGGAGGGAGTGAGTTCCAGATCCTGGGTGCCATTCCTGAGAAGGAGCGTTTATAGGTTTTTTCCTTCCGGAATCTACAAGGTTTCAGCAAAAGATTGTTTGTGCCTCTAGTGTTTCTAGCGCCGCCAGAGATTGTCAGCTTCTGAGTGAGGTAGCCGGGAGAGTTCAGGTGTACCGCCTTGTGTGTCATGCAGGCGATTTTCAGATGTATTCTGGCTTCAAAAGGCAGCCAGTTCAGGGATTTCAAGTCAGGAGAAATATGAGAGTGCTTTTTTGACCCAGTGATGAGTCTCGCTGCAGCGTTTAGAGAAGCTCTTAGGGGTGCAGTAGTAGTTAGGGGGAGTCCGCAGAGGGCGACGCTGCCATATTCAATTCGAGGGATGACTAGTGCTTGTACTGCGGTTTGGAAGTCTTTGGCTGGGAGGAAAGGTTTAAGTTTCCTCAGGGTATTGATTTGGAAGTTCGCTCCCTTAGTTGCCTTGCTGATATGTTGCTGCATGTTGAGATTGGTGTCGAGGGTTATGCCTAACGATTTTGCTGAGTCCACAATGGTGGGTTGGACATTGAGTGCTGTTAGGTGTTTAAGCCAAATTTGAGTGGTGGAGATCTTCGCTGGAGGAGAGATCAGAAGGAACTCTGTTTTCAGAGCGTTTAGTTTGAGATGGTTATCGGCCAGCCAGGATTGGGTGCTTCTGATCGTTGAGTTCAGGAGCAAAATGTCTTTGGGGGATTGTAATTTGAGATAAAGTTGGGTGTCATCGGCGTACATGTGAAAGTGTACATTGGATGCCTGTAGCAAGGTGGTGAGAGGTTCCATAACTAGGTTGAACAGAGTTGGGGATAGGGAGGATCCTTGGGGGACGCCCAGCGTTACAGGTAAGGGCGAGGACAATAGGTTGTTGCTCTTGAATTTCTGCGACCTGTTGTGTAGAAAGGAAGTGAACCACTTGAGAACAGTTCCAGATAAGCCCATTCTTGTGTTTAGTAGTTCGAGTAATTTCTCATGTTTAACGGTGTCGAATGCTGAAGAGAGATCAAGAAGGATGAGGAGGCAGGTGTCGTTTTGGTCTAGCATTTGAAGTGCGTCGTCAATTATGTGAGTGATAGCAGTTTCTGTACTGTGTCCTGCTCGGAAGCCTGATTGATGAGGGTTGAGGAGATCAAACTGTTCAATGTGTTTAGTCAATTGTAATTGTGCGCATATTTCCAGTAGTTTGGCGAGAGTGGGGATATTAGTAATGGGACGGTAATTGTTCAGATCAGAGGGGTCGGCTGTAGGTTTCTTTAGTATAGGTGTGACTTGTCCAACTTTGAGGGAGTCAGGTATGGTTCCTTGTTGAAGTGAGCTGTTGATAATTTTAGTCCAGAGTGGGAGAAGCAAAGGGGTAAAGTCTTTTACAGCGTTAGCAGGAAGGGGGTCTGTGAGGTGATTGGATGGTTTCAAGGTGCTGAGCAGTTTGCCAATTTCTTCTTCAGAGTAGGTGCCAAAGGTTGACCATGTAGCATTGTTTTTTGGTTCAGTGGGTGCTATGCAGTGGGGTTTGGAATAGAGGCTTGCGTCAATGAGGAGATCGCTCTTTATGTTGTCAGTTTTTTGGATAAAGAAAGCGGAGAAGTCTTCACAGGAGGGAGCTTCGCGCACAGTGCTGAGTGGTTGGGGTTGTTCCTTGGATTGTGCTCTGATTAGCTCAAACAATTTTCTCGGGCGGTTTTTTGCTTGGTCGAGCTGGAGGCTGAAGAAGTCTAGTTTTGAGCGTTTTATTTTCCTGAAATAGGCGTTTCTCTTTTTCTTCAGCGTTTTTAGGTGCATTGCAGAGGGAGCTGATCTCCAGGTGTGTTCTGCCATTCGCATGTCTCGTCTATCCTCATTGAGACTTCCGTCGTACCATGGATTGGAGATTTTAGTAGAGACTCTTTTTAGCTGCATAGGTGCAGCCTCATTAATTAGTGGACTACAACATGGAAAGGAAATCATAGTATTTATTTATTTATTTATTTTTAATATTTCTTAAGCGCGAACAATTGCCCGCAGGCATCTCGGCGCTGTAAAGTCAACAACTCTCCTGAGGTAAGCAGTGGGTTCTAAAGGTTAAACAGCCACGTTTTCAACTTCTTTCGGAAAACAAGCAGGTTTGGACTAGATCTGATAGATTGAGGAAGTGTGTTCCATAGCCTTGGAGCCGCAACCAGGAAACGTCTGTCTCCCCAGTTGACTAACTTGGTCCGTGGAACAATCAGATCATTCTGTTTAGCTGAACGGAGTGGGCGAGAAGGAATATATGGAACCAAATGGTTTCTCAGAAATTGAGGTGCTTGGTGATGTAGTGATTTATAGACAATACACAAGGTTTTGAATTTAATTCGATTTCTGATTGGCAGCCAATGATAGCTTCTCAGGACTTCAGTTATTGGTTCAAACTTGGGAATGTTAGCAAGAAGTCTTGCTGCAGCGTTCTGAACTGTCTGCATTTTCTTAATGACTCTGATTTGAGTATTGGCGAACAGGCCATTACAATAGTCCAATGCTGACAGGACAAGAGCGCTGACTAATGTCTTACCGACATTTTTAGGGAGGAAAGGCAGAACCTTCTTTACCAAGCGTAGTTTATAAAACGCTGTTGCAGCTATTTGGTTGGCATGTGCCATGAAGTTCAGGCTATCATCGAAGATGACGCCCAAATTTCTCACCTTCGTAGAGGGTTTCGGCAAAGTTCCAAAAGATGATGGCCACCACACCTGAGACCAGGTGGGACTGAGGTGGCCAAAGGTTACCACCTCGGTTTTCTCGGAGTTCAATTTTAAGCAGTTTGCCGACATCCACTGTCCGATAGCCAACAAACCTGTCCTAAAATTCTCCGCTACTCTGTCCCCATCGTCTCTGACGGCCAGGACCAACTGAGTGTCATCCGCATATGAGGTAAGGTTCATCCCATGTGCTTTGATGGTCTTAGCAAGGTCCGACACGTAGATATTGAATAGTGTCGGACTCAGGGATGAACCTTGAGGTACCCCACATGGCAAGGACAACTCAGCTGATTCAAATTGTCCTAAGATGACCGCCTGAGATCTGTCCGTCAGAAAAGATGCCAGTAATTTTTTAGCTAAACCTTGCACACCCATCTCCTCGACACGGTTGACCAAGATCTTATGGTCAACCGTGTCGAAGGCAGCCGACAAGTCTAGTAGCACCAGCAGTGCTGCACCTCCTTGATCCCGGATTAGACGGATGTCATCTGCCGCTTTAATGAGAGCCGTCTCTGTTCCATGAAACTTGCGGAATCCAAACTGGGTTTCATCGAGCAGCTGGTATTGCTCGATGAATTCCGCAAGTTGATTATTCATGGCCTTTTCAGCTATTTTGGCCAGGAGTGGAAGATTGGCTATGGGTCTGTAGTTTTTCAACTCCGTTTTATCTAATCCTGTTTTTTTTAAAAGAGGCTTTAATAGGGTTTTTTTAAAAAGGCTGGGGAAAATTCCTGTGCGGAACATTGAGTTACAAATTTGTGTTATAACAGGAATCACAGTGTCCATCAATGGACGGAGGGTTTGCAGAGGACACGGGTCTAGTGCTGAACCGGATTTAATAACTTTGAGAATGTCGTGAATTTGAGTCTCTGTGATTTCTATAAATTGGGAAAAAATATTATCAGAACGGGGCATTGTCGTGTCCTCAGTGTCTAGATTATCTGCAGCAGTAAATGCAGAGAAAATATCGTTCACTTTAGTGAAGAAAAAAGATGCTAGTGAATCACAGAAACTTTGCGAACATGGAGGGTTCAGATCGGGAACGTCTCCTGCAAGCTGTCTAGTTATATCAAAAAGTTTTTTAGAGTTTTTTGCACTTTCAATTTGTTCGCAATAATATCTTTTTTTTGCCTCCATGATCATAAGTTTATATTGGTTCTGGAGCTCCTTATATTTATTTTTACTTTCATCATCATAATTCTTCCTCCTGTGCCTTTCTTTGTTCCTACATATCTGCTTCTGTTTCCTAAGTTGTTCCGTATACCAGGGTGCTGATGGAGAACTTCTATTCCTAGACATTCTTTTGACAGGTACCAGTTCATTAGTGGCTTGTTCTAGCCAAATTTGATATTGTTCTGCTGCTATTTCCGGATCGTTGGACCATGTAGGATTGGAAGCATCTAATGCAGCCTTGAGATTAGGGATATTGATGTCTTTCCACACCTTAAATGACTCCTGCTTAAGGGTGGGCGTTTTATCCGTGTGGATCTTAATGATTTCTATCATACCTAGTACCAGATAATGGTCCGTCCAAGTCATTGGCAAGACCTCCGTGACTAGCAGATTATTTAGATTAGAAAATATGCCGTCTAATGTGTGTCCTCCATTATGAGTGGGACCTGTCACTAGTTGTGATAAGCCAAATACTTCCATTTCTGACTGTAAGGACAAGGTATCTTTATCCTGGATACAATCTAAATGGAAGTTGAAGTCTCCTAAGATTGTCATGGCTTTCTCTGTAGCAAAATCTTCTAAAATGGTGGCAATTTCTAGAAGAAATCCCGACCGACTTTCAGGCCGTCTATACAATAGTATGCCTTTGAAATTATACGAAGGAGACAGATAGATGTCAAATTGGAGCGCTTCGCACGCAGTAGTTGGTATTGCCTTGATGCGGATTTTAAAAGTGTCTCGAGCAATAATAGCAATCCCACCTCCTCTTTTGCCTATTCTATCCAGTCTGTAGGCTTTAAACCCATTTGGTATGGCTATGACCAGGTCTGGGTCTGATGCTTTGTCCATCCATGTTTCTGTCAGGAACATTATATCAATGTTCCTGTCTTGAATAAGATCGGCGATTTCTTGCCTGTGTTTAACCAAGGAACGAACGTTAATGAGAGCTGTAATAAATTTTTGTGTTTTCTGATTTTCATTATTATTGCCGATAGGCTTATTAAGTAGAGCAACAGTGGTCTGGCAATGATTACATTTTAAGGTGGTGAGAGAGGAAACTAAGTCCGGACTATATCTGGTGCATTCTTCCCTTACCTGTGGACGCAGGCTGGTGAGCATCGAGTTAGAGTACAATAGGGGGCGATTGCTGTTTGTAGAGCCAGGGGTAGTGGCCCTAGGCCCGTGTCCGGCGCGGACGGGCGCAGACGGGCTTGCCTTTGGCGCGCCTTCGGCGCGCCGCCGGCGCGCCCGCTGCGCCCGCCCGCTGCGCGGTCGGGATGGTCTCCTCATTAAATACTCTATGGAGGAGGGTGGGAGGCGTCCTGCCACTGGACCGCCAACCCTTCCTCCCTCCAAGATGGCGCCTTTACCCCGCGTCGTGAGCCCTTGATCGGCCACGCCGGGAAGGAAAAGGTGAGATTAGCGTGCCTCAGTACAATGTAGTTCTTGTACTCGAGCAGCGCTTCTAAGCAGCGATTTAAGAAAGTATCAGATTAAAATATATACACAGTTTAAAACGGTCGCCGAATTACAGCGCTAATTCACCTGACAAGGAATAGTAAGAAGAACCCCCGGCTTTCCGCCTCAGGGGAGAGTAAACATGTACAGCGAGTGCTGGGCTAACCTGTTTAAATATCCGGGAGGGCGGGAGGCGTCCTGCCACTGGACCGCCAACCCTTCCTCCCTCCAAGATGGCGCCTTTACCCCGCGTCGTGAGCCCTTGATCGGCCACGCCGGGAAGGAAAAGGTGAGATTAGCGTGCCTCAGTACAATGTAGTTCTTGTACTCGAGCAGCGCTTCTAAGCAGCGATTTAAGAAAGTATCAGATTAAAATATATACACAGTTTAAAACGATCGCCGAATTACAGCGCTAATTCACCTGACAAGGGATAGTAAGAAGAACCCCCGGCTTTCCGCCTCAGGGGAGAGTAAACATGTACAGCGAGTGCTGGGCTAACCTGTTTAAATATCCGGGAGGGCGGGAGGCGTCCTGCCACTGGACCGCCAACCCTTCCTCCCTCCAAGATGGCGCCTTTACCCCGCGTCGTGAAACAATGTGTACCACATTTACAAGCCACTTGTGACATTTTCGTGTCCAAACCTACCCCCCTACAAAATTAACTATGAGGGCCTCAATGACGCCCATCAAAACACGAAAACAACAACCCCCCGGAGATTTCAATATAGTGTGAGGGAGGCTGCGTGGCTCACCGCCTGATGCCCTGGAGTCCGCCACACCCAGACTCGGTTCCAGCAGTGTCCTGGGGAAAAACAGCCATTACAATGCAAAATAAGCACGCGTGAGAGTCACCACGAAGCCATTAGCACGCATATGGCTTTACCACGCATGCCTTTACCCTGCATGCTTTTACAACTAGTCCACATTTACCACACATGATAAAGCCATAAGCATGATAATGGCTTTGTGGTGACGGACACGCGTTGTAATGGCTGTGGTTTACGTGCTTCAAATTAGTTTTTAGGTATGCGTGTGACCAAGTCTGATAACATTGGAGGCCAAGGACAAACACCTTGGTGTCTGTGGTAGGAAGTCTCAGCGATCACAGAGAAGATAGGCGGAGGGTTAAATGAAAGTAACAGGTACAATAAAAATAACGTTGGAAAACTACTAAAATGGCAGTGAGCGGAGTATGTAACCAATGTTTGGCGCTTCAGCAATACGTTTCAAATAAATATAGATTTATTTATTTATTTTATTTATTTTGGAGATTTATAGAGCGCATGGCTGCCCGGAGGCGTACCAGCGCTATCTGAAATCCACTATGAGCTCCAGAGGTGGGGTCAGGAGGGGAAAAGACGAAGTCAGGGGAACAGCCATATATTACAAAAGTATAGCAGCGGATGACACACACGGCCCGGGAAAAGAAAGCACCAAATTTAATACCTGAAACGAGAAGAGGTTTGCTTGGCGAAATTGAAGAAAAAGTAAGAAACGTAGGCTTGGAAACTGGTGCACAAAAACAAATGGAAAGTTTGACATATTATCATAGAAATATAGCTCTAGTTTTTTCCTTTTCCACCGTGATTGTGTACGATCCACGATACACGTAGCCTGCGATTTCTTATTTTTAAAAAAAGTATATTTTGGGCCTAAAGATCCATGTGGGACCCTCTAAGCAGGCCTAGAGAGTCAGGATGTTTCTACCCTGCCCCCTTTCCCATCAGTGATGTCACTGACCATGTTCATGAGTGATGTAATATGTGACGTCATCAGCAGTGCATTGCGGGTGCGCGAGTTATAGTTAGCTGAACTAATTATAACAGGGGAATTTCAATGGTTTTGTATGAGTTAAATGTCCAGCTAACTATAACATGTATGAAACCTATGGTTTTTTCAGTGAATTTCTAAGGTTTTTTAAATGCTAATTCCTAACTATAATGTGGCTGAAACCTACGGTTTTTTCAGTGAATTTCAAAGGTTTTTTAAATTGTAATTCCTAACTATAACGTGGCTGAAACCTATGGTTTTTTCAGTGAGTTTCAAAGGTTTTGTAAATGATAATTTTTAAATGTAGTAATTGTTATATTTATTTTAAAGGTTTTATATAGCGCTGGTTAGACCCGGAGGTATCAGAGCGCTTTACATGAGCATCAGATCATAGTTACAGGTTACATCGTTACAAAGGTTACAACGTTCTTTGAGCATTGCAACATAATTACTTGTAAGGTCGAGATAAACAATAACCACAAATACGGAAGGGGAAAAGTAGGCAAGGGGAGAGATTCGGGGGAGAGGGGTAGGAGCGTGAGAAGTAGACAGATAATGAAGGCGGGAAAGAGGAGGGGAGAGTGAGAGACACAGCATGGGAAGAGGAGGGGAAGGGTGACGGGGACACAAACCGGTAGACGAGTCAAAGCAACGTCCAGAGTCCAGTAAGCTGTGATCCCAGGGGAAGTGGTATAACTTCCCCATCTCTATTGTGAGAGGCTCCCTATACGCAGTGGACTCTCTCAGAGGGGTCTCTGAGACTCCAAGGCCTATATACTGGATCCTTCCCCAAAAAGGGGAGGAGGAGTGCTTAGTCAAAGGGCAGAAAGGACAGGGGGCTAGGCAGAGTAGCAGGCAAGGGGAGAGATTCAGGGGAGGGGGGATCGAAGCTAAGTGAGTAAACAAAGAGAGAAAGAGTACAAAATGGGACCATATTTAATTAATGAGTTTTGTATAGCGATGTCTAGACCCGAAGGAATCAAAACGCTTACATGAGGAACAATAAGTTTGCAATTTACATCAGTTAAAAGTTAGATAAGTATCAAGAAAAGCATTGAAAGAACATAGGGGACAAGGTGGATGGAGCGTGGAAGGGTGAGGGGATAGGGTAAAGGGGTAGGAGGAAGATAGTACGTAGAGACAAGGGGAAAATATGCCCAAGGTCCGGCTGGGCAGGTGACGGCAGGGGGGGTAGTCCACAACCATTCTCCTCTTTTAGCTATCTGGTAGCTCCACCGGGCATCAGCCAAATCGCTTGGTCTCCACACTCTGGAGTAAGTTCTGCAGGTTCAAGTCCTGATATGTAAGCAGGGTAGGCGATAGGTTCAAGATCTGGTCAATGTCCAATTAATGTTCCAGGGAAGTAAAACAACGTGGAGGGGACCACTGTGGCAGCGATCTTGGGGTCAGGCAAGGGGACTGTCTTGCCCCTTCATGCTTGCTCTGCGCTGGAGCATTGCCCTGGTTCTTCAGGTATTTCCCGCTAATGCTGGCCCTACATTTAACGGTGCCTTAGGGAAGAGCCAACCCAATCCATCCACTGGGCTTCCCTCCTTTGGGGCCCGGCCTTCCTCAGCCGCACTGCTCGCCTGCCCCACCACTCCAAAGCGATACAAAAGGGGATGATGGACGGAGCGTTTGAGCAAATCAAACACTCACCCCCAGTCAACTGATCTGGGTTTAATCCATCACCATTCTTTAGCCCACTCAGCCACGCCAGTTCAGACATGGCTATATGCAAATCAGTCTGACCCTGTGCCTCATGGGAACAGTCCAGCCCGAACTGCCAAGCCATGTCTTCCCTGGACCGGAAACAAGCATCCTGGGACCGGTTTCGGATTCATAATCCTGATCAGCCAGGCTATCTTGAATCCAGTGGCCAAGTGAGCAAGGGACTCACGTCTGAGCATACCCTGCCACACTTAGGGCGAACAAAGCGATACAAAAGGGGATGATGGACGGAGCGTTTGAGCAAATCAAACACTCACCCCAGTCAACTGATCTTGGTTTAATCCATCACCATTCTTTAGCCTACTCAGCCACCCCATTTCAGACATGGCTATATGCAAATCAGTCTGACCCTGTGCCTCATGGGAACAGTCCAGCCTGAACTGCCAAGCCATGTCTTCCCTGGACCGGAAACAAGCATCCTGGGACCGGTTTCGGATTCATAATCCTCATCAGCCAGGCTATCTTGAATCCAGTGGCCAAGTGAGCAAGGGACTCACGTCTGAGCACACCCTGCCACATTTAGGGCGAACAAAGCGATACAAAAGGGGATGATGGACGGAGCGTTTGAGCAAATCAAACACTCACCCCAGTCAACTGATCTTGGTTTAATCCATCACCATTCTTTAGCCTACTCAGCCACCCCATTTCAGACATGGCTATATGCAAATCAGTCTGACCCTGTGCCTCATGGGAACAGTCCAGCCTGAACTGCCAAGCCATGTCTTCCCTGGACCGGAAACAAGCATCCTGGGACCGGTTTCGTATTCATAATCCTCATCAGCCAGGCTATCTTGAATCCAGTGGCCAAGTGAGCAAGGGACTCACGTCTGAGCATACCCTGCCACATTTAGGGCGAACAAAGCGATACAAAAGGGGATGATGGACGGAGAGCTTGAGCAAATCAAACACTCACCCCCAGTCAACTGATCTGGGTTTAATCCATCACCATTCTTTAGCCCACTCAGCCACCCCAGTTCAGACATGGCTATATGCAAATCAGTCTGACCCTGTGCCTCATGGGAACAGTCCAGCTCGAACTGCCAAGCCATGCCTTCCCTGGACCGGAAACAAGCTTCCGAGGACCGGTTTCTGGCATTACAGCCATCTTCATCCCGGCTTGCTTGAATCCAGTGGCAAAGTGAGCAAGGGACTCACGTCTGAGCATACCCTGCCACACTTATGGTGGCCAAAGTGGTACAAAAGGGGGGTGATGGACGGAGCATCTGAGCCAATCAAACACTCACACCCAGTCAAAAGATCTGGGTTAGATCCACCACTCCAAAGGTCTCACCGCTCCAGGAGCACAGGCACGGCTGGTCTCTTTATCACTTAACTGCCCAGTCCCTTCTCCTCCACCACTACAGCATTACTGTGGGGTAGTCAGTGAGGCCAATTCTCAAACCGGTTCTGCAAACCCAGTCCCCTCTCCAGCAGCGTGCGACTGTCCTCCGTTCGCTCACATCACCCTCTGGCGCCACCGCTCTTCACAGCTTCGCCAGCATTCTCTCCCTTCCTTAGCCCAGGGCCAACGCTGCCCAATGCGGTCGCCGTCTGCCACCTTGTGTCTCCTCGTTCTTGCACTCAGGGTCGCCCAAGCCGCCCAGTCTCTCGGGGGGCCGCAGGCACCCGCGCTCACCTTGGCTCTTCCTCTGAGATCCTCCTCTTAGTTCGCCAGGTTCTTAGTATATGTAAATCCCTCCAGTTTCTTTTTTTTCTGTTTGTTATCCTGCTATGACTGTCACATATTGCCAACCTGCCTAGCCTGTAACTTACATATTCCTTTGTAATTTCAATGTTTGTCCATATTGCATGGAAATGTTCTATGATCTATGGAAATGCTAAATAAAGTTTAAAAAAAATAAAAAAAACTTTGAGAGAGTTAATGGTTATCAAATTGGATATTCCAGTAGCTAGTAAACACTTAGGTAGCCTGGGATTCCATTGAGCAAGACTTGTGATCCATACAACCATAAATTGTATATATTCTGCCTAGAGATCCACAGAACGAATGTGGATAGCCAAGTGAAGGACATAGGAGCCAGTCTAAAAAAACACTTTGAGGGATTCCAGGTTACTCACGGAGAAGAAGAAATGAAAGACTGAAGATCGACTGCCTGGACACATCACACAAGGGAAGATGACCATGCCAGGGCACTGGCTCCCACTTGTTGGAGGAGGATGGAGTGAGATACAGTGTTAAAGGCATCTGAGAGGTCAAAAAGATCAAAGCAGACCAGCCTTCAGAGTTCACATTCATGCAGACCTCATTTAGCTTCTTGGGCCAGACTAGGAGATTATGGTTGGCAGATGCCACGGTAGACATACCTACAGAATTGCTTCGTTGGGCCTTTCATTTTCATCAGACTTCAAGATATCTGAATCTAGATAACCTTCTGCCATACTGATTTACTACATCATTTTAAATGATTTAGTTTTAGATATTTTATTTTTTAAATTACAATACATATTTTTATATAAATTAAAAAATAAATGTTTTAATATAAATATTTTTTATATTTTTTTAAATCATTAATATTTTATATAGCAGTGAAATGGTATCCTATAGAAGGAAATTGAAGTTACTGTAACTACGATTAAAATTACTTTTCAGGATCAGTAGTGGGCTGAACGATGCAGCACTGAGGTCTCTCCTGATAACAGGAGAGTAAATCAGAATTCATAGTTCGGCTGATTTTTGAGGAATTTGTTTAATTTCCAAAAATCCACACTTAGAAGAATTTCCAAGTGAAACCAGTCAATGTTAGCCTATGGAAGGAAATTCAAGTTACTGTAACTACGGTTAGAATTACTTTTCAGGATCAGTAGTGCGCTGAAAGATGCAGCACTGAGGTCTCTCCTGATAACAGGTGAGTAAATAGGAATTCATAGTTCAGCTGATTTTAGAGGAATTTTTAAAAGTTCCAAAACTCCACACTTAGAAAAATTTCCAAGTGAAACCAGTCAACCTTAGCCTAGGGAAGGAAATTCAAGTTACTGTAAGTACGATTAGAGTTACTTTTCAGGATCCGTAGTGGGCTAAAAGATGAAGCACTGAGGTATCTCCTGATAACAGGTGAGTAAATCAGAATTCGTAGTTCGGCAGATTTTTGAGGAATAACAGGTGAGTAAATCAGAATTCGTAGTTCGGCAGATTTTTGAGGAATTTTTTAAATTTCCAAAACTCTACACTTAGAAAAATTTCCAAGTGAAACCAGTCAACGTTAGCCTAGGGAAGAAAATTAAAGTTACAGTAACTGCGAGAAAAATTTCCAAGTGAAACCAGTCAACGTTAGCCTAGGGAAGGAAATTCAAGTTACTGTAACTACGATTAGAATTACTTTTCAGGATCCGTAGTGGGCTGAAAAATGCAGCACTGAGGTCTCTCCTGATAACATGTGAGTGGATTGAAGGAGAAATAATTCCCCAACCTAAAACGCACCACAGGGCATGTTACCACAGCAAACAGCAGTGTCCCAGGGGTAGGAACCCCGGGACACTGCAGGAGCCGGCCCTGGGGAGTGGCGATCCCCAGGGCCATCGAGGGCTCCAGGAGGTGGGCCGCACGCCCCCCTCCCAACATCTACAAAGCCCCTGGGGGTGGTGGTCCCCCGGGGTGGGGGGTCCATCACGGACCCCCCTATTTTACATATTGGAGCCCCGGGGAGGTGGCGCTCCCTGGGTCATGTGGGGGGCTTGGTCCCCCCACACAGGTTTATTTATTTAAAAAATGAAGCCCTGGGGGGTGGCGGTCCCCAGGGCTGCGGGGGCCGTGAGTCCCCTGCATACTTAGTAACAAAGCCCCGGGGGTGGTGGTACCCGGGGCTCGGGGGGCCTTAGAGGCCCCCCATCATGAATGTCTTTTCCCCAGGGGGTGGCGGTCCCCGGGGCTGTGGGGGGCATGAGCCCCCCCGCATACTTAGTAGCAAAGCCCCGGGGTGTGGCGGTCCCCGGGGCTACGGGGGGCCGTGTGCCCCCGCTAGCATAATTACTTTGCCCCGGGGTGTGGCAGTCCCCGGGGCAGTGTGGGGGGGATTGGGCCCCCCCCACACCTTTTTTAAAATATACCCCCGGGATTTGCTCCCCCCGGGGGTAATTTTCAAAAAAGCAGACCGCGTTTTTTTTTTCACGGGGTACGCGTGATTTTTAAAAATAAATAAATTTGGGGGGCGCCTTGGGGGTCCTTGTGTGACCCCCTGAGTAGGCCTAGGGGGTCAGGATGTTTCTATCCTGGCCCCTTATTGCATTTCCCACGTTTGTTTCTCTGCTTTCTTGTGCCTTGGTTCTACCGATTCAGAAAAGGGGGTGGTGATGAACAGAGTGCCTGAATTAAGCAGACCACTCTTACCCAGTCCAAAGATCAGGGCTTGATCCATCACCGTTTTTTAGCTCACTGCACCATCCCAGCTCAGAACTTGGCTATATGCAAATTAGTCTGTTACCGGACCCAACAAAGTCTCTGCGTCCATTGGCACATCCGATTGTAGTGTCAGACAGGTGTCCAATACGCATTCTTCGCCGCATAGCAAGCACCTTAATACAGGCATAACACAACTTTGCCACATCGGTCTAAATGAAAGAAACCAAGTCATGTTTGAATCTCGTAGCCGTGCTAGTCCAAGGACTTTAGTTATCCGGTCCCGGTAGCCAATAGCTCGGATTGTTTCTTCCATTATCGCTGGTGTCTTGTCTGTGACGTGGTTTGCCATAGCGAAGTAACAGGATCAAAAATAGGATGCCTGCCACTAGTCCCAAAAGGAGAGGAAGTCCGCCAAAGATGGAATGGACAAAATCAGGAAAAATACCTAGGATGGCTTTGAATGGGGTGAAAGCTCCCGAAAACACTGTCTTAAATACACTTGTGATTCCACTTGTATCAGAAATATTTAAGATTTCGCTCAGTATTTCTGCGAAATGTATGGGGGAATTGGTTGATAACAGTGAATGAATCTCAGCAGTTGTCCTTGCAACTTGGAGATCATACGTTTCTTTTGATGACGTTAACATGGTTGGCATCTGTAGGAGCACTGTCTTCATTCTGCTTAAAGTATCAATTTGAATAGAAGAAATTTTCAAACTGGGCCATAACCTTGCTTCCCTGTCTCGGGCATCGTTTGGTAACAATACTCGTTCACAGCATATGACCTTCGTAGTCACAGTTATGAGATAAGGTTTTTCGGGCAGCAGACTGCAACATCTGCGATCTACAATTAGAATGTAACTCCCGTTCGAGAGTCTCCTAAAGAATGGTTCTATTTGTGTTGCAGGTGTGCCTAGCTGGTGACATGAAAGGTTATTTGAAGTCCCTTCACATGCTCCATGCAAACTAATACCCTGACACAGAAGTGTACCGCTTAGTGACCTTTCACAATTATTGCCACTAAGGAACACACTTTGTCCTTTAATACTAACACATGCGTGTGTATAGGGCAAGTTCCATGTTGACTTAATGTATCCTTTACCCAACCTTTCATACTGGCCTGCCTGTATATATTTTTGGCAGTATTGAAACTGGAAAGTTGTTATCGGAATATTTATTATCCCATGTATTATCCATTCAATGACAGGTCGTTCTGACATTGTCAATGGTAATCTCTCAAGTTTTTCAATGCTCAGAATTGTATAGTCAGCACCCTTCTGTGCCAAACTGATTTGTTTATCAGTAAGGTTAAAGATATTAAATAGTGACGTTGTGTTGATTAAACGCCAAGGCACATAGCCTGAACGCAGATTTTGTAACGTCCAGCCAAGTTGTACAATAGAACGCAATTGGGACTGACCGTGTTGTAACATCAGTAAGTCTTGCGATATTATATCGATTGCTGAAGACACAATACTGTCCAGTGAATATATTCTGGAGGACAGAGTCATTAACCCATTGTCCACAACAGAAAGTGATTTTTCCAAATTAATACGGTCAATTTCCTGTATTTTTTCTGCTGTCTCAATTTGAGTTACTTTCCAGGCTTCATTGTAAGCTGCATATATAGAGGCCGCTATGAAAAGTTTTTGACGCTGTTTGCGTGGTCCCATAATGAAATCACGCAAGTCAGCACCCTCTTGAAGTAAAGTTAGGTGTTGCTTAATTTCTGCCAGTGTGGATGTTTGTAGCCATTGAAGGCAGAGCTTGCCCACACTGTAAGTAGTTACTATCCCTGGATGTTGTCTTTGGGAATATCTAGGGTCTGGCCTGGTCAATTTGAACCCCTGTATTTTGTTCAGGAATCTGTCTTGACAGTTATTTGTGTCTGTGGGCCAGATCAACCATTGTTTCCAATCAGGATGTGTTCTGTTTTGGTTTAAAATATGGTTCACGTCTATCTCAACATCTATAGAGATATTACTGTTCGTTGTTGGCTTTGGAATAGACGGTTTGTTTAAGTCTTTGATTTTGGCTAAGCCAAGACAGGTAGTTTGTTGAATAGTGTCATTCATAAATATAATTTGTTCTGGGATCATACAGGCTCTGAACAATGATTCTATACCTTGTACTTGCCAATCTTTTGTACCCCAAACAGTTTTTGTTTCAATGTTATTGTTCCAGAAATCAAAACCAAATGTATTCATTTGCTCAAAAAATGAATCTGAATATATCAATTTTGTGTTTGTAAGCATGGTCTTCATACCTGTCTTATTCGACAATTTGAAATAAAATGTTTCTGCATTACTTGTGTTAAACCCTGAAAAATATGAATATTTATCATAAAATGTTTTAGAACTACCCTTTGGTGGAGTAGCACAATGTTCCCATTGGTTATAATTTAAAACATTTCTAGGTTGTGCAGATTTATGGAGATAATGGTTACCATAGTGGTTGTAGCAGAACATTTGATCATAATTAGACGAACCCTGCAAATAATCATGTTCTGTAAATTTAGCAGACATTACTAGGTCAGACATCATATCATTTATACTTTCAAAGTCCCAATCATCAGCGAATGCACTTGGTTTTACAAAGTCACTTAACGAGATCTTAAATTGATGTGGATACTTCAGGATTTCAACCGGGCCATAGATTTCATAATTAGTATTGTCCCATGCTACACCGCCTGGTATAGGATTGGCTGTGAAGTTCACTGAAGAAAGTTCTCTTTTCTTGACGTGTGAAGATGTGTGTGGTTTAAGGACCAAGTTGATTTTCTGGCTTGCTGTGTCCATTTTAGCATATTTTCCCTCAATGAAATGTCCCAAGCATAGTACCATGATGAGCCAAAGTATGAGGATAAATGCACCTAATGTCACCCAAATTTCAATCCATGGAGAAGTCAGATAGGTTCCCTTTAGTTGATGAAAAAGTTCCTTTGCTTTGTCTTTAAAAGTTTTTGTTGATGGCTGTACTTCTGGTTCACTTGGATCTTCTGAAACATCATCGAAGTTGATGAAGTAGCCGGATGCCGTTCTGTCAATTGTTCCAATTGCTTCTGGATTACTTTTTGTTTTTGGATTTTGCTTTATTTCATTAGCAAAGTCTGTAGTTACATCATCGTAGGTTGTTGTTCCTTGATGAAAAGTTTTTATTTGGGTTTTAAGAGGTTCAAGTTCCATTGCTTTGTTGCATAGTCCTTGTTGTTTCACTGTAGATTTTCCAAATGTGATCAGTCTTTCAGTTTGAACCTCTGTGGATGTAGCAAACTTTGGTGTTCTGCTACTTCTTGGGAGTCCACTTGGCCTACTATTTGTTATCGGCCACATGATTGTTGTTTAACCAGGTCGATGGATATGACTCGGTTCTCCTTTTTACCAGCAAGGGGCGGTAGTACTACTGATCTTGTCCCGTTGACAGACAAGACAGGAACTGCTTTTCTGTAAGAAGGCCCAAATTGCTTCTTTACCGCGATCTTCTCTCTGACCAGATCCCTGACTTTTGGAATCCAGACAGGCCTTGCTGGGACAGGTGGTTTTTCTTCAGTGGTTGCTGGCTGCTGTTTCAACTTTATGTTGCTCAGGTCTTTTCTTGTTTCATTTAAGTCCTGTAAAATAGCCAAGCGATCTTTGATATCAAAGCATTTTTCTTTAACCACTGAAGTCTGACTATCTAAGTCCTGGATTAACATTCCAGTCCCAAACAATAGTTCGTACGGACTGAGTCCTTTCAGAGAATTTCTTGGCAGGTTATTTAGACTACGTTGGACACTTATTAAATGTTTTACCCACCCAACTCCTGAACCTAATATCTTTGCTGTTATAGATTGCTTTATGCCTTGGTTTTTTCTTTACACCATCCCGTTTCCCTCAGGAAGGAAGTGAGAAGAGTCACGCAATGCAATGTTCATTCTGGCCAGTCACCCCCCATAAGCTGTTTTTAGAGCTAAAGGAAAGATTTTGGTCAGAACGTAACATGCTTCTAGCGTATATACCATTCTAGACTCGCAAATCTTTGTATAACAGTTCCGACGTCAGCCGAAAGTTGGGGTCTACATTATAAGGGAAGATAGTCTCTACATGTTAATACGACGCATTATTCATACTGTGTTTTTATTATTTTTTTGTTGATTTGATACATTCTGGAGTGAAACGCCATGGTAGTAAACCGTTTCTCTCGCCACTGCGATCTCTGTTGCACTCTGGGCAGTTTTTTACAAAAATGTGATGATGCAGGCTCATGCCTGGCCACCAGTACACTGATTGTAATTCTTCCAGAGAATCTTTTAGCTTAAGGTGTCTGAGACCCTCACCCATATGTGCGTCTGCTATTAACAAGCCTCTCCTGTCCGTGTTTGGAATTACTCTATCCCCCACTCCAGGGATTCGAGCAAAAGGGACTGAGTTTTCATCGATTATGTATGTATAATTGAGTGGGTAATTGATCGGTAGCGCTGAGCAGTCGCCTTTTGATGACGTTGTCACTGCCAGCACAGTTTCTCCGTCAATGTATTTTACTGTATGCTTTTTTGTAGCTACGGAAGCCGATTTAGTTGCTACCGCTGTGGCTGTCTCAGCCAATGAATTCCTTGCAACGTGAACGCCATCACGCTGATGACTCAGTGAATGTATCACGTGAGTTTTTGGTAGTTCTTTCTGTAAAAGAACTACTTGTTCCCAAAGCACTTTTTGCTTTATTGTTGCACCTGTGTCATCTTTGTAACCGTTTTGAATCCATTTCTGTAAATCGTTATTGTATGATTTGACGCAGTAATACGAATCGCACACTATAAGTGTCGGGAATTCGCGATCGGCATTATCTAGCGCCATTTTTAACGCTATTATTTCAGTTTGTTGTTCTGAATTATTTTCTACTGAGTGTGTTTTTGTAAGTAGAGGTCTTAATTTACCTCCGCGCCACACTTCTTTTACAATTTCGCATGTGGCGTTGTAAGCCAGCTCTCCCCAAACTGAGGGTTGAGCATGACCGTCTGTATATATTACACAGGCGTACTGTCGTAAAGGCAGAATGTCGATTGGCAGAGGGTATTCTCTCTCATAGTCTAGATATTTTAATTCTTTCATTTCCGGGTCAAAATAGTGTTTTACTTTGTCTGTAGCAACAGAATTTACCCATTGTATCCATTCTGGATTCAGTGCCGTTGTCAGTAAATTACATGGTGTTGTTAATGCCTCAAAAGCTGATTCTACTGTTCTGACTGTAACCTGTCTACCGTCGGCTTGGTATTTTTCTTTTGCTACAGCTGTTTGAACCGCATGAACAATGTTTTCCTTAATGCTGAACCTTTTTCCAGCTTCTGTGTACAAATGTGATTTGTATGCTATTGGTACCTTCTCTCCCTCATTAGAGGTCAGGTATGTGAATCCGCATCTTCCTGGGATGACTCGAATCACAAGGTTGCGTGTGTTGTCACGTGTTTGTAATTTGGTTTTAACTAACATATCTGTTTGTAAAGATCTCAAAATTTCTGTGTGTTTTTGAGTCCAATTGATTCTTTTAAAATCTGGTTTTATAAGATCATAGAGAGGTTTAACTCTCTCTGCATAATTAATAATGTAAGTTCTTCCGAAATTCAGGAAACCTAGAATTGATTTTAAGTTTTTTAGTGTTCTAGGTGCTTGGATTACAGCACATTTCTCTAGGAAATTGTCAGCCAGGCTTTTGCCTTCACTTGATAGTTCATATCCTAAAAACAGGACAGTAAGATGGGCAATTCTTGACTTTTTAAAGTTGAATTTGTAACCCTCTGCTGCGAACCCAAGTATTATGGCGTTCACTCTCTTCAAGTGAGTATCCAAGTCATCATCTGTTAGATAGATGTCATCGACATAAGATAATGCCTCATCATCATATATTTGTAGTAACTCTGTTACTCTTGCTGAGAATAATCCTGGGCTGTTTTTAAACCCCTGGGGCAAACGACAGAATTTTTTTTGCGCGCCATTTATTGAGAACGCGGTCAAATATCTGCTCTCTGGTGCTATATTTTGACAGAAGAATCCATTAGAGATGTCTAATGTTGTTTTGTATTTTTTGCGCACTATGTTATTCATTAGTGCAGCACTATGCGAGTTTTGTACTGCAAAGGTTTTGCAACATGAGTTAAGGTGTCTGTAGTCCAAAACAAGACGATATGAATTGTCTGGTTTGGAGACAGGAAACAAAGGATTATTCATTTGTGAGGTGCAAGTTTCAATCACCCCCTGGTATTCAAGTTGATCTAGGATCTCTTTTACCCGTTTATTTGCTTCTTGCTTAATTGGGTACTGCCTCTGAGCAGTAGGTTGTGATTTTAACTGGATTTTGTGAGGAGGAGAGTCCTCATCCCATCCCACATGGTTTTTATATAATGCAGGAGCTTGGGCTACTGCCCACTTTCTTGCAAGTGTATATTTTTTATGAATTGGAATATGATTTGAGAAGGCAGGCATAATTATTTCTTCGCCATGAGGGCACTCCCTGACAAACTCTGGTGGCCAGTCTCTTTCAGCTAGAAGGATGTCATTGCCCTTGGGGAGATTATCCCAAAAGAGACCCCTTATTTTCCTAGTCTTATCCCCTTCTATACGCAATGTTATTTCATATATTTTATGAGGTTGCTAACTCTGGTATCTGCAGTTTCCACCTGAATGTATTCATTCGTGTCCACTGTCTCCAGATGATTCATAAGGATCTTGCGAGCTATGCTCACTTCTGCTGCGCTGTCTAGCATTGTCTGAGCCCATTCTCCGTTTTTCAGCTGTGTCCTCAGTATTCTCGGCATGGTTGATTACTTTAATACTGGCTACCTTCTTTTTTGGAAACTGTAATTTTTTTATTTTGATGAGCAGGTTCATTGTCTTTGGACTTGACGTGCTCTTCCCTGTGTTCTGATCGTCCTCTTCTTTCCGATTTCTGCAAGGCAGTCTGAAAAGATTGAGAGGGACGTGTATCAATATCTTGATATCTATCAGGTTTCTTCAGATTATCCCTATTTCTAAGGTTGTATTTTTTCTCAGAGGGCTCCCTCTGGGGAGACTTGTGTCCTTGGTCCGGAGATCTTTCTCTCCACCGAGGAGACCTTCCTCTGGACTGGAATCTTTTTTCTTTAGGAGTGGATTGTTTATTTCCATCCCAGCTCTTTTTTTGAGTGTTTAGATTATTTTTAATAAATACTTTTTCAGGTTTTTCAATAAGTTGGGGTTTCACCGGTTTTCCACCCAAACTATCTCTTCCTAGTTCTTCATAGGATTTTTCTATGATTCTGGCAATTTCAAATGGTTGGTCTGCTATATCTGTCTCTTTCAACCTCTGGCGGATCGCCACAATTGCTGCTTCTCCCTTTATATTTGCTAATAATATTGCCGAGACCTGCTTGAAGTCTTTTAGTAATTTCATACCAAGAGTTAAGGCAGGTTCTGGACCGTATTCATCTTGAATTTGTTTTAGCACATCTGGTATTACAGACATGGATGGAACACCATGTGTTTTTGTGTAAATGGAAGCAAAGACTGTACCCCAAGTGTCACAGTCCTCCACATGTGGTGCGATTCCCATTGGAAGACAGATAGTCAGAATCCTGTGTTTCTCAACCGGGGTGGTATCTGGAAATACCGCCTCTATTTGAGTGATTTTTTGTGCTAACCAGGATGGAATTTGTTCCCGTTTTGCGGGTACTTTACCTAGACAGGACTGTATGTTCTGTGATGTAATTTTATTTGTGTTCCCCTGGTGAGGGATCAGCTGTGGAATTTTAATAGCTGGTTGGACTGTTGAAGTCCGCATTACATATTGGACTAATTGTCTATGTATTTTAATTAATTGTTTTAGCTGTGCTAAAAGTTCTGGTGCAGACATTTCTTCAATGTCTGGATGTGGTGTGTATCCGGCTAGGACCGGCCACGTTGCTCCTGGTTCACCTAGTGGACCGAGCCTGGTGATGTGATTATTATGTTTTAGGGCGCCATTAAACCAGAGCAGGTGCTCTTGGTATTTGAGTGGTATTTCCACCTCCTCGAAAGGAGTGTACTCATTAGGAGGTTCCTTTATTTTGTAATAGTGGAAGTCCTTTGTTACAGCGTTTGCTGCTGGAAAGTTTATCCATGAATAGAATACCTCTGTCTGCCGATATTCGTGTGCCTCAATTACGAATATGACTGTACCACCTCTCGGTGTCAGCCCATTTTCTATAAGTTTTAAAGTTATAGATTTCCTTATGTTAACCGGGATGAGTATTGCCTCCGGGTCTTGCTGTAGGAGACTATTGTCAGCCGCTAGGAGTTGAGCTGCTATTCTAGCTGTCTCCCTTTCTTCTTCAGCTTGTGACATTCTAATGTCAAGAAAGTTATTTTATTTATTTGCAGATCAGGTTTCTATGGAAACAAAGATTAGATGCACAATATTTTGTAACAGTGTATCCTTCAACGTTGAATAAACCAAGAACCATACATAGGAGTCTCCTCCTACTAAGTTTGGCGGATTTAACCTTTCACCCACTCCAGATGTCTTTGGAGTATTATGGGGAAAAGGGGTCTGTGTGAAAAAGCACGACTGAGTTACTCTAATGTCTTACGTTAGATTTATCGCCTATCCAAACCGTTGGGCGCCATGTAGTGTAGTTCCTATTATCCCAATAGGCTCTGCGCATTGGAATAATATCTTCAATAGTATAGACGTAGGACAGAGGTTAACTAGGTCTTCTACTGTCGATATTAGACTTAAAGTTTAATCTTTGCCAGCTAGCTCAGAGTTCACTAGAAACTTTCTTGAATAGACAAGGAGGAGTTTAACCTCCCTGGATAGACAAGAAGGGATTTAGTTTCTGACAACCATAGAACATGACAACTTTGCTCTCCCCTAATCAAGAGTGTATCTCTAGAGTCGTGTGAAAACAAAAGACAACTTATTTTACTCAGTCAGTTCAGTGCATTCTTAGTTTCACCAGATTGTAGAGAAAAGGAAGAGACGGGCGTGTTCAATAAAAAGATGTTATTTATTGATCAGTCTCTTTTCTCATACAAGAGAAATGAATCGCTATTATTGCAATACTTATAGTTAAGTAAAGTGCATACAGTAATAACAGAATTATAAAATAATACTGTAAAAGCATTGATATGGTTTCTTAGCCATATGATACTTAAAATGGATAAAATAGATACATACATATATACATTGACTAATCGTACTCAACTGGTGCTTCTAACTACGCCTACCCCAATGTACCTGACCTAAGCCTAATACGTGGGCCGGAGTAGATAAGTAGCAGTTTAAGTTAAGTTTGTTTTGCCAAGAGTCTGCTTCAAGAATTCTCTACAAAGGGTTATTCAGTTCAGTACCTGGGATTTAGAAGGCTGGAGGGTTGGTATCTCTATCTCAGGGCTTGATATTCCAGCTGCCTGCGAGGGCGGCTTGGAAGCGCCGGAGCTGGATTTCTCGGCAGGAGAAAAGGCAGCGTCTCTCTCTCAGCGCTTCAGAAAGGAGGGGCAGCGTGTGTGGGCTTCGCGGTCAGCTGGGCTCCTCGGCAAGTCTCGCTGCTCCAATCTTGTCACCACCTCGTGTGTTTGCTTAAGGCAATGTTGGTATTATTTATACCTGAAAGGTGCTGAGATTGACGTAAGGATGGACATAAATACGTCAATAAGGATGTCATACGAACTGATCGTTCGCACATTCTTTACTGAAGTTCTCGGTTAAATCAAAACAATGGCTGTGGGGATTTCCCAGGTCGTGGTAGGTTTGATTTGTTTTGAGAACACCGTATGCCTATTAGGGGGCTGGAGAAATAGTGCTTGCCTAATGAGATGGCATGCGCTATGACCTAATCAGATAACGGGCTTCTGTGCCGTTGTTTGGCTAATCAGATAACGGGTTTCTGTGCAGTTCAATGGCTGCTAGTTAATTATTAACCAGACAAGGGTCAGAAATAGGGTCAGAAATAGGGGGATCGATACAGTACCCATAGTAAATACATCGCACTAGTTTCCATAGGAAATCCGCAACATTCTATTGGGAATAACTTTGGCGCCGGTGGACAAATTTTCGCAAATTTCTCAAAGTAGATGGCCCGCTCCGCTCTGCTCCTTCCCTGAAACTTTGGGGGGGATTCGTCAAGCGGGGGCCGAGATAAAAGGGGATCCCAAAACGTGTTTTCTCCATGTTAATTTCCATAGGGCGGTTGGACTCACTTTTAGCCCGAACGACTGAATGGATTTCCACCAAACTTGGCAAAATTGTAGGGACTGGTAGCTCGATGTGCCTTTGCTATTTCTCAAGATGTGTGCTCCAGTGGATTTTGAGTAATTTAGGTTAAAAAAATATATATATCTATGAGCGCGCCCCGGTACGCGCACCAGGGCGCGTTCCAGCGCGCTACGCGAGTACGCGAGCGGAAAGCTGATTGGCTCTCGGGTGTCTGTCAACATTCCAAACAGTCCGGAGCGGCCGCCATCTTGTGTCTCGGTAGGATCGAGACACAAGATGTGGCAAAAACAAAGGGGGAAATGACCAAAAGGGGGCAGGGTAGACCCCCCTGACCCCATAGGTTTGATGTGGGGCCATAAAAGGGCTTCGCGGGGCAAAAAAAAAGTATTTTGTTTTCGATTTTCGCGGAGGGGGGAGCGTACTGGTGCACGTACCCTAGAGAAAAAAGAATGACAGAGTTTTTAAAAAATGTAGCATTTTTTTATAAATTAGAGGTGTTTTTTTAATTCTTTTTGTTGCTTTATATTTTTTTTATTGTTTTTTTGAACATTTTTTACTTTTTTTGGCTTTTATGAAGAATTTTATATTTTTTTTGTATTTTTTTATGGGGACAAACAAAAAACAGGGAATTGTAAACGGCTCAACTGGAGCAAAAAAACAGGAAAAAATTAAGGCTTCTTTGGGCACTCATGGTTGTCTCCAGCACAGTTTATAAGTTTGATACTCTGCTCCCCATAAGAAATTAAAGTCCCACAAAATATACAAGTAATCTTGTAATCTCCAAACTTGCGTTGGATGTTTGGGACCATCGCTCTAGTTTCTGGACCCGATGGAGTGGGTTGTTTGGAAGTGCTCGGAGAAGATTGGGGAGGGTTTCTGGTCAGTTCCCTGACCTCTACTGCAGAATAGTTATTGGGGTGCTTTCGTTGCATGTGACGTTGCATGTGACGAATCATTGTGTGATTCCCAAATGAATATTTTTTTGCAGGGTTCCCCCTGGATAGTACAGCGCCACAGATGAGACAGGTCACCTTTGCAGCATTTACTTTTTTGGCATCCCTTGGGATTTTAAAAAACTCCCATATAAAGTGCTCCCTAGGTTTATATGGGGGATTGTCTTTAGGCAGGAACTGCCTTCTCTCCTCCTCCTCCTCCTCCTCCTCCTCCTCCTCCTCTTCTTCTTCACCACCAATGTGGTGTTGTGGTGGTCCTTGTGGTGGTGGTGGTGGTGATGCAGATGCTCCAGCTGCTGCTGCTACTGTAGCCATTTCGCTATCAATAGAAGCAGGTCTTCCTCACTCAAAGAACAAAGTGAGAATGAGGAAAAAAGGTGGGGTCTTTCATCATTTGGAAAACAAAACTGTTCTGAACCAATGAAAAGTGTTATTTTCAGGTCACATGACCCGGGCTTTCATCATTTGGAAACCAAAACTGTTCTAAACCAATGAAAAGTGCTATTTTCAGGTCACACTTGTTATAGTTAGCTGGACAGTTCACTCATACAAAACCATTGAAATGCCCCTGTTATAGTTAGTTCAGCTAACTATAACTCGCACGCCCGCTATCCATTGCTGATGACGCACATATTACATCACTATTGACATGGTCAGTGACATCACTGATGACATCACTGATGACATCACTGATGACATCGCTAATGACATCATCCAGTGAATGTGTGTTTTTCTGAAAATTAAATATGTTTTATATATGTATATCTCAAGGTCGATGGAAGAATAAATGGGTTTATAAGTGTCTACATGGATGATTTTTTAATGAAAAATTGATTGTATAACTGACTGATTAAGTGTATCTTAGTGGCTACATGGGTTGGGACTAATGTTTAAATATATAAATATCTGTATCAGTCTCTCACTTAGTGTATAAGTGGCTGCATGGGACGGTGAGTAGCTACATGAGTGTCTATATGGGTTATTACTTGGTTTTTTGAGTATCAGCATGAGTGTCTAAGTGTCTGTATGGTTCAGTGGGGGTATTACTTAGTGCATACATGCCTGAATGAGTGATTCACTATTTGTATGTGTTGAAGACAGTATGGGGTCCATTAGGATGTCAGGCGGTGGCACCACCGCGGTGGTGGCGGGGCGGAAAAACAGCTTTTTCCGCCCCCGAGCAGCAGTACTCACGTCCGCCACATTAGGATAGCAAAACATAGGTAATTTCCCGTCCACTGCGGAGCGACGCAGAGGTACTCACGTCCACCACATTAGGATAGCAAAACATAGGTAATTTCCCGTCCGCCGCGGAGCGACGCCCACCGCCATCAAAGTGCGCCAGCCACCGCGACGGCGGGAGCCAATCGAGACCCACCGCCGTGCAGAATGACGTCCGCCCCGCTCGACAAATTAGGGTGGCCCAAACAAGCAGACGCACTGCAGCGGAGACACCACCCAGATTGAGCAGGCGGAAAGTCCACAGGGGAGCACGATCGCCGAGACCCGGTCATGAACGCCATGGACCCAGCCCTCCATATGCATCCGGTGATGTACCTGCTACAACACTATCATCAGATGGGCCGCCGCGGACGATGCCGCAGGTACGCAACTCCACAAATGCAACACACAACACACATGCCGACAGAGGGCCCAACCACCACACAGACACCCTGCTGGGGGACACAACACATCCACACGGGCACCCACACATTGCCCACCTGACAACAAGGCACCCCTCGGTATCCGGAACACACGTCGTCCGCCAACCAGCAGCAACGTCCCGGTCACGTCACCGCGGCGGTCAACACATGCGCACTATGCAGAAGGCAGGGCCACTCCAAGGCATGGGCAGGGCACAAACACCATAAGGACACACCACCCCCAACCACACATCAACACACCCCAACAAGTCACAGGCCAGGTGCCCATCCGGTGCACCCCCATGCACACCAACAAGCACTGCAACAACAAGCACAATATACACTCTCTGCACCACACAACACACAACCAGGGAGACAGCCACTGCAGGAGTGGCTGACACAGAACACACAACACCAGTGCCACACACACTGAAGGCTCACAATCCCTCCCATCACATACACACACAAACAAACACACACCCTGGGTGTAGCCACAAACACAACACACACACAGGGATGCCTCAACAGATGCCTGCACAAGAACAGCACACAAGCACTACAGGAACACATACTGAACTCCAACAGAAACAGACATACCCTGTCAGCCAAAATAGGGAAAAGCAACGGGAGCACAAACACAACAGGAGTAAACAACAACATCAGTCAGGAACAAAACACACACACACCATAAGACAAATCACACAAGAAGTGCATCTGGACAAAAACACACTGCCACATCAAAATCGCCAACAGATGCACATGAAACCCCAATCAACAAACACCACAAGACATCAGGGGATGCACAACAGGCAATGCCAAGGCCACATACACACAGCACTGCATGCACAACAAGCAGTGTGTGCACAACAAGCACAACAGCCACACACAGACATGATTGACACAACCGCATCACACACACCACAAATCAGCACTGCACAAATGCAACAGAACACCCAGGAACTGAAGCAATACCACATCCAACATCCACACATCCAACACAACAACTACACATGCACCACTCTGGGATACAAGAGCCCAGCCACCTCCACCAGAGCACTGGCCAGCACACACAGCTGAAGTGCACATGACCACCACAGAATGACCAATAGCACAGGGACAGCACACATAAACCATTGGGGAAATGTCCAGAGTGGAATAACACTTATGGCCCAAGAACTGCACCACAAAGCACAAGCCCACAAATGAAGTGATGTGGATGCACACACACATGGAAACCAAAGGGACAGCTGACATCAAAGTGAAACAGCCTGCATGTCAGTAGCAGACATGTAAGGGGTGTGCCACACACAAATAGAGGGACGGAACACCCATAATGGCCAGGCACAAGTGGCACACATAGGGGATGGCCTAAAACCACACACACCATTTCATACAGGAGTCGAAAAACCACCATGTGCCTGCAATCCATGACAAACACAAACACAATGCCAGTGTGGTGCAGCAGGGCCACACAGTCTACCCCAAAACAGCTAAGACACATTGAGGATCAATCAAACACAACACTGATGTGCAACTCACACATTTTGCACACTTCAAACTTACAAACACAACAAGGAGAAGTCACACACAACACCATGGACATACCAACACACAGCACAGTGCACTACAAACAGCTCACACAAGTGCAGACAATCCTCTACACAGGGCAAGACAAAACAAACAACAGGAATACAACTCCTGGGTGACACATGTGTGTCCCACACAATACAGGGGCACACATACATCCACTACAACTGACACCCTTCACACTGCACACCTCTGCTACACTCAAGACCATGCATCTCATGTAGGCCATGGTACCCGGACCAAGGGCCAACACAAGATGACCATACACATACAAGGCTGGGCACACAGAAAGGAATCCACACACATACTTCACGAAATATCCCAGCCAGCTTCTAAACATTTGCACAGCATCACACCCTGTGCTGGCAGTGTCTCGCAACCTGACATGTGAACAGGGTAGGCAACAATAGCAAATCACTAACAAGATAACTGCATGGCAGGTAACATAGCCATGACAGATTACACTATTTGCAGGGTCAGAATGGACTGAAGACCCTGTCTCCCCTGTCAAAAAATCTAATCCCTGCAAAGAGCCTTGCAATGTTGAAGTGATACATAGAGCATGGTGCACAGGCAATCAAATGCGAACAGAAACAGAACTTTAATCAGCAAGGACACTGACAAAACACACAACAGAAGTAACTGTATTTATTCACATATTGCACAGTTGTAGCGGTAAAACAATAGTACACAACAGCAAGGCACAAAATTATGTACAAATGCTAGATACCATGCACAGGTGAAACACAAACAGGAAGGCCAGTGTCCATAGCACAGGGCAGAGGCCAACACAGCAGAGCAACAGGGCCAGTGTCCATGGCAGGTGAGACAGCAAGTACATGAGAGGCTGCACAGGGGAGAGTACAGCACAGCAACTGGGTCAGTGTCCATAGCACAGCAGAGCAACCGGGTCAGTGTCCATGGCAGGTGAGACAGCAAGTACATGAGAGGCTGCACAGGGGAGAGTACAGCACAGCAGAGCAACCTGGTCAGTGTCCATGGCAGGTGAGACAGCAAGTAGATGAGAGACTGCACAGGGGCGAGCTCAGCACAGCACAGCAACCGGGTCAGTGTCCATGGCAGGTGAGACAGCAAGTATATAAGAGGGTGCACAGGGGAGAGTACAGCACAGCAGAGCAACCGGGTCTGTGTCCATAGCACAGGGGAGAGTACAGCACAGCTGAGCAACCAGGTCAGTGTCCATGGCAGGTGAGACAGCAAGTACATGAGAGGCTGCACAGGGGAGAGTTCAGCACAGCACAGCACAGCAACCGGGTCAGTGTCCATGGCAGGTGAAACAGCAAGTACATGAGAGGCTGCACAGGGGAGAGTACAGCACAGCACAGCAACTGGGTCAGTGTCCATAGCACAGGGGAGAGTACAGCACAGCAGAGCAACAGGGCCAGCAACACACCCTTGTTCCAAACAATGTTGAGGACTAGCACACCTGTATGAGGCACAGGCATATGAGGGTGATGTCAACTTACTCCTGGCTGTCATGCGGACTTGTACCTGGCTGTGTGTCGGGGACAGCAGGCCCACTTGACTGTGGTGACAGAGCCCCAGTTGCTGTGTGGCTAACAGTGGCTTGGCAAGCTGGAGGGCTGTGTGGACCAGGTGGCATAGTGGCACGTGGAGGTGGAGTCATGCAGACCTCTGACACAGTGTGAGTGGGAGAGGTTGGAGGGGTGCCCTTCCACTTTTTGGGAATATGAAATGGCTTCCCTGTCTTAGGGTTGATGGGAAGTGGTGATGACACAACAGGCACACACCCCAACTGTCCCACATCAGGGGCAGACACTGGCACAACCTCTGGAGATGTGCTGGATCCCGTGGAACGCTTGGTCTGGCTACGTCTCTGGACCACCTTACCTTCTTTGCCAGGTGTACCCCCTACCGTGCCCTCCTTTGCCTTCTTGCCTGGGGTGGTCTCTACAGTGCCCTCCTTTGCCTTCTTGCCAGGTTTACCCCATACAGTGCAATCCTTTGCCTTCCTGCCAGTGATGGTCTCTACAGTGCCCTCCTTTGCCTTCTTGCCAGGTGTACCCCCTACAGTGCCCTCCTTTGCCTTCTTGCCAGGGGTGGTCTCTACAGTGCCCTCCTCCACCTGCATCAATGGACGTGGAATTGGGGTAGATGTTTTGGGTGGATGTGTCCCTGTGCTCTTCCTAGGTGTACCCATGACATGCAACACCTCCTCAGTGGGCACAGACACTACATGGGTAGGTTTGTGTGATGTATTACGAACAGGAGAGTCTGTTGCTGGTGATGCCTCTGCCGCATGCGAGCCTGATGTCTGCCTCATTGCTCTTCTGGCCTTGCTCTTCCCTGACTGGCTCTTGTCTGTGCATTCTGGGGTGGCCATGCTCTTCAGTGAGGATGCTGTCTGTGGGCGTGAGTGTTTGGGTTGTGTTTGTTGTGTGCTCCTTGTGCTGTACCTTTTCGATGACGCAGGCGAACCGTGCACACTGTCATCTGATGTGGCCACTGACTGGGGGGTGGACAAAGGCACCTGAGCTGCAATGAGAGCATGTGCCTGTTGAAGGGCTGACGTGACTGTGGAAGACAATGTCTGCACTGTACGGTGTAGCCCACCCACGTCAGAGAGTATGCCCTCCATGTATACAATCACCTGGCCTAATTTCTTGTCACGGTCACTGAAGGCATTGAGGAGGGCGGTCTGGCCCACACAAAGCTGGCGCAGGAGCTCAACAGACTCTGCACTGAGGGCAGCAGGGGGGACAGGTGCAGGGGCAGCTGTGCCAGGTGTGAATGTGACTCATCCCCTCTTAGTAACACGTATACGGGTAGCACCAGAGGAAGTGGATGGGTGGCTAGGCACTGGCCGCTGGGTGGTAGATGATGATGCAGACTCCCCATCCCCTGTGCCTGCCAACATGGATGCATCCCCGCTGGCATCAGATGATGTGGTACTCTGTGTCTCTGCCACGGATTCCTCCTGCATACTTCTGTCCCCCTCAGATGCACTGGTGGGCTCTGTGTCACTGGCCTCCGGTGCAGCTGTAGTGCCACTCTCGCCACCACTGGTTTCTGGCTCATGCTCCTCCGTGGTCTCTTGCGAATCTGCATGAGAGAGAGATACAGGGTTGTGTAAGTGTCATCATCTGGTCACACGAATTACAAGCAATGCAGTACAGGAGAGGCCCAAATCTACATGGTAACCACCACACCCTGCAATCACTGTGCAGCAACACACAACATAGACCACAACAGTGCCTGTAACGCAGAAAAAATGCCATGATTGAGCCATGTTGATGCCACACAGCACTACACCCTGCCCGTAGATGGAGTGCCCACCCCCAACTTGCCCTGCCCTAGGGACATGATGTGGCTACAACACTTATTACCAATGACAGACCTTCAGGGAACAGGAGGGGACAGCACACATACCTATTAGGTCATTTCAGTCCACAATGCCAAGTAGGCCATAGCAAGCACCATGTGGTAACCTGGGGCACATTGTTGTCAGAGGTGTGGGCCTCAACGATCATGGTGCATGCAAAGTAGGCATACATGAAGTCACACTCATAAAGTTGACACTGCAGTTCACCCCATTATGGATTCCCCACACTATCCCAATGAAGAATGACCATGTGGAGCCTAACCCATCTGGCAATGCGAAAGTACAGCAGGGAGTTTCAGCTCAGTAAGGCCAGGGTGGGCCAATGCCTGATACTACCACACCAGCCACTCAGATTACACAGCACATCACAATAACGCACGCACATCACATGGGTCACCAGTGCCACAGGCCCTGTACACATGCATCCACTCTCAGCAAAAGTCAGCCTCCCCAGATACTCACCACACCTGCCTTGCTGCCGATGCTCCCTCAGACGTGCATCCAGGTCTGGATGAGTCACTACCAAGATGCGGCCCATCAGTGGAGTCATGCTGCTCCGTGCCAAACGCCCTGGTCGTGGTAGCAACCCCAAGCTCATCTCTGCCACTTGCTTTGCCAGCCGGCTGATGTCGTCCCACCTCTTGTGACAGTGGGTGCGTCGTCTGTTGGAAACCCCCAGGGCTCGCACCTTTTCTGCAATGGCCCTCCACAGGGCCTTACGCTGGTGTACCTTGAGCTGCAGGTATGAGAGAAAAGATGGGTAAATGTCCAGTTACGCATTGTCAGTTACCAACATCTATCAGTACATTAGCAAGACACAGACTCAGGACTAATTGTAACCTCCCTCCCTCCAAAATTGGGGGACCCCTCACAAGGGCACTCTGCATGGCCAAAACATATGTGATTGCATGCACACATTGGGGCGAATAGGCTCCGTGGAATTCTCACAAATGCATGATGCCTCAACACAATATGCATCGACAGAAGTGTGTAAGTCTGAAGTAATCCAGGGCACAGATGAGGCATATCTACTATTCAGTGTGAAGGTACTGGAGAAAGGAGCATGTAAGTCTGGTGATTTTTAATCGTTTGGGTGGGTAGGCACTGAACCTGCTCCCTGGGTCACACTGACTACAGGTGCACACAGAAATATTCACACATGCAAATACTGTCCTGGCACCTACATGGCTATCACCCGTTGGCTCTGTATGTCTGACAATGTAACACACACCACTCACACATACAAGTCTAGGCATGGAAAAGAGTGACATTGGGACACACACACTCCCTTGCCCTGGCGACAGTTTGCTTGTCAGTGTTTCACACAACCCCACACCCTCAGGCATATACTGCAGCTGCACAACTAAACCTCTGACACCCCCTTGCCCTACAGCTACCTTCATGGTGACTTACCACTACATTGGGACCACCAAACAGCCTTGGGTACTGTGCCAGCACCTCGTCCACAAGGACCTCCAGCTCCTCACTTGTGAATGGACTGGCATGGATCTTCTCTGTCCTTGCCATCCCTGTGGGCATAGAACACCTGTGGTGGAAGTGAGTGGTGAGGGGTCCCAGGCAGCAGCAGGAGAGGGTCCCAGGCAGCAGCAGGAGAGGGTCCCAGGCAGCAGCGGGAGAGGGTCCCAGGCAGCAGCAGGAGAGGGTCTCAGGCAGCAGCAGGACAGTGCCTGACTGAATTTATAAGTGCTTGACTTTTAGTGCAGTGAATTAATTAGCACAAACTGCTGAATGGGTCACTAAAATAGTGCAACAGCAGTGACAGAGTACTTGGTGGAAGTGTAAGGATACAGACTAGGGAATTGAAGGTGTCAAAGACAAGTGTTCAGGTAGATAGAAGACTACAAGCATAGTGCATAGCGGTTTGAAGCAGTTTATGCTCCAAGGCCTACTTCGCTGCTTGAATACTAGGGTACTGACTGAATGATTACAGTTCTGCAAGGTTAGTGCCTGTCTGAATTTGTAAGTGCTTGAGTTTTAGAGCAGTGAATGGATTAGCACAAAATGCAGAATGGCTCACTACAATATTGCAACTGCAGTGACAGAGTGCTTGGTGGAATTGCAAGGATACAGAATAGGGAATTAAAGGTATAAAAGACAAGTAAGCAGGTAGATACAAGACTACAAGCATAGTGCATAGCGGTTTGAAGCAGTTCATGCTCTAAGGCCTACTTTGCTGCATGAGTACTTGGGTACTGACTGAGTGATTACAGTTCTGCAAGGACAGTCCCTGACTGAATTTATAAGTGCCTCAGTTTTAGGGCAGTGAATGGATTACCACAACTGCTGAATAGGTCACTACAATAGTGCTACAGCAGTGACAGACTGCTTGGTGGAATTGAAGGTATAAAAGACAAGTGTGCAGGTAGATAGAAGACTACAGGCATAGTGTATAGAGGTTTGAAGCAGTTCATGCCCTAAGTCCTACTTTGCTGCATGTGTACTTGGGTACTGACTGAGTGATTAAAGTTTGGCGAGGACAGTGCCTGACTGAATTTATAGGTACTTGAGTTTTAGTGCAGTAAATGGATTAGCACAAACTGCTGAATGGGTCACTACAACAGTGCAACAGCAGTGACAGAGTACTTGGTGGAAGTGTAAGGATACAGACTAGGGAATTGAAGGTGTAAAAGACAAGTGTTCAGGTAGATAGAAGACTACAAGCATAGTGCATAGCGGTTTGAAGCAGTTCATGCCCTAAGGCCTACTTCGCTGCATGAGTACTTGGGTACTGACTGAATGATTACAGTTCTGCAAGGACAGTGCCTGACTGAATTTATAAGTGCCCTGAGTTTTAGTGCAGTGAATGGATTAGCACAAACTGCTGAATGGGTCACTACAATAGTGCCACAGCAGTGACAGACTGCTTGGTGGAATTGAAGGTATAAAAGACAAGTGTGCAGGTAGATATTAGACTACAAGCATAGTACATAGCGGTTTGAAGCAGTTCATGCCCTAAGTCCTACTTTCCTGCATGAATACTTTGTTACTGACTGAGTGATTACAGTTCTGCAAGGACAGCGCCTGACTGAAGTTATAAGTGCTTGAGTTTTAGTGCAGTGAATGGATTAGCACAAACTGCCAAAGGCTCACTACAATCGTGCAACAGTAGTGACAGAGTGCTTTGTGGAAGTGTAAGGATACAAACTAGGGAACTGAAGGTATAATAGACAAGTGTGCAGGTAGATAGAAGACTAGAAGCATAGTTCATAGCGGTTTGAAGCAGTTCATGCCGTGAGGCCTACTTCGCTGCATGAGTACTTAGGTACTGACTGAATGATTACAGTTCTGCAGGGACAGTGCCTGACTGAATTTATAAGTGCTTGAGTTTTAGTGCAGTGAATGGATTATCACAAACTGCTGAATGGGTCACTACAATAGGGCAACAGTAGTGACAGAGAGCTTGGTGGAAGTGGAAGAATACAGACTAGGAATTGAAGGTGTAAAAGACAAGTGTTCAGGTAGATAGAAAATTACAAGCATAGTGCATAGCGGTTTGAAGCAGTTCATGCCCTAAGGCCTACTTTTCTGCATGAGTACTTGGGTACTGACTCAATGATTACAGTTCTGCAAGGACAGTGCATGACTGAATTTATAAGTGCTTGAGTTTTAGTTCAGTGAAAGGATTAGCACAAACTGCTGAATGGGTCACTGCAATCGTGCAACAGCAGTGACAGAGTGCTTGGTGCATGTGTAAGGATACAGACTAGGGAACTGAAGGTATAATAGACAAGTGTGCAGGTAGATAGAAGACCAGAAGCATAGTGCATAGTGGTGTGAAGCATTTCATGCCCTAAGGCCTACTTCGCTGCATGAGTACTTGGGTACTGACTGACTGATTACAGTTCTGCAAGGACAGTGACTGACTGAATTCATAAGTATTTAGTGCAGTGAATGGATTAGCACAAACTGCTGAATGGGTCACTGCAATAGTGCAACAGCAGTGACAGAGTGCTTGGTGCATGTGTAAGGATACAGACTAGGGAACTGAAGGTATAATAGACAAGTGTGCAGGTAGATAGAAGACTACACGCATAGGGGCATAGCGGTTTAAAGCAGTTCATGCCCTAAGGCCTACTTTGCTGCATGAGTACTTGGGTACTGACTGAATGATTACAGTTCTGCAAGGACAGTGCCTGAATGAATTTATAGGTACTTGAGTTTTAGTGCAGTGAATGGATTAGCACAAACTGCTGAATGGGTCAGTTCAATAGTGCAACAGCAGTGACAGAGTGCTTGGAGGAAGTGTAAGGATACAGACTAGGGAATTGAAGGTATAAAAGACAATTGTGCAGGTAGATACAAGACTTCAAGCATAGTGCATAGCGGTTTGAAGCAGTTCATGCCCTAATGCCTACTTCGCTACCTGAGTACTTGGGTACTCACTGAATGATTACATTGTTGCAAGGACAGTGCCTGACTGAATTTATAAGTGCTTGAGTTTTAGTGCAGTAAATGGATTAGCACAAACTGTTGAATGGGTCAGTACAATAGTGCAACAGAAGTGATAGAGAGCTTGGTGGAAGTGTAAGAATACAGAGTAGGGAATTGAAGGTATAAAAGACAAGTGTGCAGGTAGATACAAGACTACTAGCATAGTGCATAGCGGTTTGAAGCAGTTCATGCCCTAAGGCATACTTCGCTGCATGAGCACTTGAGCACTGACTGAATGATTATAGTTCTGCAAGGAGACTACCTGACGGAATTTATAAGTGCTTGAATCTTAGTACAGTGAATAGATTAGCACAAACTGCAGAATGGGACAGTACAATAGTGCAACAGCAGTAGCAGAGTGCTTGGTGGAAGTGCAAGGATACAGACTAAGGAATTGAAGGTGAAAAAGACAAGTGTTCAGGTAGATAGAAGACTACAAGCATAGTGCATAGCGGTGTGAAGCATTTAATGCCCTAAGGCCTACTTCGCTGCATGAGTACTTGGGTACTGACTGAATGACTACAGTTCTGCGAGGACAGTGCCTGACTGAATTTATAACTGCTAGAGTTTTAGTGAATCAAATGGATTAGCACAAACTGCTGAATGGCTCACTACAATAGTGCAACAGCAGTGACTGAGTGCTTGGTGGGAGTGTAATGATGCAATCTAGGGAATTGAAGGTATAGAAGACAAGTGTGCAGGTAGATACAAGACTACAAGCATAGTGCATAGCGGTTTGAAGCAGTTCATGCCCTGAGGCCTACTTCGCTGCATGAGTTCTTAGGTACTGGCTGAATGATCACAGTTCAGCAAGGAGAGTGCCTGAATGAATTTATAGGTGCTTGAGTTTTAGTGCAGTGAATGGATTAGCACAAACTGCTGAATGGGTCACTACAATAGTGCCACAGCAGTGACAGAGTGCTTGGTGGAAGTGTAAGGATACAGACTAGGGAATTGAAGGTGTAAAAGACAAGTGTTCAGGTTGACAGAAGACTACAAGCATAGTGCACAGCAGTTTGAAGCAGTTTATTCCCTAAGGCCTACTTCACTGCATGAGTACTTGGGAACTGACTAAATGATTACAGTTCTGCAAGGTCAGTGCCTGACTGAATTTATAAGTGCTTGAGTTTTAGTGCCGTAAATGGATTAGCACAAACTGCTAAACTTAGTCAGTACAATAGTGCAACAGCAGTGACAGAGTGCTTGGTGGAAGTGTAAGAATACAGACTAGGGAATTGAAGGTATAAAAGACAAGTGTGCAGGTAGATAGAAGACTACAAGCATAGTGCATCGCGGTTTGAAGCAGTTCATGCCCTAATGCCTACTTCACTACATGAGTACTTGGGTAGTGACTGAATGATTACAGTTCTGCGAGGACAGTGCCTGACTGAATTTATAGGTGTCTTAGTTTTAGTGCAGTGAATGGATTAGCACAAACTGCTGAATGGGTCACTACAATGGTGCCACAGCAGTGACAGACTGCTTGGTGGAATTGAAGGTATAAAAGACAAGTGTGCAGGTAGATAGAAGACTACAAGCATAGTGCACAGCAGTTTGAAGCAGTTTATTCCCTAAGGCCTACTTCACTGCATGAGTACTTGGGAACTGACTAAATGATTACAGTTCTGCAAGGTCAGTGCCTGACTGAATTTATAAGTGCTTGAGTTTTAGTGCCGTAAATGGATTAGCACAAACTGCTAAACTTAGTCAGTACAATAGTGCAACAGCAGTGACAGAGTGCTTGGTGGAAGTGTAAGAATACAGACTAGGGAATTGAAGGTATAAAAGACAAGTGTGCAGGTAGATACAAGACTACAAGCACAGTGCATAGCAGTTTGATCAGTTCATGCCCTAAGGCCTACTTCGCTGCATGAGTACTTAGGTACTGGCTAAATGATTACAGTTCAGCAAGGACAGTGGCTGAATGAATTTATAGGTGCTTGAGTGTTAGTGCAGTAAATGGATTAGCACAAACTGCTGAATGGGTGACTACAATAGTGCAACAGCAGTGACAGAGTGCTTGGTGGGAGTGTAAGGATTCAAACTAGGGAATTGAAGGTATAAAAGACAAGTGTGCAGGTAGATAGAAGACTACAAGCATAGTGCATAGCGGTTTGAAGCAGTTCATGCCCTAAGGCCTACTTCTCTGCATGAGAACTTGGGTACTGACTCAATGGTTACAGTTCTGCAAGGACAGTGCCTGACTGAATTTATACGTGCTTGAGTTTTAGTGCAGTAAATGGATTAGCACAAACTGATGAATAGGTCAGTACAATAGTGCAACAACAGTGACAGAGGGCTTGTGGAAGTGAAAGAATACAGACTAGGGAATTAAAGGTATAAAAGATAAGAGTGCAGGTAGATAGAAAACTACAAGCATAGTGCATAGCGGTTTAAAGCAGTTCATGCCCTAAGGCCTACTTCGCTGCATCAGTACTTGGGTACTGACTCAATGATTCCAGTTCTGCAAGGACAGTGCATGACTGAATTTATAAGTGCTTGAGTTTTAGTTCAGTGAATGGATTAGCACAAACTGCTGAATGGGTCACTACAATAGTGCAACAGCAGTGACAGAGTGCTTGGTGCATGTGTAAGGATACAGACTAGGGAACTGAAGGTATAATAGACAAGTGTGCAGGTAGATAGAAGACTAGAAGCATAGTGCATAGTGGAGTGAAGCATTTCATGCCCTAAGGCCTACTTCGCTGCATGAGAACTTGGGTACTGACTCAATGATTACAGTTCTGCAAGGACAGTGACTGACTGAATTTATAAGTGCTTTAGTTTTAGTGCAGTAAATGGATTAGCACAAACTGTTGAATTGGTCAGTACAATAGTGCAACAGCGGTGACAGAGAGCTTTGTGGAAGTGGAAGAATACAGACTAGGGAATTGAATGTATAAAAGATAAGTGTGCAGGTAGATAGAAAACTACAAGCATAGTGCATAGCGGTTTAAAGCAGTTCATGCCCTAAGGCCTACTTCTCTGCATGAGTACTTGGGTACTGACTCAATGATTACAGTTCTGCAAGGACAGAGCTTGACTGAATTTATAAGTGCTTGAGTTTTAGTTCAGTGAATGGATTAGCACAGACTGCTGAATGGGTCACTACAATAGTGCAACAGCATTGACAGAGTGCTTGGTGGATGTGTAAGGATACAGTGTAGGGAACTGAAGGTATAAAAGACAAGTGTGCAGGTAGATAGAAGACTACAAGCATAGTGCATGGCGGTTTAAAGCAGTTCATGCCCTAAGGCCTAATTCGCCTCATGAGTACTTAGGTACTGACTGAATGATTACAGTTCTGCAAGGACAGGGCCTGACTGAATTTATAGGTGCTTGAGTTTTAGTGCAGTGAATGGATTAGCACACACTGCTGAATGGATGACTACAATAGTGCAACAGCAGTGACAGAGTTCTTGGTGGAAGTGTAAGGATACAGACTATGGAACTGAAGGTATAATAGACAAGTGTGCAGGTAGATAGAAGACTACAAGTATAGTGCATAGCGGTGTGAAGCATTCCATGCCCTAAGGCCTACTTCGCTGCATGAGTACTTGGGTACTGACTGATTGATTGCAGTTCTGCAAGGACAGTGCCTGACTGAATTTATAAGTGCCTCAGTTTTAGTGCAGCGAATGGATTAGCACAAACTGCTGAATGGGTCACTACAATAGTGCCACAGCAGTGACAGACTGCTTGATGGAAGTGGAAGGATACAGACAAGGGAATTGAAGGTATAAAAGAGAAGTGTGCAGGTAGATAGAAGACTACAAGCATAGTGCATAGCGGTTGAAGCAGTTCATGCCCTAAGGCCTACTTCGCTGCATGAGTACTTAGGTACTGACTGAATGATTACAGTTCTGCAAGGACAGTGTCTGACTGAATTTATAAGTGCTTGAGTTTTTTTTACATCAAAAAAGTGACACAATAGGACAACAAAGAGGCACAAAGGTTTTTAAATCTGCCCCAAGGTGTATGCAGCAGTTTATGTATACTGACTTGGTAAATTGTAGATTTGAAACACAAGTCTGATTCTACACAAGCACCACTATTAATTACTCTTGAAAGGCTAAGATAACTGCACACATTCCAGAATTATAAATACTGCATTTTACTATACAACCATGAGTCATTTTGCAAATACAAAAGCAATACCTGGTTTCTAGTTCTATCAAAACTTGAAAAAAGGTAAGATTTGTAAGCACTTTTATGTCTGCAAATACAAAACGTACAAAAATGTTTCTCTCAGAATATTTCCTGAATGCACACAAACGCACAGTGTGATTCTAGACAAAAAATATTAGGCCTTGCATTTTACCAAGAAACCTTTACTACTCTAGAAACTGTAAGGTGACTAAACACATTCTATATATATGACTGCTGCCTTTTACTATACAATCCTGACTCATTTTGCAAATACATAAGCAATCTGCTGTATTATTGGCGCCAACATTACATTAAAAAAGTGACACAATAGAACAACAAAGAGGCACAAGGGGCTTGTAAATCTGCCCCAGAGTGTATGCAGCAGTGTATGTTTACTGACTGGTAAATTGTAGATTTGAAACACAAGTCTGATTCTTGACAAGCAACACTATTAATTACTCTTGAAAGGCTAATATGACTGCACACATTCCAGAAATATAAATACTGCATTTTACTGTACAACCATGAGTCATTTTGCAAATACAAAAGCAATAACTGGTTTCTAATTCTATCAAAACTTGAAAAAAGGATAGGTTTTTAAGCACTTATGTGTCTGCAAACAAAAAACTTACAAAAATGCTTCTCTCAGAATTTATAAATGCAGACAAACTCAGAATGTGATTCTACACAACTAAACTACTCCTTGGGGATACTTTGGAAAACTACAGAGGGCTCACCGTGGTTCTTGTCGGCCATCAGTAAATCGGGACCACTTCTAGCAACACCCGCTTTGCGGGTGTCGCGTCGCCTAGCGGGGATACAGTAGCTGTTGGGAGCTTTGCCTAGCACGCAGCCTTGGCTCGCTATTAACGGCGGAGGAGGCTCCATCACCGAGGCGGCGGCTGTGACCGGCGCTGTAGCAGGGACTCGCTCTCCCAGGAGTCCCTGCCTGCACAGCACACCTGGCCCGCGCTGACTCGGCGCCCCGCCCTCAGGACGCTCTCCAGCGAGTGAAAAGCTCTGCCCTGCCCCTCTGAAAGCGGGATACTTTGGAAAACTACAGAGGGCTCACCGTGGCTCTTGTTGCCCATCAGTAAATCGGGACCACTTCTAGCAACACCCGCTTCGCGGGTGTCGCGTCGCCTAGCGGGGATACAGTGGCTGTTGGGAGCTTTGCCTAGCTCACAGCCTTGGCGCGCTATTAACGGCGGAGGAGGCTCCATCACCGAGGCGGCGGCTGTGACCGGCGCTGTAGCAGGGACTCGCTCTCCCAGGAGTCCCTGCCTGCACAGCACACCTGGCCCGCGCTGACTCGGCGCCCTGCCCTCAGGACGCTCTCCAGCGAGTGAAAAGCTCTGCCCTGCCCCTCTGAAAGCGGGATACTTTGGAAAACTACAGAGGGCTCACCGTGGTTCTTGTCGCCCATCAGTAAATCGGGACCACTTCTAGCAACACCCGCTTCGCGGGTGTCGCGTCGCCTAGCGGGGATACAGTGGCTGTTGGGAGCTTTGCCTAGCTCACAGCCTTGGCGTGCTATTAACGGCGGAGGAGGCTCCATCACCGAGGCGGCGGCTTTGACCGGCGCTGTAGCAGGGACTCGCTCTCCCAGGAGTCCCTGCCTGCACAGCACACCTGGCCCGCGCTGACTCGGCGCCCCGCCCTCAGGACGCTCTAGTCCCTATTTAGTTACGCCCAACCAGCCGCTGCGCGGGAGCGCCGGGAGAAGCCCGGGACAAGGGCGGGACAGTCTGTGGCAGTCCGGGGCAGTCAGAGGCTGGGCTGGGCCACGTCTCTTTTATCCAGCCCTGGGCCCAGGCGGGTTGCGTGTTATTTCTTAAAGGGGTACCCCTTACCATGTCAACCCGTTCTGGTAAATTACTTAGGAGTGAGGGCGTAAGGGGAGGTGCTGTGGGGAGCCCTGTAATTGGAACTATGGACCGTTTTATAACGAGAGTGGCGGCGGTCATTGATAATGAGATCGCTATTTCTGAACGCCGTCTCTCCGAGGTCTATCTCCCTGCTAGACGCTCCTCACTGGTGGCTGTAGCCCAGCTCTTGTCACCGGCCAGTGAGCGGGATCAATCTGTTCCCCCTGATGTCCCGGATGGCTTAGTAGATCCCCCCCAGATGGTAGAAATAGGAAAGAACATAGATAGGTTGGAACAGCCGGCTGTGCTTCTACTAAGTGGCGTTGAGGAAGAGGGTGGCACAGGTACATTACACTCACCTGCACCCCCAGACACAGGTATTATTCAAATACTATCGCCAACTTCACCTGTTCCTAACATAGTAAACCTAGCTGGGGTGCAATCTGTATTTGACTTGAGTGAGCAGAGTAAAAGGGCCAAAAATAAAAGGGCAGCCTGCTCTAGTAAGGGTAGGCTGGTGAGACAGGCCGCGCTTTACAAGCGACCGAGAAAGTCTCTTGGGCGGGGTGGAAAGGACGTTAGGGGGCCGGTCCCTGAGGATAAGGTAGTGGTGGAGAGGGGACCTGTGGACCTGTCCACGGGTAATAATACCGGGTCGTCCCCTAGTAGTAGTAGTGCTGTTAATGTCCCCACATTTACTGACCCTAAGATCATTGATAGGATTATGGAGAGGGTAAACAGTCTCTTGATGCCCTTGCTGACCCAGGTCAATGGTTTGGGGGCTAGAATAGACAAACTAGAGCAATCCACCCTCGATGGCTTTTTCTCACTTAAATCTATAATCAAACAGCATAAAAGTGTGAGTGAGAATCAGGCTATGGGTCTAAAGGTAGTGTGCCCCCAGTAGCTTCCTTGCAACCACAGGCGGATTCTAATCCTCCAATCCGGGCAAATAAGGTAAAAACTAGCAAACCGCAACCACCAGTACCTGTAATTCCTCCTCCACCTAAAGCAGGGCCCCAAGACAAGGGATTGGAAACACCTTCTGAGGTTGCTAATAGTACACATAATTTAACATCTCATTTGCAGCCCTTGACAAGTAGAGGGACGGTAAAGGTTAGCCAACCCACTGGCTCACAAGATAAAGGCAAGGGAACAGCGACAGAGATGGTCGCCAAAACTGCCCCTCATCTTCCAGCCCCAGTTACTACCACAGTGGTCCCCCGTAAATTCCCACGGCGGACCCCCCCCATAAATCTCCCACCAGATTGTCGCCCTTTTGTTGCGGTATTAGTAAATGTTCCACCACTGAAGGAAGACCAGTTGGAGAATCACCAGGCCCTCAAGAATAAGTGTATTCACTGGCTAAAGCTAAACAAACCAATCCCGAGTGGAGTGGATGGGCTAATTCTAAGTGTTCGCAGAGTAGGGTGGGTAGGACAAGGAAAAAAAACACAGGAGGGGGATTGTGTAATAATAAACTTCCAAGATCCCAGAGTGGTGAGCTCCATCTATGGCCCTATAAATAACATGGATGTGGCAGGGGTAAAATTAGTGGACATAACCTTTTTTTACCCCAGGCCAATTGCTATTTCACCCTGGGAAGGCCCTAGCACATTTGGCTTAGGCCGAAACTGGGACCCATGTGGGTTTGCGGGGCTTGGATATAACGGGCTGAATCTGCTGTGGGGGCCAGGGAGACGTTGACTGGAGGGGGGTGATTCAAGGGAAAATGCAGTTTCTGATATGGAAACTGGCATTAGAATAGGTTTAATGACAGCACCACCACCCCGAATAGTCCCATTTACAACTACAGGTGACAGTGGGTTGGTGGACTCTCTGCCCATTTCTTTGGACAGTAATTTACCAGTCCCCCTTGTGAGGCCCGTGGACAGGAGTGTTCTCGCGGTCAGCGACGCACCAGCTGTGACGGACCGTGTTTTCAAGGTTTTCAGCTGGAATGTCGCTGGGATCGCAAGAAAGTTGGCCCTCCCAGACTGGAATGCTTTGGTTGATGAGCACGCCATATGCATCTTCCAGGAGACCTGGAGTCTGGAGCCGATACATAGGGTGGGTTTCTCCTCTTACTTTGTGCCTGCACAAATCTCAGCTTCAGGGAGAGGACGCCCCTCGGGTGGCCTGCTCATATGGGTGGCAGCTTCTCTAGACTGTAGAATAGAGGAGTCTCAGACAGGCTCTCCAGATATTCAAAATATTACTCTAAGAGATTCCAGGGGTCGTACAATACTGAATATTTATAATGTGTACGCCAGAGGGACTAAGGGTGGGAGGAAGTCCACTATATTATCCCTCCTGGAGAGCCTCCTTAGTACAACTTCATACAAGTTGTGTACCCTGGTCGCGGGAGATATGAACTGTACATTTGAGCCTTTGGGCTCGGATGTTGCCTTAGACCAGGATGAGGAGGACGCCAAGATAGGGATCCCAGCCTTGGAAATTCCCCCCATTAGGAGATGGTCAGAGGTGGCGTTACAGTTATACACCCTGAGTATCGAACTAAATCTAAGGGCAGTGAATGGGAGGACAACTTCAGACAGGGGGGGGCTCATACCTATAATTGACCAGGACATACTTCTAGAATTGACTATATCTTATCAGATATATGTCTATGGAGCCAGGTGAGGGATATGGTTGTGGTCCCGACGGTCGAAAGCGATCACAATCCACTCTCCTTGACCATGGTCCAGTGGTGGTGTTTTTCTAGGAAGGGACCCATTAATCCCACATTAGCTCCCCCTGATGAGTCGGTAGTCTCACTTTGTGGAAGGCGCCTAAAATGGGCTAAATTGGTCCTCTCGGAGGAAAGGGTTGGAGAATTATCAACCCTTTTAGGCCACGCACTGCTAAATCTGGGGTCACTTCCGGAAGGGGTGGGCAGGGCCTGCGGGGTCTTTGCCTCCTTAATAGAGGCTCTGACAAATGTGTTTACCATCCCCTCGAGTATGGTAGGGAAGAAAGGAGGTGTAAAGAAAGGTAATGGTTGGTACACACAAATATGTAGGGTACACAAATCAAGACTTGTAGAGGCAGTGAAACGCAAATCCCACCGCGACATATTGGAAGCAAGGAAGGCTTACAATAGATCCCTTAAATTTGCTAGGAAGGAGTGGGAAGAGAAATTTTGGGAGGACCTACTTGTTGCTAGCAAAAGTAAAGACTCAAGGGGCTTTTGGAACCTTGTAGGCTCCCGGAACAGGCCTGACGAAGCTATGAGACCCTGTAATATCCCCCCACAAAGCTGGGTAAAACACTTTGGGACTCTATACCTTCCGGCAGATGGGGCATTAAATGTCAGGGTGCTCCCCCCACTAGTATCTGAACCTCACGGTTATAATCTCTTCTCAGCTTTAGAGATCGAAAAGGTAATTGGGTGGGTTGCCCCCCAGAAGGCAGCAGGCCCAGAAGGCTTACCGGGGGATCTCATGCGGGCATACCCAGTGGCCTGGGGAAGGGTTATTGCAGCACTCCTCAATGATATTATGAAGGGGGGGCCAGCGCCCGATTCCTGGAAAGGGGCGGTGGTGGTCCCAATTTATAAAAAAGGATCTAGAGAAATCCCGGGGAACTACCGCCCATAAGCCTCATTGACTCCACCCAAAAGATAGCAGGTAAAGCTATCCTTGGTAGGATTCTTCATTGGGTGGAGCAAAACAAAATACTATCAGACTTCCAGGCAGGGTTCAGGACAGGAACTGGGACGATTGAGCAGGTGTTCAGGCTAGCACTCCTTGGCTGGAAGGTGGTGGAGCTAGGCAAGGGCAGTCTATACTTGGCTTTTATAGATCTGAGGACTGCCTTTGACCTAGTTCCTCGGGAGGAGTTATGGAGGGTGCTTCAGGGGTTGGGATTGCCTCCTTACATCTTGACCCTCCTTATTAGCCTTCACGCCCATACCTTTGCTCAGGTTCGCTGGGGGGGAAATGGAGAGTTAACTGAGAAAATCCCAGTGTCTAGGGGTGTGAGACAGGGTTGCGTATTAGCACCCACCCTATTCTCACTATACGTTAATGGGGTGGTGGAGTATCTCCAGCAAGAACCAGCCAACGCTCCTTCTCTAGGGGGAGTGCGGATTCCAACCCTACTCTTTGCGGACGATACGCTCTTGATTTCTAAGACTCCGCAAGGCCTACAGAAGTTGCTTACCCGTTTCCAGAACTTTTGCGTTTCAAGGGGCTTGGTAATCAATGTGGATAAAACTAAGTTTTTAATTCTAAACCCTCCAAGGAAACTGGGCTGCCCACCCATTCTCAACTCTGTTCCCTTGGAGAAAGTATCCGAATTTGATTATCTTGGAATACGGATTACGGACAGCATGAACTGGTCACCTCACATTGCCAAGATGGTCTTGAATCATAAGAGAGTAGGAGGTGCCCTTTTGAGGGAATTCCGGGCTTCACCGAGGAGGTCGCTTGCCCCGGCAATTGACATTTACAAGGCTAAGGGAGTAACATCAGCCTTGTATGGGGCAGAGCTGTGGGGGCATTGCTGCCTGGATTCCCTGGCAACAGCTGAGAGCAAGCTCTTGAAATCTTTAATCGCCCTCCCTCTGAGCACCCCAACAGTGCCTGTGCTGCTGGACACAGGTTGTAAGAATATCAAAGACCAAGCCCGGCTTCGTCCACTCCTTCTATGGGCACGCATTTGGAGGGGTGAAGAGCTAAAATCATATGCTGAAGGGTTGGCTGAGATAATGAGCCTGGGTGGTTGGGCGAAGATTAAGTGGTTGAGAGACACCAAAAAGCTTTTGGAGGAACTTGGGCTGAGGGACTGTTGGTCATCAAGAACGGCTCCACCAAAAGATGTTCTGAAAAGATTATACTGGAATTGGGTTGCGGACCAGCTTGTTACAAACTCTAGTCATTGTAAAGCTACAGCTGTGTTTTTAACAATAAAAGATATAGTAGCTTACGAACCTTACCTGGACCTAATTACCCTTGCAGCTGATCGAGCACTGTATTTTAAATTCAGAGTGGGTTCCCTTCCAGTTGGTGCCCTGGTGTCAAAGTGGAAATCAGGTGTCCATACGTCCCCCTTTTGTGCCCGTTGTATCACTAGGACAGAGTCTATACCGCATATCCTGTTTGAATGTCCGGACTACGCTAAACCCAGGAGTTTTTGGCTCAAACCCCTTTGTTGCAATATGGGTACGCGTAGTTATCTGGTAGCCCTTCGCATCCTAATGACGGACACTTCCCCTCCCATTGTTTGTGCTGTAGCTAAATTTTTAAAGCATTTTTGGTTGATTCGTTGCAAGAGATTGTCAATAGCGGTTTAATTCGTTTTTAGCTAATTTATTCTGGCATTATATGTCGTTTTATCTTTCTTAAATGTACATTTAATATTGCTTCTTAAAAATGTCATTTCTTCTAGTTTTGTAAATGCTGTATTTGTGTACGTTCAAGATATCTTGCATATCGAATAAAAGCTTCAACCAACTACTCCTTGCACTTTAGAAGGAGAAACACATCACTCTTATTAAAAACAAAATGCACCACAAACATCCCCTTACAAGTTAACAACTCACCTTTCAAATTGATTTGTAGATTAAGAAGAATGTCAGTCACCCAGCAGATATTCTTATACATAATCTCTGTACTTCACTGTTCTTAGCAAAACCAGAAAATGGCAAACTTTCCCTCTCATTCAGCACACATATATATGTTAATAAACAAATCACAGTTCTTCCCACATTAATTCAAAAGCAAGCACACATTTCTATTGGTTGAACTTTTGAACCCTTCCCAACTGACATAACTTCCAACCCAACTCCCATTCTGCCTTCTGCCTATTACCATAGAAACACCTCATGAAACACTTAACTGAGCACATAGGTCAAAAGTTAATCACACAATGTTGCTAATCAAAACAGCTAGTGTGCTTGACTTTTCAACATATCAGCTCATCTTATGTAACATTCCTTTCTATCAGTTTTTGTTAACCAATAAGAATAATGCTTTTTAAAAACAGAAACATGCACCCTAGTTTTCTGTGTAGAATGTTCTCAAACAACCAATCATTTCTTTTCTTTTTTCAAAACTGCATCTTATCCACCATTTGAGAGAAATCTTACTTTTCAAACTGCCATTTCATTTACAGAGACCATCTGAGGGCATCCAGACAGTGCTTAATTTGTGCCGGTGCTATCCGGCGCTTAGCACCGGCACTTAAATATCAGGGCCGGGTCTATGAATCTTGTTACTGACTGTAAAAATAAATATACCTTTCTTTATTGTGCTCTGTCTCTGTCCAGCCACAGCCTGCACCGGCCCCAACAGCGTGTTTTCATGTAAGCATATCCCGCCGCCGGCCGCCGAGTCACTCTCATCAATCATACTGTCAGTGTGTGTGTCACGGTTACCATCACGCAGTTTGGGTAACCGTTTAGTGTGTTGCAAGTTGGGAGTCAGTGCCAACGCAACTGACTCACACTCTTCTTTATCATTCATAGGTGAGGTGGCAGCCCTGCTGCCCCTGCCAAGCCAACTCTAAAGCGAATATAATAGTTAATGAATAATAAATATACATATAAATATATTGTCAGTCTGTGTCTGTGTGAAAACTGAAGTAATTTTAACTTTCGTTTCATCATCATGGCGCCTGGCGGCCACCGGCCACAGAGTTGTTGATAGTTTCAGTTTGCCAGTGGGTGGGCGGGCCAGGACCTCGGAAGTTGGTGGGGCCGGGCTGGATGTTCTGATGGGGATAGTGGCTGTGCGCGCTGCAGAGCGCGCAGATTTTTTTAACTTAGTTTGGCTCAGGCTGCCACCAGTTACCAGCCACACGCCACCCCCCAGCATAACCACCACGCTGCGCAGTTACAGCGGCAGGCGGCAGCTCCCCACGCCAAGAGTCATCCTAAATTAGCTCGGCGGCCCAAGCCCGACCAACGACGACGACAAAACCGAAGGGCAGAGCTGGCACTGGGCTGTGCAGTGCAACTGTGTCTGATCAGGTGACGTGACGGTCTGGTGGCGCCGTGGCACTGCAGCCAGTACTGTGGGGGTCTACTACTACTACACTACAGGACGGTCTGGGCTGGGCCGCGGGCACTGCATACTCCAGCCTGATAGCAAGCAGGCAGCACGGTACAGCTGAGCTGAGTACCTGAGCATTGCGGTGTGCAGCTAGCTAGCCTAACAGTGTGTGTGCCTGACCTCTAGCGTGCCGACTGGCCCCACCACGAATAACGGTAAGAATAGATACAATAAATTAAGTTAAGCAAAGCAAGCACTTACAGTTTTAAGCTAAGCTGCCGCTGACCCGATCATCTCCCACACACTTTGTTTTACTTTCATTCCGAACGAGGGGCGGGGAGGTGGGAGGAGGTGCGACCGTGCTAATATAAGTTTCATTTGAAGTTAAGGGCAGGGCCAGGCATTCTATTCATACGTTTACACTCCAATTTCAAGCTCTGCAGCAGTAATGGAATTTATTTATGTATTCATTGTAATTAGTAAACTTTTACTAACTAAGCGTAGCCATCTTAGCTAACTACACTAGGGATGCCAATTGCCAATGATATGCTGTGATGACCGTCCGGACCGGTCCGACTCTGACCGTTAAAACCACCAACGCTGTATGTTTTTTGGTTAGCGTGATGGGGTCCGCCGGTCTGGTTGTAACTTCTAAGATTACCCGCTGATTAGGCAGAATTAAATGAAAGAACTCTGGCATGACAATCTGCAGATGCAGATTGCCTATAAGGCCCCAAGCAAAAGGTCACTTGGTTTAGCCAGCGTTAGCCTGGTATCCTGTTGAGCTAGCTGCCGCTCTAATATCAGGAAAGGAATTCTTTAGGTGTAATTAAGGAACAACATTTCTGTGACTGATTGCCCTTAAGGTGTCCCTCCAGCAAAATCGCCGAAAAAAAATAATCAGCTGCTTCAGGTGCGCTTCCGTACCTGCTCGTACATATTTAAGTCCTCCACCACTGTTGCACGCCAGCAGCCTCTGCACAAGCCCGGCTCAGTCGCCCGCAATCTGGCGCTGTACTGCCTACTGACACGGCTGACTCCCGCGGTGCGGTGCCAGCCACCGGGTCCTTAAACGCGAATTTGACCGTGGTAAAAATATCTGCGCCAAACCCCATAATCTTTGTGCTTGACGTCCCAGGAGTCGCCCATGGTTACCGCTGCCCTTAGCGCTTTCTTAATGGGACCCTACGAGATACATTCTTCATATTAGACCTACAAGCAGTCATCACTGATTTTTTTGAGATTTACACTGGCTCTGCCTCACCTTGAAAATGTATGGGAGACGTTTAACATTTACTTTAGGGGATTCGCATTGAGTAAATATATCGGAGTCCTAAAATACGGACAAGGTTAATCCACATAGAAAATGAAATCACGCAACTGGAGAAAAGCTATGCTTCAACTCACAACCCTCACACACACACTCTAAATTTGGCAACACTACCCAAGGGTGTAGCGACCTCCTAGACAGGAGACACGATTTATAGCTAGGGACACTGAATGATGGGCTCTCATTAGACCAGGATTGCGACACCATATTAGTGCATGCCTAAACCCTGCACTATCCTGCCATTCACACTCCGTCACTGATAGCAGCAGTTGTACTCTATTACATGAAGAGAGAATGATTTTCAATTACTCAACCCTCACTATTGCCACCATTTAAAGATTTAAAGAAAAAAGCCTCAGGAAGTTACATTAACAGTCCCATAAGTCCATACACTTCACAGGAGTGCAGCTGAGTAATCACAGTCATAATTGTGAGCTGTTTCTTTGCGAGATAAATGAAGTATAACAGAAGGATTCTTGTGAGCAGCTACAAGCAACGGTTCAACCAATAATTGTTGTCAATTTGCCAGTTGTTTATGCCTTTCATAGATGACACTGAATCTCATTTGATTAAATCTAACCTTAGTTTGCCCAACAGCAGAAAAGCAAATCATCTATGCTCTGGTAATGCACGGTGTAACAGCTGGTGTAGAGATGAGGTATAGATCTGGAGGTTGGAGAATGTGACATGCATGGAATGTCGGTTTATGTGTGCCTGTTAAGCCTGGGAGTAAAGCATGTGACTCCAACATGTTATGTTATGTTATGTTACGGGAGTTTGTAGAGCGCCTGGTTACACTGACCCAGAGTGTCCACGCGCTAGGTACCAGAAACCAGACAAGCCAAGTCCGCAGACAACACAGCACTGATTATGCCCTTGGAAAAAAGTGGGTCTTCAGACCCTTCCGGAAGAGAAATTCGGATTCCTCCAGATGGAGGCTTTGAGGAAGGGTGTTCCATAGTTTAGCCGCCATATAGCGGAAAGAGCTGCCGCCCATCCTGGCACTCTTGATTCTAGGGACACACACAAATCCGCTTCCGCTGGATCTAAGTTTCCTAATTAGATCATACATGCATAGTAAATCATGCAAGTAAACAGGGCCTTTCTTTCGCAGGATACGATGGCTCACGCACATGGCTTTAAATTTCACTCTTTCCCTGATAGGGAGCCAGTGCAGACAAGACAGGGCTGCCTTAGCTGATGATCTTCTGGGCCGCATCAGAACAAGCCTTGCTGCTGCATTCTGGACACCCTGCAATCTGCGCATACACCTGTCGCTAGTACCTTAGTATACGAGATTGCAGTAGTCCAGACGCGAAATTACCAGTGCCTGTACCATGATCCTTCTAGAGGCCGTGGGGAGGATATCCAGGGTTTTCCATAAATTACACATGATGCCAAAGCAGGCACCTGCCACCCGTTGGGTCTGATAGTTCAATGACAGTTGATTGTCGACCCAAACTCCAAGATTTTTTGCATGTTCGCATGGTGTAGGAGTGGGGCCCAGCGACTGGGGCCACCAAGTAGAGGACCAGACAGAAGGGGCCCTCCCAAACACCAATACCTCCGTCTTGGAGCCGTTAAGCCTCAGACAATTGCTTGTCATCCAGCTAGCCAGATTTTCTAAGCAAAGTCTGAAGTTGGAGTCGGCATCAGGTTGAGCTTGGGTCAGCGAGACCACCAATTGGGTGTCATCAGCGTAGGACAGAGTCCTAATCCCAAATCTGTCAGCAATGTCCGCAAGGGGGGGCCACATACAGATAGAAGAGAGTCGGGCTCAAAGTTGAGCCCTGGGGCACCCCCTGCCTCATCTTGATGTTTCTGGAGAAGGACTCCCCCTGCATGACCTGGAAAGAGCGCTTGGTTAGGAAAAATTCCAACCACTTGAGCGCCCGATCCGTAACACCAGCGCTCCTCAAAGCCTGAAGGAGTGTGTGGTGAGCGACCGTGTCAAACGCAGCGCTTACGTCTAGCAGGATAAGTGCCTCTGTTTGTCCAGCATCCACATGCCTCCGTATGGTTTCGATGGAATAAAGCAGGGCCGACTCAGTGGAGTGGAGGGCGCGGAAACCAGACTGAGAAGAGTGGAGAAGGTTGTTTTTCTCTATATGCTCAGTCAACTGAGTGTTTACGATGTTTTCCGCCACTTTAGAAAAATAAGGCAGTAAGGAGATGGGTCTGAGATTGTCTAGTTTTTCTGCACTAATGTGGGGCTTTTTCTGTAGGGGAAGTACCGCTGTTACTTTTCACCTAGTAGGGACCACTCCTGACCTAAAGGACTGGTCAATAAGGTGTCTAATATGAGGCTCTAAAAGGTCCAAACTGCCTTTAAGCACCTTAGGAGTTCCAGGGTCTCTAGGAGACCCGGATTTAATGGTCCCAGCTATCTGTTTAATAATGTCCGGCTTGGGCACGATAAATTCATGAAGTTGTTGAGAAATAACGTTATTCACACCTCTTTCCATTTCCCTCGAGTTATCACGGGCTGAAGCAGGGAAAGAGGCATATATTTGCTCCACTTGGCAGTGAAGTAGTCCGCAATTAAGTTGCAAGATTTCTCAGAGCCAATAATCGGAGCTGCAATTGAAGACAAGGAGGTGATTTCATCCTGGATCTTGAACAGCTCTTTAGTAGAGTTTTCAGCTAGCTCAATTCTCTCCTTAAAGTAAGTGGATTTCGCCTTCCTTATCAGTGAGTGTTATTCTCTAGTAAGGTTTTTATATTCCTCCTTAACAATGTCCGAAAAATCCTTCCTCCAGCGCCTTTCAAGACGCTTAAACTTAGTTTTCATTTCCCTGAGTTCTTTCCCAAACCACGGGGCAGATTTAGCTGTCCTTATAGACATCTTGTTAGTACAAGGTGCCATGTGGTCAAGGGCTGCCATAATACGGTCCTCCAGAGCTGCACAGACTTGGTCAACCTCCTGCCCGCTCGGTGGTCCCGCCTGAAGAAGGGCTGCATTAACCGCCTCCTGTGAGAAACCAGCCCACCTCCTGCAACGCCGCCCATTTTTGATGTCCTTCATTTGTTTAAGTCCTAGGGTCTGTATCATAAAAGGTATCACAAAGTGATCAGACCATGGAATAGGGCGGGGGGGACTAACTTTTACAGAGTCCCAGTTAGAAAAAATGAGATCCAGTAGGTGTCCCTGTTTATGGGTGGGGCAGTCTGATAATAGTGAAAGTTGTAATGTATCTAGTTCCAAGCGCAGCTCCTGTGCCTCTTGATTGAGGGCGTCCTCAAAATGTAAATTAAGGTCGCCCAGTACAAGCAGTTTATCGTACTTCAGCGCTGGTTGGACCAGATATTCTATGAGATTCTGAGAGAACCCCTTGTCTGTTCCTGGGGGACGATAGAGTAGCAGGCCTCTGATGACATAGTTATTAGCCAATCTGATAGTAAAAGAGCCCGCTTCACTACCCTCTATAGCAGCTGGTTCGAGGCAACACTGTAGGAGGTGTTTGAAAATAATAGCAAGACCTCCTCCTCTGCCCGTAGGTCTATCTATTCTGGTAATCCCAAAACCTTCAGGAACAGCTTCCAGTATGTCAGGGGCCGAATCCTCATTAAGCCAGGTCTCGGTGACAAACAAAACATCTGTTTGTTCTTCCAATAGAAGGTCATGCAGCTTGACCTTGTGTTTCGACATAGACCTACAGATAATTAGAGATAGGGATAGCTGGGAATGGTTGCCCTTCCTTTCAATAAGCTTGCTAGCATTAAAAGCACAAAATGTGTATTGCCAGTCCTGACTATCAGGATTTATACTGTGCATACAATTAGCTCTCATAGTAGGGCGCAATAGGCAAAGGGAGTGTGAGCTATATTTAATACCTGGTATAAAATTGTCAGGGGATGTGGCCCCAGGCCCCGGTCGGCCACGGACGGGCGCAGACGGGCTTGCCTTAGGCACGCCTTTGGCGCACCAGCGGCGCACGCGCTGCGCGCGTCCGCTGCGCAGTCACCGAGGCATGGGAAATTTAAAGAATCTCCTCTGCCGACCACTAGACCGCTGCCCCCTCCGGAAGTTCAGTGCCAGACCGGAACTACCTGTCTCTTGTCTACCCTGCCCTCCACGCAACGGTGAAACCGCGTTGTACCAGGGCGGTGAGACCAGTAATTGAGAGCAGGCAGATTCCGTGAGAAAAGAAGCTAAAAGGTAAGTACAAAGTGCAAAAGGTGCAAGTAGGGGATTAAAGAATTTACAATTTAAATAAAGAGTCAGACTGTCAGGTGCTCGTCTGCATAAAAAGTAGAGCAATTACACATAAAATGTTAAAAGTATTGCACATTAAAAACTGCAACCCAGGAAACACAGTGAGTGTCACAGCAGGCTATGCCCTTCCGCATCTGAATACCGTCTGAGCGGAATCAGGAGCCCTGCCACTGCTCCTTATCCATGACGCGGTCACCGAGGCATGGGAAATTTAAAGAATCTCCTCTGCCGGCCACTAGACCGCTGCCCCCTCCGGAAGTTCAGCGCCAGACCGGAACTACCTGTCTCTAGTCTACCCCACCCTCCGCGCAACGGTGAAACCGCGTCAGACTGAGGCGGGGAGACCAGTAATTGAGAGCAGGCAGATTCCGTGAGAAAAGAAGCTAAATGGTAAGTACAAAGTGCAAAAGGTGCAGTAGGGGATTAAACAATTTACAATTTAAATTAAGAGTTAGACTGTCCGGTGCTCGTCTGCATAAAAAGTAGAGCAATTACTCATAAAATGTTAAAGGTATTGCACATTAAAAACTGCAACCCAAGAAACACAGTGAGTGTCACAGCAGGCTATGCCCTTCCTGCATCTGAATACCTTCTGAGCGGAGTCAGGAGCCCTGCCACTGCTCCTTATCCACCAACATGTTGTCCGCAACATGCGGGCCTAACATAGAATAAAGAACTTACCTCCAGACTTGTGTGTAAATCGGTATTTAAATCTGTATTTGTAAAGAGCGAACTACTCACCCTTACGGGTCTCAAGGCGCCTGGGGCCGTCTTGGAAATTAAGTGAGCCATTGCCCAGAGTCACATGGTGCTGAGCCGAGCTGCCGCCAGAGCCGGGAATCCCGGGGTCCGTAACCTAGCATCGATTAGGCTGCACCAGTCTCCGGGCTTCTGGGAACGGAGCGAAGAGCTATTAGAGCGTGTTGGCAGGATAATGAGGCCTGACTTCTCGGAGCGCGCTTAGCTAGTGTCACTGTCAGCCATGCTGACTTGCCAGTCCACACCCTCTTGTTCCTGGGTTTTGCATGTACACTATACACCCTGTAATTCCTGGAAGAAAATGTATTGACGAACCATGCAGTACACAAAATATTGTGCAGCAAAATAATCACAAAAACCTTTTTTTATGTTATCTATATGTGGGATACAAAAACTGATCTGATATCACCAGGGTTAAATGAAACCAAAAATAGGCCAGAGCAACGAAAAATGTGGCCCCTCATTTGTTCACCGCAAATGTTTGCAGAAAGTTGCTTAACACTATTGTTTGGGGAAATCTGTGGTATTATAGCAGCATTTGAAAGCTTATGTGGCTGTCAACAAAAGCCAGGTCCAGAAAACCCTGTTTCTGCTGCATCTTTGTAAAATTAATACTTACGTGCAGGCTTGATGTCTTGCACAAACTAGAAAGAAATTCTACTCTGCGCCAAATTATGTATTAGACTCTAAATATTGCACAAATCAGAAATCTAGTACAAAACCAAGAGCAAAATTAGAGGTTTGGATCTCTGGTATTATAATTCATAATGACAAACCTGAATTCCAGCAATAGCAATAGAAAATGGCAAGCTTGAGAATTAAAGGGCTTGCCTAACACCAAATATCAGAAAGTTACCTGTTTATTCATATTGCTGTTTAGTGAACTAATTTTTAGCTTTTCTTATGGTGGATGACTTCTCATATGAAAGGCCGAGGTGCAGACTAGATTGTGATGCAAAATGCAGATTTTCCACAGTTTTAATGTAAAGAAAATCATGATTTTATTAAAAAAGGCACGGAGGCTAATATTATGCATATCCTTTATTACCGCTCAAACAAAGCAGCAACACAACATCATAGAATTAGAATATCATTAAAACATTCTAGAACTTAGAACATGTATAAAGCACCATGTCAAGCAGCAATCTTCCTCTTTTGTGACTGCGAAAAATAAATAATAAGTCCCATATTTCCAACGTCTTCAATCTTCCTTAAACTTGACTTCCAAATTCTCATCTTTGAACCCGAACCTTCTCTCCAACTTCTTCTTCAACTTTATCCTTCAAAATAAACCCAAAAAATGAATTACAGGGTGGGCACAGCGGAGGGATAATATTAGCCGCCGTACCTTTTTTAATAAAATCATGATTTTCTTTACATTAAAACTGTGGAAAATCTGCATTTTATGTCAAAGGCCCGGAGGCCAACATTATGCATGTTCAAAGTTCTTCTAAAACCTTACCTAAAACATTTTCCACAGGCTTAAAGTAAAACTTTCTAAAAGTTGAATCATTTGACCAATCTGCAGCCTTCAAAATATCAGTCAGACTGAATCCTTTCACAAACACTTTACTAGCCATAGCCCCTCTAACTGAATGAGATCCGAAAACACTGACATCCACCCCAGCCTTAAACATCACATTCCTTATCCATCTTGCTAAAGTAGGAGTAGACACAGCCTTATACGGATTAACATAAGAAATCAACAACTGATTACAGTCCCCTTGCCTCAAACCAGAAGTCCTTCTTTCATATTCCTTCAGACATTTAACCACGCACAAAAAACTCTCACCCTCCAGATATGGATAAAATATTGTCTTTGACATAGTCTTTGTCCTTCTCTTTAATTCAAAACATACTCCTTCTGGTTGATAAAACCTAGAATTAACATCTAAAGCTCTTACATCTGACACCCTTCTAAAACAAACCAGACATAAAAGCATTGTCATCTTCCACGTCAAAAATTTAAAATCCAAATCAGAATTTTCTCCCCAACTTTCAAGCTCTTTCAATACCAATGAAACATCCCAAAGAGAATCATATTTTGCCTTTGGCGGAATTACCACCCCAACACTCCCAACCAACCTCCTGACTAATACATGCTGTCCAACTGGAACTCCATCCACCAAAACATGTCCTGCCGAGATTGCAGACCTACTCAAATTAACTGAATTACAAGCCAAACCACCACAAAAAAGACCTGACAAATAATTTACAACCTCTACCACAGGTGCTGAAATGGGATTCAAACCCCTCTCAACACACCAACCATTCCACTTTCTCCAAGCTGATCCATACACCCTAGATGTTCCCTTAGACCATGACTTTGACACAAGCTCCTCAGCCACCTTTGATAATCCCTGCATTTGCCAAATTCTGCTGAAACCAGCCATGCCATCAGCCTCAATTGCCCTGAATCCACAAGGTCGTGAATGTTCCCCTGAACATCCATCAATATTTCCCTGCAATCCGTAAGAATTACAGAGTCCTCCACCAACAAATTCATCACATCTGGAAACCGTACTTGAGCTTTCCAAAAAGGTGTTATTAGGACTAACTCTATCTCCTCCCTTATGACCTTGTTCAGAACTCTCTGAATCATTGAAAATGGGGGGAAACGCATAAAGCCTTCCTCCCTTTCAACTCTGTAGAAATGCATCCACTCCCCTTGCCTCTGGATCCAGTCTCCAGCTCCTTCAACTGAGCGTTCAACCTGTCTGCAAACAGATCCACACTCAAAGGTCCCCACATCTTCTCCAGACTCAAAAATACTTCCCTCTTCAATCTCCAACTGCTCGCATCCCTCAGGTATCTTGAATACCAATCCGCTTCTACGTTGCTCAAAGCTGGTATGTACTGTGCCTGTACCATAATCTCTCTTTCCAAACAAATCTTCCAAAAATCTTTTGCAAGTTCCGCTAACCCTTTTGAATGTGGACCACCCATTTTGTTCACATAGCGAACCGCTGACAGATTGTCCATCTTCAGAAGCACACCACACTGCATTCTGTCCTTCACAAAGCTCTTTATCGCGAAAGAACCAGCCAGCAACTCTAAACAATTTATGTGCATAAGTCCTTCCTCTTTCGACTATTGCCCCCCTGTTGCAGTCTCTCCACATCTCGCTCCCCATCCATACAAACTCGCGTCCGATTCTATCTCCATCTCTGGCATCATCCCAAATATCACTCGACCATTCCAAGCCTCCAGACTCATCAACCACCACTCTAACTTCTCCTGATTTATCCAACCTTCTGTGAATACCTCACATCTCTTCTCAAGTAATGTGCTTTTAACCTCTGTAATGCACAAAAATGTAGGGGAGCAGGAAATATTGCCTGAATCGAAGAGGACAGTAGACCCAACAGACGTGCTAACTGCCTCAAAGTAATCCAATCTGCCAAATTCACTCTCCTCACCTCTTTCCTGATATTCCTCACCTTTTCCATAGGCAACTTCAACACACAATCCAATGTCTGTATCTGAAAACCTAAAAAACGTCATCTCCTGCTTCGGATCCACACAAGATTTCTCTTTGTTCACAACAAACCCCAAATCCTCTATTACCTTCACTGCAAACTCCGTCTGCTCCTTGGCCAGAATTCTCTCTTCTGCCATTATCAAAATATCGTCTAGATAAACTATCAGACGAATTCCCCTAGACCTCAACCAGGCCGCAATTGGTCTCATCACTTTGGTGAAACACCACGGGGCTGACGTCATACCGAAACGGAGACTCTTGAACCTCCAGCGCCTTCCCAACCACCTGAACTGAAGGTAATCCCTTTGACTCTGACACATAGGAATTGTCAAATAAGCATCCTTTAGGTCCAGTCTTGTTAACCAGCCCCCCTTCCTCAACAAATCTCTTAGCATATGTATCCCCTCCATTTTGAAATGGCTGTAAACAACCCAATCGTTCAACTCCTTTAAATTGATTACTGGTCTCATCTTCTTGTCTTTCTTCTCTACTAGAAATAAATTGCTTATGAAACAACCTGGCACCTCCTCCGCAAACTCTATTGCACCTTTTCTTTCCAACTCCAACACCTCCTTTGTTACCAAGTTTTCCATCTCCTCTGAAAACCTCAACACCTTTGGAATCCTCTCCTGTACCGGAATACTGATGAAGTCTATCTTGTATCCAACCACAGTTTCCATAACCCACGGATCTAGTGTTATTTCCTGCCACCTGGAAACAAACTGGGCTAATCAGCCGCCCAATTTTGTTTCCATAAATAAAGGGTCTTGTGAAGAACTTACCTGGGACTCCTCGCGGTCTCGTATCCGATCTTGCACCTCTTCCTCTTCCCCTCTGTCTTTACGGAAAGAAACTTCCCTGATCGGTTCTCGAAAAACCATATCCTCCTCCGTTGCCAAATCCATATCCTGAGCCATAACCTGCTCCATAGGGCCTGTTACCTCTCCCAAAATTACCTCTGGTAACTCCAAAACCTCGGCCGGGGAACGGACCCTTTGTTCTCCCGACCGAACCAAAAACACGTCTTATATATTTTTGTGCTTTTTGTAACAAATTAAAGGTACCCACGTACTTTGCCATGTCTTTTACAAAGTCATCTCCGAACAGCAGCCTATTGCTCCGTTCACCAATTCCTTGCCAGCCAAATCTGCAAGTTTTGGATCAATCTTAAATAATATACTCTTCCTTCTCTCCAAACAAAGAGCTGCATTTGCATTTCCAAGCAAAAAAATAGAACGTTGCACCCACTGACGCATCTCACTTACGTCAATTCCAGTATTATTAGTATGTGCTTCTTCGCACAAATCAAAAATTTTTGTCAAGGGGCCTAAGCTATATAACATCCTATCCTGACACCCTTTTAAGCCTTTGTCCAAACCTCTTCTTGGATCTCTTCCTCCTTTATTACTTATAAAGGTTAGCATCTTTTGATCCAATTCTGGTGTAAAAGCCACCTTACTATTAAGGGTAGGCCTCGGGCACTCTGATCTCAGCCTAGTCCTTATCTCTTTTGGCATTTCCCTCCTAATCCAATACCTAATGTATTTGGCAAGGTGTTCTACAGGGGACCACTGAGGCGATAGAGGGTGCTGAATAAGTAACAGATTGAACATTTGTTCTCCTTGTGGGTCTACAAAATCCTCAGATTCCAATTTAATCTCTCTCTCATCAAGCTTCCTCTTTCTCACCTGTACCTCTTCAACATCCGAATCCACTAAACTTGAACTACATGTAAGCTCTACATCCCCACCAGAAGAACTGGTATCACATGCCACAGTACTGTGCCCCTTTCTCTGCGCCTTTTTAGTGCTCTCTCTGTCCTTTATAGCCAACTCCCTTGGAACCTTATGTTCCTTCTCTCTTGTAGGCTTTGCTTTTACAACATGTGTCTTCTTCTCCTTCCTCTTTGATACTTCCCTAGAAGTACCTACTACCATTTCCACTTCTTCCGTGGTGTAAAACTCATCCTCCTCTCCTGACTTCTGTCTTTTCTCACTATCCTTAACCCTTTTCTCCATACTGCTTTCTATTTTCCTGTCAATAGAAGCAGTTAATTCTCCAAACATCTTATCCATATAATTCTTCATCCTCTCCTCAATACCACCCTCAACACTTTCCATCTTTAATACTTTTTCCTAAGAAAAAAACCAATTCAAAATTTTAATTTTCTCATTAAATCTCTTTTTATATCCAAAATCAATCAATAAATTGCCTCAAAAACTCCTCTGTTTCTTCTTGCCTTAACTCTCTACAATTCTCACGCTCCTCGAACGAACTCCTCAACCTCGTCTGTCTGAAACTGACATTGTTCAGTCAGACGACAAAATACATATCCCAAAAGATGTCTGCCCTTGTTGGCATTACTTCTGCCTCACGCTTCCCAAACACTTAAAATAGCCGCCGTACGTCACGCACGTACGGCGGCTCATCCATGCCAAAAGCCTCTATTCAGCGCTCGAAATGCGCAACATCACACGCGCACAATCTCCCTCTGCTAAACCGAATGCCGACAAGTGCCTGAAGCCTCCTCGAGACCCGCGTCGAGATAAAAGAGATCGCACACCACTCGAACTGCGCTCTGAACCAACGGTAAACCCAAATATGTTTTACCCCTAAAAAAGCTTTCACAAAACACTTAATCCTCACGTACTCGCTATAACAACTGCCACAAAAAAATTTCTTCCTCCCCATAAATACACCAAATTCAAATTTCATTCGAATTTAACCATTTCATTGTTTATACTTCTGAAAATGATCCCGTTGGCAACATTCATCCTTACAATTATATATGAATTATATTCCATCTTTTAAATTCATTAAATTCATAATATTTCTTTCAAACCCAATCATAACATAAGTTTAAAAAATTTGAACTTATCTCGGTGTTTGAGCAGCAACAAAAGAGGAAGATGGCTGCTTGACATGGTGCTTTATACATGTTCTAAGTTCTAGAATGTTTTAGTGATATTCTAATTCTATGATTTTGTGTTGCTGCTGTGTTTGGGCAGTAATAAAGGATATGCATAATGTTGGCCTCCGGGCCTTTGACATAAAACCAAGCGTTACATCCCAGCTCTCTTGGTTTAGCGTTAGCCTGATTCATTTTTTTCAAAATGGTTCACGGGGAACCTCCTATCAAAACCTTACGAAGGCTCTCTTTCTGAAATTCAGATCAGGTATTATATTTGAATTTTAGCAGTGCCACTTGAAGATGTGGGTGGAGCTACTAGAGTAAGTGGGTGGAGCCAGTAGAGGGAGTGGGTGGAGCCAAGTGGGTGTGGCCTCAGACAAACATTTCAGCACATGCACTTCATATTTTACAAATTAAGCACTGCATGCAGACCTCTCTTCAAGATGCTAAGAGTGTGGATTGTGGGACACAGCTATATTTTCTAGAGTCAAAGGTACGCAGAACAGAAAGGAATCCACAAAGACCTAGGTTTACCAAATGTTGACATTAAATTGATTGGACAAAGAAGGTTAAAGTGGCACCAATTGATGCCATTGGTGAAATCCTTTTTACATTTCCAACACCCTGACCTCATAATTTTGCACTGTGGTGGCAATGAACTAGGCACCATGACTGGGGTAGGTCTGGAAATTTTTATGAAGGACACATTTGCAGAATTGATGGCACTTTTCCCCCAAACTGCCTTTGTCTATTCTAATATATGCCAAAGGCAGAAATGGAACTGGTCTAAACAATATTGTCCACAGATTGAGGAAGCTAGGAAACATGTGAATAAATCTGTTTCTGCTTTTCTCTGAGACTATAGAATGGGGTCCATTTACCACAACAATCTACATTTCAATATGCATGGCATCTATAGGAGAGATGGAGTACATTTTACAGATGCGGGGAACAGAAGCTTCCTCTTGAACTTTAGACTCTGCATCGGTACTTACTTGTAGGTACCAAAATCTCCCAATAAACACAAGGGCTCTTTTTAGAGCCGCCCAACATCTAAATACATAAGCTTGATAGATATCTGAAAAATATTTTTCTTTTTCTTGCTTGGATACGCGTACTGGACGCCTTATAAATCCTGCAGCATACGTGGTACGATACGCGTACCCAACGCTTGCACACCAGAGGTCGCGCTGAGCACCGTGCTTGGTATTGTTATTTTACCATAAAAAAAACCTGCCCTTAATTTAAACATTAATGCCCGGGGGAGGAGTCGGACCCCGGGACTTGGGGGGGCCTTTCAGCCCCCCACACATTTACATTTGCTGCAGGGGGGCCCTGAGCTCCCCGCACATATTAAACCAATGCCCCGTGGAGTGGCAGTCCCCGGGACTCCGGGGGAGGCCGAGAGCCCCACTGCATACATAATGTTAAGGCCCCGGGGGGTGGCGGTCCCTGGGGCTGGGGGGCCTCCCATTATTGTAAAAAAAAAGAAGCCCCGGGGGTGGTGGTCACCGGGGCTGGGGGGCCCCTCTGGGCCCTCATTATATTAAATGACATTGCCCCTGGGACTTGGCCCCCCCGGGGGCTAATTAGCACTAAAGCGGGCTTCGTTTTTTTTTTGTTTCACGCGATACGCGTATCGTACGCACTTGATTTTCAGTTTTCTTGTGCCTCGGTTCTACCGAGACACAAGATGGCTGCCAACACTTCCTAGTTTGGTGTGTTGACAGACGGTTGACAGCCAATTAGCATGCAGCTCATGCTCGTAAGGGTACGCGCATGATACTCGGACGATACGCGTACCCTACTTCGTCCATAGATATATCTATGATTTTACTTTTGATTTTCTCAGGAACTACAGCACGGATTCACACCATTTACCAAAAAGCGTGAACTGCGAACCAAACTCTAACTCAGCTAGGGCTGTAGCCGCGGCTAAATGTCCCTATGGAAAATTGCATGGGAAAAATACATTTTGGGACCCCCTTTTTTCTCGGCCCCTGCTTGACGAATCACCCTGAAACTTTCAGGATAGGAGTGGAGCAGGCCATCTTCTTGGAGAATTTTGCGAAGATTTGTCTACCGGCACCAAAGTTATTCCAAATAGAATGTTGTGGATTTCCTATGGAAACTAGATCCTAATTATAACTACCTACTGGCAACCATAGTCTTCATTCAAAGTTTGTTCACACAGCGGATTTACAAATGAAGCTTCATACGTGGTTCTGCTAACCTAACATTTTTCACAACACTATACATAGGAGTCACTGAGATTATATTTCCTTGTAACGACACTCTAGAGGGACAATCCGTATACTTCTATTATTGTGGCCATCTTTAAATATGTTCATACCAATGGCTAAAATGGGAACCAAACTGTACAATCAAAATATTAACTCCAAATTCAACCCCATTGGGCGCATGCATTAGTTTTTATGCACAAAGTATGTCTGTATTCATGAAAATCTAGACAAAATACTACTGATTTTTACAAATGTTTACACATTTTCAAAGCAGCACCAAATAATGTCTGTAAACTTGCTTGATAAAAACCTTGTAATTGTAATTGCATTTACATAGCACTTACTACGCCTGACAAGGCATCAAAGCACGTTTTCAGTGAGTAGCACGCTACTTTGGAACCCATAAAGTATTAGTGGCGAGTTAGTATAGTGATAATATAAAGGTAATTTGAGTGGGGGATATGGTAGTCAATTATTTAGATTGAGAAGAATAATGGAGGGATAGAGAAGGGAAAAAGGTTTGCATTTATTTAGCGCTTGCTATCCCTGGTGGGGTGTTGAAGTGCTTTTTCAGTGAGTAGCACACTACTCTGGAACCCATACAGTGTTAGTGGTGAATTAGTATAGTGAAATATGTAAGTAATTTGAGTGGTGGGTATGTTAGTCGGTTATTTGGATGAGAAGGATAGAGAAGGTGTAGAAGAGATAAAAAGGTTTGCATTAATATAGCTCTTGCTACCCTTGATGAGGTGTTGAAGTGCTTTTTCAGTGAGTAGCAAGCTACTCTGAATTAGTATAGTGAAATATGAGATAAATTTGAGTGGTGGACATGTTTGTCTGGATTGAAAAGGATAGTGCAAGGATAGAAGGGAAGGACTTAGATTTTGTTTCCTTGGTTTGTTTTGGAGCTCATAGCAGTAAGAGGAGGCTTGGGATGAGTAAAAGGGAGGTGCGGGAAAAGTCGGAGTTAGAATTTAGAAAGGCTTGTTTTGGGGATCAGAGTTGTAAAAAGAGGTATGAGATTATGCAAGGAGGGATGGAGTCGGGAAGAGTCTCTTAAGGGTTATTTTGGAGGTTATGTGGTTTGGGATGAATGAGAGAGTGGAGGTAATGGATATATTGATAGAGGTATAGGGTACGAAATTGGGTAGTGCATTGGAAAGAGTAGTAGAAAGAGGTTTGAGATGAGTCAGAGAGTTGAGCTACAGGATACATATATAGGTGAAAGGTAGGGTAGCGCATTGGATAAGATGAATTAGCATAAAAGTAATAAATAAACAAAAGGTATAAATATACAGATCCAAAAGGAATAAGGCTATAGATACATAACTACATGGAAGGTCTATAAGATGCATAAAGGAAGGTAGAACATGTAGATTAAAGATGCATTAAATACATTCTGGCTTTAAAGTGTTGTACTTTGAATTAGTTTTAATTTTTTTTAATAAATATTTTTTGTAGATCAATAGTAAAGCAAATGTAGATAAATAGTCATGATAAAAAGATCTACTTATTTACGCAGTCACTTAAATACATGTTAAGAATATAATGTAACTATCAGTTATATGTACATTTGTTAAGCTGAACTAATAAATATCTATATGTAATTTTTCTTAAACATAAGTATACTTCACGTTTATACAAAGCAATACACATGCATAGGTACAAATCTATAGTACAAATAAATGCTTATATACAGGATGATATGCTCTATATTAATATGTTTTTGCGTATGGTGGTTATGTGGGGAAGAGCCAATTCTTTTGTAGTTTTCTGAAGATAAGATGGTTATTTGTGGATCTTATGTTGATGGTTAAAGAGATCCATAGTTTAGCTGCTTGAACAGAGAATGATGTGCCACCCATTGTTTTTTTCCTGTATTTTGGGATTTTGAGGCGAGGTCCCATTCTGGAGCGGAGGTTCCTTTGTTGCATGTGTTTTGTGATTGCATTCCTGATGAAGAGCGGTCAAGTTCCATGTATTGCATTGTGGGTGATGCAAAGCAGCTTGAATGTCAATCTTCTAGCAACCGGTAACCAATGCAGGGCTTTCAAGGCATGGGAGATGTTGTCTTGAGGTTTTATATATAAGAGTAGTCTGGCAGTTGAGTTCTGAATCCATTGTAGTTTTTCCGTTTTTGAAGCATTCTATTTCAGATGGCTCCACATCATCCATTGATCCATGGTTTTGAAACAACGGAAAATTGCAGTTTTCAATGTCTTTGGCCATTGCATTGAAGGAGTATTTGTTTCTCATCTGCATAGTTGTAGCACTTGAGGTGAAATTGATTGATCAGGGCCGGTGATCACTTTATGTAGATGTTGAAAAGCATGGGCAAGATAATAGAGCCTTTAGGGACCTTTGCTTTTGTGAAGTATGGTTTGGATGACAAAGGTGGGGTATGATTAACATTAGTTCTGTTGCAAAGGCAGGACGCGATCCAGTCTAGAGCAGTCCCCTCTATACCGGCTTCATAGAGTCTTTGTATCAGAATGTCATGTTCAACCATGTTAAAAGAAGCAGAGAGGTCCAAGAGAATTTGTGAATCAACCCTTTTGCAGTTGATTGTGTTCTTCAGGTCATCCAAGATGGCAAGGAAGGCAGATTCTGTGCTTCTTCCTGGACAGAATCCTGTTTGGAAGTCTGAAAATATGGCATTCTCTTCAATGATTTGTGAAATCTGTCCGAAAGCTGCTCTTTCTATCGGTTTGCCCAGGAAAGGTCTGTCGTTGTCAGGGTTCAGCAGGTCCAACTTTGTTTTGGTAGTTGAGGACTTATTGATGATTCTCCTTTAGGAGTGGTAGCAGAGGGTGTTAGAATAAATGCTTTGAAGGTTTCCAGTGGACATGGGTCAAAAGGGCTGCTGGCAGGCCTGCTTGGTTTGACCAGGTCCATAAATCCATTATGTGAAATGTGTTGGAAGGAACGAAGGGGTTGGGTTAGAGCATTCTTGCATTGTGGCTTAGTAAAAGGGTTAGTGCTGAGGTTTTGTCTCTGTTTCAAGTATAAGACTAGCATGTCTGCTTTGTCTGTCTAACGATTTGTCAGCTTATCCGTGTACTCTTGAGTGATGGAGTGAGCTGCTTCCAGGCAATTTGGTTTACGAAATTCATTGAGAAGTTTCAAGAACTTTGTATTTGTAAATTTAGCATTTTCTATTCTGTCTGAATAGTCTTTTTTCCTAGCTTTTTCGATAGATGACTTGAATAATCTGTTAAGTTTCTGTAGGTGAAGTTTGTCTTGGTGTTTGTTTTGAGCCAGGCATGTTGAAGCTTTCTAATTTTTTCTTTTATATCTTATATATCTATATTTCTCTAAGGTGCTTGTTTTCTTTTGCTCTGTTGTGTCGTTTTTGGTGTTACCAGGATATCAAAAGCTTCCAGTAGCCACTCATATAGTTTGTTAACAGACTGTATTGTTTCTAGAAGTCTCCGGGATGTTAGCGGTGTCTTTAAGTTTTATAAATTGAGTTTGTTTCACAGCGGATAGGTGGATACATGTAAGGTGGTTTTAGGTGTGTTGCTTAGTGCTGTTTTATGTTGGAAGAAAAGCAAATGATGGTCTGACTATATGACCTGAGTCATAGTTTGAAAGGTAACTAGTTCTGTATTAGCAAAATTTGGCATCTAGGGTGTGTCTAGTGATGTGTATCTGTTCGTGGACAATCTGATGCAGGTTTAGTGCTTCTAGGCCAGCTATGAATATTTTTAGATGAGGCATATTTGGCTTGTCAAACCAAATGTTGAGGTCACCCAGAACGCATAGGTTGGATTGTAGTGTTTTCAGGTTTGAAAGTGTGTCTTGAAGTGCATCTAGGAATGTTACATTGCTAGGTGGAGGTCTGTAATGGAGAATGTTACAGGAGGACGACAGTGTAGAATTGCATCTGGTGAAAAGAGCCTCACAATTTTTTATGGAGCCGTCATCAACTTTTGTGATATCTGTTTGCCTGAACACAACAGCTATGCCAACTCCTTTTTGCCAATACAATTTTGGACGATTGTTTGATAGCCAAGAGGAATGGCTTCATGCAGGAATAGAGCCATATCATCTCCCAACCATGATCTAGTTATGGATAGCATGTCTGATTTTGCGTCAGTAAAATGTTGTGGTTGTGATGTGTTTTATTAGAGAGCGATCAAGCATTTATTATTGGACAGTTTAGAGAATATGCTTTGGAGATAGTGTGACCTTGTTTTGAAGAGGAGTGAGCAGTATTTTGTGGTCTTGTAGATGGTGTGTCTTTAGTTTAGGTATTAGGTATATGAGGATAGCAATCGTGTAGCTTTTCTTTATCGTGTTCTTTGTCCAGCGTGCTAAGAATGCATTTTAATGGGTCTATGTGTTTAGGTGGTGGAGATGGTGGTTGAGAGTGAGTTGGTGTGCTGTGTTATTTTTGTAGTGTAAGCTTGTTGTGCAGTAGAAATGGAGTAGCGAAGTTGTGAGGTGTGTCACGTTGCCTATTTTGTTTGCGTCTGTTTAGGGCGGAATGGGCATGAATTAGGGATGGCTGTGCAGCGTGTGGGTCATGCAGTAAGGTTCTAAATTGTCCTTTGGATGTGAGAAAGTCAAAGGAAAGTTGTTGTGGTGCTGTACATGTGCTGGGTGTGGTGGAAGAGCAAAAGCTTAGATATTGGAGTTTGTTCATTTGATTAATTTGAAAGGTGGGTGTATGTATGTTTGTAGTTCATGATGGTAAGTATTATGAGGTGTTGCTCTTGAGAGATTTGTATGTGCTGGTGTATGTGATATGCTTAGTTTTGTAGTGAAAGGAGATGCTCATATATTTGTTTTATGAGATGGATTTGTTAATATAGTTTTGTTTGTGAGTCAAAGTTGTAAGGTAAAGGGAGTAGCAATGTGTTTGGAAGTACAGTGTATGTTGTGTGTAAGAGGTGTGAGGTAGAGTTGTGAGTGTGTGTGTTAGATTTGTTTGCTGCAAGAGGTAAGATTTGCAGTGCATTGGAGTGTAAATGTTGTGTGATTGTCTCATTGAGGTTGAATGAAGCGGAGGGCGTTGGTTGGAGAAATGATACAAAGCTGAAGATAGGTTTGTTAGGGATAAAAAAGGGGCTGTTAGGAGTGATTAGAGCAGGGAGTGTGTGTCTGGATGTTATATAGTAGAGTATGGTGTGGATTTGGGTTGTGCTAGTCATGAGTGGATTGGCTAGCGGTATAGGATAGTTGTGTACGTCTTGTAGGTAATGGTGCAAATGTATCGTGCCAGCGATAGAAGGGTGTATAGGGCTGGGTGAGAATATGAGTGGTGTAGGGTGGTTGCTGGTATGTGAATTTGTGCAGCATTTCTGCCAAACAGGCACTCTACCTTGCCATCTCCACCCATAGCCTTGACTCTCAGGCTAAGATGCCATAAGCCCTTGCCTTATAAATCCCTAATAATCAGATTACCTCTTCAACCAATGGGTACCCTAGCCCTAACCATAACCAATCACACCACTAGTCTTGGACTGTAGAACCAATAGGAGATCAATAGCAGATACATACACTACAACCAATCATAGCCCTGGTCCAAGAACTCAATCAGGCACAAAACCCTAAACCCTAGAACCAATAGAAGCCTAAATCTCAACCCTAGTCCCAACCCTGTTCTTCGCAATCAATCACAGGAAACCCAACTTATAGTGTTCTGCATTATTTGATTACTACCAGAAAAGTCAACATAATTGAATTTCATGACATCATGATCAAAACCAGTTAGTTACCAATAAAAATTCATTTTCTTCAACTTTCATTCCCCATAGGACATATTCTATTACATCCTAAATTTCACTTTGACAGTTCTGACTTACATCGAACTAAATAAGGAAAAACAACAAACTACAACAAACATAGAGAAGAACTATGAAAAGTAAATACAAAAATGACCCTGTAGATAGACAGATATGCATCAATTAGATCTATACTCAAAAAAACTCTCAATGAAAATTATAAAGTCATTCTAACAGCGCCTCTACTGTGCAAGGTTAAAATACACATTTTTTAAAAATGATTCAGTTACCTAAGGCTAGGATTAATCATCATCAAAGCTTTATTTCGATATGCAGAATATCATAAAAGCACATAATAATATAAAAACACAATTCATGAGCATTACATTTTCTAAAATAGGTTACAATATAAAATCATTCTTATTTCAATAAATAATTTTAAAAACATATTAAACATTAGCAGCTTTGTGAATATTTAAAAAGATTCAACTAAAACTGTGTTAATCTAGTAGCCTTCAATCTAATCAGCCAGGCCCAGCTCAGAAATCTGGCCACCCCACACACTAAGGTTGTACTAGTATCAGCCTTAAGTATTCTGAGTGCAGAGGAATGATCCCTGGTTCCAAGCAATAAACACACAGGTTTAAGCAATTTCTGTCTGGGTTTTACATAGGCTGGGCATACAAAGAAGACATGGGGAATATTTTCAGTGACGCCTTCACAGAATGGGCAGTCAAGAGTGGTTTGGTTACGGAGGCTACCATTTACAGGTGTAATCACGGAGGGGGAGAGTTCCCAACCTAAACTGAAGGAAAAGTGATCTGTCTCTTGCTTTCTTGATAAAATCCAAGTAGGGCTCCAGGCGATGCTTTAATTTATGCTGTCTAAACGCCTCAGTCAGCCTACCCTGGTTTGGGTGCCTTAATTCTTGATCATCAACCCAAGTCCAGTAGGCTCGCTTAGTTTCTGCCTTGGATAAAGAGACCTCAGACTCCCAGTCAGTTGGCAAGCCAGATTCGAGCAGAAACTTCTTTATATTACGAATCCAGCTGATTTTATGAGCACCATGAAGATTCATGACTTCTCTCAAACCATCTAAATACCTTGAGAGCTCCGGAGTCCGCCATAACCGAGCCCAATATAAAAGGGGGCGTAACCTGGCTAGGTCCTTGATGAAACGGCGACCCAGATCGCTCAATAGTGGTTTGATGGGAGTACCCCTCGGAAGCGATACCAACTCCCTGAAGAACTTATTCTCTGAGGTGACCAGGGCGTCTACACAATCAAAGCCCCACAGCTCTGCGCCATAAAGGGCGCAGCCTACAGCTTTTGCAGTGTAAATATCCAAAGCAGGAGCAATGGGCTTAGAGATAGATGAACGGTGTTCTCGCCCTAATGCTCTGACTACCCTTTTATGATTTAGTGCCATTTTATCAATGTGAGGCTGCCACTTTAAATTATGCGAAATTCTAATTCCCAAGTAGTCAAATTCTTTTACACGTTCCAGTGACACCCCGTCAAGGGAAAGGGTGGATCTGGAAGACTTACTTGGGTTAAGATAAAGGAGTTTAGTTTTCGAGGTGTTTATGGCAAGGCCCCTAAGGTTACAAAACAGACAAAAGCGGTCCAGCAACTTTTGCAGACCTGCGGGAGTTTTTGATACCAACAGCGTATCGTCCGCAAAAAGGAGGGCGGGCACTTTGTCACCCGGTAGGACCGGGGCGTTGGCGTTTATTTCGAGCAAAAAGGAAACTTCACCATTCACAAATAACGTGAAGAGTGTCGGGGCTAACACGCAGCCCTGGCGTACCCCTCGGTTGACAGGAATTCTGTCCGTTTTTTGCTCTTGTGATCCCCATCTAATGCGGGCGTAAGTACCATCATGCATACGTGCCAGAAGATTCAAAATTGGTGAAGGAATCCCCATCTCCTCTAAGATCAGCCAAAGGCGATCTCGGGGGACCAAGTCAAAGGCGGTCTTTAAGTCAATAAATGCCAAATAAAGACCGCCTTTGCCAATGGTAACCACCTTCCAATGCAGGAGTAGCAGCCTAAATGCTTGGTCGATCGTACCTGTGCAAGCCCTAAAGCCTGCCTGGAAGGGTGAGATGATGTTATTCTCCTCAGCCCAGGAGAGAATCCTCTCCAACAGAACCCTGCCAACCAATTTCTGCCCTGCGTCTATAAGACTAATTGGGCGATAGTTGGCAGGGTCCTCCCTGGGGCCCTTCTTGTAGATAGGAATCACCTTGGCCGCCTTCCATGAATTAGGAACAGGTGAACCCTCTAACAGTGCATTTGTCAGGTTTGTAAAGTAAGTGGCCCAACCATCGGGATTAGCTTTAAAAAGGTCGCCCGGCACACCGTCCTGCCACTGGGGCTTTGGCATGTACAATTTTAGCTATTGTGGTCAAGACCTCTTTTTTATCAACTCTAATGAGAGGAGCCTGTCGAGAACCAACGTCCAGGGCACCGCTCAAATGCCCTGGGGCTCCTGGCAGTACTTTACCCCCATAGAGTTTACTAAAGTGCTCAAACCATTCACTGTCTGTGATATGGTTGGGGATTTGATTCGGATCACAGCCATTCGATCTTATGACTAAGGCCTAAAATAAATCACCATTCTTAATTTTGCTTGCATCACTAAGGCTTTCCCAATGGGATTCTTTCCACTCCCTTTTAGCTGCTGTTATAGCTTGCATGTAATGCAGTCTGGCCAGCCGAACCGATACTGGATTGCGTGATTTAATGGCAATAATTAAGTTATTTTTCATCCTTCTACAGTTTCTATTAAACCATTTCTGCACTGGTTTGATGGATATCAAGCTCTTTTTACCTGGAACCATGAACAGTTTGCCAATCTGATCCATAGTAACAGTGTAAATGCCTTCTACCTCTGCGGACCGAGCCGTGCCATTACCTGCTGCAGAAAGCCTCAATGACCGCTCACTAAGGATTCCATCCAGCGCACACAATCTAGTCTCATCCATACTGAACTTAGGCCACTTAAGGAATCTATTGCAATTGGATGGTATAATTCGCTTAGTTATTAACCCTCCACTATTTAATGAAGTATGTTCCCTTCTCTGCCACGGGTCCACCAGTGTGAGGGACAGGGGGTTATGGTCACTCTCCATGGATGGTATAATGACCATATCCACCACTGACTTCCAAGCTCTCCTATCTACCATTATGTAGTCAATTCTACTCTCACACGATACTCTGTTATATGTATTTGCCCCCTGAGCATCGGAAATGGTAGACCGTTCAAAGTACTAAGACCTGATTCAATCATTAAAGCATTCAGTTGAATGACTACAGGAGACCATCTCCTCACAGGTATGAGGGAAAGGGGTGGGACACCCCATTGAGCGTCATCCTCGTGCACTCCAAGAATATCGTCTACTGCCAAAGGTTCAAACGAGCAGTTAAGGTCCCCAGCAACCAGGATTAAAGAATCAGGAGAACACAATTTAAGCAGATTAATTAAGATGTCAATAGTAGGGGATTTGGTCCCCCCTTGCGTGCCTCTAGCATATACAGTAAAAAATTCCCAAGTGGGGACACCATTCATACCCCCAATAGAAAGTCTCTTAACATCCAAAGAAGTGGAAGTATGGTGAGTGATTGCATGACTCCACTGAGCCTATATTGGGCGCTGCGATTTTTGCCAGGAGGACATCTCTTTATAAACCATAAAAAGCTCTTTAGCTGAGTTCTCCGCTGTCTCAATCCTTTCCTTATAGTCGGTGGTCGAGTCTTTCTAATGAGAGCATGGTAGCTCTTTAGACTGGCTTTATATTCACTCTTTACCAGAGCCAAAAAATCTCTTCTCAACTGCTTTTCAAGGTGTTTCCAGGCTGACTTTGCCGTTCTGAGTTCATCCGCGAACCAGGGAGCAGATTTCTGTCTGTCTAATGCCTCCGTGATACGCCTATCCAAAGCATCACAGGCATCTATCTAAGCCACCCGGTAGCCTGCTCTGTAAAAAGGGCCCTATTAGCATTCACTTGTGAGAAACCAGCCCACTTCCTGTGTTTTTTCTTGAGCTCAAATTTCTCCTGTACATCCGGTAAGGGCAACCTTGCCTTAAAAGAGATCAGAAAATTATCCAGCCATAGAACTGGGAGTGAGGGCTCCATTTCTAAAGGCACCCCAATTAGGAAAAATAAGGTCAAGTAAGTTGCACAATTGATGAGTGGGGAGCTCTGATTTTAGTGTCAGTTGTAAGGCTGCCAATTCCTGTCATATCTCTTGAGCCCTAGAGTTGGATACCTCGTCAATATGAAGATTCATGTCACCCAACACTAGTAGTTTCTCATAGCGTAGTGCTGGTTGAATTAGGCACTCGATCAAACTAGGTGAGAACCGTGGAAAGGGTCCAGGAGGTCTGTAAATCAGAAACCCTTTTATGATGTAGTTGGTAGCTGTCGTAAAATAGAAAAGACCCGCCTCGCTATCTATGATGTTTGCCGGCTCAAGGGAGCACTGAATAGAGTGTTTATGAATGATCGCAATCCCCCCTCCCCTACCGGAGGATCTATCTACTCTGGTAATCCCATAGCCACTTGGGAGGGCCTCAAGAATTTGAGGAGCTGAATCCTCATCTAGCCATGTTTCTGTGAGGAAAATCATGTCTGTCTGACTATCTGACAGGTAGTCGGAGATATCCACTCTATGTTTCCTCAGAGATCTGCAATTTATCAAAGAAAAGCTAAGTATCTTACCTGCCTTCTTGTCCTTCAACTGAGAGTCCGCTGTAAAAGGGCAGTGGTTGCACTTCCAGCTTTTACTCCCTGCCATTATACTGTGCCTACAAGACTCACCAAGAGTGGGGCAAAGCGCATGTAGCTGTATGGAGCTATAATGCAATCCTTGCCTAAAACAAGCAGGGGTTCTGCCCTCGGGCCCCAAACGGCCGCGGATGGGAGCAGACGGGCTTGCCTTTGGCGCACCCACGGCGCGTGTCCACAGTGCAGCCGCTGCGCGGCCACAGAGGCATGTGACCTATATAGCTACCACGTCGAACCGAGGCAGGAAGGACCAACAGCTAAGCCCAGGAATCCGCTGGCAGGTAAGTTTCAAATGCCCCCATTGCGCTCCCCAAGAGTAAAACCAAATAAAAGATACGTTTTAAAAGTGATGATCAAGGCAGAAAGAGTAGAAAAGACACCTTTTTAGGCTGTCCGCGAAACAGGTAGGGGGACCCCGCTACCACCTACCTTCACCGCAGCGCGGGCCGCTGAAGCACGTGACCTATATAGCAGGTCTCGCCCACCAACTAGAGCTCTAACCCCTGCAGTGCAGAAGTGCCTGCCTCTCCCTTCCACCCCCTCCATGCAACGGTACTAGCTACCGTGTCGGACCGAGGCGGGAAAGACCAACAACTGAGCCCAGGAAACCGCTGGCAGGTAAGTTTTTAAATGTCACCCTTGCGCTCCCCAAGAGTAAAACCAAATAAAAGAAATGTTTTAAAAGTGATGATCAGGGCAGAAAGAGTAGAAAAGATGCCTTTTCAAGCCATACCCAAAACGGGTCAGGGGACCTTGCCACCGTCCACCTTCATCGCCAAGCAATTGGACTAATTTAGGCTGAGTAGATCTCGCCACTCTTTCTGATCCTTTATGAAATTTTCTTTGAGTGTCTCATAACCAGTTCACAAAATTCTACTGTAGCATTTATCTTATTTTATCTTTGTAAATGCCTCTTGCATGTACATCTCTTTGGGTAGATAACAACTCTTCCTGGCGGTAATGTGGGCTGAGTGAGGGAACCAAGATGGCGGGTTCAAGACGCCACGGAGAAGCAGCTCGGCCGGAGGCTCCTAGTCCTGCATCCCGCATCAAAGTTAAAGGGACTTTTGTTGCTAAACGTTTAGTGCAGTTAAAGTACTAAAGCTGAAGATACAGGAGAAAAGTGAGATACCAAGATACAAAGATACAAAGATACGAAGCTTCGAAAAGAAGGGGAGCTTACCCACTGCCTTACCCCACTGGGTTACTTTGGCGACTACCTGGCTATCGCGGCGGATGCTGAGATTTTCTCGTGTTCGGTTGGGGCGGCTGCTGCTGACCGCCCTGCTCCCAATCCCCCAGGTGCTCGGCAGGTCTGGGCTCGGCTGGTCTGGTCTGCGGCTTCTGCCGAGTCTGTCGTGTGTTCCTGCTGAGGCACCGGTGCCGCTGCTGGCTTTTGGTCGGAGGCTCGAGCGGACATGGCGCCAAAGAATGTGCCCAGAGCGACTCGCGCTGGGAAGAATGCCGCCTTGGAAACGGCAATGATGACGGCGGCTAAGACCACTACTGCCCCTAACTTGCCTACAACAGTAACACTGTCCGGAAAAACTGAACAACAACTATCGCAATTGCTTTGGCCCCCACAATTTGTGATATCAGAAACTCCGGCTGCTCAGAGCGGGTCGAGAGGGTCGAGCCATGAAGACAATGTTACATCTGTTAAGCACAAAGGCAACCATGTAGCTGACTCTATGAAGCTAGCGGGGCCACAAGAGGTTGACGCCGTTAATTTGCTTCAGGGATCTGATAGTAACTCCAAAACCCCTCATTTAACGGATAAAGGGCCTGTAATATCGAGACAACAGCCCGGAGATAATAACCTGAGGGATATGATTACTAACGGAACTGACAGTGAGAACCCCGAGAGAAACTCTGATATTTCAGAGATGGAGGGGGCTCTAGATAAGGTAGTTGGTCCTGTGCCGGAGCGGGGGCTCCTCCAGGTGACGGACTTAAATCCTGCAACTCCCTCTGAGCTACCAAACCAAGGGGGTCACTCTACTTTCATCTCTACCTCTTCTCCTGCTGGTCAATAATCTAATAAACTTACCACAATTGGGCCACTTGATAAAATGGCCCTTGAGGGCGAGGATGATTTACCAAGCGATTATCCAACAGCGATGGGGGGTGAGAGTGAGGATGAGGATGAGGACGGCTCCAATGAGGACTATGAGGAGCTTGTTGACGAGGACCGGATCAGTTCCTCTGCAGATACAGCTACAGCTAAATTTTTAGTTGGTAGAAGAGATAAGGCCAAAGCAAAGGCAAAAAATTAAATCAAAAGAGGGAAAAATCTTAATGCAACCAGTTTTCCTGTCTTAATGTCGGCTTCAGCCCCTCAGAGGAATCCTCTTAGCGACAAAAGCTCCCTCAGGAAATGGATTCAGGCAAAGGGGCTAGTGAAAAACATGGCTATGCGTCTATCAGGTACCAGCCCAACGGATCTTGACTCTTCTAAAGACTGTTCTTCATCACTGGGGGTATTTTTAATAATATATCTCCATTGTCTTAACTGAGACTTCCCTAGTACACTCAGGCTTAAATTCGATTTTGCCTAAAGAGACAATGTCCTTAACTCAGCCTAGTAGTACTATTACAAATACTGTTCCTAGCCCTGTTCCTAGCCCTGCCTTAATAATCCCCCCAGCCTTATCTGCATCTAATAATCGACTTGTCAGTGCCAGTTGCTCCTGGAGAACAAGAAGCTGTTATTTCATCTCTCGATATTATTCTACAGACCTTAACGATTCACGGACAGGAGGCGCAAGATCACTTTTTGCAGTTGAGGGAGGATAACCGCAAGCTGCAAAACTCTCTGCAAGAGATGACTAATAAACTGGGGGGATTACACAGGAGATTGAGGATTTACAGCTAAGGGTAGTTGGCATAGAAGAAGGGGCAGCCCGTACAGAGACCACGGTGAACCTACATGATGCACAGATTATGAACCTCCAGCTGAAACTGGAAGATATGGAGAATTGCCAAAGGCGACTAAATTTGAGACTCTTTGGTATACCTGAAGGAGCAGAAGGGTCGGACTCTAGGACCTATATTGTTAAATTGTTCCAGAAGGCATTCCCAGACTTATCTGACTGGGACTGGGACTCACAACTCTAAAGAGTCCACAGATTGCCTTTAACGCAAAGGAATAAAAAAAGCAAATTTCCTCGTCCTTTCCTCATCTACTTTGGGAACTTTTTATTAAGACCGGCAGTCTCATTAAAAGCACGACCTAATTCTCCAGTTGTAATTGAGAATGTCTACTTTTTTGTACGGTCTGATCTTAGCAAGGCAACATTGGACAGACGGTGGAAGCTTCGTAAACTCATAGACCCATTTAAATCTCTGGGGGGGCAAGTGTTCCTACAGGAACCTGCCCGCCTTAAAGTAATTAAGGGTGGTCACACGTACTTTTTTACAGATGAGAGGGAAGCCGAGATTGCGCTTTCTAAATTAGCCTAGAATTTTGTGGGGCATATTAGAAATTTATTGAGCATCTTTTATATATCCTCTGATGCTAGGTCATGTATTTATCTGTTTCTTCTCCTGATTTATCTGTGTAGAGGGGAATCAATATTTAGTATCTACCTCAAAAAGGTTTGATATGTTTCCTCTCATCTTTTGAACTTTTTTTTTTCCTACTCCCGTTCTTTAGTGCTTTTCTTCTTACAGAATATTTTTTTGATTTATTAAAACTGCAACAGATATCTCTTTCTTTTTTTACTTGTTTTCTTTTTTTAGCTATGTAGGGATGCAGGGTGAGCCCTTTGCTGTTCCTCTGCAAGGCTGCCTATACAGCGGCAGCAGAAGTTAGAGGGGTGTTCCCCCCTGAGGGATAAGTGGGAGGGCATGGGATCGAAGGTGGGTGGTTTTGCGAGTGGGGTAAAATTTTGGAAAAAAACAACATGAGAATGAGACCTGTTAAAATTGCTAGGAGGGAGATAGTCATTTCTTTTTTGCAGCAGAATGGTAAAATTTACACATTTCTGAAATGTTTCGGCTGAGATGTTTAGCCGGGAACGTTGCGGGCCTTAATAGTAAGAATGAGAGACGACTCGTACAAGAGGAGCTAAAAATGTATAATCCACATCTAGTCTTACTATCAGTGACCCATATTGCTTACAAAGATAGAAAGTTACCGGGGCATCTTGGTTATTATGTAATAACCTGTTCAACACTAAGTGTGTCAATTAGAGGGGTCGCTATTCTCAAAGACAAGCGACTTAGAGTAAAAATTCTTAAAACCGCCCTAGACAAGGGGGGAAGATGGGCCATAGTGCAGCTGGCTGTTGAAAATTGTAAATATGTATTTTGTGTTGTTTATGGACCTAACGTAGATGATTCTTTTATTTTTGACCGGTTAAATATGGAACTATTGGATTGGGAAGGGCAACTTGTTCTCATGGGAGACTTTATTTGTATAATGGATTATGATTTGGATACTACCAGGCGTGGTGCTTTTCATCGAATGCGTAAATCACGCGCCACTATTTTAGAAATAGGGCGTATTCATAGCATCAGTGATATTTGGAGAAGTATTTACCCCAACACAACCGTATATACATACTACTCCGTGCCCCATAAATTATGCTCACGTATAGATATGGCCTGGGCCACAGACAGGATATTGAATACTAGCTCTACTGAGATATGCCCACGGGTCACTTCAGACCATAACCCTATTCTTCTTGTTGTTAATACCCCACAAAAAAATCAGAGCCCTAGGCTGTTTTCTTTTCCTAGGTATTTATTGTCAGATACAGAGTTTGTTTCACAACTTAAGATACATCTCACAGAATGTATTGAAATAAATCTCAATTCTACCTCATCTATCATAGTTTGGGATGCCTGCAAGGCCAGTATAAGGGGGTTTAAGCAACAATTTGTTTTAAGACAGAACTCGGAGCGTCGAAAAACAACAAAAACCATGACCACTAATATTCTATCATTAGAGAAACAACTGGCCTATGCTTTACATCAAGGCTTCCCAATTGCTGGCGAACTGGGTTTAAATCTAGTGAATCTGAAATCCACCATGAAAACAATATTTAGAGAAAAAAGCAGTGCTAAATTACATAAATACCAAGTATCCCAATACGAGAGCGGCGATAAAATCGGGAAAATTCTGGCTTATAAAGTTGCAGACGATAAAGCTAATACTCTGATTAAAACTTTAAAAGGTCCTAATAATATCATTTGTGATCAGCCGGCACAGATATTGGAGCAATTTGTTGATTTTTATAGAACTTTATATACTCCTGAAAACCATCCTAGTTCGGCTAATATACAAGACTATTTGGAGAGTAATATTTAAAAAAATTGAGGAATAGAAGGTCTAGACCAACTGTCTGATAACATCAATATGACAGAGATCAGGCTTGCTATTTTTTCCTTACCATCGGGAAAAGCCGCAGGGGAGGACACTCTACCAATGGAAATATGAAAATTTGGATTGATGAGCTACTACCTCTCTTCTGTCAGGTAATTAGGTTTATTGGTGAGAGCGGAAAAGCCCCGAGCTCTTGGAACATTGCTAAGATGGTCTTTTTCTTGAAAAAGGACAAACCTGCTGATGAGTGTGGGTCATATAGACCCATTTTACTCATAAACACCGATGCCAAAGTATTCGCCAAAGTTTTGGCTACACGATGGGCTCCATTTATCCCGAAATTAGTGAATCCACAACAACATGGATTTGTTATAGGCAGGGATACTACAGCCCACATATATATGGCCATAACTGCCTTTGATATAGCTGAGACTGGCTCCACCCCACTCGGTATGATATTGTTGGATGCAGAGATGATATTTTTGGATGCCGAGAAAGCTTTCAACCGAGGTGGGGTGGGATTATCTCTGGTCATTAATGACAGCCATTGGTTTTAATGGCCAATTCGTAAGATGGATACGAGCTATATACGACAACCCTACTGTGAGAATTAGTTATGCCGGTATGATGTCTTCCACTTTCACAATATCCCGGGGCACTCGGCAAGGGCGCCCTTTGTCACCCTTGTTGTTTGCGCTCTCAATGGAACCATTTCTCTATGCCCTACAGACACAGTCTCGAATAATTCCTTTCGAATTTGGCCCTCATTCTCTAAAAATGACAGCGTATGCCGATGACATTGCCATCTATTCCACAGATGTGGTAGAGGCTTTGAAGGGGATATCTGCAGGGGATTGGGGCGGTGTCTGGATACAAATTAAACGTAAATAAAACACAAATAGTAACGAACTATAAACCAGTGACACCTATAAAAGGGATCTGCAGGGCAGACACTTATTTGGGTGTTAAAATCTCATCTAAAATAAGTGAGGTAATCACATTCAATGATGATGCGCTACTGAAAGAAATTTCGCTCTCATTAAAAAAATGGCATAAGCGCCCCTTGAATATTATAGGCCGGATTAATTTAATTAAAATGAAAGTACTTCCCAAATTTCTTTATTTATTCCGGTCCATTCCGTTATGTCTGAATAATTTTTTTTTAAGAGGCTCGATGGGATACTTAGTAGTTTTATGTGGGGATATCGGAAACCGCGCCGGTCAATGGCGCTACTTAAGCGTTCTCTAGATAAAGGTGGTCTTAATTTCCCCGATTTCAAATTATATTTTTTGCAACTTTTTTGGGCCGTGTCCGTAGCTTATTTAGTTTAGATAGCCAAATTTATTTTCACATATTTATGTTAGATTCTGACTCCAATATGTTCTTATTGAGAGTGAATGACCCCAATTACTTCAAAAGGGTGAAATTCAAGACCGCCAGAGATACAGTTAAGATTTGGTTTATGATTTTGGCAATGTGTAAAACCTCTTTTTTTCACCCTGAACTTCCCGGAATCTTTAATGATGGTATGGCAGATATGTGGTCCGCTGCTGGGATTAAAACTCTAGGGGATCTATATGGTATCCACGTTTTTTTTTATTTTGAGACACTTAAAATCTTATATAAGTTGACGGAAGCTATGAGATTTAAATATATGCAAATTCATGATTATTTTATATGTAAGATGAAGGTTCGGGAAATCGTGGATTCAGATATATGGAACTGGTTTTACTTACTTAAGAATAAATCTTTAATTAGTGAAGGTTATAAATGCCTTAATTCTTATAAAATGAGTGACTGTTCGAAACTTGCGGAGAAATAGAGTATAAAGTTGGGCTTTAATCTAACCATTAATAAGATTTCTGCTTCCCTATGTAGTATCAATAATTTAGTACAATCCTCGAGTTTAAGACTACAGCAATTTAAGACCACATGTTTTTTATACCACACACCAGAAAGGATTTCCAAATGGTCTAAGAATAACCTTTTAAGCAATCAGGTAAAGTGTCCCAAACGTGAGCATGTTGCGGCACAGTTGGAACACATGCTATTTTTCTGTACAGCTCTGACTGCGTTTTGGTCAGATCTAGACAAGATTTTGAAACAAAAATTTGTTAGATCACCCTCTCTCACAGCATCTACTGTACTATTAGATATACATACAGTTCCTATTCCGATTACCAAGGGCCTTATAGCCGCTTTAGCGGGAATTTTTCCCGCTAAAGCGGCGATAATTTTATCGCCCTATTACCTAACACCAGTTAGCGACAGCTAGTAGGAGATAGCGTTCATCTTGGGGCCCACTTTGCATGTCAGCGATAATTATCGCTAATGACATGCAAAGTGGGCGTGCGAAGATGTTAGCGACTGGAAATAATCACGCTAAGCGCGATTATCTCCAAAAGCTAACGCCTGCCCAGAGCAGTTCTTAGCCATGTTATCCATGTTATCCAATAGTAGGTGGATAACATGGCTAAGAGCATTTGCTCGGTAATGCATGAATATCGCTGACTTTTCAGCGATATTTATGCATTTCGGCCGATTTTTTTCGCTTAGGAGATAAACCTTGATAATGGCAAGGCTCCTGAGCCATAAAAATAGGCGAAGCACGGCGATATAATTATAGCCGCTAACTAAGCTTAGCGATATTTTTCACTTATTCTTGGTACTATGGCCCCTAGTAACCATTTTATTGTCATGTGCTAAATTGACTGTCGCCTGAGTCTGGATATCTCCGAAATCGCCCCATATTATGGAATGGTGGTCTTTGGTTAATGAAATTTACACTATGGAGTCTGCTTTAGCCAAAATAAGAGGAGTGCGATCATTAATGACACTTGCTAAATTCTAAATACTAATTCTAAATTCATAAATACTCACTAACAACAAAGAAAAAGGTGATGTGCCCCTGCACCTGTGATAACAAAAAATATAATTTGTAAAAAAGCTTTTAAAAGGAGAAGCCTAACTTACAGTTACTGCTAATATAATCAACAATATTCATGAATGCAGATGGATTGCTAATACTTCACTAGAATTTAAGCCTTGTCGTACAAGGGTTTCAAAATCAAATATGTATTTAGATTCTCGTTTATGCAGCATAAGTTCTCGATTCCCACTCCTGGCGGTCACTGAATTAATAACGATCATGCGCAACAATTTCTCGTTCAGAAAAAGACAATAATAGAAATGGCGGGCCACTGAGTAGTGTTTGTCATTATGTCTGATAGCACATACGTGCTCAAGAACTCGTTTTTTTTGCACAATGTATTATGCTCCCTATGTCAATTTTTTCACAAGGGCAAATGAGAACATAAACACAATAAGTAGTATTACAGTTCTGATGTTTTTAAATCTCAAATATTCTCCTTCGGTATTTGGAACTTGGCACATTCCATGCTATTGCTGCAGGCGTTGCAATTTTTGCATCAATAAATACCTGAATGCCCCACCATTTTTAGTTTTTCAACATTTGTTACCATATTGACACTTAGGTCATCCCGTAAAGATCTACCTTTCTTAAAGGTGATTTGAGGATTTTTGTTCAAATATTCAGTCCAATTTTCATCAGTTTGCAAGACATGCGAGTGTTTGATTAAAATTGTACGCAAATCAGGTGCCTGTGATGAGAATGTGGTTATAACCCTGATGTTCGTGAAGTCTTCTTTTTGTTTAGTTTGGTGCAACAGTTCAACTCTTGTTACCAACTCCACTCACTCCCTGGCTTGTTTAATAATCTTGTTACTGTATCCCCATTCTGCAAAACGTTTACACATAATTTCCTTTTCACAAGCAAATGCTGTTTGCATACTACAGTTATGTTTAGCCCGCAATAATTTTCCATATGGGATACTATAAATAAGGCTAGACGGATGAACACTCTTAGCGTTCAATAGGCTGTTACCTACTGTTAACTTCCTGAATAGTGTAGTTTGGAGCCTTTATTCCTCTACAGTTAACAGCACACCTAAGAATTCAATGCATGTCTTACTTATGTGTTCGGTGAAGAGTAAGTTATAGGAATTACTATTAAGCTTTTGCACAAAAGCCTTCACTGAAACTTCATCCCCCCACCAAATACAAAAAATATCATTGATAAATCGCAGTCACAGGACAACATGAATCTCAAAATGCTCCAGTTGTATGGCCACCTGCTCCTCCCACAAGTCCATAAATAACTTTGTACAGCTGGGGGCAAAGCAGGTGCCCATGGTGGTGCCCTGTGACTGCTTGTAGATGAATCATCGAAGATTTAAAAAATTGTTTGTTAAGCAGAAATAAATCATGTCCATTATCATTCCTGAGTGGAAAAATAAAGATATTGAACATGTTTTTAAAAAATGTCTCACAGCTCTCAGACCTTGATCATGGTGGATGCTGGTATATAAACTGTTGACAGTAGGAGAATATAGTCCTCCTCCCAATAGAGGCAATCAATTACTGTTAAAAAATGTGTTGTAACACGTAAATATGCTGGCAATCCCATTACAAATGATCGTAAGTAGTGGTCAATGAATCTGGACGTGTTTTCTAGCAGCCTTGTGCAGTTTATGCAAAAGATACAACACAGGCATTTTAGGATGCGTACATTTCATAAAATTATACTCTTCCTATTGCAAAAGCCCCTTTTCCCTCCAGTCCACGAGCATCTCACCAAATCTTTTGTTGGATCTTACTACATCTTGATTGTTAGAAGTAGAGATAGCAATGGACATCATTCAATTGGCTCATCCCTTCAATTAAATATTTCCTTCTTTCCAAAACCACAACATTCCCGCATTTGTCTGATTGGCAGATCACAATGGAACTATCAATTTTCAATCTTTGTAATGCTTGCATCTGCAATATAGTAATATATGCTGGCAAGTTCTTATTATCTATTCTTTTTCAGGTCTTTTAACACACCCTTTTCAAAGATTTCCATTGCATCACATTGTACATTAGGTGAATATATATATATATATATTCACCTGGCGGTCGCCAGTAGGTAGTTATAGTTAGGACCTAGTTTCCTTAGGAAATCCACAATATTCTATTTAGAATAACTTTGGCGCCGGTGGACGAATCTTCGTGCCTGCTCAGTTCCACTCCTTCTTTGAAAGTTTGCGGGTGATTCGTCAAGTGGGGGCTGGGAAAAAAAGGGGGTCCCAAAACGTGTTTTCCCCATGCAATTTTCCATAGGGACCTTTAGCCAGGGCTACAGCCCGAACGGCTGAACGGAATTACACGAGATTTGGCAGAGAGGTAGAGTTCTGTTCGTAGATTGTGCTTTGTGTTAAATGGTGTAAATCCGTTCAGTAGTTTCTGAGAAAATTGCAAGTAAAATCATAGCGATATCTAGAGTCGGAGTAAAGTACGCCTACTGAAATCTGTTCAATTACGAGTGCGAGCTGCATGCTGCTGGGCTGTGAACTGTCTGTCAACACTCGAAACGAGGAAGTGTTGTCGGCCATCTTGTGCCTCGCTAGAACCGAGTCACAAGAAAACAGTTAATTCAATTCAACAATCTTTATTTCGATCTTTGCGATCATAAAAGATATGCAGGCAAAAAACATTACACCATTACAAACTGTATATAAAATAGATTCATCAGTTTAAAGTCCATAAAATCCATTTCTAAGTTTTAAAAAGTGCATCTTTAAGATAAAATCATTTCCTAGGTTTTGCAGTTACATTTTTAGAGTATGTCAGGGACAAATTAGTCATGGCACAGTGGAATCACTTATAATTCTAGCGCGAGCTCTCCACATTGCTGTCAGGAACTTTGCCATTATAAAAACTGTAGGAGAAGCAAGGTCAGTTTTGAGGACTCTATAGGCTGGGGCATAAGTTCAGAAGCCCAAGTTCCTTAGGTACGGCATGAGCCAGTAGCTCCTGATTTTGCGGTAGGCTTTACAGAATAAAACCACGTGTACATCATTTTCTAATTTATAGTTACACGCGGGACAGTTTGGTGAGGTCTGGTTTCCATCCCAGTTTTTAGTGAACGACCTCAAAGGAAGAGAACCATATCTCCATTGTAGGAAAATTTTCCTTGCATGTACAGGGGACATTGCGTCGAAGACATATTCGAAACTATAAATGACTTTTGTTTTAGTGAATATGTCAGTTAGGGAGCCTTCCCGGATTGAGGTGATGGAACTCTGCAGCATGAAACCATAAAAAAGTTTAGAAAGAGTTTTCCTGGAAAGCCTTAGAGATGTTATTTCTTGATTATTCCATAGCTCTGGGACTCCAAGGGTCATACACATGTCTCTTATATACTTGAGCCATTGAATTTTAGATACTGGTATCATTCTGAGAAGCTCCTGCAGTTCGCTTCTATAGTGGCTCAAATCTTGACTACTCCAGAGGCGCCTCCAATAAGTCAACGGTTTGAGGCTCACTTCTTCACTAATTGGACACAATGCCAAGTCCATTCTCAACGGGAGTAGTGGAGTGCTTGGAGGAAGAGCCGTCAGGTGTCTAATGAAGTTATTCTCGGCCACTTGTATGGAATGAAGCGGTGTGTGTCCCCATAATTCAGCCCCATAGATGATGCCGCCTCGTGCTTGGGCCTTGTAAATTTGTAATGCTGGTGCCAGTGGGCGAAAGGGGGATTTTTTCGCGATTCTTGTGATTACACCCGCCCTCTGGATTAATTTAGTGGTTGCTTTTGTTTTGTGTGGCAGCCAGGTTAAATTGTGGTTGAGTGTTATGCCCAAATACTCAATCACATTAACTCTCTCCAGAGGTGTTGGCCCCAGACGTGGATTTGGGCAATTTTTATGCTTACGGCTCAGAATCATGAATTTGGTCTTCGTTGGGTTTATTTCTAATCCCCTTTTGTTACAGAAGTCCAAAAATCCATCCAGGATTCTTTGCAGCCCCATTGGTGTCTTTGACAGCAGCAGGGTGTCGTCCGCGAACATAATCGCCGGCACCCTACTGCTGTTTGATTGTGGCGCATCAATGTTGGCGATTCTACACAAGTGCTCTATCACCCCGTTTGTAAATAGGCAAAACAGGGTCGGCGCCAACACGCATCCCTGCCTTACCCCCCGTTGGACAGGGAACCTATCTGTAAGCCTACCTCCCTTTCCATATCTTATCCGGGCGTAATTATCTGTGTGGAGCCTAATGAGAATCTGGAGGATGTCTCCTGGGACACCCATGTCCTCCAATACCGCCCACAGCCTGGCCCGAGGGACCAGGTCGAAGGCGGCACGGAGGTCCACAAAAACTGCATAAAGTGACCCCCCTTCTACATGGGCAGTTTTCCAGAATAGAATATTTAGCCTCAGTATTTGGTCCACTGTTGAGACACCCTTCCTAAAGCCGTCTTGAAGGGGACTCAAGATCTCTGTCTCTTCCATCCAACATTGGAGTCTATCCAGGATCAGCCTTCCAAACAGCTTTTGACTGACATCAATGAGGCTGATCGGGCGATAGTTGGCGGGGAGCAGAGGCGAGCCCTTTTTATATATCGGTACCACCTCTGCTCCCAGCCAAGTATCTGGTAGCCTCATTCCCCCCAGGACTGCATTAAATAAGACCATCAGATATGGAGCCCAGATCACAGGTTCCTGCCTAAAAAGATCGCCTGGGATCCCATCTAATCCCGGGGCTTTTCCAGATGGCAGGCCCGATATGGCCACCTCAACATCTTTCAGTGTGAAGGGGGCTGATTTGTGTGTGGTGGTAGTACTAGGTGCAGATGGCACTAAGGCCTCTGCCTCGGGGGCATACAGCCTCTGGAAGTGATCTTGCCAAACAATGGCCTCAATGTTTGGTTCAAATGCAGATGGAAGATCAGCGCAGCCATGATTGATGATTCTCCAGAATCTGCGAGAGTCCCTATCAGCTAGGGACTCTGCCAGATTCTCCCAGTGTTGTATGTCCCACTCCAATCTTGCGTTATTTAGGAGTGTCTTATAGGCACGCCTTTTGGATCGGATCTCCTCCATACTACCTCCCTCTTTTATGGTCATAATAAGATCTTGTTTTGCCAGACGGCATGAACGATTATACCAGGAGTTGGCGAATTGCCTTTGTGCTTTCGGGCGGTCTTTAACAAAAAAGTATAGTTCGAGCTTCTGGGTTAAATGAGTATGAATTTGAGCTAAGTCCTCATTTCTGTATGTAGTAGACAGTGAATCCCATAGGTCAAAAGCCTCCTCAAGAATGGGAATAATCCCAGCATAGAGGGAGGTAACCCTTTCTTCGCTGGAGGCGAGGCTATCCCATTTTATCTGCCTCCTGTTATTCTCTAGAAGGATTCCTCCTGTCTGTTTCTCCTCGCCAGTCGCTTTCTCCCAAGGAATCATGTATTCTAACTCCAGGGTATTATGGTCACTGTCATGTCTAGCTGTTATTTTAAAATCGATCACCCTTTTCCATGCCTTTAACTGTACAAGGATGTAGTCAGTTCGAGATTCCCTCCCTTGTTTATTAAAAGTGCATTGGGAAGGAATGTCGGACCGAGTGTGGCCGTTGCAAGCTCTCAACCCATGTGTGAGATTAAGGGTGTTGATCTGCACAGCCAGAGTTGTCCATGCTTTGGGAGGAGGTGCTTCCGTCCGAGGAACCTGCCAACTCGAATCCTCCTCTAGGGAGGGTCCATCGAGTAGACCAGGTAAAGGCTCAAAATGTGAGTTGAAGTCACCTCCTATTAGATAAGATAAGTTCTCGGGGATAGTTTCCAATAGAGAAGAGAGGGACTCTATAGTTTTGGAAGTGGACCCATTTTTAACTGGCCTTGAGTAGATATTAATAACCAACAGCTTCAAATGGCCTGGCCATTCAAGCACAACTGCCAGTATGTCTACAGAGTCTACTGGATATCTTGAGGCTTGGCATCCTATGTCCGAGGCCACCCAAATCGCTAAGCCTCCAGATGGTCTGCCTTTCCCACCCCAAACCGCAGGGATTGAGAATATATGGAAGCCCCGATAGTGGGTCTCGTCCCTTGACCAAGTCTCTTGAAAGAGACAGACACTATTTGATTGTATTAATTCCGCCCATGGATCTGTGTCTATTTTGTTTGATAGGCCAGCAACGTTCCACGAGAGAATATTTAAGGTTTGTGGGTCTTTTTCGATGCCCGGTTGCCTAGGCATAGGGATTGTATTTTCTGGGAAATGAGGACTTACTATTTCACCCTCGACTACCAAAGGGACATCTCTAATGATATCCGAGATATTTAAAATGTCAGGTGGTTCGGTAATCCCGGAAGTATCCATCTCCTGGATACAGATTGGGGGGGGACAGTTCAGACATTTGTTTCCTGCCGTTTGCGCATAGAGTCGAGGTGTGGAAGCCATCTGTCAATCAACCATTTCAAGGCAATCATAGTGGTTGTACAAAGGTAGGGGTGGTGGCTGGTAAACTCTCTGAGGCCACGGGTCATCTCTTACAAATCCACCCCCTCCTGTCCTTCTCGGGACAGTTTCCCATCCATGAGAGTCACTATATATATTTGGGCGGAATGGGGGTATTTGTGGTTGAATGAAGGGTATCCTCCTCCTTCCTTGATTGCCCTGCCAGTTTCCCTTAAAGTTCTGGTAGTGTCCTCTACTCTGAGGCTTAGCCATATATTCATTAGGTGGATAAAAAATGAGAGAGGGACTGGCTGGATGTTACTACCTTCGTCTTCTAATGATGGATTACAGACAAAAGTCGCTGTTCTTGGGTCTCTAAAGCTCACCAATAGGCAATCACCACTGATTGTTTTTGGACTCTTACCTACCCAGGAGACCCTTCTGACCATGCGAACATCGCTGATCATGCCTCCAGGGAGTAGTCTATGTGTCGAGAGCCAGTTGATGACCTTATTTTTTAGAGACTCTTCAGTTTCATAGGAATCTATTTTTAATTCTGGTACCCCAACTAAGATGGCAGTATATGGGGTGACCTCGGGTGGTAAATTAACAGTAACCGTTCTAGGTGCCTTTGCCTTTCTGTGATCATCCATATCATGGTTAGCATTTAAGGAAGGTGTTGAGGAGTTTATTGATTGCGGGATAGGAAGCACTTTGGGCTTGTCTGCTATTAGTTGCTGTTTTGTTGCATGTGGATTGTTGGTTAAACCGGAGGTCAGTTTTGCGACAGGTTTGGGATTTGCTGTTGTGTGTTGGTTGGAACAAACATTTGAATTATTTTTGCCTGTCGTGGATGCTATTGCTGCTTCGTTAGATGTTACAAGTTTTTGAGTGACCGGACTACTATTATGTTGTGTATCTGTGTAGGATGAGGCATGCCCTAGAACCCCAGGTTTCCAGCTGTCCATGATCTGCATAGCTGTTTTCTCTATTTTTATTATTCTCGCCTCCATTTTTATTAGGCGTGCTTCTAAAGGACCTATAATTGACTTCAGGAGGTGGCCTATATCAGCTAAGGTTATATCCTCTTCTGATGACTCTAGGTTTTGGACTACAGTGGGTGGTATGTAGTCAGTAGGGATATTACTGTGCAGCTGATGCGAATGGTCAATTACTATAACCGGTGAAGCTACTTCCTGGGTATTGTGGTTTGAGGTGACTAGGGTAGGGGTGTTCCCTGTTTGGTCTTTAGGAATTTTAGACTTTTTTCCCTTAGTTGGATTTTTTCCCTGTATCCTTTTTTGGATGGCTCCTTCCCTTGTTGCTCGGTTGCTACTTGGCGTCCCTGACGAAACTGGGTTAGTGCTTACTACACCCAATTCCTCCCTGGTTAAGACGGGGGATGGATTTGGTGTGGCAGTTGTCTCTCCCAAATTTTTGTCAGTGAGCAGTTGGGCAGTTTGTATTGAGGGCAATGGGAGAAGGCTCATATCCTCTAGATCATTTGTTGTGTCCTCAGTGAGGTCTAAACCATTGGATAGCTGGGACCCACCCTGATCACCATTTTGTGTTGTGTTTTCTAATGCGCCTATCTTCAGGGGTTTTTGCCATAGCTATAGCACCCATTGAGGACCGCTTAACCCACTCTATCTCTTGGGAGATACGTCTTTCCAATAAATGGATATCGTCTATTAAAAGGGAGCCTGCTTTTCAAAAAATAGTTATCAATTGTGCCCTGGGTTGGGGCGGTTAATGTATGGCCGGTAGCTGCCTGATTAACTTTGCTCCTGGTCTCCATTTGGCTCATGATTGGAGTTAGGGCTGAGTAGGACGAGCGATTGGGGATAATGCTGTAGACTGGAGGATGGATATCTTAACAGTACCTGTTGTAAATGGGGTGGGCCAGTCCAGTCCTCTCCGTACTCGAACGGCCTCAAACGGCCCAGTCTTTGCCCAGTCTTCGCCCGGGCTGCGTCCCGCGCTGCGGGAGTAGGTGGTTATGATATAGGGGGAGTGTTGGACGGGGGGCGGGCCGGCAGGGAGAGCGGACCGGATGCTGGTCTCCGTGGTCTCGCAGGGGCTCCTGGTAGTCGGAGTCCCCTGCACACTCGCAGCCCCGCCGAGCCTCACGCCCAGCCGCCTTGTTACCTGTAGATTCGAGCCCCGCGCACTCCTGTGCGATGCTGCACCCGCGGAGCGGGTGCGGCGAGGTGTAGGTGAGAAACCGGGAAAGAATGCCGCCTGAAAGGGTCTGCCTCCGTGGATACTGTTGAGTCAGGAATCCCACCAGAAAGAGGTGCTGGGCGCCTTAACAGCCCTCAGGTGGACGGGGGGCGGGCCGGCAGCGAGAGCGGACCGGATGCTGGTCTCCGTGGTCTCGCAGGGGCTCCTGGTAGTCGGAGTCCCCTGCACACTCGCAGCCCCGCCGAGCCTCACGCCCAGCCGCCTTGCTACCTGTAGATCCGAGCCCCGCGCACTCCTGTGCGATGCTGCACCCGCGGAGCGGGTGCGGCGAGGTGTAGGTGAGAAACCGGGAAAGAATGCCACCTGAAAGGGTCTGCCTCCGTGGATACTGTTGAGTCAGGAATCAGTTAAACAAAGTTGAGCAATAAGGGAAGGGGGTAGGGTAGAGATATTCTGACCCTCTAGGCTTGCTTAGGGGGTCATATATGGATGTATAGGCTTTTTTTTTTTTTTAAAGAAAAATCACGGCGTACGCGTATGTAAATACCTACAATTACGAGAAGGAGCTGCATGCTCATTGGCTGTCAATACTCCAAACCAGGAAGTATTGGCAGCCATGTTGTTTGTCGGAAGAGCAGAGTCACAAGAAAACAGTAAACAAAAGTTGAGAAATAAAGAAAGGGGGCAGGGCAGAAACATTCTAAGCCTATAGTCGTGGTCAGGGGGTGGTACATGGATCTTTAGGCTTAATTTTTATTTTAAAAAAAAATTAAAAAAATGGCAAGGTACTGGTGCAGTACTTGTACGCGGTGAAAAAGGTGAAAAATAAAGTAGAAGTCCATTTTATTAATTAGGTCCCGGGGTGGTAAATTACGGGGGCAATTTTTATTCATTAGGTCCCGGGGGGTAATTTACGAGGGCAATTTTTCTGCATCATGGGGGCTTGTAAGGTGCCCCGAGCACTGGGGAACGGCACTCCTCTGGTTTTATTTTGAAGTATGGGAGGGGGTTACGGTCCTACTTCCCGCAGTCTTGGGGAGCGGCACCCCTCGGGTCTTTATAAAAAAAATATATGTTTTGAGCTCTCTCTCTCTCTCTGCCCCCACACGTCGCGGGGTAGGCCACCTTTCTGGGGCAGTGATATGTAAAATGACCTTCCAGCTCCGGGTACGTGCATTGTCTGGAGTTTTTTATTAATGTTGGGAGGGTGGGCTTGATAATACGTCCTTGTAAATTCCCATAGAAGCGTATGTTCTGGTGCTAACATGGGGTTCTATGGGAAATAACAAGGCCATTTTATGTAGCTCATCATAGCCATTTTATCAGCAGGTTCTTGCCAATAATACTGCGATAATTTTAACACCAGTCCTTGATAATATGCATCTAAGTTTACTGGTCAAAAAAAAGAGCAATGGTCCATATTGTCAACAAAAGGTGATACATTATCGTTGCATTCATTGGCAGGAAACTCCCGATAAAGCGGAGATAATGGGCTTGATAATATGTACTTGTGAATAACCATGTCAGCCTAGGTTAGGATCAGAACCTGGGCTGCTATGGGAAGATACAAGGGCCTATCATCAAGCACATTATCGCTGCTTTATCGGCAGTTTCCTGTCGTTAAAAGCGGCGATAATGTATCGCCTATTGTATGTAAAGCTTTCTTTTTTTTTGATGTAGCAGTTGTACTCTCTTCGCATGCTCAGCGTCATTTCGAAGTTCACGTTTTTTTCCTTCAAGTTCAACAAGCAAACCTTTCTTTATATCAGTTAGTAAATCTGTCGCTTTCTTTTCCCGGTTCGTGTGATTCATCCGGTGCTGTACTTTTGTACAGTATTATTAGTCATATTTTTTATATATTTATTTGAAAGGTAGTGCCGAGGCGCCAAACGTTGATTACGTACTCCGTCCACCGCCATTTTAGTAGTTTCTGATCGTTGTATTTATTATATCAGTTAGTTAGAACTCAGTAGTTTTCAATATTAGACTTGAATATCTTACTATAGTGTTTCAACATTATTTTTATTTTGGACCGTCAAAGCCCTCCACCACAAAATAAAAGAAGTATGTAGCTTTTTTTATTAACTTTTATTAAACAATAAATATAAATGAAACTCAAATATAACTATATTAGAACTGGCAAAATAAGTTAAACATTGTTATAAAGAAATTGTGAAATGGATTCCAAAAGGTGTCCGATTGGTAATCTGCAAAAGAAAAAAGAAAATGAGAGTTTAGAATTATGTAGATGTGAGTAAATGAGCTGAAGCATTACAAGTTGTGGTAACTCTACAGTTTTACGTGTGCAGTGTGACTCATGTATTCCTGTTCTGTTATAGTGCTGCGTTCAAGTGGTGTCTATATGGAAGTGCCTATTGCGTTACTGACGCCCGTTTTGGCGACTTATTTCTAATGCATTCCTATGACGGAATTGTAGATCTAGGCCTCTGTGCTTACTGTTGTATAAAGCTTGCGGCCAAACACTGCATCCACTGGGATGGACAACTTCAGGTGGGCTGATCTTCTACACGTCCAAGTAGACAGCCGTGTCTAAGTTTAGGAGAGATAGAGAAATGATGTCACAGAGAGTGAGAGAGAGAGAAAACATTAAAACTGTGTCGCAGAGTTTGGAGTTGAGATTTTTTGTTGAACCAGAGGTAGATTTACTAGCTACTTGCATCACTTTACCCATGTTAAAAGTGACTCAAAAGTGGCGTAATAAGGTTGATGATCTGTTTGTCAGACTGTTGTAACCTATCTATTGTCACTGCTGGGAGGTAAATATACATTTTACAGAGAAGCTGCTGTACACTACGCACTCTGGGCCATAATATCAAGCCTTTGGCGACAAAAATTATTGCCACTTTATTGGCAGGAAAGTTTCTCTAAAGTGGCGATAATGGGTTTGATAATATGCTCTATGGAATTCCAATCAAAGCTCATGTCAGATGTCCTTCACATCTAACACGAGCTTCGATTGGAATTCCATAGAGCATATTATCAAACCTATTATGGCCACTTTAGCGGCAGTTTGCTGCCGATAAAGTGGCAATAATTTTGTCGCCAATTGTTGATAATATGGCCCTCTCTCGTTTCACAAATAAACCTAACACTACTGTTTTACGAGTGCAGTGTACCTGGTACATTTTCCTTGTTATAGTGCCGTGTTCAAGTGGCGTCTATATGGAAGTGCCTACTGCGTTACTGACGCCTGTTATGCCGAATTATTTCTAATGCATTCCTATGAAGGATTTGTAGATCTAGGCCTCTGTGCTTACCGTTGTGTAAACTTTGCGCCAAACACATTAGGATGTGGAGTTGACAACTTAAGTTGAGTAGATCTTCTACACGTCCAAGCAGACAGCAGTGTCTAAGTTTAAGAGAGAAAGAGAAATGATGTCATAGAGAGTGAGAAGAGAGAGAAAACAACATTAAAACTGTGTTGCAGAGTCTGGAGTTGAGATTTTTTGTTGAACCAGACGTAGATTTACAAGCTCCTTGCATCACTTTACCCATGTTAAAAGTGACTCAAAAGTGGCATAATAAGGTTGATGATCTGTTTGTCAGACTGTTGTAACCTATCTGTTGTCACTGCTCGGAGGTAATTATACATTTTACAGAGAAGCTGCTGTACACTACGCACTCTGGGCCATAATATCAAGCCTTTGGCGACAAAAATTATTGCCACTTTATTGGCAGGAAAGTTTCTCCAAAGTGGCGCTAATGGGTTTGATAATATGCTCTATGGAATTCCAATCAAAGCTCATGTCAGATGTCCTTCACATCTAACACGAGCTTCGATTGGAATTCCATAGAGCATATTATCAAACCTATTATGGCCACTTTAGCGGCAGTTTGCTGCCGATAAAGTGGCAATAATTTTGTCGCCAAGTGTTGATAATATGGCCCTCTCTCGTTTCACAAATAAACCTAACACTACTGTTTTACGAGTGCAGTGTACCTGGTACATTTTCCTTGTTATAGTGCCGTGTTCAAGTGGCGTCTATATGGAAGTGCCTACTGCGTTACTGACGCCTGTTATGCCGAATTATTTCTAATGCATTCCTATGAAGGATTTGTAGATCTAGGCCTCTGTGCTTACCGTTGTGTAAACTTTGCGCCAAACACATTAGGATGTGGAGTTGACAACTTAAGTTGAGTAGATCTTCTACACGTCCAAGCAGACAGCAGTGTCTAAGTTTAAGAGAGAAAGAGAAATGATGTCATAGAGAGTGAGAAGAGAGAGAAAACAACATTAAAACTGTGTTGCAGAGTCTGGAGTTGAGATTTTTTGTTGAACCAGACGTAGATTTACAAGCTCCTTGCATCACTTTACCCATGTTAAAAGTGACTCAAAAGTGGCATAATAAGGTTGATGATCTGTTTGTCAGACTGTTGTAACCTATCTGTTGTCACTGCTCGGAGGTAATTATACATTTTACAGAGAAGCTGCTGTACACTACGCACTCTGGGCCATAATATCAAGCCTTTGGCGACAAAAATTATTGCCACTTTATCGGCAGGAAAGTGTTGGTAAAGTGGCGATAATGGGTTTGATAATATGCTCTATGGAATTCCAATCGAAGCTCATGTCAGATGTCCTTCACATCTAACATGAGCTTCGATTGGAATTCCATTGAGCATATTATCAAACCTATTATCACCACTTTCCTGCTGATAAAGTGGCGATAATTCTGTAGCCAAGGTTTGATAATATGGCCCTCTCTTCTTTCATAAATAAAAGTTACACTACAGTTTTACGAGTGCAGTGTACCTGGTACATTTTACTTGTTATAGTGCCGCGTTCAAGTGGTGTCTATATGGAAGTACCTACTGCGTTACTGACGCCCGTTATGGTGACTTATTTCTAATGCATTGCTATGAAGGCTTTGTAGATCTAGGCTGCTGTGCTTACCTTGTATAAAGAGTGCGGCCACCGGAGTTCACCATACAACTTGAACTCTGCCTCTATACGTCAAAGTATATTCAATATGTTGCAGAGAATTCCATTGCTGTTGCTCGATAGGCCGTGGTTGCTTCTGAAGGATGTTTCCTGAAGGAAACAAAAGGACGTTTTGATTAGTCATTGTAAACTGAGTTGCGCACCTACTATCAAAATTGAATTTTAATGTGTGTTCTTAATATTCCGTAGTTAAGACAAAGGAAGATCAATAAGTTAATAAAGGCCTGGGATGGCCTTGTGACGCAGAAAAAAAAATACTATCATGGGCGCACAATTAATAATAATAGAGACCTAAGCACGTGGCGTAGTACAGAAATACGACACAGAAATGTATGCATGCACAATTTTTAAGATTAGAGGTGTATAGGACCTTGTGACTTATACAGAAATATTTCAATTATGTAAGTACAATTTAAAACCATTGAGGGGTAGAAAGCCATATGAAGGATAAAAAAATAGTATTATCCATATACAATTTACAGTGGAGGCTGATGTTGTGACGTCTACTCTTACCTTTGTTTCTGTCGTCTTTTGTCATGTCTGGAAAGGTTGCGGTTTTTCTGAGTTTGGGGTGCTTTTGACAGTCTGTCTGTCATCGCAGCAGAGGCAGGCAAAAGAGAGCGTGCTCATGTCAGTGCCCACATTTAATGGGAACCGTGGGGGCTGACCAAACCAAGCCCAGGGTCGTCATTGGTAGAGCTTTCGCGGTCTATAAGAATGATGGCCTTGGGGGACATCACATTGGCTAATGTATTGGTTTCCAGGATAAATGATAGCAAGCATGCTTGGTGGTGGGATGTGGGTAGTGTGGGCGGCCGTGCACCGCGCATGTGCAAGTATGAGTGTGTGCACCAACAATTAACAACAGAGATGGATGGGGGCGGTGTCATAATGTACGCAGAGGCAGACCCAGAATCGGATCCGCTATCAGTCAGCACTTCTAATCATTCTTCTTAGCGCGCCCTGAGCTCTGATTTGTCACTGAGAGGGTAAGCGCACCATAGTTTGTACTGCTTATCATACTCAGCGTGTACCCAAAAATACGGTACGAATATGCTTTGACGTTACGCGTCTCATTAAAGCTTCGATGTGACATCATGTACGGCGTTCTGTACGCGAAAGGGGGCAATGGTTCTACTTGGTATAAAACATGGATGTATTTAATGTAGTTACTAAGGGCAGACATTTGGGATAACTATGATTTTTTTTAAAATACTTTTAATAATCCTATATTAGTTTTAAAAAGAATTACACAAATCGCGGTAGAAGATTATGCGTACTCGTATCGAAAGAGCTGCGCAAGCGCATCATAAGCGTACGCAAAGCCATGTGCCTTTAAAAGTAGAGATTTGATTGGTTCGTAACTTTTCCTATTGCGAGTGTTGAAAGTTCCGTCCGATTATAATTATTTGACTTTGACTTTCTAAGACGAAGCATTTGTTGTGAGAATCTTCTCAAATAGAAGGAAGATCACCATAAAAAGAGCAACGGAGACATCTTCCTGCAGTTCTTCAGAGGGATATTTCATTCCTGAAGAAGCTCCAAAGAAGAGGAAAGAAGCTCTAATTTGGAAGTTTTTCACTTTTCCAGAAGATCAAAAAAAGGTTAATGCTGCAAAAGTAACCTGTAAAATTTGCCAAACAACTCTTTCAAGGGGTGATCCATGTAGAAAATACTCCTTTGGCACAGCAAATATGGTGCGAAACGTGAAGAACTTGCACCCCAAGAACTTTGCTCGAGCTGAAAGACGGAGGTTGCAAGAGAACCCACCTGCTGCTACACCAAGCACATCATCTGCGGCTGTATTTTCAGCAAGCAGTCCACACCCACATATTGACTCTGACTTTGCTAAAGTTAAATTTCTTTGCATTTATTGCGATAAACTTTTGTGTTATGGGAAACAGTCTATCGACCTGATAAAACGGCAGGATACAGGATCATTGCTGTCCTCGACATTAGTTGTTCTTTTTTTCATTCTTTTGTTCCGCTTGGAATTTGTTGAGAAAACACAAAAAAAATTCAAAACAAAAAAAAGTTATTTTTAGAACTACCTTCACTGGTCAAAGAAAGAACTATATTTCTATGTTAGTGTGTAACGGTTTGTCAGAATGAATGTGTAGTTCATATATGAATGAATTAATATATTACTAGTGTATGGAGAATGTGAAAGTGCAGAGCTATAAGGAAGTGCTACAGCATACATCTATAAGGTGCTTACCTATAGTATACTGTAGTATGTGCGAAGCACTTGAAAGTAACATATGTACATAAATATGTTAGAAGTCTATGCTTCAATTTGCGCTGCTGGTGAAACTGCCTGGGTGAATTTGTATGTGTTTAGGGGGGGATTTACAATCCCCTTGTGCCTCTTTTACACAGCCATTGCGTCACTTTTGTGACACAGCGGTGGTGCTAAGATGTGCCATGGTGTGTGCTATTAACAATGTGACGCATCTGGAGGGTGCATTACATCGTAAAGTCCTGCGCCAGAAGAGGCTTTCCTGTGCAGAAGGGGGTGCAGCAACGCCTCCTAAAAGTGACTGAGTGAAATGTATAACATTTAATTCAGCCACTTTTGAGCTTATGCTGCGTCAAAACCTTGCACATGTTTGAAGCAAGTGTAAGGATTGATACAGCTTTGTGAGCATAGGGCCCCAGAGCATTGCTGGAGTTGTGTTATACTTGCAACCGAAGTCAAGCAATAATTACTAAAAAAATTACTTTGCAATTTAGTTTTGTTATTATTTTATAATAAGAATATGAAATATAATCTAAAAAATTAATTACATATAAATATTTATATTAAAAATATAAGAAATTAGTGTAAAAACAAAGACATGATAATTTTTACATTTATATTTTATCATTTACAAAACCTTTGAAATTCACTGAAAAAACCATAGGTTTCACACACGTTATAGTTAGGAATTAGCATTTAAAAAACCTTGCAAATTCATTGAAAAAAACATAGGTTTCACACACGTTTTAGTTAGGAATTAGCATTTAAAAAAACATGCAAATGCATTGAAAAAACCCTAGTTTTCACACGTTATAGTTAGCTGAACATTTCTTCCATACAAAACCTTTGAAATTCCTCCGTTATAGTTAACTCAGCTAACTATAACTTGCGCACCCGCAATGCACTGCTGATGACGTCACATACTACATCAATCATGACATGGTCAGTGACATCACTCATGACATCACTGATGACATCTCAAATGACATCACTGATGACATCATCCTTGTGAAAGAGTGGCAGACCTTTTCACACCCTAATATAACCTTTTATACACACATTGAAAAATAGAAAATACAATTTTCAAAAAAATGGAGATACCAATACCAGTTTCAACAACCTATTCAGTAATTCCAACATCTACATACACATCCACTCATTCAACAACATTTCTATATAGTAACTCATACATGTACTCACTCATCATATGTACTCATACATCCATACATCCTGTTACACACCGACACTTATACATAGAGTTACTCACAACCATAATCACACATGCAAATAAACCATCAAACATCCATTTACTTGCATATACAGCTATACACACACCACAACACTTACTTCTACAGAAACATACACATACTTACTCTCTTAAACAATCACTTATAGAAACAAATACTTATTTATACAGGAACTCTTCCAATCTCTCACTCTCATACATACTCACTTATATACATCAATACTCGCATATACTAGTTTAAAACATATGTATTTACTCATAAAGACACTATTGGGACAGTCATTCACTCACTAACACACCCATACATAAACTCACCACCCATACAGTCTTGCACACATGCTGTCTTCAAAACACATACAAACAGTGAGTCAGTCATTCATGCATCTATACGCTAAGTAATATCCCCCACCGAACCATACAGACACTCATACTGATACTCAAAAAACCAACTAATAAGACATATACACACTCATGTAGCTACTCACCAACCCATGCAGCCACTTATACACAAAGTGAGACACTGATACAGATATTTACATATTTAAAGATTACTCGTTAATACATCTACTCTCTCAAGATACACTTAATAAGTCATTTATAGAATCAATTTTACAAAAAAAATCCATTTAGACATTTATTTACCCATTTATTGTTCCATCGACCTTTAGATATACATATAAAAAAATGTTTATTTTTCAGAAAGACACACATTCACTGGATGATGTCATTTGAGATGTCATCAGTGATGTCATGAGTGATGTCATTGACCATGTCATGAGTGATGCAGTATGTGACGTCATCAGCTGTGCTGTGCATTGCGGGCGCGCAAGTTATAGTTAGCTGAGCTAACTATAACTGAGGAATTTCAAAGTTCAGTTAACTATAACGTGTGAAAACTAGGGTTTTTTAAATGAATTTGCATGGTTTTTTAAATGCTAATTCCTAACTATAACGTGTGTGAAACCTATGGTTTTCTCAATGAATTTGCCAAGGTTTTTTAAATGCTAATTCCTAACTATAACGTGTGTGAAACCTATGGTTTTTTCAGTGAATATATATACATATATATCTAACATTTCGCGAAGATTCGTCAACCGGCGCCAAAGTTATTCCAAATAGAATATAGCGGATTTCCTATGTAAAATAGGTCCTACAGCCCACATGGGGGTTATGACAGGACTTCAAATCCCAAGATGCTACGCAAATTCATTCAATGGTAATGACGAACCCAGGATGCTGAGCAAACTCACCTGATGTCAATGATTGTGCCAGAAATAAAAGAGGGAAAATATTTGAAGTCCTTTTTGTTTGCCATTACGCCGCAGCTCACCTTTGATAAAGGGAACACTCCCGAAGCGCGTCAGGTTTGGCTGCAGAGGTCTGTGAGGGGACTTCCATTGATCTACACTGGTCTCCTGCGGGTGCCTTCCAACTAGGGGTAACTCTTTTCTTTCCATATTTGCGGCCAGCCTGGTCGCGGAACAGCACCGCTGCGTTATCAGCGCGGATCCTTTGTTGCCTCTAGTGGGCAACAGTGTATGGAGCAGGATGAGATTATTTATACTGAGGGGAGCAGCTCTGAAGGGACCCTAATATAAGTGACTTTCACGGTGTGGTGGCTACAGCCCACATGGGGGTTATGGCAGGACTTCAAATCCAAAGATGCTATGCAAATTCATTCAATGGTAATGACGATCCCAGGATGCTGTGCAAACTCACCTGATGTCAATGATTGTGCCAGATATAAAAGAGGGAAAATATTTGAAGTCCTTTTTGTTTGCCATTACGCTGCAGCTCACCTTTGATAAAGGGAACACTCCCGAAACGCATCAGGATTGGCAGCAGAGGTCTGTGAGGAGACTTCCCTTGATCTACACTGGTCTCCTGCGGGTGCATTCCAACTAGGGGTAACTCTTTTCTTTCCATATTTGCGGCCAGCCTGGTCGTGGAACAGCACCGCCGCGTTATCAGCGCGGATCCTTTGTTGCCTCTAGTGGGCAACAGTGTATGGAGCAGGATGAGATTACTTATACTGAGGGGAGCAGCTCTGAATGGACCCTAATATAAGTGACTTTCACAGCATGGTGGCTACAGCCCACATGTGGGTTATGGCAGGACTTCAAATCCAAAGATGCTATGCAAATTCATTCAATGGTAATGACGATCCCAGGATGCTGTGCAAACTCACCTGATGTCAATGATTGTGCCAGATATAAAAGAGGGAAAATATTTGAAGTCCTTTTTGTTTGCCATTACGCTGCAGCTCACCTTTGATAAAGGGAACACTCTCGAAACGCATCAGGATTGGCAGCAGAGGTCTGTGAGGAGACTTCCCTTGATCCACAATGGTCTCCTGCGGGTGCGTTCCAACTAGGGGTAACTTTTCTTTATATATATATATATATATATATATGTATATATATTACCTACTGGCGGTCGCCAGTAGGTATATATAGTTAGGATTTTTTCTCTATGGGATTTTTGAAAATTCTATGTCTAATAACTTTGGCGTTTGTGGACGGAATTGGCTGAAATTTTTAATAAAAATGGCACATTTTGTTTCTGAGCAGCCCTTGAAAATTTGGGGGGGGTTTGTCAAGGGGGGGCCGAGAAAAAGGGGGGTCCCAAAACGTGTTTTTAACATTGAGTTTTCCATAGGGCGGTTGGCCTCACTTTTAGCCCGAACGGCTGAATGGATTTGCACGAAACTTGGCAAAATTGTAGGGACTGGTAGCCCGATGTGCCTTTTGTAGGTCTCAATATATGTGCTACAGTGGATTTTGAGAAATTAACGTTTAAAAAAAGATATATATCTGTAACAGCGGACCGGGCAGCGCTCCAGGACGCGTACTTTTCGCGCAACGGAGCTTTGTGAAGCGAAGCTGATTGGTTCTCCGGCGTCTGTAAACATTCCAAACAGTCCGTAGCGGCCGCCATCTTGTCTCTCGGTAGGATCGAGAGAGAAGAGGAGGCCAAAGCGAAGGGGCAAATGACCATAAGGGGGCATAGTAGATCCTCGCTGACCCCCTAGGTTTGATGTGGAGGTTTTAAAAGGGCCCAGCGGGGCAAAAAAAATAAATAATAATAATAATCGAACGGCTGAATGGATTTGCATGAAACTTGGTAAAATATTAGGGACTGGTAGCCCGATGTGCCTTCGCTAGGTCTCAATATATGTGCTCCAGTGGATTTTGAGAAATTAACGTTCAAAAAAAGATATATATCTGTAATAGCGCTCCGCTTCGTGTACTTTTCGCGTTACGGAGGTTTGCGAAGCTGATTGGTTCTTCGGCGTCTGTAAACATTCCAAACAGTCCGTAGCGGCCGCCATCTTGTCTCTCGGTAGGATCGAGAGAGAAGAGGAGGCCAAAGCGAAGGGGCAAATGACCATAAGGGGGCATAGTAGATCCTCGCTGACCCCCTAGGTTTGATGTGGAGGTTTTAAAAGGGCCCAGCGGGGCAAAAAAAATAAATAATAATAATAATCGAACGGCTGAATGGATTTGCACGAAACTTGGTAAAATATTAGGGACTGGTAGCCCGATGTGCCTTCGCTAGGTCTCAATATATGTGCTCCAGTGGATTTTGAGAAATTAACGTTCAAAAAAAGATATATATCTGTAATAGCGCTCCGCTTCGTGTACTTTTCGCGTTACGGAGGTTTGCGAAGCTGATTGGTTCTTCGGCGTCTGTAAACATTCCAAACAGTCCGTAGCGGCCGCCATCTTGTCTCTCGGTAGGATCGAGAGACAAGAGGAGGCCAAAGCGAAGGGGCAAATGACCATAAGGGGGCATAGTAGATCGTCCCTGACCCCCTAGGTTTGATGTGGAGGCTTTGAAAGGGTCTCGCAGGGCAAAAAAAAAATATACCGTTTTTTTAGTTTTTTTGCGTGGAGTGCGCCCGGTTCGCGAACCGGGAAGCGTTCTGGGGAGCGTACTTTCTTGAAAATTAGTGAAAAAAGTAGTAGTAACGCAAGTTATTGTTGTACAGGGAGCCCATTCCATGGTCTCTCATGTAAGCTGAAACACATTTGTTTACATGCTTCCTCGATTTCTCAATATGTGGACAAAATTGGTTCGACCACCTCCATTTTTGTCTTTGGCATATATTTGAATATACCAAGGCAGTCTGAGGAAAAAGTGCCATCAATTGCTCAAAGGTGTCCTTTAAAAGCATTTCCAGACCTACCCCAGTCAAAGTGCCCAAATCATTACCTCCACAGTGCACAATTAACAGGTCAGGTTTTGGCAAATGCATAAAGGTTTTCACCAATGGTATCAATTGGTGACATTTTAATCCTCTGTGGCCAAACCACTTAATTTCCACATCTTGTAAATTGAGGTTAGGTAAATTCCTGTTTTCAGCGTACCTTTGAGCCCAATAGATATAACTATGTCCAACAATCCAGACAGAAAACATGGCGAGAGAAGGTTCTGCTGCAGTCAGATGAAGTGTGGCAATGAAATGGCAGTTGAAAAAATGAGAGTGTAAAATGAAAAAAACTGAGGAGTTTCTGTGTTAATGAAGCAGTAAGAGTGATTGGTGGATTTTGATTGCTGAAAACAGAAAGTTAGTGTGCATGGATGAGTTCGTTGAAAGATGTATTTTGAGTGGCGAAGACAAAATCATTAAATGAAAGAATGCTCTGGATATGCAGGTGCACTGAGAGTTCAGAGTTCAATTGCAACATTGTTGTGTGAACTTGGAAACACCAGAGATTTTGCAAGAGGTGGTTGCTATGCAGAAAAAGCAGAGAGGGGGCAGGGTTTTGCTTTGAAAAAAAGTGAGGGAAGAGTTTTGATTGGTGTGACATGAGAGATATGTGTGAGGAATTACAGCATTTCTGTGCTTTTGATAGCTGCAGACTCTGGAGTGCATACCTTTTGCTCTGCTGAAGACAAATTGGTGTGTTTCTGAGACTGTTTTGAAACTCAAAGTATGAATATATAAAAAAAAAGAAAATCGTTTTTGAGGTAAAGGAATGTTTTCAAAATTTATGTGCGCCATATGCCCCCAAATTTCTTTTTCGGGGGTGCAGCAGGGTGTTCTTGAGACACCCCTGCACCCTCGGAAAAATTTGTAATTTGCGATGAGGTAATTGCTAATCGCAAATTTCACCTTCATTCCTATGGGCCTCCTGCTGCATGGAAATGAATGGGTAATTTGTAATTAGCAAATAGGTCATCGCAAACTAGGAATGGTAAAGAATCGCTATTTATTCCTTAAAGTTCGCTATTTAGGAAATGCAAAAAACTTTGATGATACATATGGCGGTTCATCTCTAACAAGATAAGAAGCATAGGGATAGATTTATGATGACTGGCGCATCACCAGGGATGTGTTAGTCATTCTGTGCCGCTGTTCCGTCACCTATGGTGTGCTGCATTTACAATGCGGCGCATCATGGGGCAAAAACAGCACAGATGCGTGACGTATCTGTGCCGTAAAGGTGGCGCATTGCTGGAGTTGTATCGCAAGTGAGATGAAGCTCCAGCAAGGCTCAGGGGTGCCCCTGTCGCAGGGTTTCTGTTCTCACACAGAACTGTGGACAGAGGATTGGAACCTCGGCAAATTAAAGTGTCCCAGAACTCAGGGTGGAGAGGGCTCCACCCTGCCCCTCCCCCTCCCCGCCTCCCTGCCCCACCGTAACTCCCTCCACGGCCCGCGGCTGCTTATATCTCACCCTCCCTAATACACATATTATATTATTTGCTAAGAAGGTCTCTTTGTGTTGGTTTAGGGCGTGCCCATACTTTAGTGTCTTAGATTTGAAGGAATCACATCAGCATACACCAGCTCTCTCTTCATGTGAACCGCATCAACTGTTGTGTATGTGTGTTCGGCAAAGCAATATAAAACCCGCCTCATGCCCAGAATTGGCAGAAGTTGCACTTATGTTATGAGTATGAAGTCGTGGAGATCAGACCTCATAACAATTCTGTATCGTGTTGTTCTTGAAACTTCAGCACTCGCTGTACAGATATAGTTTAACAAGCAAAGCAGATAGTAGAGCAAGAACATATTATTCTCATGTAAACCACGATGAACTACTAGGTTGAAAGCTAAAGCAACAACTAAGTGTCGTGTGCAGAAGTTGCAAAAAAGGAAAAATGGCGTTTAAACCGGTAATGAGCCCATGCTAACTTAACACGGTGTAAAGATATCCAGGACCTAGATGACACCTCCCCATGATCCGGAAACGAACTGAATAAGATAATAGAAGTGCCATCTCATGAGAGCAGATTGCAAGTTTATATGTGGACGGTCCGCAAGGTAAAGCATTAAAAACTAGGAAAATTTAATGCTAAAGAAAAATAAAACAGCCAAGTACTTTATCGAGTCTTAAGCCAATAGGCAAGCTAAATAATAAAAACTTGACAAATAAGTCAATGAATTGTCAATGAAATGCTAGTACTCAGCATATCAAACATGAAAAAGGTCTATGACATAACTGTGTATGCAAAATAAGCTGCAACAGCCTCCAATAGGAAGTCACCGTCTTCATCCGAAAAGAGTTCAGCCATCCAATTTAAAAGTGGAAAAGAACATACGTGCTCTCCCAGCACCGGATCCTCTATCACCATCAGAGGACAGCTCGGTGGGTTTTCAAGAAAGCTCTGTTCCAAGAAAGACTGTGTTGCCGCCAGTAAATTCCAGGGACCAATTAGTCCATGCATCAATGCCACAGCCATAATCCTTTCGCCAGGACAAACCAACTCGTGAGTAATGATAGGAGTCATTAGCTGATTAAAGTCGACGTCAGGAGAAACCGGTCCACAGAGACACAAATCAATGGCCCAATCGAAATCACAGGTCAGGCAGTGAAATACAGGCTGGACACAGGTGAAGTAGGAGAATCGAAAAGATAATCCATATGCTGTGCTTAATATCGCCAACGGCATTGTGCCATAATATTCTAGCATGCGATTGCGGAACAGTGTCAGCAGCTGCAGGGCGGGAGCTTGCACAGGAGGGACATCCATATTTAAAAATGTAAAAAAGCACAAGAGCGTCCGCTGGTAATGCAAGTAAAAATGGGAATCCACGAAGCAGAGTGGAAAAAATAGAATGAAAGAAAGCAGGGATGACTCCAAAGATTTTCTCAAATGAAGTCACGAGACCACTGGTAACAACTTTAAAAAAGTGCGCCAGGGCCTTTGTGGAGGACGCGTTAAAGATAGTCCGAACCATCTTGCTGAAATGGAAAGGCAAATCTGTATTGAAAAGGGTCTGCACCTCTGTACGGGTGTTCGCTATGTGAAGCACGAAAGATTCACGGGCCGAACTCAAGGCCACCTCTCTCTGAGACAAAAGAGCTCTTATTCTTGCCATGCCGTTGAAATCTGCTCCCAAGGTTGGTATTTGTGGCGAGATTGAAAACTCCCTATGTTCATGTGTGGGAGGAAATAGAACATTTCTGCAGCAAATAACCCGTTCACTTACTGTTACGATAAAAGGAATACTTTTAATTAACCCAGAACAATCTTCATTATTGAGCATCAAATAACTACCATTTTCCAACAACTTGAACGTGGGGATGATAGCAGGAACTGGCGTGCCTTGCAACACGCAAGCCATATTTGGTCGGTGTTTGTTGCATGAACCGTGTAACTGAATGTGCCTACACATTAGTGAATGATGTGGCGTCTCAGTGCATTCCTCTCCATTCAGATAAACTTCTTGATCATCTTTGAAACATCTGTATGTGTATGGAAGCGACCAGACCTCATGAAGAAAAGCACTACCTAAAGGTTCATAACGACCTATTGGTATATATTTCATACAATTTGAAAACTTATATAAAGCAAAAGGCAGCGTTATTAAACCGTGGATAAGGCACGTTGCCAAAAAACCCGCAATCCTCTGCTGATGATGTCACTGAGCATGTCATGAATGATGTAATATGTGACATCATCAGCAGTGGATTACGGGTAATAGTATCTCTAGTTTACTCCCTTATAGCTGTCTTTCTTTTAACATAAGTGTCTGTTTCCTTCCCTTATACTTACTGTTCTTTTTAAAAAAAAAAATTTTTGGTTCACTTCCGGTTCGCGTACCGGCGAGCGAACTGGGAAGCGAACTACGAGAAATAGAGGTTGGCACAGTTCCAAATATTGTACCAATTTTTTAATAACGGGGAGGTAGTTCTGAAAAGAACTTTTTTTTTTATTGTTTTTGTTGTTTTATATTTTTTTTATTATTTTTCTGAACATTTTTTTACTTTTTTTGAATTTTTCTGAACAGTTTTATATTTTTTTGGGTTTTTCTTGGAGGGGGCAATGAAAACGATTCATTGTAAAGGGCTCAACAGGAGCAACATAACAAAAAAAAAGTATTTATTATTTTGGGCGTTTCGTACAAACTTGCATATGATAGTCAATAGCTCTGTTGATCAGAGTGATGCTTCTTTCTCCGTAGCAAATGAATCCATCGCAATGTACGCAGACGTGTTTTACTTCACCAAATCTCATTTGTATATTTGGCACTATCTCCCTTCCCTCTGGTCCCGTTACTTCCGGTACAACAGATCTTCTGGCCATAATAGGGAGATTATCTAGGTCGTTCCGAAACTGTGCAGCACTGTAGTTGTTAGGATGCCACCTAGTCATATGGCGATGCATTGTGTAGTTTCCGAAACTGTATTTTTTCTCGGTCCCTCTGGACAGTCTATCTTGACATATAAGGCAAGTTACGTATCTTGCATTTACTTTTTTCTGACCTTTGGGAATTTTAAAAAATTGCCAAATTAAGTTTTCTTTCCGGTGAGACGTCCTGGGCTCCTCAGGCAAAAACTGCCTCTCTTCGTGCTCGTCGTCCTGTTCCTCTTCTTCCTCTTCTTGTTGAATTATAACTTGAGCAGGTGGTCCACTCTTCCTTGGATGTGGTGGAGGTGGTGGGGAAGCACCAGCTGAAGCTACTAAAGAAGCCATTGCTCACTGGTAACAAAGGGTCTTTCTCTCACAAAGATGAAAGTCAGAGTGAGGAAAGAAGGAGGGATTTTCATCATTTGGGAAAAACAAGAGTTCTCAACCAATGAAAAGTGTTCATTTTATATTATATGACCTAGTCTTACATCATTAGGAAACCAAAAGTGAAATGAACCAATGAAAAGTGTTATTACCAAGTCACATGACCTGCTGTGTTTACGTTAAGCGCTTTGCAGGGCCTCCCGGTTTGCTTCCAGAAACCTGCGCTTTGCGACTCGCTTCGCGTACCAGTTCGCTAACGTAGCACGTCATATGACGTATCACGCGACAACGTGAAACGTCATGCGGACGGGAGGCGTCACGATGTTGTTTTCTAACGCGGCAGTTACGGTAAAGAAACGTTTACCGGCTCGCGGTCTATTTCGCGGCATCAAGGTCAGCTAACGGGAAGCTTCCCGATTCGCGAAGCGGGAACGAAGAAAAAAAAATATTTAAAAAAAAAAATATTCATAAACATATAAAATATATTTTTGGATTTAAAGAAGAATACATTTTACAGCTACAGATATTAGCTGTTAAAAAACCAATGAAATTCACTGAAAAAACCATAGGTTATAGACCATATATAGTTAGGAATTAGCATTTACAAAACCTTGAAAATTCACTGAAAAAACCATAGGTTATAGACCATATATAGTTAGGAATTAGCATTTACAAAACCTTATTTTACTCACACAAAACCATTGAAATTCCATATATAGTTAGTTGCACTAACTATATATCGCGCACCCGCAATCCACTGCTGATGATGTCACATATTACATCATTCATGACATGGTCAGTGACATCACTGATGACATCACTGATGACATCTCAAATGACATCACTGATGACATCTCATTTGACATCAATGACCACATCACTGATGATATCATTCATGTGACAATACAATAATGTATAATTTTTGAAACCATTGACACACCAATACTAGTTACTACATACGCACTCACTGATTCCTATGTCTACACACACATTCACTCATTCACTCATACAATCATTCATACATACAATCACTCATCTTTACAACACTATCATATGCACTCATACACATATACAGACACTCACAGTCTGCCACTCATCCATGGAGTTACTCACACACCTAGTCAGTCCTGTAAAGAATCAATGACACTTCCATTTTCTTGTCTATACAGTTAAACATAGAGCACCTTACATTTTCAAACATATACTAACACATACTTACCTTCTTATACAATCATTGATACAAGTACACATTGATCTGCACAGAGTCACACACCTCCCAGCCAGCCACACACACACTCAGTCTCCCATACAAATACTTGGACAATCAATCAGTAACCCATATAGTTAATCATATAGCTACTGATCAACACATGCAGCAGTTTACAGAACAACAGACATAATGATGCACAAATTAAGACAGTTTAGTCACTAACCCATGCACTCAGTGAGACACATTTAATCACTCACTCATACATTCAGTCATGCACCTACTAAATCCTTTCTCCAGACACTTATACTTCCACTCATTCTTCAATATGTAAGACACATTTTAACTTTACAGAAACATACAGTCACTGTATGTTGTCATCAGTGATGTCATCAGTGATGTCATCAGTGATGTCATTTGAGATGTCATCAGTGATGTCATCAGTGATGTCACTGACCATGTCATGAATGATGTAATATGTGACATCATCAGCAGTGGATTGCGGGTGCGCGATATATAGTTAGTGCAACTAACTATATATGGAATTTCAATGGTTTTGTGTGAGTAAAATAAGGTTTTGTAAATGCTAATTCCTAACTATATATGGTCTATAACCTATGGTTTTTTCAGTGAATATATATATATATATATATATATTACCTACTGGCAGTCACCAGTAGGTAGTTATAGTTAGGACCTATTTTCCATAGGGAATTCTATTTGGAGTAACTTTGGTGTTGGTTGACTAGTCTTCGTATGCTCAGCTCCAGTCCGCTCCTTCCCATAAAGTTTCAGGGTGATTCGTGAAACGGGGGCTGAGAAAAAAGGGTGTCCAAAAACATGTTTCCCCCTTGCAATTTCCCATAGGACCTTTAGCCACAGCTACAGCACGAACTGCTGAATAGAATTACGCCAAATTTAGCAAAGATGTAGTCCTCGGTTCAGACTTGTGCCTTTTGCTTAAATGTTGTCAATCTGTTCAGTAGTTCCTGAGAAAATTATAGTTATAAGCATTTATATATCTATGAGCGCGGTCGATCCGCAGATCCTGAGCGCACCATGAGGGCACCATACGTGCACCCTACAGATCACGTGCTGAATGCTAATTGGCTGTCAAGTGGTTGTCAACATTTGAAACCAGGAACTGTTGGCAGCCATTTTGTGCCTCGGTAGAAGCGAGGCTGAAGAAGTCAGTCGAAACAATTGTGCAAAACGTATAAAGGGGCAGGGTAGAAATACTTTTACCCTCTAGACCTGCTTAGGGGGTCCCAGAAGGACACACAGGGCCCACACATTTTTTTTTATTTTTAAAAAGGACCCGGCAGATACGTGTAGGGTGCGTGGATTCAGGATTAAAAAAAACCAAAAAACAGAGCTTTTTTTATAATTAGCCCCCGGGTGGAATAAATACCGGCGGCAAAATGATTAAACTTTATGGGGGGCCCAGAGGGGCCCCCTAGCCCTGGAGATCATTACCCACAGGTGCTAAGAAAAAAAGTGGTGGGGGGAAGGGACCAAGGTACCCAAAGCAGCGGGGACCACCACTTGGTTCCCCTCCTGGAGCACTTGAGGGCCCGTCACCCCCCGGGGCTACAAAAAAATTGATTGGGGGGCTGCAAGGTCTCCAAAGCCCTGGGGACCACCACTACCCGGCGATGTATGTATTGTGGGAGGGCCAGCTCCTACAGTGTCCCGGGGTGTCCATCCCACCCTCCCAGAGCAAGGAAATCTGTTCTCTCTTTCAAAATCTAAATCAGATTGCTTTTTCTAACATTCAGCTCCCCATGTGGTACAGCAATGCTGGCTCCCAAACGCGTAGAAGTTGTGCACCAAAGACACTTGAGTCGTGCACCCTACAGATTAAGAATCGTCCATTCAGCACGTGCACACCAGAGTGCCCCACTTAGCGCTGCGCGACTTCTAATTTTATCGTTAAAAAAATACCTCCTATCTGTAATTTCTAATATCTTCAGGGACCCTTTCCCCAGGTGTTACAAAAAATGTCCTTCGGGATACGGCATTGCTTTTGCACATTGGGAGATGCTAACTTGCATGTGGAAAAGCAATCTGGTTTGGATTTTGAAAGTGAGAACAGATTTCACTGCTATGTCTTTCAAAATCCTAACCAAGGGGTCGATTACGATGGCGGACGGAAGGACGACTGCCGGCCTGAAGTAGGCGGAAAATGCCTTTTTCCAGTCCGCCTGCCGCGGACACTCAGTCCGCCATATTAGGATGGGAAACACTGTCAAATGTCCGTACGCGGCGGAAGAGCACGCACCGCCGCGGAACTACACCCGACCCCGCGGCGGACGGAACCAATCCAGAGGCACCGCCGTACGGAATGACGTCTCCGACCGTCCTCTAAATCACGATGGCGGAAAACACACATCAAATCACTGCAGAAAAACAACCTGCCTGAAGACGGCGGATTCACCACAGTGGAGATACAACACATTGCACAGATACCCACCACAAGCAGATCGCCGTCATGGACCCAGCACTGCACGCATTTCCGATACTCTTCGTGCTCCACCACCAGCAAGTCATGGCCCATCGCCGACGACGACGCAGGTATGCCAACACACCAATTGCTGTTGGAAGGGGAGTACCTTCCGGGGCCGTGACGTTGGGAGGGGGAGTGTCCTGTTGGAGAAACAGCATTTACGATAGCACCAATATATCAACAATTCAAGTACACAACCAGGAATGACAACGACAAACCACTACACATGATTGACTGCTTTTATTAAACATAATAGGGGTATAATCCTAGAGTAGCCAAGAGCATGGGCACTGGGTAGAACAGAGCAGGTACATCTGAAGCAGCACATGAGAGGGCACAATGCAGTATCAGAACAGCAACAGGGCAGTGTCCATAACAGAGCAGTTACATCTAAGGCAGCACATGAGAGGGCACAATTCAGTATCATGACAGCAGCAGGGCAATGTTCATAACAGAGCAGGTACATCTGAGGCAGCACATGAGAGGGGCTAAGTGCATCAACAGTCCATGGCACAGAACAGAGCAGGTACATCTGAGGCAGCACATGAGAGGGGCTAAGTGCATCAACAGTCCTTGGCAGAGTACAGAGCAGGTACATCTGAGGCAGCACATGAGAGGGGCTAAGTGCATCAACAGTCCATGACAGAGAACAGAGCAGGTACATCAGAGGCAGCACATGAGAGGGGCTAAGTGCATCAACAGTCCATGGCAGAGAACAGAGCAGGTACATCTGAGGCAGCACAAGAGAGGGGCAAAGTGCATCAACAGTCCATGGCAAGGCACAGGTACATCAGAGGCAGCACATGAGAGGGCACAATGCATTATCAGAACAGCAACAGGGCAGTGTCCATAACAGAGCAGGTACATCTGAGGCAGCACATGAGAGGGGCTAAGTGTATCAACAGTCCGTGGCAGAGAACAGAGCAGGTACATCTGAGGCAGCACATGAGAGGGCACAATGCAGTATCAGAACAGCAACAGGGCAGTGTCCATACCAGAGCAGGAACATCAGAGGCAGCACATGAGACGGCACAATGCAGTATCAGAACAGCAACAGGGCAGTGTCCATAACAGAGCAGGTACATCAGAGGCAGCACATGAGAGGGCACAATGCACTATCAGAACAGCAACAGGGCAGTGTCCATAACAGAGCAGGTACATCTGAGGCAGCACATGAGAGGGGCTAAGTGCATCAACAGTCCATGGCAAGGCACAGGTACATCAGAGGCAGCACATGAGAGGGCACAATGCAGTATCAGAACAGCAACAGGGCAGTGTCCATAACAGAGCAGGTACATCAGAGGCAGCACATGAGAGGGCACAATGCAGTATCAGAACAGCAACAGGGCAGTGTCCATAACAGAGCAGGTACATCTGAGTCAGCACATGAGAGGGGCTAAGTGCATAAACAGTCAATGGCAGAGAACAGAGCAGGTACATCTGAGGCAGCACATGAGAGGGGCTAAGTGCATCAACGGTCCATGGCAGAGAACAGAGCAGGTACATCTGAGGCAGCACATGAGAGGGCACAATGCAGTATCAGAACAGCAACAGGGCAGTGTCCATAACAGAGCAGGTACATCAGAGGCAGCACATGAGAGGGCACAATGCAGTATCAGAACAGCAACAGGGCAGTGTCCATAACAGAGCAGGTACATCAGAGGCAGCACATGAGAGGGCACAATGCAGTATCAGAACAGCAACAGGGCAGTGTCCATAACAGAGCAGGTACATCTGAGGCAGCACATGAGCGGGGCTAAGTGCATCAACAATCCATGGCAAGGCACAGGTACATCAGAGGCAGCACATCAGAGGGCACAATGCAGTATCAGAACAGCAACAGGGCAGTGTCCATAACAGAGCAGGTACATCAGAGGCAGCACATGAGAGGGCACAATGCAGTATCAGAACAGCAACAGGGCAGTGTCCATAACAGAGCAGGTACATCAGAGGCAGCACATGAGAGGGGCAAAGTGCATCAACAGTCCATGGCAGAGAACAGAGCAGGTACATCTGAGGCAGCACATGAGAGGGGCTAAGTGCATCAACAGTCCATGGCAAGGTGCAGGTACATCAGAGGCAGCACATGAGAGGGCACAATGCAGTATCAGAACAGCAACAGGGCAGTGTCCATAACAGAGCAGGTACATCTGAGGCAACACAAGTACGTGGGTCAAGCACCCCGTCCCAAGGACATTAATAATGCAAGGGTGGTTACAATGGACAATCTATCCACCAAGTCAAATGACATGTGAGTGATGGGAGCTACACCTCACAGCACAGAATCTGGTGGACTGCTTGACCTAGACGCCTCGGACACACTGCCAGCACCAGAAACAGGAGTGTGAGACACAGCCACAGCTCTAGTGACTGACACATGAGCTATAGACCCAGACACACTGCCAGCACCACAAACAGGAGTGTGAGACACAGCCACAGATGTAGTGACTGACACATGAGCCATAGACCCAGACACACTGCCAGGACATGTCCCTGTACAGTGACCAACTAATACCATGCCAGCATCTGAGGCATGAGAGTGGCGGACACACACAGTGCCAATACCTGAAACAGGAGAGGGCAGAACTAACACAGTGCTACTACATGAGGCATGACAGCAAATAACAGACATAGTGCCACTATCTGACACATGAGAGTGAACTGCAGCTGACCCACTAGGACCACTGAAATGATGAGCCACAGGGCTGTATGGGCCAGGAGGCAGAGTGGCTCTGGGAGCTGGGGACAGCTCTACTGGAGTGACATTGGGGTGGTCAGGTGTCACTGGTGTGTGTCTCCGTTTCTTTTGGATATGTAGGAGCACCCTGGACATGACTGGACTGGTAAGTGGTGTGGCCTCATCAGACATCAAAGGTGGATCATGTGCTGGTGGTGGTCTGCTCTCTGGGGACCTGCTGGACCCTGCTTGATGTTTGCTGTGGGCCTGCCTTCTGCCCTCTGCATCATGTGTAATGGGGGATGAAACAACAGTGTACTCCTTCCTCTGCTTCTGCGGGGTGTGGATGGGAGTAGAGGTATGTGGGGACTCCACCGCTGAGACATGTGTTTTACGTTCCTTCAACAACATCAGCCTCAGGGCAGCCAGGGGTGATGTATGCCTGTCCTTGATGGAGCTCGTGTCCATGGAAGAACCCTTGGGTCTGGGATGTGCCAGGTGTCCTGTCTCTAGAATGTCCCTGATCCCTGGGCGGTGCCCTGTCCCTGGGAGCAGCCTTGTCCGTTGTAGTGTACCTGTCCTTTGAAGTGTCCCTGGCCTTGGGAGTTGCCCTTTCCTTTGTAGTGTCCTTATCCTTGGGAGTATCCCTGCCCTTGGGAGGTGCCCTTTCCTTTGTATTGTCCTTGTGAGTGTCCCTGCCCTTGGGAGGTGCCCTTTCCTTTGTAGTGTCCTTGTCCTTGGGAGTGTCCCTGGACTTTGGAGGTGCCCTTTCCTTTGTAGTGTCCTTGTCCTTGCGAGTGTCCCTGCCCTTGGGAGGTGCTCTCTCCTTCGTAGTGTCCTTGTCCTTGTCCTTGGGAGTGTCCCTGGACTTGGGAGGTGCCCTTTCCTTTGTAGTGTCCTTGTCCTTGGGAATGTCCCTGGACTTGGGCGGTGCCCTTTCCTTTGTAGTGACCTTGTCCTTGGAAGTGTCCCTGGAATTGGGAGGTGCCCTTTCCTTTGTAGTGTCCTTGTCCTTGGGAGTACATGTGTTACATGTGAATCCCTTTCCCCCAACACCCCTTGAGGATCCTGTGTGTCAACTCCAGGGTAGCTCATGTCGTGTTCGGTGAAAGATATCCTTGTTCTAGGGGATGGTGTCTGTGACCTCCGTGCCCTGCCTTGTTGCCTGTGGCTGCTTCTAGTCCAATACCCCGAAAATGAGGCCTGGTCTGACATTTCATTCTCCCCTGAGACATCAAGTGGTGTGGATGGGGGAACTGAAGTAGCACCCTGTCCATGCGACTAAAGAATGGATGAAGACACAGTGTTTGCTAATGACTGAACTGTTCTGAGGAGACCAGCAACATCGCCATTCATCCCCTCCATGAATGCTACCACCTGCCCCAACTTCCTATCGTGGTCTTGGAATGCATTGATCATGTTGGTCTGCCCTACACACATCTTTGCAGCAGATCAACAGCCTCAGCACAAAGTGCACTTTGTGTCACAGGGGCAGCGGTGCCTGCACCAAAGGCAACTCTGCTCCCCCTACTCTGTCGAGCACGAGTAGTACTTGTTGCAGTTGGTGGCAGTGTGGGCCCTGTGTACCGACTGAAGGTGTTGATTGCCCACTTTCTGTGTGTGACAACAGAGCTGACTCACCAACACTGTCTGAAGATGAGGACGATGGTGTCTCCACATGTGAGTCCCCAGGGACGGTTCTGTCCCCCTCTCCGGGGCTGCCCTTTTCAATGTCAGTCTACGTGTGTGTGATCTCGGATCCGGATGCATCGCCACCACTCATCTCCGTCGTCTGTGGGTCAGTGCCCTCGGCCAAAGCTGAAAGAGAGAAAAAAGATGTTAACCCAAGTGCCACACTCACGTACTGAAGGTTACAAAATCTCAACTTTCCTTACAGTCGACTAACATGTATCACCCATCCTGCAAACAAACCACCCCTACCAGGCATCCTCATGTCAGAGAACCGGGGGTGCCTGTGAGACATGTACATCATACAAACAGGGCATGTGTAGGAGAGTAGGGTCTGCTATCCTATGGTCACCCCAAATTTTTGCTTTTTGCTTCACTGGTTTATGACTTAATGTGGCTGTGGGCCTGCTAATCAGACCCACAGCCTGCTGTTCTCTCTCTAAATTAATGCCAATGCACTGTAGGTGCATTACGAATTGGAACTGGTTCACCTTATAGGCCCCTGTAACAGTGTACCCAGGGTACCTAGGGCATAGGTATTTCCAAGGCCTACCAGGGGCTGCAACACGTATTGTGCCACCCCTGACCTGGCCTCCATATCTGACACAAGGGGCTGATCACTCAGCTGGGGTAAGTCGGTGTAATCACCCCTACTTAGGTATAGTATGCCTATGCCTAACCTAAAATGGACACATATGTTCCTATCAGCCACTCCTATGGAAGGCCTCAGCAATCCTGGAGGCAGAGTGCTTGGAAATATGTGAGATGGTGCTCTAGCATGAGCTGAGCCTGTCTGCAGCTTTCGGAACCACTTCCTGTAGCTGTTCCATGATACTGCCATACCATATACTCTTGAGTGCATTATAATCCTCGCGGTTATTTGCTAACTTTGGTTTGGCTTTATCAAAACATGTCGAGTAAGGTGTTATACGAATTGGAATACTACCCCCTCGCCAGCTCTGGCGACGGGTGTAGCATTCCACCCTTCTAGAGGGACACGACATGTACATAACCTGAACCCCGGTTAAAGTTAAACAAGAGCCTCAGCATCACAAAATGGATGCTGCCACCACAGACACAAGTCTGACCTCCTGCTGCTGGGAGTCCTTCCAGCGAGGGAGGCTTGGACAAAGGGTTTCCTGCCTTGGGAGGTGCTAGCACCACCCCAGGCAGGATTTTGTGTATTGGGTAGGACAGGGCTGAATAGAATGAGACATGCCTGGGGCACACAAGGTGTCCCTGTGCATATGCCAGTTCAAACCGGTGCTGGGGCTCTCCAGCCCCAGTCTTGGCACGAAGCTGGACAAAGGAAAGGGGGGTGTAACCACCCCCCTTCCTGGTCCCACCCAGAGGAGGGACCTAGCAGGTAATCCGGCCCCTAGATTTGGAATAAGAGTAGGAGCTGTGTCCCAAGACTTCAGATCATCCTGAACTCGACTTGAAACTAAGAAGAAAACTGGACTTCGACATTCTGCTGCACAGAAGACTGAAGAGAATCTCCCTTGTGGCCAAGGAGTGACCACCCTGTGAATCTTTGGACTGGGTAAGAGTGGTCTGCTTAATTCAGGCACTCTGTTCATCACCACCCCCTTTTCTGAATCATTTTTTCCACCATAAGCGTGGAAGGGTATACTCAGATGTGAGTCCCTTGCTCATTGCACCATCAGGATTCAAGCAAGCCGGGCCGACGACGCCTGAAATGGCAGAAACCGGTCCCCGGAAGCTTGTTTCCTTCCCAGTATAAGAATTGGCTTGGTAGTTTGGTTTGCCCTGTTCCCATCATGCACTGGGACAGGAACAGACTAATTTGCATATAGCCAAGTTCTGAGCTGGGATGGTGCAGCGAGCTAAAAAACGGTGATGGATCAAGCCCTGATCTTTGGACTGGGTAAGAGTGGTTTGCTTAATTCAGGCACTCTGTTCATCACCACCCCCTTTTCTGAATAATTTTGTCCACCATAAGCGTGGAAGGGTATACTCAGATGTGAGTCCCTTGCTCATTGCACCATCAGGATTCAAGCAAGCCGGGCCGACGACGCCTGAAATGGCAGAAACCGGTCCCCGGAAGCTTGTTTCCTTCCCAGTATAAGAATTGGCTTGGTAGTTTGGTTTGCCCTGTTCCCATCATGCACTGGGACAGGAACAGACTAATTTGCATATAGCCAAGTTCTGAGCTGGGATGGTGCAGTGAGCTAAAAAACGGTGATGGATCAAGCCCTGATCTTTGGACTGGGTAAGAGTGGTCTGCTTAATTCAGGCACTCTGTTCATCACCACCCCCTTTTCTGAATCACCCTGTGAATACAGGCACCAACCAGCAACTCGATGTCTGCTTTGCCGCCGCCTCCCGCCGGAGCCCGAGGCCAGAGCCTGACAAGACCTGGATGCCCAGACATCTCACAGCCTGATCCACAGTCCCTGAAAAGAAGAGACCCGTGGAGGCATCGAGAGACGTGGGACCGGCCATCTTGAAAGACCCCCGAGAAGCTAACTGCGCAGCACCCAAGGCTCCCTCAACACTGTGCTTTGGAGTTTGTGAAACCCCTCCACCGAGCAGCATCTGCACCGAAGATCAGCCCCCCACCATCTCCATGATCTGCGTGGGGCCCTTTTGCACTTTGCCACTCGACGCGTCATCCCGGTCACTTGCCACGCGGCTAGTGGCCATCTTGACGACGAAATCTACGATCTAAACCACTGGTCTGGTTGCTCCAGACTGGCCCTCGCTCCTGTAAAAGGAGCAGCACCTCTGACCTTGCTGGTCCGAGAATTAAGCTTTCTTCACTTCCTGCGTGGCTTGCATTAGCCAAGGCCTGCTTGCTCCAATCATGTTGCCGACACCGCCATCAGCTAGAGATTTCGTGGGACTGCTCGTGATCGACTCCTCGACGTCCTAGACCTCTTCGTGTCCACGTGGCTGCGGAGACAAGCTGCACCTCATCGCCTGTTTGCACCCGACATTGCCTGGTTCCATCCTGGTTCCTCGCCAGTCACTGGCTAGTGACTTCTGAACATTGTCCGCTCTGCTTTCAGGTCTTCACATCTTCGATCCACCCTTGGATCACACCGGACACTTCTCGCCTGGACGCCTGCAGCATCTTCATCCTCAGGCACCATCAGACTGCGTGACGAAACCCGACACACTTTGGCACCTGTGCACCCGCTTCCTGTGGGTGAGGTAACTTACTAACACCGGTATTCTTACACTGGTACACACCTCTAGTGCCTAACTCTAAAGTTAGGTAGTCCTAGTCCAGTCGGAAGACTCCTTTTGCAGTAACTTTGTAACTTTTAAGCACCATTGACTTTGCATTGGTGCATGCGAGCACTTTAAGCACTTCACCCGAGTCCCGCGGGCCTTTCCCGACTTCTTCACTGTTAGTCCCGAACAGCTCCAGCAATTCCCCAGGCCCTAGGCCTATTTCCTTTCCCATTGGTGGTTCTTATACCACTATTTTAGTATTTGGTTTAATGTGGCCCCTAGGGCTCATCCATATTGTGCAACTTTTGTGTATTTAAACTGTGTTTTGTTTTAACGCATTTGCTTCTGTGCTCATAAAGAGTATAGGGGATATTTGTAGTAAATAAATATATATATATATATTTTCAATATATATCTGTGTGGTGTCCTTTCATTTGGTATTCAAGGGGATTGTGTATGGTAAAACAGCTTGCTTCACATGCCTTTACAGAGTTTAGCCTAAGACTGCTTTGTCCACGCTACTAGGATAGCTGGTCTATAAGGTTGACTTACAACCAATCATCATAAGGGTTGCTTGGCATGGTACAAGGTGATCACTAGAACTAGTGAGCATCATGTACCAGGCCAACTTCTCACAGCAAGTGCATGCAGACCACCACACATGTCATGCCATCGGACCACAGAGCTCAACGGCATGTCCTGGAATCATCAACTACAAAGCAACTGGTATGTCCATCTGGGGGACATGGATGCTAACGCTCACTCCGCTAATGGCACCAACATGCAATTGCAGCAAAACATACGCACCACGGATGTCACTACTGTGTCTGAGCACCAATACAGGCATGCACTCACAAGTCACAGACACATACAGTTTGCTTACCGCTAGTTTGCTGTTGATCCCCTCTCAGTCGGGCGGACAGGTCAGGATGTGTCACAGCAATGAAACGGTGTATTAGAGGGGTCATGGTGCGTCGTGCAAGCCGGGTTGATCTTGGAATCATCCCCAGTGTCATCTCCGCAACATTCTTGCTGAGCCTGGATATGTCGTCCCAGCGCTTGTGGCAGAGTGTGTGTCGTCTATTGCACACCCCCACTGCCCGTACATCACGTGCTATGTTCCTCCACACGGCCTTGCGAAGGTGCAGCTTGACCTACCATGATGGGAGACAAGAGGGGAACGTCAGTGGACAGTTGGACATTCACAAACATCATAGAAACACGTATCTGTCAGCAGGCATGCTCAGTACAACACATGTGAAGGTCCCACAGCACACCGCCAAGCTTGCAGGAGCCAGGAGTCAGTGACCACCTCATGCCCACCAACATGTTCCCCACTGCACTTACCACCTGTCCGGGGGCACCATAGAGCCGTTCATAGTGGCTAAGCACACTGTCCACAGGACATCCAGCTCCGCTGCGGTGAAGGGACAAAACCGGATCTCTCGCACTCTCTGCATGGCAAGGTCTAGGACTGTGGCAGTACAGCAGCAGTTGTTGGATAGCTCAGTAGCAGCAGGTCGAGGTGATGGTCGCAGGCAGCAGTTCTTGGATAGCTCAGCAGCAGCAGGTCGAGGTGATGGTCGCAGGCAGCAGTTGTTGGATAGCTCAGCAGCAGCGGGTCAAGGTGATGGTCGCAGGCAGCAGTTGTTGGATAGCTCAGCAGCTGCAGGTCGAGGTGATGGTCGCAGGCAGAAGGGGCCAAAAGCAGTGAATGTGTGCTGCAGAAATTCACACATATATAGGGCCCTGAGCTCATATCAGTGGCACACGTCTGCAGCAATTGGTTTTCCCTGGATGCCTCATTCAAAATGAGCCAATGAGTGGCCCTGGTGTGGCGGTGCACGGCTTCCGCTATTTTTGAAAGCGCTTACGCGCCCCGCGTTACCTGTTTCCATTGGCTACATGCGCAGGGACCGTCACGGTCACACACCGGCAACCGCATGTGCATGCTACCACAACGGTGCATCATTTGAAACAATTCACTCACTGGTGTCGCTATGGCGGGGCACGCATTCCGCAGGGGCGGTGCAGGCTAACACATACATTTGAAAATGCAAATCGAAATGGCAGTTGAGACCCCCCTTACAGTCACATTGCAGCACCCACCGCAGACCACCGGGCCTGGCCGGTGACCCACTGCCGGTCCTGGCCGGTCACCTACCGCCGGGCCTGGCCGGTCACCAACCACCGGGTGCTAGCGGTGGGTGAGCGGCCTGTGCATTGAGGTCACCATGGCATGGATGGCCCTGGCCGGTCACCAACCGCCGGTCCTGGCCGCTCACCCACCGCCAGCACCCGGCGGTTGTTGACCGGCCAGGACCGGCAGTGGGTGACCGGCCCAGACCGGCGGTTGGTGACCGGCCAAGACCGGCGGTGGGTGACCGGCCAGGCCCAGCGGTTGGTGACCGGCCAGGACCGGCATTTGGGGACCGGCCAGGGCCGGCGGTCTGCAGTGGCTGCTGCAATGTGACTATAAGGGGGGGTATCAACTGCCATTTCGAATTGCATATTCAAATGTATGTGTTAGCCTGCACCGCCCCCGCAGAATGCGTGCCCCGCCATAGAGACGCCAGTGAGTGATTATTTTCAAATGATGCACCGTCGCGGTAGTGCGCACATGCGTTTTGCAGGGTGTGACCGTGATGGTCCTTGACCATACAGCATATGTCTGGCACAATTGCAGTATCAACGATCATCTTCTGTGTTGGCGGAAGGCGTACCCGGATGGCGTATGTACACACACCACATGTCTCCGCACACATATAATGTTCATAGTTGTACATGTGTGTTAGGACATGTCCGGAATGCTGCAAGAATCATTATGTCAAGTCAGTGGACAGTGTCCACGTGTGTCATTCATGTCCATTTGTTGCATGTGTGGTCATAATATTGACCTTGCCAGTGGTTAACAAAGGCTAGTGATGTGCACCCAAGTTGCGTCAGATGTGCATGGCGATGTGTTGGCGTCTTGATTTTGCGGACACACATTTCCATTTGTACACATCTACACAGTACATCAAGGGTGTGTACCCACATTCAGAAGCTGTTGTGAGTGTGTGGTTTGTGTGTGCAAGAAACAATGATGGGGGTATACATGCATTCTGTGTATGCATATGTGTGTCGCCTGTTGTGTGCCCATGCATGTCAAGTGAGGATGCCTAGCATTGTAAGTGGGGTAATGGGTGCATGAAGACAAGGAGGGTGTGTTCCATGTCCGTGTTGTGTGTGCACGTCCATGTGTGTCTGTGGGGACGCTTCTCCACATTTGGGCCCTCAGTCATGTGTTGTTGGCAGTTCTTCCAACATGTGTGCACGTTACATTGGACATGTTTGCACACAGGATGTTGTTTGTGGGTGAACATTGTGTGTGTAGTTAGCTGTAGTGCCTTATATATGGGTCACGTCACAAATATAATCAGTGTCTGCAACATGTATTATTTGTATTGTGTTGGACAAGATGTGATAGTGTGGCACAGCTATGCGTTGTTGGTCAATTGACATCTGCTCCCATCTACTCCCACACATGAGGGCTCCAAATGTGCATCGACCATAGACTCTGCTGGAGGACATGGTTAACGAGGAGGTGATCCGCAAATTCCGGCTTGACCGACGTAGATTGCAGGAGCTAGTAGCACAATTGGCACCTCATCTGCAGCCATGCAGGACATATCCAGGAGCTATTACACCCACAGCAAAAGTGATGGCGGCACTTCACTTCTTCGCAACTGGCACTTTCGGTCATGCCGGGGGGATGTCACAATCCTTGTTCAGCATGGTACTGCGGGATGTTCTGAATGCCATGATGGATTACAAGGATGATTACATCCATTTCCCACGTGCGGCAGAGCAGGCTGCAGTGAAAGGTGACTTCTATGCCCTGGCCCAGATACCACACGTAGTGGGTTCCATTGATGGCACACATATTGGTCTCATTCCACCCCAGGCACGTGAACCTGTATATCGCAATCGGAAGCACTACCATTCGATCAACGTGCAAGTGGTGTGCCTGGCTGACAACATCATCTCCCATGTGTGTGCCAGATTTCCCGGGTCCGCACATGACTCACACATCCTGCGGATCAGCATTGTCCCCCAACTGATGGCTAATCTGCGTCCAGAATGTGCGTGGCTTGTAGGTGAGTATGCTGTGAGGACAATTGTGTTGTATGTGTGGCATGGTGTTCCCACCAATCCTGGTAATGATATTTGTGTCTGTCATCCCCCACCTAGGCAACTCTGCATACCTAAACCGGCCGTGGCTGCTGAGTCCCATACGGAATCCTACTACCCCGGGTGAAATGCGTTATAATGATGCCCATGGGAGGACACGTCGAGTGGTGGTACGTACTTTTGGACTGCTGAAGTCTAGGTTTCTCTGCCTGGATAAAACCGGAGCGGCCCTGCCATACTCACCAGGCAAAGCATGCCAAATCGTGATTGCCTGCTGCATGCTCCACAACCTGGACTTGCGCAATAACATTGAACTGATCATGGACCCTGAAGACCAACACGTTGCTCCGCCTCCCATCCCACCCATGTCCACTGATGAGGATAGTGGGGAGGAAGAAGGTGTGGACCAGAGGCGTCAGTTCATTGATCGCTACTTTCCCTGAATGTGAGTAACTACCTCTTGTGCAGCTGGACAACGCGTGATGTATGTTTGCTGATGATGTGTGGATGTGGTGTATCAATGCTGCCTGTTCTGGTATGTTCTGTTCCCAAATGGGTGTGGGAGATGGTGTACATGCAAAGCTCCCTGTTGTGTGTCCTGTGATCCACTTAATTGGTGATGAGTGTGGTTTGTGGGATGTTGCAGTACAGTGTGTTGTGATGGGTGTGAATCACTTTCCTGACCTGTGCTTGTTGTTCTGTCACTATCCCTAGGTCACTCCCACAGAGGCATGATTCTCAAGAACATTAATCCCTGCACCTGGTAATGACAACTTATAAGACAAACATGTGATTAAAACATGGAGGTCACACAGCATTTAGTGTTTATGTGGTGTTTAATAACAGGTTGTGGATTGATGTTAGTGCATATTTACAAGTAGGTGTTGGGGGAGGGAGAGTTGAAGGTCATGGCAGATGAAAACACTGTGGGGACACCACATTGTGTGATGTCCACCTGGTCCAACAGACGTGTGCCAATGCTTGGCATTGTGGGGCAAGATAGTTTGCAGGGTGAATGGCAGGCTCAAGGTAAGGTGAAGTCAGTGGCGGCCCCTCTTAGAGCAGGTGGATGGAGCATTGCCACTGCTCTCAGCTGGATCCAGCCTCGGATGGCCCCTCCGTCTTGGAGCCGGAGCGGAGACAGCTGTGGGGGCAGGTTGGTCAGGGGCCACCTCCCTGTCAGTGGCCTCAGGTGATGTTGGCGGTGGTGTTGGTGACCTGTCCCGCTGGGCACTTGGGTGAGGGGGAGGTGGTGTGGTCGGGATAACCACTCCCACCACAGAGCAGTTTGCTGGCCCATGAGGTCCACAATTTGGCCAATGCGAGTGTCCATGGATCGCAACAGCTGGCTTCTCTCTAGCGAGTCTTGGTGAGCCCGATCGGCCTGTGCCTGCGACCGCTCATAGGATGCATGGACTCTGGTGATGGCATCCAGGGTCTCGGCCCCAGGATGGGGTGGGTCTCGTTCCCGGCCTTGCCTAGCATCTGCACTCCTGTGTGTGAGCTGTGGCCTCACCTGTGTCCTCTCCCGTCCACTCTCTCTGCTAGCCTGAGATGTCGATGGTCCATCATCGGGCGATGGGTCAGGCAGGGTGGCACAGGCAGGAGTGGCGGTGGTGGTGGTAGTGGTGGTAGTGGTGGTGGTGGTAGCTGCACAGCTCACAATGGCAGGTGTTGGTGTTGTGACACAGGCCAAGGTACTGGAGGCAGGGATGTCCTGGGAGTCTGGTGGCCCTGGGAATGTGCTTGGGCCAGCATCGTCCTCTGCACCCGAGCTGTCAATGGGATGGTCACCAGAGAGTCCGGGCTGTGAGGGGGGCGACTGGTGCTGGTGGTTGCTGCTTTCGCCGGTCAAGTTGCGATCACCTGAGGGACAAGAATTTCAGAATTAATGCTGGGGACATGACAGGTTTTTGGTAGCAACTTTAGAAATAACTATGGAATCAGGACATGGTTGTTGTTGTCATCATGTTGTTGTGGTTGACAGTACAGGGCAATATGGTGGCGTGTAGGTGGGAAGGCAATACTTGGATATGTGTGGTCCTGTCCTGCTTTTGGATGGTCCCCCTGTGGAGATGTCTATCTACGTGTCAGTTTGCAGGTGGAGATGCACTGGTCAGCAAATGGTGGGCGGACTCCATCTTGCTCTGGAATGACACATGGGGGCCTGTGTGGAGTTGTAGTGCTGGTCTCTCACACCCCCCACCCACCTCTCTCACCCCCCCACCCCACCACCCTCCCTGTAGACATGGGGGCCTATAGGGAGTTGTAGTGCTGGTCTTCACACCCCCCACCCCCCACCACCATCCCTGTAGACATGGGGGCCTGTGGGGAGTTGTAGTGCTGGTCTCTCACACACACCCACCCCTCACCACCCTCCCTGTAGACATGGGGGCCTGTGGGGAGTTTTAGTGCTGGTCTCTCACACACCCCACCCACCTCTCTCACCCCCCCACCCCCCACCACCCTCCCTGTAGACATGGGGGCCTGTTAGGAGTTGTAGTGCTGGCTGCTTTGACAACATGCAATCCAAGGAAGCAACATTTGTGTTTGGTCATGGTGGGTGCATTTGAGCCCAGGACTTCACATTTGGGTGACTATGTGGCCCACATGCATGGATTGGAGCCTGGGAGATGTGTCTTGGCAGTTGTGCAAGGCAGACCATGGCAGTGTGAGTGTGGTCATTGGTTTGTACTTACCAGCCTCTAGTCCCTCTTCGATTCCTTCCAGGCTCTCAGGGTGCAGTATGCCCAGCACCTTCTCCTCCCATTCTGCAAATGGTATAGGCTCTGGGGGAGTACCGCCGCCAGTGTGGTGTGCCCGCAGGTGGTTCTTGGCCCTGATGCCGTTCACCCTTGCCTTGAGGTCGTGCCACCGCCTCTGGATCTCGTGTTTGGTGCGTGGCACGGTCCTTGACGCATTCACTCTGGTCACTATCCTGTCCCAAATGTTGGTTTTGGTTGCCATGGTGGTCTGCTGGACTAGGGTACCGAACAGATGTGGTTCGACACAGATGATTTCATCCACAATGACCTTCAACTCACTGTCTGTGAACTTGGGGTTTTTCTTGGGTGCCATGGTGTGTGATGTGCAAGGTGTTGGTTGGGTGGGGTGGGGTGTGCAGGTGTGTGATGTGTAGGGATGGTGTTGTGGGGGTTTGTGTGGTGGGTGTGTTTGTGTGCAGGTTGTATGTGTGTTTGTGTGTGTCTGCTGTTAGTGGTATTCTGCCTCTTGCTTGCAGCTATGCTGTGATGCAAAGGATTGTGGTAATGGGAGGGATTCATTTTATACTCTGTGTGGTGTTTGTGTCCCAATGGTTGTTGCCAGTCAGGTGTTCTGTGGGTGTGGTGACTTGGGTGCATATTTCGGTGCTTGTGGGGGGTTATTGGGGCGTGTAGTTGTTGGGGGTGGGTGTTTCAGGTGGGTGGGTGTCCTGTTTAGTGTGTTTCCTATTTACTTCCGTCGGCCATTTTGTGATCGGTTTGACGGCAGGGATGTTGTTCATTTGGTCCTTCCGCAGTCATGCTCCGTTTGTCGATGCATTGTTTCTGCTGCGGTCGAGGAACGTGGTGAGTTCCGTTGGACTGGCGGCGTTATCCTAATCGTGCGGCCAGACCCTCCGCAGGTATTGCGGCGGTTGGGCCTGTTCCCGCGGTCATGTTCAACCGCGACGGAGGGTGTTTCTTTGGTACCGTCCGCTTACGGCGGTGTTTGGTGTGATCCGTCCGCTGCGGACGGTGTTTGATGTGTTCCGTCAGCCGCGGATGGTGTTTGATGTGATCCGTCCGCCGCGGTTGGTGTTTCTTGACATAAATATCCTAATCGCAACCATGGATTATCCGCGGTGCGGTCGGGAGTGTTTTTGCCACGACCATGGCGGACGGGACACATTTCCGTCCGCCATCCTAATAGGCCCCCAAGTTTGCCCCGCCCTCTCAATGCAAACAGCAGTTTCCCGGGGGTAGGCATCCCGGGACATTGTAGGAGCCAGCCCTGGGGAGTGGACGTCCCCAGGGTCCTCGAGGGCTCCATGGGAAAGGGCAGGCAGCCTGACTCCCACAATATGCTTAAGGGGGATCGTTGAGGCTCACACACTTCTAATTTTGCAGGGGGGGACTTGGACGCGAAAGTGGCACAAGGGGGTTATAAATCCGGTACACAGTGTTCTGTTTTACTTTGCTTTCCTTTCTGTCATGTAGAGGATCCTGGGTAAAGCCAGTACCTTTCATACCTACCCTCAAACTGCTTACTGCCTGTTACCATAGTAACAGTTCATGGAACACTTAAGTGAGCACAGAGGTTAGAAGTTCCCCACACAATGTTGCTAATCGAAACAGTTACTGTGCTGGAGTTTATAAACGTTTTCATAGGAACCGTTAGTCGTAGCTATAGACTCTGGTTAAGAGCTGGTAAAGAGTTAGCCTCAGTATTATACTTCTAGTTATAAATATCATTTCTATGTTTAAATGTTTTATAACTATATGATTATCACACTAAATAATAGTGAAATGTTGTCAGAAAAAGAAGACGTATTTTTAAATGTTTTATAACTATATGATTATTACTTTTTTTAAATTAGTTTTATTAAAATAATAAATAACTAGAAACGTAACTTTAAGATAACAATATAATAAATAACTAGAAACATAACTTTAACATGACAATATAATAAACAAAATGTGAGATGAACTCCAATGGAAGAAGGGTAGGAAATCTGTAAAACAAAAATGAAAATAAGTGTTCAAAATTAGAGCGATGTGACTAAATGAGGTCAAACATTACAAGTTAAGGTAATACTTGCCGATATTTTTTAATCTGCACGTCTGCAGTGTGCCTGATACATTCCACCTCTCTTATAGGCTCGCGTTCATGAGGTGTCTGTATGGAAGTGCCTACTGCGTCAGATTTACAGTATGGATCAACAGGTCTTTAAAATGATTCAGAGATGAGACAGATTTAGGTGAGAAATCAAGTCATTATGCAGGACAATATTCTTTGGGGCTTATTTTCAAGCCCCTTGCGCCACTTTTGCGGTGCTTTTCCCATGTTAAAAGTGATGCAAAAGTGGCGCATGGGGCTTGTAAATAAGCCCTTTTATTTCTAACGCATTTAATCGGAGGACTTGTATATTTAGGCTGCTCTGCTTACCTTGTGTAAACACTGTGACCAACAGAGTTCACAAAATTGGTTGTACACTGCAGAGTGGACAGCAGCATCCATAACTTTAAAAGAGAAAGAGAAACAATGTGAGAGAGAGTGAGAGAGAGAAAATGAGAAAAAAATGACATTAAAAGTGTGCGAGAAAGTTATAGATGGAGCAGTTAATACTGGAGAAAATCTTCGTAGCTCACCGTTTGCCATTGTGGTGTTTCCAAGCACGTGCTTGTTCATAGTGCACCCTCCAGTTTATTGATCTGAAAGATAGTATATAGAGTTAGTAATAGTATAGTACATACAACTGCACAAGAATATTTTTGGTTTATTTATTTGTACATTCAGGATAATGTATTTCTTCAACTTCCACTGGAAGGAGGTGTCTGTGCACTGTTTTTCTTCCAAAGTACTATATCCCATGCACTCCCACTGCATAGCGGTGAGTTCTCAATATAGTGTGCCTATACTGTTGCACCCCATTGACTCGAAGAGTCAGGAGGTGAGTGCTTTTTTTTGCGAACTCAGAGGCAGTTTTACAAGCTCCTTGCGTCACTTTTCCCATGTGACACAAAAGTGGCGCAAGGGGCTTGTTAATCTGCATCTCATACTGTTGTAACCTATCTATTCTCACTGCTTGGAGGTAATTGTACATTCCTGCACAGTGAAGCTGCCCCACACTACCCACTCTCTCCTTTCACAGATGATCTGTCGTTGTTTCGGAAACAAGCTTCTTTGCTCACCTTGTGCCATTGGCATGATTCAAAGAGGGTGTACCACGTGTCGAAGCAGCTTTCTCAAACGTTGTTACGATGGCCGTGCATCATCGCAGAATCCATGAACGTAGAGCTCTGGAGGTGTTTGGGGGGGAGGATGCCAATTTGTGAAACACAACCTGTAAGATAAAAAGGAAGACAAATATGTAATTTGTTTATGAAAAGTGAGTGGAAGTGAGAGAGTGACAGAAAAGAATATTCGCAGCTCACCTTTCTGTCACCGTTGTGTTTTTTACCAAGCGCTGGGACATAATGCAACCTGAAGCTCTACATCTAAAAGATAGTTAAAGAGAGATGTTATTATTGGTATTTGTTACTATCTTAATGTGGAGTAGAATTACATCGCCCTTTCACACACCTTCCCTCCCGCATTTAAAAACAATAATTTGCACAGTTTATATACCGGACATTTGACCGATTATAAAAACGTTCCTGCTATTGGAAAAAAACAAATGTAAACGCAATAAGATACGATATATAGGACTTCGTACGCCTAAATCGATGCGTTGCTTTTTTGTATCCCGTCTGCTGCACCCCACCGACTCCCTCTGATGCGCACCCAGGTCTCACTGCTCACCTTTTCGTGGACAGGACACCTTATACATCATGCAGTCCCGCTCTGCCAGCAATAAATCTGATATATGGTACCGAGTCTTGATATCGGTATGGCTAACCACATACTTGTGTTCTTATCATCATCGCAGGTACCTCACCCGCTCAGGCCTTGCGGTACCACTAACTCAGTGACCAAAGAGGCCGCGCATGTAGTGGTGGGCCCTTGTACTCAGTGGTTCGGGCCTACATGAGGCATCCGAACCACCAGGACAGACCATCAAAGCGCTTGGGATGGGAGCAAGTCTAAAATGGCGTAGAGCACGTGCGCTCCGTCTTTTTTATGGGTAGGGTCACGTGTGTAGTGATGCATATGCTAGATGGGTGTGGTTTGGGGGTTTACCAGCCATGAGGAAGTGTGTGTGTGCCGTTTTGACAACTAGACCTGGAATTAAGAAATCAGTACAATAGTAATCTGGGCAATGTTGCGTTTTTGTTTTTTCCTGAAAGCGTAAGCGGAGTGGGCTATTTTGAAGTTTGCCAGTGCTGCATGAGAATCTGAACCATGATTCCAGAGCAATGGGCGTGGGTCCGTTGTGAGGTATATGAAAAATCAACGGAATCGGGTGTCCGTTTTGTAGTGCTGACGTCACCCGGGTCTTAAACTCAAATGGATCATTATGTCTGTAAATTTCCACAACATGGCCAATATGAAAGGTACGGGGTATCACTGTGTTGTACCTTCTGTTATATTACTCTCCGATATCTTTTACCTTATTGCCTTTATTGTTGTATTAGCGCTGTTGTATTTCTTCCCTTTCTGTACTGCGACATCCAAGTCCCTATGAGTCACCATGGAACTCCCATTTGGTATAAATGTGTACTGGGTATCACTCACTCCATATTCATTCATAGTTGCACACATAAAAGATGGTGGACATGATGCATTTCTGTGATTATGAATGTTTGTTGTACATTAAGTGGAGTGCCGTGGCTGTAGTAACACAGGGCTGTGAAAGGTTTAAGTTGCAGTATTTGGCACATGAAGGGCAGCTAATACATATACGCATGTGGTCATCAGGTATACTGTTGAACTTGGTGCTGAAAATCAGTATTCAAGGCTTGGAATTGCGTCCACACCCGGTTATTGTATACTAATGACGTAATCTACGCATGCCTGAAAATGGACGGTAAATACGGTGCTCATGTAAATTGCTGATATAGTTTTGGGTTGATTTTGTGCTATATAAATATGTTAAAAAAATAAATAAAATATGGAGGAATAGTCCACACTTACTGTCAGAGGAAAGATTGTTGCATACGCTATTTATAGCATAATATAATGTGGAAGAGCGTAGAAGCAGCATTTTAGAAACATAATAAATACACAGACAGATAAATAGTTGAAGTGGCTACGGGCACATGCGCTCTCCTCCATTTTATTACGTTGCTGTTGGTAACAAGTAGAATAGCAATCATGATATTGTAAACAGATATTCACCCCCCCCACCCTCCACCACCCTCCCTGTAGACATGGGGGCCTGTGGGGAGTTGTAGTGCTGGTCTCTCACACACCCCACCTCCACCACCCTCCCTGTAGACATGGGGTCCTGTGGGGAGTTGTAGTGCTGGTCTCTCACACCCCCCACCACCCTCCCTGTAGACATGGGGGCCTATTGTGAGTTGTAGTGCTGGTCTCTCACACACCCCACCCACCTCTCTCACACCCCACACCCCCACCACCGTCCCTGTAGACATGGGGGCCTGTGAGGAGTTGTAGTGCTGGTCTCTCATACCCCCCTCCCTGTAGACATGGGGGCCTGTGGGTAGTTGTAGTGCTGGTCTCTCCCGCGCCCCACCCCCTCCACCCTCCCTGTAGGCATGGGGTCCTGTGGGGAGTTGTAGTGCTGGTCTCGCACACACCCCACCCCCCACCACCCTCCCTGTAGACATGGGGGCCTGTGGGTAGTTGTAGTGCTGGTCTCTCACACACCCCACCCACCTCTCTCACACCACCCTCCCTGTAGACATGGGGGCCTGTTGTGAGTTGTAGTGCTGGTCTCTCACACACCCCACCCACCTCTCTCATACACCCCACCCCCCACCACCCTCACAGTAGACATGGGGGCCTGTTAGGAGTTGTAGTGCTGGCTGCTTTGACAACATGCAATCCTAGGAGGCAACATTTGTGTTTGGTCATGGTGGGTGCATTTGAGCCCAGGACTTCACATGTGGGTGACTATGTGGCCCACATGCATGGATTGGAGCCTGGGAGATGTGTCTTGGCAGTTGTGCAAGGCAGACCATGGCAGTGTGATTGTGGTCATTGGTTTGTTCTTACCAGCCTCTAGTCCCTCTTCGATTCCTTCCAGGCTCTCAGGGTACAGTATGCCCAGCACCTTCTCTTCCCATTCTGCAAATGGTATAGGCTCTGGGGGAGTACCACCGCCAGTGTGGTGTGCCCGCAGGTGGTTCTTGGCCCTGACGCCGTTCACCCTTGCCTTGAGGTCGTGCCACCGCCTCTGGATCTCGTGTTTGGTGCGTGGCACGGTCCTTGACGCATTCACTCTGGTCACTATCCTGTCCCAAATGTTGGTTTTGGTTGCCAAGGTGGTCTGCTGGACTAGGGTGCCGAACAGATGTGGTTTGACACAGACGATTTCATCCACCATGACCTTCAACTCACTGTCTGTGAACTTGGGGTTTTTCTTGGGTGCCATGGTGTGTGATGTGCAAGGTGTTGGTTGGGTGGGGTGGGGTGTGCTGGTGTGTGGTGTGTAGGGATGGTGTTGTGGGTGTTTGTGTGGTGGGTGTGCTTGTGTGCAGGTTGTATGTGTGTATGTGTGTGTCTGCTGTTAGTGGTATTCTGCCTCTTGCTTGCAGCTATGCTGTGATGCAAAGGATTGTGGTAATGGGAGGGATTCATTTTATACTCTGTGTGGTGGTTGTGTCCCAATGGTTGTTGCCAGTCAGGTGTTCCGTGGGTGTGGTGACTTGGGTGCATATTTCGGTGCTTGTGGGGGGTCATTGGGGCGTGTAGTTGTTGGGGGTGGGTGTTTCAGGTGGGTGGGTGTCCTGTTTAGTGTGTTTTCTATTTACTTCCGTCCGCCATTTTGTGATCGGTTTGACGGCAGGGATGTTGTTTGTTTGGTCCTTCCGCAGTCATGCTCGGTTTGTCGATGCATTGTTTCCGCTGCGGTCGAGGAACGTGGTGAGTTCCGTTGGACTGGCGGCGTTATCCTAATCGTGCGGCCGGACCCTCCGGAGGTATTGCGGTGGTTGGGCCTGTTCCCGCGGTCATGTTCAACCGCGGCGGAGGGTGTTTCTTTGGTACCGTCCGCTTACGGCGGTCTTTGGAGTGATCCGTCCGCTGTGGACGGTGTTTGATGTGTTCAGTCCACTGCGGACGGTGGTTGATGTGATCCGTCCGCCGCGGTCGGTGTTTCTTGACATAAATATCCTAATCGCAACCGTGGATTATCCGCGGTGCGGTCGGGAGTGTTTTTGCCGCGACCATGGCGGATGAGACACATTTCCGTCCGCCATCCTAATAGGCCCCCAAGTTTGCCCCGCCCTCTCATTGCAAACAGCAGTTTCCCGGGGGTAGGCATCCCGGGATATTGTAGGAGCCGGCCCTGGGGAGTGGCCGTCCCCAGGGTCCTCGAGGGCTCCAGGGGGAAGGGCAGGCAGCCAGACTCCCACAATATGCTTAAGGGGGATCATTGAGGCTCACACACTTCTAATTTTGCAGGGGGGGACTTGGACGCGAAAGTGGCACAAGGGGGTTATAAATCCGGTACACAGTGTTCTGTTTTACTTTGCTTTCCTTTCTGTCATGTAGAGGATCCTGGGTAAAACCAGTACCTTTCATCCCTACCCCCAAACTGCTTACTGCCTGTTACCATAGTAACAGTTCATGGAACACTTAAGTGAGCACAGAGGTTAGAAGTTCCCCACACAATGTTGCTAATCGAAACAGTTACTGTGCTGGAGTTTATAAACGTTTTCATAGGAACCGTTAGTCGTAGCTATAGACTCTGGTTAAGAGCTGGTAAAGAGTTAGCCTCAGTATTATACTTCTAGTTATAAATATCATTTCTATGTTTAAATGTTTTATAACTATATGATTATCACACTAAATAATAGTGAAATGTTGTCAGAAAAAGAAGACATATTTTTAAATGTTTTATAACTATATGGTTATTACTTTTTTAAATTAGTTTTATTAAAATAATAAATAACTAGAAACGTAACTTTAAGATAACAATATAATAAATAACTAGAAACATAACTTTAACATGACAATATAATAAACAAAATGTGAGATGAACTCCAATGGAAGAAGGGTAGGAAATCTGTAAAACAAAAATGAAAATAAGTGTTCAAAATTAGAGCGATGTGACTAAATGAGGTCAAACATTACAAGTTAAGGTAATACTTGCCGATATTTTTTAATCTGCAGGTCTGCAGTGTGCCTGATACATTCCACCTCTCTTATAGGCTTGCGTTCATGAGGTGTCTGTATGGAAGTGCCTACTGCGTCAGATTTACAGTATGGATCAACAGGTCTTTAAAATGATTCAGAGATGAGACAGATTTAGGTGAGAAATCAAGTCATTATGGAGGACAATATTCTTTGGGGCTTATTTTCAAGCCCCTTGTGCCACTTTTGCGGTACTTTTCCCATGTTAAAAGTGATGCAAAAGTGGCGCATGGGGCTTGTAAATAAGCCCTTTTATTTCTAACGCATTTAATCAGAGGAATTGTATATTTAGGCTGCTCTGCTTACCTTGTGTAAACACTGTGACCAACAGAGTTCACAAAATTGGTTGTACACTGCAGAGTGGACAGCAGCATCCATAACTTTAAAAGAGAAAGAGAAACAATATGAGAGAGAGTGAGAGAGATAAAATGAGAAAAAATGACATTAAAAGTGTGCGAGAAAGTTATAGATGGAGCAGTTAATACTGGAGAAAATCTTCGTAGCTCACCTTTTGCCATTGGGGTGTTTCCAAGCATGTGCTTGTTCATAGTGCACCCTCCAGTTTAATGATCTGAAAGATAGTATATAGAGTTAGTAATAGTATAGTACATACAACTGCACAAGAATATTTTTGGTTTATTTATTTGTACATTCAGGATAATGTATTTCTTCAACTTCCACTGGAAGGAGGTGTCTGTGCACTGTTTTTTTTTCCAAAGTACTATATCCCATGCACTCCCACTGCATAGCGGTGAGTTCTCAATATTGCGTACCTAGACTGTTGCACCCCATTGACTCGCAGAGTCAGGAGGTGAGTGCTTTTTTTGCGAACTCAGAGGCAGTTTTACAAGCTCCTTGCGTCACTTTTCCCATGTGACACAAAAGTGGCGCAAGGGGCTTGTAAATCTGCATCTCATACTGTTGTAACCTATCTATTCTCACTGCTTGGAGGTAATTGTACATTCCTGCACAGTGATGCTGCCCCACACTACCCACTCTCTCCTTTCACAGATGATCTGTCGTTGTTTCGGAAACAAGCTTCTTTGCTCACCTTGTGCCATTCGCGTGATTCAAAGAGGGTGTACCACGTGTCGAAGCAGCTTTCTCAAACGTTGTTACGATGGCCGTGCATCATCGCAGAATCCACGAACGTAGAGCTCTGGAGGTGTTTGGGGGGGACGATGCCAATTTGTGAAACACAACCTGTAAGATAAAAAGGAAGACAAATATGTGAGTGGAAGTGAGAGAGTGACAGAAAAGAATATTCGCAGCTCAACTTTCTGTCACCGTTGTATTTTTTACCAAGCGCCGGGACATAATGCACCCTGAAGCTCTACATCTAAAAGATAGTTAAAGAGAGATGTTATTATTGGTATTTGTTACTATCTTAATGTGGAGTAGAATTACATCACCCTTTCACACACCTTCCCTCCCGCATTTAAAAACAATAATTTGCACAGTTTATATACCGGACATTTGACCGATTATAAAAACGTTCCTGCTATTGGAAAAAAACAAATGTAAACGCAATAAGATACGATATATAGGACTTTGTACGCCTAAATCGATGCGTTGCTTTTTTGTATCCCGTCTGCTGCACCCCACCGACTCCCTCTGATGCGCACCCAGGTCTCACTGCTCACCTTTTCGTGGACAGGACACCTTATACATCATGCAGTCCCGCTCTGCCAGCAATAAATCTGATATATGGTACCGAGTCTTGATATCGGTATGGCTAACCACATACTCGTGTTCCCGTCATCATCGCAGGTACCTCACCCGCTCAGGCCTTGCGGTACCACTAACTCAGTGACCAAAGAGGCCGCGCATGTAGTGGTGGGCCCTTGTACTCAGTGGTTCGGGCCTACATGAGGCATCCGAACCACCAGGACGGACCATCAAAGCGCTTGGGATGGGAGCAAGTCTAAAATGGCGTAGAGCACGTGCGCTCCGTCTTTTTTATGGGTAGGGCCACGTGTGTAGTGATGCATATGCTAGATGGGTGTTGTTTGGGGGTTTACCAGCCATGAGGAAGTGTGTGTGTGCCGTTTTGACAACTAGACCTGGAATTAAGAAATCAGTACAATAGTAATCTGGGCAATGTTGCATTTTTGTTTTTTCCTGAAAGCGTAAGCGGAGTGGGCTGTTTTGACGTTTGCCAGTGCTGCATGAGAATCTGAACCATGATTCCAGAGCAATGGGCGTGGGTCCGTTGTGAGGTATATGAAATATCAACGGAATCGGGTGTCTGTTTTGTAGTGCTGACGTCACCCGGGTCTTAAACTCAAATGGATCATTATGTCTGTAAATTTCCACAACATGGCCAATATGAAAGGTACGGGGTATCACTGTGTTGTACCTTCTGTTATATTACTCTCCGATATCTTTTACCTTATTGCCTTTATTGTTGTATTAGCGCTGTTGTATTTCTTCCCTTTCTGTACTGCGACATCCAAGTCCCTATGAGTCACCATGGAACTCCCATTTGGTATAAATGTGTACTGGGTATCACTGACTCCATATTCATTCATAGTTGCACACATAAAAGATGGTGGACATGATGCATTTCTGTGATTATGAATGTTTGTTGTACATTAAGTGGAGTGCCGTGGCTGTAGTAATACAGGGCTGTGAAAGGTTTAAGTTGCAGTATTTGGCACATGAAGGGCAGCTAATATATATACGCATGTGGTCATCAGGTATACTGTTGAACTTGGTGCTGAAAATCAGTATTCAAGGCTTGGAATTGCGTCCACACCCGGTTATTGTATACTAATAACGTAATCTACGCATGCCTGAAAATGGACGGTAAATACGGTGCTCATGTAAATTGCTGATATAGTTTTGGGTTGATTTTGTGCTATATAAATAAGTTAAAAAAATAAATAAAAAATGGAGGAATAGTCCACACTTACTGTCAGAGGAAAGATTGTTGCATACGCTATTTATAGCACAATATATTGTGGAAGAGCGTAGAAGCAGCATTTTAGAAACATAATAAATACACAGACACAGATAAATAGTTGAAGTGGCTACGGGCACAAGCGCTCTCCTCCATTTTATTACGTTGCTGTTGGTAACAAGTAGAATAGCAATCATGATATTGTACACAGATATTCAATTGTAAACGGTTTATGCTGTACGAAGGTAGGAGCACTATATGTGAAATAATACACAGAAGATTCCATCCTAAAGGGTTCATGAGATGTGGTACACTGAGGTAGGGGCGGTTTTTGTAGAGTGTGCGATGATGCGTGGTTCAAGCAGAACGCACTGGTTAGAATGTCTTTTAGCAACTGAATTTTGCCTTAAGTCCACGTGGTGATTATTTATGGTGCTCTGTGTAAATGGTACGTGTGGTGCTCAGCGTGTGCTCACCCTGCAATGATGCGTGGTTAGAGCGGTCTGTACTAAAAATATTGAGTGTTGCATACTGGTCTGCATCAATTTTGAGATTAAATAACCAAACTACCATCGATGGTTATCAACTGCTCTGCAAACTAGGTCTACTGATTGCTCCCCATAACAAAATAAACAATTGCATTTCCCGCAGTGCATTCTAACTTTCTCAAAATTGGGACGCATGTCTGGTGGCGATGTTAAAGGTGATACCCCAGAGTTACTTGGTATTACCGGTGGCGGAGGAACATTTTGGCGTTGTGTTGTACTTTCTTTGTAAACATAATTCACAGGATGTAAGGATTAAAGGTGCTTGTGCATACAAGCAGTGCCATAGGAGTATTTATTGTCTGTTTCTTAAATATATCAAGGCTAAATTCTCTACTGTCTGTAATATAGATACAAAGCTGAATTGAAGTTGTAAACCCTGTTGTCCTCAGTGTAGATCTTAGGGTGGACTGCATCATCTGCAATCATGATTGAAGTGGAAGATAGAACATATATGCAGCGTACATTTTATTATTCAACTAAATCTATAAGTGATATAAAATAAGCTTTTGAAGGAAGCATAACAAAGGGATATTGTGTAGGGTTTGATAGGTGTTAGTTTGGTTTGCACTGAGTTAGTGTTATCTGAAACAACAAGAGCCTGTAGAGCCTGCAATGATGCGCGGTCCGGGAAGGCCAAAATGTTTTTTGTCTTGTGAATTCTGTCTTATTAAGGCCAGGTGATAATGATTTTGGTGCACTGAGTTAGTAGTACCTTTGGCGCTTAGCATGTAAGTATCCTGCGATGATGCATGGTCGGGAGGGGGTACAGTAATTGGACTAATGTGTTTTGTCGATTGAATTTTGCATGAATTCCACTTAAAAGGGATAGTATGTCTCATTGGTGACATAAAACTGCTCACTCTTCTTTCCGATGATTTATGGTGCACTGAGTTAGTAGTATCTTTGGCGCTGAGCTTGCACGTATCCTGCGATAATGCATAGTGCAGGGGGGCCCCACTGAGAGCAATGTTTTTTGCCTACTGAATTCTGCTTTAATAAGGCTACGAGGAGATCACTTGTGGTGCAGTGAGTTAGTGGTACCAAAAGAACTCAGCGTGTGCATATCCTGCGATGATTCGTGGTTCGGGGTGTCGCAGTGGTATAATATCTCATCTACTGGAATGCGTCATGTACAATTGCCATTCTACCTTAATCGTGAGCCCTCACAATGTAGATCTAAGGCAGTAGTCATCACTGACATCAAGAAATTGTTTTTGTCGTATCTTTTAACAAAACTGTTTCTGACTTACATAAATCAAGGCTAACTTGAATGGTGTCCGTAGTGTAGATGGAAAGCTGAATTCAAGTTGTGAACCCTGCTGTACACAGTGTTGAACGAAGGCAGTAGTGACACAAACATCGAGGAATGCATTTTTGTCTCATACATTAACAATCTGAGGACACAGTACAATTGTCTCTGTCTTAAAGAAATCGAGACTGAATTCAATGTTGTCTGTAGTGCTGATGCACTTCTGGTAGCAAGTAGTGAACTCTGTTGATCGCAGTGTACATTTGAAAACAGTACTCAGTACAATAATTGAGGAATGTTTTTTGTGGCATCCTTTAACAAAATGGTCTTTGTCTTACATAAATCAAAGATCACTTGAATGTTGTCTGTAGTGTAGATGGAAAGCTGAATTCAAGGTATGAACCCTGCTGTACACAGTGTAGATCAAAGGCAGTAGTGACACAAACATAGAGGAAAGCTTTTTTGTCACATATGACTGCAGTGTCGTACAGTAGCTACATGTACGGGAGACCTTTTAAGACAGACCCTTTGGAGATGCAGTCAGTGATAATAATAATTTTTTTTCCGATGTCTTATAAATGACGATGACACACCTCATCCTAACATTGAATATGCAAAATATGCAGAAACAGCTTCCAATAGGAAGTCACTGTTCTCATCCAAAAATAGTTCAGCCATCCAATTTAATAGCGGGAAAGAACATACATGCTCTTCAATTACCGGAGCCTCTAGCACCATCAGAGGAAAACTCAGTGGGTTTTCAATGAAGCTGTGTGCCAAGAAATCTTGCGCCACTGCGAATATATTCCAACGACCCAGCATTCCATGCATCGCTGCAAAGGCCATAATCCCTCCATCAGAACAAAGCAATTCATGAGCAAGTAAGGGGCTCATGAGCTGGTTATAATCCACATCAGGAAACACCGTATTGCAGAGACACAAATCCAGGGCCCAGTCGAAATCGCAACTCAGGCAATGAAAGACAGGCTGGGCACATGTAAAGTAGGAAAATCGAAATGATAATCCATAAGCTGCACTTAAGGTGGCGAGTGGCAGCGCTCCATAGTATTCAAGCATTCTGTTGCCAAACAGTGCCAGTTGTGACAGCTCGTCTTGAAACACAGGATGTGCTTCCATTTTGAATGAAGCAAAACAGCAAAAGAACGCCGGCAGCCAGCGCCAGTAATATGGGAAATCCACCAAACAGGCTGGAAAAGATCGATTGAAAGAAAGCAGGAAAGACCCCAAATATACTTTGAAACTAAGTCACAAGGCTGCTGCTAACCGCTTTAAAAAAGTGCGCCAGCCCAGTTGTGGAGGATGCATTAAAGATTGTGTGAATTAATTCACTGAAATGTAATGGCAAGTCAATATTTAATAAAGCATGCACCTCTGTGCGGGTGTTAGCTACGTGAAGGACAAATGTTTCACGAGCAGATGTGAGGGCAACTTCTTTTTGGGACAATAGAGCTCTTATGCGACTCATCTTATTGAACTCTGCTTTCAAGGTCGGAATCCTCAGTCAGATGGAAACATCCAGTTTCCCATGCGTGGATGGATACATCACATTTTTACAGCAAACCACACGCTCACTGACGGTAACGACATAAGCAATGCCTTTTATTAACCCACAGCAATCCTCATTGTTTAATAGTAAATAACTCCCATTTGCCGTAAAGCGAATGTGGGAACGATAGCAGGCACGGGGGTACCTTTCAAAACACAGGCTAAATTAGGCTTGTCTTGATTACAGGAGCCGTGTAATTGGATATGTCTACACATTAATGAGCGATCCGGTGTTTCAGTGCATTCTTCACCATGCAAATAAACTTCCTTGCCATCCCTAAGGCATCTATATGTAAATGGAAGCGACCAAGCTTCATGGAAATAGGAACTACAAAGAGGTTTGTATCTACCAATGGCAAAGTACTTCATACAATTTGTAAACTCGAACAGAGGAAATGGTAGAGTTATCACACAGAAAACAGTAAGGACTCTAATCGTTCAATGTGTAACATGGAAAAAGAGGCATCCTTCATTGAAAGCAAACGTTGCTTATCAGTCAAATTAAATGGGGCAAATAGGGAAGAGGTATTCATGTAATGCCATGGCACTTTACCGGCCTTGAGAGTCTGCAGGGTCCAAGCAAACTGCATAATAGAACGTAATTGATTTTGACCATGATACAATACAGACACTTCATCTTGCACAATATCAACAACAGATGACACAATATTATCCAACGTGTAAATGCGGGAAGAAAGCGTGTTAATGCTATTATCTACAACTGCAGGCACCTTCTCTAAATTGGCTTGATCTATAGCTCTAAGACGTGTAGCCGCCTCAATCTGGGATGTTTTACAAAATTCGTTATAAACAGCATATATCCATCTTTTAGATCTACCTTTTCCGGGCCCTTTATAAAATCATTCAGATCAACATCGTCAGTCAGTTTAGATAAATGCTGTTTAACTGACACCCAGGTAGAATGTTTGAGCCAAGTCTGACATAACTTGTCTACAGAATAGGTAGTCACAGAATGGTCACTTTCAAAACGGGGATCTACTCTGACCTGTCTAAAGCCTTGAGCCAAACCCAGAAAACGATGCTGGCACGAGTCAGCACTTTTGTACCAAAGAAACCAGCCATTGAAATCCAAACTGGATATGCTAAAAGAAGAATTTAGCAACAGAGGGGCATATTATCAAGGGATTCATCTCCGCTTTTTTGGCTTTAAAAGCCAAGAAAGCGGAGATAAAATTATCTCCCTATCAGCAACAAGGTGCTAACACGCAAATTTGCATGTTAGCACCCTTTTTCTCTACGCATCTCCTTGCATCTCTAATGAGATGCAAAGGGGGCGTTCCAGAGAAAAATAATAGGAGAAATGTTGTTAAGCGACATTTCTCCTATTATCAAGGATTTCGCTAACCCTGTTAGTGGTAAAAAAAAAAGCAGTGCTAACCGCGATTAGCACTGCTTTTTTTACACCTGGTATTTTCCTGACTTGACCATGATATCCCATGGAAGGTGCATATCATGGCTAAGATTGTGAGCCCCTATCATCAAGCTAACGCCAAACTTCGAGAGATTATCGTTGGTTTTCCAGAGATAATCTCTCATTTGGCAGTTAGCGCGAGGATTTTTATCACTTCTGAGATAAACCTTGCTAATTTCCGGCGATGCCTAGCGTTAAAAAAATCGTTGCTAAGCATCGTTAGCGATAAATATCGCTCATCGTTGGTAATATGCCCCTGAGTTTGTAACTCTGATCGAAAATTTTGTAGTATTACCCCAACCTGAATATTCTTCTAAATCAGGGAAAGAAGGACCATTTAATTTTTTAGAGGTAGCCAATCCAAAGCATGTTGTCTGTGAAATTGTAGAATTCAAAAACAACATATGATTCGGGATGAGACATGCACGGTGCAAAGCCTCAGTGCCTTGCATGCCAATTTTTAGAGCCACAAACAGATTTAAGGTCAACTGTTTCCTTCCACAGCTCGTAGCCTCCAACAGCTAACTGGTCTAGAGAGGACTTCGAGTACAATAATTTAGTATCGGTAAGTCAAGCTTTGGATATGGACTTTTCGGTCATTTTAAAATAAAATGCTTCGGGATTGGACTGATTAAAATCAGTAAAATGAGTGTTCTTTTTCGAAAAGGATACAGAACTGCCTTGTATAGGAGCTGGACAATGCTCCCATTGTCTATAATTTACAGTGTTCCTCCTGGTATTAGTTTTATGCAGGTAGTGATTGCCTAAATGTTGATAGCAATATATATCACCGTAATTAGCAGACTCTAAATACAAATCTTCAGCATCAAAAGCAGCATAATATTTCAAATCAGAAAACAATACTTCTACGGCCTGAACATCCCAATCATCAGAACTTATATTTTGTTTAACTACATCCCCCATATTAACTCTAAGCACATTAGGGACATTTATAACCTCAGTGGGGCCATGAATTTGAAATTTAGCAGCATCCCATACTATCCCATCCAGGACAGGCCAAGCAGTGATGTTAACAAAAGCCAAGTCTCTCTTCAATCTGTGCGCAGTGTGTGAGGAGGAATGGGGTGCCAATGTTCCAGTGATATAACGAATGCATGTTCTCTCTTCGACATAGTGTCCATTGTCCATACGGAAAAAATAAAACACAAAACCAATTGACATAAAAAGGTAAATCGAAAAAAGTACCAGCCAAAAATAAGGGGAATTAAAAAATGTTTTTTAAACAGCCTTGCATAAACTGTAATTCTTGAAGGCCTTCCCAATGTGTGTGAAAAAGTGTCAAAAGAAAATCTTGATTCTGTGGCCAAGCGAGTTTGTAAATCAGGCATCAATAAGTCAGTTGGGTAAGTGTAGTCAGTTTCATCAAGGTGAGTACCAGGCAATGTACTCAACAAAGGACTAGAAATTGTTGGCATCTCGAGGGCAACCTCAGGCTCAGGATTCGAAGCCGTGGCCAAAACAGAATTTCTAACAATCGAAGGACATGAGACTGCCGGTGTCATACTAAGAAGAATCGGCCACTCTGTGTATCTTAACATTGTCAATGGAGATATACCTGTTTTCCTTACGACCTGGAAGTGGTGGTAAAATGACTGTTCTTGTGCCCTTCACACCAACCACTGGAACTGGAGCTCGATAAGAGGGACCAAATTCTTTCTTGTTTTCGATCTTCTCCCGAACCAATTCTCCAACTTGGGGTAGCCAGCCAACTACCGGGATCTGCAACGCATCATCCGAGGTGGAGGGCAAATGTTCCTTTGCAAGACTGTCTCTCGTCTCTTGTAGAGTCTGTAAAACATTGCAATGTTCATCTACGTCAAAGGAGGCAGCAACAGCCGCTGAGTCTAGACCGTCAAGATCCGGTACATACATCTTGATACCAAAGAGCATTTCATATGGGGTCCACCCACCCAGAGACCTTCTTGGGAGATTATTAAGAGCACGCTGCACGCCATTGAGGTGGGCCAGCCAGTTCCTGCCACTGCCTATAACTCGAGCTGTCAAAGATTGCATTAAGTAACGGTTCATTCGTTCCACAACACTATTACCCTCAGGTCTGTATGGAGATGAAAACTTGACTTGGACCCCCAACAAAGTCATGGCATCCTTATACGCCTTAGAGGCAAAAGCAGGACCCTAATCTGAATGGAAGGTACCACAAGCAAAAATCCCTACAAAGACACACAAATCTCTTATGACAGTCAGTGAATCAGCGCTGCGGTGAGGCCATACCCACACAAAGCGTGTGCATGAATCAACTTCTACTAAGATATACTTATACGCAGTATCAGAAGAAAAAGGACCGCAGTGATCTAAATAAACACAACCAAGTGGTTTATTAGATATGTACAACTGTGTCTGGGGCGGACGAGCAGCAGTTGAAGGCTTAATCTGCTGGCAAATGTCACATTGAAGGACATAATCACGCGTCTGCCTGTACAGACCCCGCCACCAGAAACACTGTTGTAACTGAGCCACAGTAGCCGAAACACCCGCATGCGCAAACACAACTCCTTCATGGGCCGCTGTGAGCAGTGTGTGTCTGCGATCCGTGTTGGGAATGAATCTCTCCCCAGCATCAGGTATTTTCACATAAGGAACTTTATCAGGACTTAAGTGATATGTATACTTCGAAGGGAACCCCTTAGGATATTTACTTCCCTTCTCAGTCGCAGCAACAGCTGGTAAGATATCATCATCAATCTTACTTTTGGAACGTGTAACCGCTACAAATCAAATAGGTCGATACTGCTGATTTTGCTGCCTCATCGGCAAGCGAATTGCCAACAGCGTGGACCCCCACGAGTGGCCACTGCTCTTTAAGCTCAGCCACTCGGACCCAGATCATTTTATGTTTTATTGTGCTACCCTTGGAATCACGAAAATCATTCTGAATCCAAAAGAACAGGTTTTCATTGTAAGACTGGACACAGTAGTAAGAATCACTCACAATAAGCATCGTCACACTAGGATCAGCGTACTCCAATGCAAGCATCAGAGAACGAAGCTCTGCCAATTGTGCGGTGCAGTCCCCTAGAGTCTGCGCATGCACGACTCTGGACTTGAACTCATCGTTCACAATGGCGCAAGCGGAAACATATGCGTGTTTAGACCCATGCATAACTTGCGCTGAACCATCATTGTAAATAATACAATGGAAATCCTCCAAAGGCCGCATGGCCAAAGGTGCAGGATGAACAAATTCATATTGCAAAAACTCCTAACACTGTAAGGAGGCATCAAAAATAAATTTGACATCCGGAGATGTCAATGATGCTGACCATTGTATCCACCGTGGGTGCAAAGCTTTAGAATTTGGTACACTGGCTTTCGTCACTGCCTCTAATGCAGGAAACGGGGTAACAACCAACATGCGTTTTCCCTGTGACAGAGCACGTTACTTAAGAATCGCCATCTGCACTGCTGGTAAGACGTTTTCCACAGTGGAAAATCGCATTTCAGCCGATGTGTACAAGTGTGACTTGTAAGCAATAGGTACTTGGTCTCCTTCGTTAAAAGTAAGGTACCCAGGGATGATTCTTATCACCAGGTTGTCAGTAAGAATTTAGAAGATTATAGAATAGCTGAGTGTTCTGGCAGCCAATACGATTTGGTAAAAGTAGGTTGTATCAAAGCATACAAAGGCTTGATACGCTGGGCATATTCAGGAATGTATGTCCGCCCGAAATTCAAAAATCCCAGCAAAGACTGTACTTTTTTCAGAGTTGTCAGAGCGCGCAGTTGTGCGCATTTCTCCAAGAAGTGAGGAGCCAATCCTCGACCTTCATTGTTGAGCTCCTAGCCCAGGAACAACACTGTATACTCCGCAATGTGAGACTTTGCAAAGTTGAATTTGTAGCCAAAGTCCGTAAAGCTATAAATCACACGGTCAACGCGACACAGATGCTCCCAAATTTCGTCTGTGAGATAAATGTCATCCACATACGAACATGCATCTGGGTTTACTCTCTCCAAGTGAGAGACTATGCGGGCAGCAAATATGCCTGGACTATTCTTATAGCCCATTGGTAAAAGTGTGAACTGTTTTTGTTCGCCGCCGCACGTAAAACTGGTCCATTAGGAACTTAGACCATCCAAATGGTGGGCATAAAAACCATTGGATATGTCAAGCGTGGTTCCACTAAGGCAGAGCCGTGAGTATTCTGTACAGCACAGGTACGGCAATGTTCAAATGCCGGTAATCCAAAACCAAACGATACGATCCGTCAGGTTTGGTCACAGTAAAAAGAGGGTTATTCATTGGTGACACACATGTTTCAATCACTTCTTGATATTCCAATTGTTCAAGGATTTCCGCGACTAATGGGATATTGAGGTTGAGGCTGTGGCATAGACCGTAAAGGAACCTCATGGTGTGGGGAAAATGTATCCCAACCACAGTGTGTACGGTACAGAGCCGGCGCAATGGCTTTAGCCCACTCTTCTGCAAAATTCAGCGCATGCTCCTTCGATACAGTGTGCGCGAAACTAGGGAGGATTACCTCCTCCCCTCTCGAAGATGCGAGCACAAAAGGTGGGGGTCAGTCAGCCTGCGTTAACAAAATGTCATATACCCCTTTTATGGTACGTTGTATGTCACCTTCAACTAAATTTCATAAAGTCTATCAGGAGGTCAGTCACTGTCACCTTCAGTAGCGGACGCAGGGCCTCTCGCACTATGGTAATCTCCGCCACGCTGTCCAGCAAGGTCAGAGCCCATGTCTGATTCCGAAGCTGCGTTCTCACCATCTGTGGCATATCTCGCTGTTAAAGCGTCAACGTTCTTTTTCTGAAACTGGAGTCTCTTCGGTGTAGAATCATCCTGCTTGCCTTTACCGTCCTTCGGGCGGGGCTGGTCGCGCCCTTGCTGGCCACCCCGACCTCTACCACCTCCTCCACCACCGGTAGATGAGGCCGATGATTCCTGAAAAGAGCGAGAAGAGCGTTGATCAGAAACCTGAAAACGATCAGGTGATCATATCGTCGCGCGATCGTGCAAGTCATAAATACGTTCTGTGGGTGCAGGCAATGGAGATGCAGGAGGAGACTACTGTTTATGTTGTTTTTGTTTACCCTTTTTTTGTTTTTTTGGCCAATTTTGTTTTTTGGTCTTGGGCTATTCGTCAGTCTCTGACTTCGGCCCTTGGGGTTGCTTTTTCTACTTAGTGGAAAATGGCTTGACTCCCACGCTATTGCGGCCCACGGTCTCATAAGCCACCACAATATTCCTTGGTAACTGTTGGGGTTTGTCGGCATCGGGAACCGCCTGCAAAGCATTGGACACCTGAAAGTTCACTGCATCTCCCTTGACATTTGCAAGTATGAGATCGGAAACTACGTCAAAGGAGCCACATAGGCGCATACCCAATTGAACCGCTGCCTCAGGTCCATGCTCATCCTGAACACGTTTAATGACCGGAAGGACAGTCATAGACGGAGTGCCGTAGCACATCGCATATACTGCCTCAAAGGTTTTTCCCCATGACTCACAGTCACCAATTTCTGGGGTCAAGTCTTTTGGCATGCTAATTGTCAGAAATCCTGTGTTTTTCACCAGGAGTCGTGTTAGGAAATACAGCTTCCAGCTGGTCAAACTTTTCGGCAAGCCAGAAAGGAAAATCATCCTTATCCTGGGGGCACTTGCTCATTACAGCGTTGACCAATATAGGACTAAGCTTCATTCCGCCCTGTCCGGCAGGAAGCGCCGCACCACCTGGGGCCCCGCCCGGGAGATTTCGGGTACTGTATTGCACTAACGACATAATCACGCTAATTGCGACTGCATGTATTCGTCTTAACTCAGCAACAGTACACACCCCATGCTGAGGATGAGGTGTAAATCCAACGAAAACAGGCCAAGTTGCGCCTGGAATGGACAAGTGACCTAACCTCGGACCTGTCAAAGAGTTGGTTAGGACGACATTAAACCAACTCGGTGCTGCCAAGCATCTATCTGAACTTGCTGTGCCCTATATGGAGCAAAGTCCTGCGGCACAGCAGTGGGAGTGTTCGTGTCGAACACATTGGTATTTGCGTTCACAGCAAGGAAGGTCACCCACGAGTAAAAAATGCTAGAGGGAAGAAGGCTAAATAGCACCTAAATCTTACCCTCCCTTGCTACTATATTATATTATATCTAAGAAGGTCTCTTTGGGTTTTAGCAGGACGGCCCCATACCTCTGATCCTAGTGGAAAGGGATCACATCATCTTCCACCAACTCTCTGCATGCGAAGAATCATCAAGTGTGTGTGTATACTCTATGCAGTGCAATATAAAACGCGCCTAAAGCCAGATTTGGCCGCAGCTGCATGTATGTTATGTCTAGAACGTGCGAAGATCAGACCTCACAACAACCACTGTGTGGAAATATCCTTGAAGGCCTCGGCACTCACTGTACAGACATAGCTTACCAAGCAAAGCTGATACAATAGCAAAACATATTATTCTCGTGTGAAGCAAAACATTCTACTAGGCTCAAAGCTCTAATAACAATATGTGCCGTGTGCAGAAGCAGCAGAAAGGTAAAATGGTGTTTAAAATCCTAATAAGCTCATGCTAACTTAACACAGTGTGAAGGCAAGGCATATCTATATGACATTACAAAATCAGAAGACATAGAGTACAATTGTCTCTACCTTAAATAAAGCAAGGCTGGATTCAATGCTGCACGTAGTGCAGATGCAAAGCTGAATTCAAGTTGTAAACCCTGCTGTCCGCAATGGAGATCGAAGGCAGTAGTTGATACAGACATGTCTGCAGTGCTGTGGCGTTGAGTTCACAATGGGCATGTATCAAGGAGGTTTGTGGTCATGGCGGCAGCCAAGTGGCAGGATGCGGACCTTCACTGTGGCGGAGCCATTTCTATTTGTAGAAGTGAACCACACCCAAGGCGTAGGCTAATTATTTATAGTCTTACACTGATGTTGCGTACGTTGGACCAGCCTACTCCGCTTCTGCTTGAGGGGGGGAGACAATACAGTTACATGACCGAAATATTCTCCAGTGTCTGAGATAATATGGTTGCGTCCACTGTGCAGTATACTACACGTATCAATAGCATATCTACTCACAGAAAAGTTTTTGGTTTCTATAGTGTGTTGTGTATAGCATATCATCAGTAGTATTAGCAGTGTGTAAATCACTGGTGATGTGTGAGATCCTTCCCTTATACATAGTTGATTGCCACATCTCTAAACATTGAGCTAGTGTGCTGTTGCGGGGATATATTATTTTGGGAAGGTCCGGTGTCCTGTTTTGCGCTGCCTCTGAGGTAATAGAGGGGGAGGGGTAAGGAGGGGTGGTTTTAGTGGTGGTGGCGGTAGGTGTTGTGATTTTGTTGGGTGTTAGAAGTGCATAATTAGTACTTCTATCACATATTCGTCTTTGAATATGGGTGTGAGTTGGATGTAATTCATACAGTACATAGTCGACGTCCTTACACTAGTTAAATGTTGATATTAATTTGTTAGTGGTAAATGGAACTATCGGCTTTTTTTTGGATAGCACTGTAGATTTGGTTTGATTTTGAAAGTTTGGGAAGTGGTGTTTTCTTTTTCCTACGAGCATGCCTGGTTTGTATATTATTAAAGTTAGTTTTGGTTCTGGTTTGTAGCGATTTTCTTGGAGGAAGGAATAAATTGAAGAGTGGTAATATTTGTCGTTTTTACTACGTTGAGAATGGGATGATAATTAAAAAAGATAGAAAAAAACAGATATGCTTATTGAACATTATAAATAGGAATTATCACTCAAAAAACCTTAAAAATTCACTGAAAAAAACATAGGTTTCAAGCAGGTTATAGTTAGGAATTATCATTAAAAAAACCTTAGAAATTCACAGAAAAAACATAGTTTTCGAGCATGTTATAGTTAGGAATTAGCGTTTAAAAAACCTTACAAATTCGCTGAAAAAAACAATAGATTTTAGGGGCGTTATAGTTAGCTGGACATTTCTCTCATACAAAACCATTGAAATTACCCAATTATAGTTAGTTCAGCTAACTATAACTCGCACGCCCGCAATACACTGCTGATGACGTCACGTATTACATAACTCATGACATGGTCAATCACATCACTCATGACTTTACTGATGACCTCTCAAATGACATCACTGATGACATCACTGATGACATCATCCTTGTGATACATTTGCAGACCTCTTCTTATTCTAATATAACCTTTGATACACACATTCAAAAATAGAAACTACAATTTTCAAAAAAATGGACATACCAATACCAGTTACAACAACCTATTCACTAATTACAAGATCTAAATACACATCCACTCATTCACCAACAGCCCTATATAGTCACTCTTACATGTATTCACTCATCATATGTACTCATACACCTATATATCTTGTTACACACCACCACTCATCCATAGAGTTACTTACACAAATAGTCACTCATGCTAATAAGGAATCAAACATCCATTTACATGCATATACAGTTATACACACACCACTACACTCACTTCTACAGAAACAAACACATACTTGCTCTCTTAAACAATCACTTATATAAACACATTCTTATTTATACAGGAACTCTTCAAATCTCTCACTCTCACATATACTCGCTTATATACACGAATACTCTCATATACTAGTTAAAAACATACGTAGTTATTCATGAAGACACTTTTGAGCCAGTCATTCATTCACGAACACACCCATACACACACTCATTCACCCATACAGTTCTGCACACATGCTGTCTTCAAAACATACAAGCAGTCAGTCACTCATTCATGGAACTATGCACTGCGTAATACCCCCCATTGAACCATAAAGACACTCAGACATTCATACTGATACTAAAAAAAAACAAATAATAACCCTTATAGATACTCATGTAACTACTCACCAACCCATGCAGTCACTTATATACAAAGTGAGAGACTGATACAGATTATTATATAATTAAACATTACTCACTAACCCATATATTCACTAAGATATTCTTAATCAATGCATTATATAATCAATTTTTCAAAAAAATCATCCATTTAGACACTTCTATACCCATGTATTCTTCCATCGACCTATACATATCTATACTACTATTATAAAGGAAGAACTTTGAGTCTTTGAGGCAGGTAAACTCGGGAACCACAGCGCCAATCCACACACCCGATACATCGTTGGAATCCTCAGGGTGTGCAGATGGACATAGGCTATATAAATTTAAAAAATATGTTATATTTTAAAAATGTACATTTAAAAAAAAAGTAGTCCCCTCGAAGTAGCGCCGGCCACGACCTGCGTGCTGACGTCAGGAGCGCGGGGAAGAGCGGCGTCCAGGAGCGCGAGGCAAGCGGCACACAGGCGGTGAGCAGCAGCGGACCGGCGAAGCGGCGAGGAGCAGTGAACTGGTAAGGCTCCGGGGGACAATGTCGGGGCAGGCGGGGGTCGGGGCACGCGCGCAACTTCTTCGAAACGTGCATGGTCGGGTGTGGTGATGTATGAATTTCGGACCCTTTCGCTCAGTGCCCAGATCCGATTCCATTTCCATTCACAGCACAGAAGTTGCCTCAGGAAGTGAGCCAACAGTCCCATCCTTATTTCTTCTCGCATGGAAATCTCTTGCTCTGAATTTTGGAACAGTGAGATGCGCACACCTGTCCTCTCTCTCGGCTGTTGCCAGGCTGTACGGGAAACAACATTTTTCCCCGAAGACTTTGAAACGCAATGTCATTTTAACGAAACTGGCATAACGACAGTATATATATATTACCTACTGGCGATAGCCAGTAGGTATATATAGTTAGGATTTTTTTCCTATGGGATTTTTGAAAATTCTATGTCGAATAACTTTGGCGTTTGAGGACAGAATTGGCTGAAATTTTCAGGAAAATGGAACATTTTGTTTCTGAGCAGCCCCTGAAAATTTGGGGGGGTTTCGTCAAGGGGGGGCCGAGAAAAAAGGGGGGTCCCAAAACGTGTTTTTCCCATGCAATTTTCCATAGGGCGGTTGGCCTCACTTTTAGCCTGAACGGCTGAATGGATTTACACCAAACTTGGCAAAATTGTAGGGACTGGTAGCCCGATGTGCCTTTGCTATGTCTCAAGATATAGGCTCCAGTGGTTTTTACGAAAATTAACTTTGAAAAATATATATTGGGCTACATTGGGCTATATATATGTTGGAGCCCAAATGTAGCCCAATGTAGCCCAATGTAGCCCAATGAAGCCCAAAGATGGCCACCAGAGACAAAAAAAACAAATGTAGCCCAAATAACAGCCAGATGTAGCCCAACTATAGCCCAATGACAGAATGTCCCAGAGTGTTCTAAAGAACAACTAGAGTGCTAACAGTCCTACTTATTACAAAGGTATGGCACACCTGAAGCCATCTTGATTGGAATAAAGTGGTAACTCTTAAAACATTTAATTTAAAAAGGAACAAAATGAGGGGGTTCATTTTGCCATAGAAAGTATGATTAGCGAATATATGACGAAATCCCGCATACCATCAGTCCGCCAAAAAAATCCCGCATGTACTATTAGGCCGCAAATTAAAATAACGAAAACTTTTGGAACGAATATGCCTTTAGCATACACTAAACAACTAAACTACCCTAAACCCTAAAACACTACCCCCAGCATGACCCTACACTACACAAACAGTACAACACTACCCTACACCCTAAAACACTACCCCCAGCATGACCCTACACTACACAAACACTACAACACTACCCTAAACCCTAAAACACTACCCCCAGCATGACCCTACACTACGCAAACACTACAACACTACCCAAAACCCTAAAACACTACACCCCAGCATGACCATACACTACGCAAACACTACAACACTACCCTAAACCCTAAAACACTACCCCCAGCATGACCCTACACTACGCAAACACTACAACACTACCCTAAACCCTAAAACACTACCCCCAGCATGACCCTACACTACGCAAACACTACAACACTACCCTAAACCCTAAACACTACCCCCAGCATGACCCTACACTACGCAAACACTACAACACTACCCTAAACCCTAAAACACTACCCCCAGCATGACCCTACACTACGCAAACACTACAACACTACCCTAAACCCTAAAACACTACCCCCAGCATGACCCTACACTACGCAAACACTACAACACTACTCTAAACCCTAAAACACTACCCCCAGCATGACCCTACACTACGCAAACACTACAACACTACCCAAAACCCTAAAACACTACCCCCAGCATGACCCTACACTACGCAAACACTACAACACAACCCTAAACCCTAAAACACTACCCCCAGCATGACCCTACACTAAACAACCACCACAACTCTACACTACACTAACACAACACTACACTACACAACACTACACTACACTACACAATCACTAACCCACGAAAAAATTAACACAAACCCACTTACCTCTCTCGTCATCGTGGTTTTCACAACGCAAATGCATTTACCATACATGCCTTTAAAACGTAATTCTTTGTAAAGGCATGCGCGATAAATGCACATGCGTTTTGAAAAAATGGGGATAATGGTATGTGAGGTCAATGACCTTGCGGGATAATGGTATGCGGACTGAAAGTCTGCGGGATAAAAAATGCGGGAAAATGGCTGCAAACCATGATTAGCAGCAGACTTCCCTGGTGAGCACTAGCTTTACTACAGTGATCTAATGAGCAACTAGAGTGCTAACATTCAGAATTTATGGCAAATGTGTGACACATCTGAATGCCTTCTTGATAGAACCAAAGTAAACAAGCATTGAAAATGCAATAGATCTCGCCCTCGTTTAAGTTAAAGCCATTCTGTTTGTAATGAGGTGGCTTTTTAGCTTTGCTTTTATTAGTGTTTTTAAAACTTTCATGTAAATAACATGCATATGTATGCATATATGTATATGTATGCATGCATTTATTACCTACTGGCGGTCGCCAGTAGGTATATATAGTTAGGATTTTTTCTCTATGGGTTTTTTGAAAGTTCTATGTCTAATAACGTTGGCGTTTGTGGACGGAATTGGCTGAAATTTTCAGGAAAATGGCACATTTTGTTTCTGAGCAGCCCTTGAAAATTTGGGGGGGGTTCGTCCAGTGGGGGCCGAGAAAAAAGGGGGGTCCCAAAACGTGTTTTTAACATTGAGTTTTCCATAGGGCGGTTGGCCTCACTTTTAGCCCGAACGGCTGAATGGATTTGCACGAAACTTGGCAAAATTGTAGGGACTGGTAGCCCGATGTGCCTTTTGTAGGTCTCAATATATGTGCTCCAGTGGATTTTGAGAAATTAACGTTTAAAAAAAGATATATATCTGTAACAGCGGACCGGGCAGCAGGACGCGTACTTTTCGCGCAACGGAGCTTTGTGAAGCGAAGCTGATTGGTTCTCTGGCGTCTGTCAACATTCCAAACAGTCCGTAGCGGCCGCCATCTTGTCTCTCGGTAGGATCGAGAGACAAGAGGAGGCCAAAGCGAAGGGGCAAATGACCATAAGGGGGAATAGTAGATCCTCGCTGACCCCCTAGGTTTGATGTGGAGGTTTTAAAAGGGCCCCGCGGGGCAAAAAAAAAAAATAATAATAATAATCGAACGGCTGAATGGATTTGCACGAAACTTGGCAAAATTGTAGGGACTGGTAGCCCGATGTGCCTTTGCTAGGTCTCAATATATGTGCTTCAGTGGATTTTGAGAAATTAACGTTCAAAAAAAGATATATATCTGTAACAGCGCACCGCTTCGCGTACTTTTCGCGTTACGGAGCTTTGCGAAGCTGATTGGCTCTCCGGTGTCTGTAAACATTCCAAACAGTACGTAGCGGCCGCCATCTTGTCTCTCGGTAGGATCGAGAGACAAGAGGAGGCCAAAGCGAAGGGGCAAATGACCATAAGGGGGCATAGTAGATCCTCGCTGACCCCCTAGGTTTGATGTGGAGGTTTTAAAAGGGCCCCGCGGGGCAAAAAAAAAAAATAATAATAATAATCGAACGGCTGAATGGATTTGCACGAAACTTGGTAAAATATTAGGGACTGGTAGCCCGATGTGCCTTTGCTATGTCTCAATATATGTGCTTCAGTGCATTTTGAGAAATTAACGTTCAAAAACAAGATATATATCTGTAACAGCGCTCTGCTTCGCGGAGATAAAATTATATCTGTATTACCTAGCTGTTGCTAACACCAGTTAGCGACGGCTAGTAGGAGATAGCGACCATCTTGGGTCCCACTTTGCATGTGAGTGATATTTATCACTAATGACATGCAAAGTGGGCATGCCAAGATGTTAGCGACTGGAAACAGTCGCTAACATCGCTATCTCCTATTATCAACTTTTGGAAATATTCGAGATAAGCGCGAATATCTCCAAAAAGTAACAGCTGCCCTGAGCAGTTCTTAGCCATGTTATCCAATGGGAGGTGGATAACATGGCTAAGAGCATTAGCTCGGTAATGCATGAATATCGCTGAGTTTTCAGCGATATTAATGCATTGCGGTCGTTTTTTATCGTATTTGCGATAAACCTTGATAATAGCAAGGTTTATCTGCGATAATTTCTGACGGTAAAAAAATCTTTGCAATGCATCGTTAGGGATAAATATCGCTTAACTTTGGTAATATGCCCCAACGTCTGTTAACGTTCGATTCGAAGGAAATCAGGAATTGTTGAAAAACATTGTGTGCGCCATCTTGTCTTTTTTCAAATGCCACACTTTTGTCGTGCACGGCAGCCATTTTAGATGCCTTGACCAGACCCACTCTGTGCACGCTGTCGATCCTTAGCATGGCTCCCCACCCTCGCAAGCATCTCACCCAGGCAGTGGTCACCCCCGCTCTCTGTCTTATGCATGGGTAATAAACCTCCCCCCATCTGCGCTGCTCTTCCCTGAGAATCACACCCTGTGCCCGCCCGACACCTCCCTTTCGCCCTATTCACTACCGCACCCTCTGACACTCCTTTTCCTCTGTGTCCGATTGTCCAGCCCGGTCCTAGGCTATCAGCTAGCCCTGCAGATGTAGTTTATGGCCACAGCTGTAAAGAATCACCCCTCTTCAAAGGAGTTATAGTAGATCAAGGCCCACACTCGATGAGATCCGTCACAGCAGAAGCGTTGCTATTATCTGAAAACCATCCTGTATTGTGATTGGGGAGGGGACCGAGCGTGAAGCGGAAGATTCCAGGGATGACTCTTTGTACATCAAAGTTTTTACAATTATGTGTCACATTAAAAATATATAGCACTCCGACAAAGTAGTAAGATTATAAAACTTTAATAATTTATGAATATATACAAGAAAACAAAAATAGTAATAACATATAAACATTTTTAGGGAAAAACAACGAAGTAGCGGTCGGCTGTGCGAATAGTCCCAACGCAGCACAACGTCCAGATTTCCGGCGTGGGGCGTCGCGGGGGGTGGGTCATCAGTAGCAAACTGTTGTGCGAATAGTTCCAAGGCAGCAGAACGCGCCGAAATCTAGATGACACGAAAGTGATGTCTAGTAAGTTGCCACCCAGCAAATAACGGCGTGGGGCGTCGCGGGGGGTGGGTCATCAGTAGCAAACTGTTGTGAGAATAGTTCCAAGGCAGCAGAACGATGGCACCAAGGTGATGTCCAGTAAGTTGCCGCACTGGTTTTGGTATCCTACAATGCTGCTCCGAATAACGGCGTGGGGCGCCCCGGGGGAGGCGGCGTGAACGGGCCTCTCCAGGTGGAGTCTCATCTGTTTTAGTGGGGCGCCCCTTTACCGTTTCAGTTGCCATTCCGTCCGCTTTTGGTCCACTGTGTCAAAATCCGCCATTCAGCTGAGTTGCGCCCACTCTTGCGGTGCAGCGATAGGCGGCTGCCACAGGACTCTCAAAATGGCGGCAGGCTCTTTCCTTTTTGGGCGTGGTCCACTGAAATGGCCCTGGGACACCTTGGAAATCGGACGCTTGTCTGCTAGGTCTTGGACCCCATTCTCGAAAGCGTCTCCTCCGCCTTGAGAATTCATCAAAAGTTTTGGGGGCCCCGACTCCTGCAGGCTTCTGGTGGGGAGCGGCTGCCATGATTGCTCGCGGAATGACCACGACAGAGCTACGAGATGGTGGTGCTCTCATGCTGACGCCAGTTTAGTCTGAAACATCCAGAAACAAGGTGGGGCTTTCATCGTTTGGGGGAAAAAAAAAGTTTTCATCCAATGAAAAGTGTTGTTTTTAGGTCATATGATCAAGCCTTCCATCATTAGGAAACCAAAAGTAAAATGAACCAATGAAAAGTTTTATAAACAAGTCACATGACCTGTTATGCGGCATAGGGTATAAAATGCGGAGAAAATACGTTGGCACGTGAGGTGGCGTCAGTAGCGGACCGATGTGCGAATAGGCCGAAGGCAATACAACGCGCCAAGATCCGGATGGCACCGAGGTGGTGTCCAGCAAGTTGCAGCACTGGTGTGGCCATCCTACAATGCTGAAAGTCGGCGTGGGGCGCCCCGTTGGCCTGTGAGTTTGCGTCAGTAGCGGACCGATGTGCGAATAGGCCGAAGGCAGCACAACGCGCCAAGATCCGGATGGCACCGAGGTGGTGTCTAGTAAGTTGTCGCACTTCTGTGGCCATCCTACAATGTTGAAAGTCGGCGTGGGGCGCCCCGTTGGCCTGTGAGATGGCGTCAGTAGCGGACTGATGTGCGAATGGGGCCAAAGGCAGCGCAACAATATTTTCTGACTGACACCACAAGGCGCTGAGATGCCAAGATCCGGATGGCACCGAGGTGATGTCTAAGTTGCGGACTGATGTGCGAATGGGGCCAAAGGCAGCGTAACAATATTTTTTGTATGGAAGATACCACTAGGCGTTGAGATGCCAAGATTCGGATGGCACTGAGGTGATGTCTAGCAAGTTGCTGTACTGGTGTGGTCATCCTACAATGCTGAAACTCAGCGTGGGTCGCCCCATTAGCCTGTGAGATGGCGTCAGTAGCGGACCGATGTACGAATAGGCCGAAGGCAGCACAACGCGCCAAGATCCGGATGTCACCGTGGTGGTTTCATAGTTGAGAGGCACTTCATCTGCAGTGGGGCGCCGAGATCCGGATGGCACCGAGGTGATGTCTAGCAAGTTGCTGTACTGGTGTGGTCATCCTACAATGCTGAAACTCGGCGTGGGTCGCCCCATTAGCCTGTGAGATGGCGTCAGTAGCGGACCGATGTGCGAATAGGCCGAAGGCAGCACAACGCGCCAAGATCCGGATGTCACCGTGGTGGTTTCATAGTTGAGAGGCACTTCATCTGCAGTGGGGCGCCGAGATCCGGATGGCACCGAGGTGATGTCTAGCAAGTTGCTGTACTGGTGTGGTTATTCTACAATGCTGAAACTCGGCGTGGGGCGCCCCATTAGCCTGTGAGATGGCGTCAGTAGCGGACCGATGTGCGAATGGGGCCAAAGGCAGCGCAACAATATTTTCTGAAGAGAAGACACCAAAAGGTGCTGACATTCCAAGATCCGGATGGCACCGAGGTGGTGTCTAGCAAGCTATGCAGTTGAGTTGTGTGCGCACTTGCGGCGAATAGGTCGAAGGCAGCATAACAATGTTTTCTGAATAGGAGACACCACAAGGCGTTGAGATTCGGTTACCACCGAGGTGATGTCTAGCAAGTTGCCGCACTGGTGTGGCCATCCTACAATACTGCTCCGAATAACGGCGTGGGGTGCCCGAAGGGGGGGGAGCCGGCGTGAATGGGCCTTCCTAGGTGGAGGCTCGTCTGCTGTAGTGGGGCGCCCCTTTACCGTTTCAGTTGCCATTCAGCTGAGTTTCGGCTGCTCTTGATGCTACAGCGACAGGCGGCTGCAAGAGGACTCTCAAAATGGCGGCCTGTTCTTTGGATTTGGGCCTGGTCCACTAAAATGGCCCTGGGACACCTTAGAACTCGGACGCTCGATTTTTTTTTCCTTTCCTGTACATGCAAAAAAAGGTAAATGCCCGGTACGTTACACGCTTCATCTGCCACGATGAACTCTCCAGAGGAACCGAAAAAAAATATAGTTGTGGTAACTATACCATGCATCGTCATATGGAGAGGTGGCACCAATTAATTATAGTGCTGCATAAAAGAGAGATTTGGAGGAGAACCCCTGACCTGCTAGTACATTCATCAAAGAAGTGGCACTGAGAGCTTCAGAGGCAAGGGAAACGGTCCCAAATATTTAGAAGAACTTTGGAAAGATTAAAATGACATGTTTAGATTGTGGCAAATTAATTTCATGTGGACAGATGAGTGTTACTCTAATAAATACAGCATATGAACATCATCATAGTCGATGGTTGGTAGAGACATTTTGACTATATCCTGGACCTGCCCGTCCTCGCCCAAAATGGCGCCGGAATAAATGGGACTCGTAACTCCTTGTTGTGTACTGGTTGCAGAACCTTGAAATCACGAGATACGATTTTTTTAAACGTTAATTTCTCAAAATCCACTGGAGCACATATATTGAGACATAGCAAAGGCACGTCGGGCAAACCATATCTACAATTTTGCCAAGTTTCATGTAAATCTATTCAGCCGTTCGAGCTAAAAGTGAGTCCAACCGCCCTATGGAAAAATTAATGGGAAAAACGCGTTTTGGGACCCCCCTTTTTTCTCGGCCCCCCATTGACAAAACCCCCCCAAATTTTCAGGGGCTGCTCAGAAACAAAATATGCCATTTTCCTGAAAGTTTCAGCCAATTCCGTCCACAAACGCCAAAGTTATTAGACATAGAATTTTCAGAAATCCCATAGAGAAAAAATCCTAACTATATATACCCACTGGCTATCGCCAGTAGGTAATATACATATATAAACATATATAATCTGCATATCTATATAAATATTCACTGAAAAAACCATAGGTTATAGACCATATATAGTTAGGAATTTGCATTTACAAAACCTTGAAAATTCACTGAAAAAACCATAGGTTAGAGACCATATATAGTTAGCTGGACATTTTATTGACATAAAACCAATGAAATTCCATATATAGTTAGTTGCACTAACTAAATATCGCGCACCCGCAATCCACTGCTGATGATGTCACATATTACATCATTCATGACATGGTCAGTGACATCACTGATGACATCACTGATGACATCTCAAATGACATCTCAAATGACATCACTGATGACATCATGACACACCAATACCAGTTACTACATACGCACTCACTGATTCCTACGTCTACACACACATTCACTCATTCACCCATACAATCACTCATACATACAGTCACTCATTATTACAACACTATCATATGCACTCATACACCTATGCAGAAACTCACACACTGCCACTCATCCATGGAGTTACTCACACACCTAGTCAGTCCTGTAAAGAATCAATCACACTTGCATTTCCTCATCTATACAGTTAAACACAGAACACCATACTTCAGTGACATCACTGATGACATCACTGATGACATCTCAAATGACATCACTGATGACATCTCAAATGACATCACTGATGACATCATGACACACCAATACCAGTTACTACATACGCACTCACTGATTCCTACGTCTACACACACATTCACTCATTCACCCATACAATCACTCATACATACAGTCACTCATTATTACAACACTATCATATGCACTCATACACCTAGTCAGTCCTGTGAAGAATCAATCACACTTCGATTTCCTCATCTATACAGTTAAACACAGAACACCATACTTTTCACACATATACTAACACATACTTACTCTCTTATACAATCACTGATACAAGTACACATTGATATGCACAGAGTCACACACCTCCCAGCCAGCCACACACACACTCAGTCTTCCATACATCCACTCATTCTTCAATATGTAAAACATATTTAAACTTTACAAAAACACACAGACACTAGATGATGTCATCAGTGATGTCATTTGAGATGTCATCAGTGATGTCATCAGTGATGTCATTTGAGATGTCATCAGTGATGTCATCAGTGATGTCACTGACCATGTCATGAATGATGTAATATGTGACATCATCAGCAGTGGATTGCGGGTGCGCGATATATAGTTAGTGCAACTAACTATATATGGAATTTCATTGGTTTTATGTCAATAAAATGTCCAGCTAACTATATATGGTCTCTAACCTATGGTTTTTTCAGTGAATTTTCAAGGTTTTGTAAATGCAAATTCCTAACTATATATGGTCTATAACCTATGGTTTTTTCAGTGAATATATATACGCTACGCTGCCGGTTAGCTGCCCGGTTAGCTGCCCGGTGAGCTGCCCGGTGAGCTGCCCGGTTCGCGTACAGGGACGCGCCTCTACGGTGTAAAATCGCAAAATTTTTATTTTTTTAATTTTTTGCCCCGCGGGGCACTTTAATATCCCCCTCATCAATCCTAGGGGGTCAGGAGTGGTCTACCTTGCCCCCTTTCCTTCATTTCCCCCTTCGTTTTTCACCACATCTTGTCTCTCGATCGTACCGAGAGACAAGATGGCGGCCGCTCCGGACTGTTTAGAATGTTGACAGACACCGGAGAGCCAATCAGCTTCGCTTTGCGAAGTTCCGTTACGCGTCAGGTACGCGAACCGGGGCGCTAACCGGAGCGCTGTCACAGATATATATATTTTTTTAAACGTTAATTTCTCAAAATCCACTGGAGCACATATATTGAGACATAGCAAAGGCACGTCGGGCAAACCATATCTACAATTTTGCCAAGTTTCATGTAAATCTATTCAGCCGTTCGAGCTAAAAGTGAGTCCAACCGCCCTATGGAAAAATGAATGGGAAAAACGCGTTTTGGGACCCCCCTTTGACAAAACCCCCCCAAATTTTCAGGGGCTGCTCAGAAACAAAATATGCCATTTTCCTGAAAATTTCAGCCAATTCCGTCCACAAACGCCAAAGTTATTAGACATAGAATTTTCAGAAATCCCATAGAGAAAAAATCCTAACTATATATACCCACTGGCTATCGCCAGTAGGTAATATACATATATAAACATATATAATCTGCATATTTATATAAATATAAATGCATGCATACATATACATATATGCATACATATGCATGTTATTTACATGAAAGTTTTAAAAACACTAATAAAAGCAAAGCTAAAAAGCCACCTCATTACAAACAGAATGGCTTTAACTTAAACGAGGGCGAGATCTATTGCATTTTCAATGCTTGTTTACTTTGGTTCTATCAAGAAGGCATTCAGATGTGTCACACATTTGCCATAAATTCTGAATGTTAGCACTCTAGTTGCTCATTAGATCACTGTAGTAAAGCTAGTGCTCACCAGGGAAGTCTGCTGCTAATCATGGTTTGCAGCCATTTTCCCGCATTTTTTATCCCGCAGACTTTCAGTCCGCATACCATTATCCCGCAAGGTCATTGACCTCACATACCATTATCCCGCATTTTTTCAAAACGCATGTGCATTTATCGCGCATGCCTTTACAAAGAATTACGTTTTAAAGGCATGTATGGTAAATGCATTTGCGTTGTGAAAACCACGATGACGAGAGAGGTAAGTGGGTTTGTGTTAATTTTTTCGTGGGTTAGTGATTGTGTAGTGTAGTGTAGTGTTGTGTAGTGTAGTGTTGTGTTAGTGTAGTGTAGAGTTGTGGTGGTTGTTTAGTGTAGGGTCATGCTGGGGGTAGTGTTTTGGGGTTTAGGGTTGTGTTGTAGTGTTTGCGTAGTGTAGGGTCATGCTGGGGGTAGTGTTTTAGGGTTTAGGGCAGTGTTGTAGTGTTTGCGTAGTGTAGGGTCATGCTGGGGGTAGTGTTTTAGGGTTTAGGGTTGTGTTGTAGTGTTTGCGTAGTGTAGGGTCATGCTGGGGCTAGTGTTTTAGGGTTTAGGGTAGTGTTGTAGTGTTTGCGTAGTGTAGGGTCATGCTGGGCGTAGTGTTTTAGGGTTTAGGATAGTGTTGTAGTGTTTGCGTAGTGTAGGGTCATGCTGGGGGTAGTGTTTTAGGGTTTTGGGTAGTGTTGTAGTGTTTGCGTAGTGTAGGGTCATGCTGGGGTGTAGTATTTTAGGGCTTAGGGTAGTGTTGTAGTGTTTGCGTAGTGTAGGGTCATGCTGGGGGTAGTGTTTTAGGGTTTTGGGTAGTGTTGTAGTGTTTGCGTAGTGTAGGGTCATGCTGGGGGTAGTGTTTTAGGGTTTTGGGTAGTGTTGTAGTGTTTGCGTAGTGTAGGGTCATGCTGGGGGTAGTGTTTTAGGGTTTTGGGTAGTGTTGTAGTGTTTGCGTAGTGTAGGGTCATGCTGGGGGTAGTGTTTTAGGGTTTAGGGTAGTGTTGTAGTGTTTGCGTAGTGTAGGGTCATGCTGGGGGTAGTGTTTTAGGGTTTAGGGTAGTGTTGTAGTGTTTGCGTAGTGTAGGGTCATGCTGGGGGTAGTGTTTTAGGGTTTAGGGTAGTGTTGTAGTGTTTGCGTAGTGTAGGGTCATGCTGGGGGTAGTGTTTAGGGTTTAGGGTAGTGTTGTAGTGTTTGCGTAGTGTAGGGTCATGCTGGGGGTAGTGTTTTAGGGTTTAGGGTAGTGTTGTAGTGTTTGCGTAGTGTAGGGTCATGCTGGGGGTAGTGTTTTAGGGTTTAGGGTAGTGTTGTAGTGTTTGCGTAGTGTATGGTCATGCTGGGGTGTAGTGTTTTAGGGTTTTGGGTAGTGTTGTAGTGTTTGCGTAGTGTAGGGTCATGCTGGGGGTAGTGTTTTAGGGTTTAGGGTAGTGTTGTAGTGTTTGTGTAGTGTAGGGTCATGCTGGGGGTAGTGTTTTAGGGTGTAGGGTAGTGTTGTACTGTTTGTGTAGTGTAGGGTCATGCTGGGGGTAGTGTTTTAGGGTTTAGGGTAGTTTAGTTGTTTAGTGTATGCTAAAGGCATATTCTTTCCAAAAGTTTTCGTTATTTTAATTTGCGGCCTAATAGTACATGCGGGATTTTTTTGGCGGACTGATGGTATGCGGGATTTCGTCATATATTCGCTAATCATACTTTTTATGGCAAAATGAACCCCCTCATTTTGTTCCTTTTTAAATTAAATGTTTTAAGAGTTACCACTTTATTCCAATCAAGATGGCTTCAGGTGTGCCATACCTTTGTAATAAGTAGGACTGTTAGCACTCTAGTTGTTCTTTAGAACACTCTGGGACATTCTGTCATTGGGCTATAGTTGGGCTACATCTGGCTGATATTTGGGCTACATTTGTTTTTTTTGTCTCTGGTGGCCATCTTTGGGCTTCATTGGGCTACATTGGGCTACATTGGGCTACATTTGGGCTCCAACATATATATAGCCCAATGTAGCCCAATATATATTTTTCAAAGTTAATTTTCGTAAAAACCACTGGAGCCTATATCTTGAGACATAGCAAAGGCACATCGGGCTACCAGTCCCTACAATTTTGCCAAGTTTGGTGTAAATCCATTCAGCCGTTCAGGCTAAAAGTGAGGCCAACCGCCCTATGGAAAATTGCATGGGAAAAACACGTTTTGGGACCCCCCTTTTTTCTCGGCCCCCCCTTGACGAAACCCCCCCAAATTTTCAGGGGCTGCTCAGAAACAAAATGTTCCATTTTCCTGAAAATTTCAGCAAATTCTGTCCTCAAACGCCAAAGTTATTCGACATAGAATTTTCAAAAATCCCATAGGAAAAAAATCCTAACTATATATACCTACTGGCTATCGCCAGTAGGTAATATATATATATATATATATATATATATATATATATATATATATATATATATATATATATATATATATATATATATATATATATATATATATATATATATATATATATATATTCACTGAAAAAACCATAGGTTATAGACCATATACAGTTAGGAATTAGCATTTAGAAAACCTTATTTTACTCACACAAAACCATTGAAATTCCATATATAGTTAGTTGCACTAACTATATATCGCGCACCCGCAATCCACTGCTGATGATGTCACATATTACATCATTCATGACATGGTCAGTGACATCACTGATGACATCACTGATGACATCTCAAATGACATCACTGATGACATCACTGATGACATCTCAAATGACATCACTGATGACATCATGACACACCAATACCAGTTACTACATACGCACTCACTGATTCCTACGTCTACACACACATTCACTCATTCACCCATACAATCACTCATACATACAGTCACTCATTATTACAACACTATCATATGCACTCATACACCTATGCAGACAGTCACACACTGCCACTCATCCATGGAGTTACTCACACACCAAGTCAGTCCTGTAAAGAATCAATCACACTTCCATTTCTTCATCTATACAGTTAAACACAGAACACCATACTTCAGTGACATCACTGATGACATCACTAATGACATCTGAAATGACATCACTGATGACATCTCAAATGACATCACTGATGACATCATGACACACCAATACCAGTTACTACATACGCACTCACTGATTCGTACGTCTACACACACATTCACTCATTCACCCATACAATTACTCATACATACAGTCAGTTATTATTAGAACACTATCATATGCACTCATACACCTAGTCAGTCCTGTGAAGAATCAATCACACTTCGATTTCCTCATCTATAGTTAAACACAGAACACCATACTTTTCACACATATACTAAAACATACTTACTCTCTTATACAATCACTGATACAAGTACACATTGATATGCACAGAGTCACACACCTCCCAGCCAGCCACACACACACTCAGTCTTCCATACATCCACTCATTCTTCAATATGTAAAACGTATTTAAACTTTACAAAAACACACAGACACTAGATGATGTCATCAGTGATGTCATTTGAGATGTCATCAGTGATGTCATCAGTGATGTCACTGACCATGTCATGAATGATGTAATATGTGACATCATCAGCAGTGGATTGCGGGTGCGCGATATATAGTTAGTGCAACTAACTATATATGGAATTTCAATGGTTTTGTGTGAGTAAAATAAGGTTTTCTAAATGCTAATTCCTAACTATATATGGTCTATAACCTATGGTTTTTTCAGTGAATTTTCAAGGTTTTGTAAATGCTAATTCCTAACTATATATGGTCTATAACCTATGGTTTTTTCTGTGAATTTCATTGGTTTTTTAACAGCTAATATCTGTAGCTGTAAAATGTATTCTTCTTTAAATCCAAAAATATATTTTATATGTTTATGAATAATTTTTTTTTTTTATATTTTTTTTTCTTCGTTCCCGCTTCGCGAATCGGGAAGCTTCCCGTTAGCTGACCTTGATGCCGCGAAATAGACCGCGAGCCGGTAAACGTTTCTTTACCGCAAGTGCCGCGTTAGAAAACAACATCGTGACGCCTCCCGTCCGCATGACGTTTCACGTTCTCGCGTGATACGTCATATGACGTGCTACGTTAGCGAACTGGTACACGAAGCGAGTCGCAAAGCGCAGGTTTCTGGAAGCAAACCGGGAGGCCCTGCAAAGCGCTTAACGTAAACACAGCAAGTCATGTGACTTGGTAATAACACTTTTCATTGGTTCATTTCACTTTTGGTTTCCTAATGATGTAAGACTAGGTCATATAATCTAAAATGAACACTTTTGATTGGTTGAGAACTCTTGTTTTTCCCAAATGATGAAAATCCCTCCTTCTTTCCTCACTCTGACTTTCATCATTGTGAGAGAAAGACCCTTTGTGATCACTGAGCAATGGCTTCTTTAGTAGCTTCAGCTGGTGCTTCCCCACCACCTCCACCACATCCAAGGAAGAGTGGACCACCTGCTCAAGTTATAATTCAACAAGAAGAGGAAGAAGAGGAACAGGACGACGAGCACGAAGAGAGGCAGTTTTTGCCTGAGCAGCCCAGGACGTCTCACCGGAAAGAAAACTTCATTTGGCAATTTTTTTAAATTCCCAAAGGTCAGAAAAAAGTAAATGCAAGATACGTAACTTGCCTTATATGTCAAGATAGACTGTCCAGAGGAACCAAGAAAAAATACAGTTTCGGAAACTACACAATGCATCGCCATATGACTAGGTGGCATCCTAACAACTACAGTGCTGCACAGTTTCGGAACGACCTAGATAATCTCCCTATTATGGCCAGAAGATCTGTTGTACCGGAAGTAACGGGACCAGAGGGCAGGGAGATGGTGCCAAATATACAAATGAGATTTGGTGAAGTAAAACACATCTGCGTATTTTGCGATGGATTCATTTGCTACGGAGAAAGAAGCATCACTCTGATCAACAGAGCTATTGACTATCATATGCAAGTTTGTACGAAACGCCCAAAATAATAAATACTTCTTTTTTTGTTTTGTTGCTCCTGTTGAGCCCTTTACAATGAATCGTTTTCATTGCCCCTCCAAGAAAAACCCAAAAAAATATAAAACTGTTCAGAAAAATTCAAAAAAAGTAAAAAAATGTTCCGAAAAATAATAAAAAAAATATAAAACAACAAAAACAATAAAAAAAAAAGTTCTTTTCAGAACTACCTCCCCGTTATTAAAAAATTGGTACAATATTTGGAACTGTGCCAACCTCTATTTCTCTTAGTTCGCTTCCCAGTTCGCTCGCCGGTACGCGAACCGGAAGCGAACCAAAAACAGTAAGTATAAGGGAAGGAAACAGACACTTATGTTAAAAGAAAGACAGCTATAGGGGAGTAAACTAGAGATACTATTACCCGTAATCCACTGCTGATGATGTCACATATTACATCATTCATGACATGCTCAGTGACATCATCAGCAGAGGATTGCGGGTTTTTTGGCAACGTGCCTTATCCACGGTTTAATAACGCTGCCTTTTGCTTTACATAAGTTTTCAAATTGTATGAAATATATACCAATAGGTCGTTATGAACCTTTAGGTAGTGCTTTTCTTCATGAGGTCTGGTCGCTTCCATACACATACAGATGTTTCAAAGATGATCAAGAAGTTTATCTGAATGGAGAGGAATGCACTGAGACGCCAGATCATTCACTAATGTGTAGGCACATACAGTTACACGGTTCATGCAACAAACACCGACCAAATATGGCTTGCGTGTTGCAAGGCACGCCAGTTCCTGCTATCATCCCCACGTTCAAGTTGTTGGAAAATGGTAGTTATTTGATGCTCAATAATGAAGATTGTTCTGAGTTAATTAAAAGTATTCCTTTTATCGTAACAGTAAGTGAACGGGTTATTTGCTGCAGAAATGTTCTATTTCCTCCCACACATGAACATAGGGAGTTTTCAATCTGGCCACAAATACCAACCTTGGGACAGATTTCAACGGCATGGCAAGAATAAGAGCTCTTTTGTCTCAGAGAGAGGTGGCCTTGAGTTCGGCCCGTGAAACTTTCGTGCTTCACATAGCGAACACTCGTACAGAGGTGCAGACCCTTTTCAATTCAGATTTGCCTTTCAATTTCAGCAAGATGGTTCCGACTATCTTTAACGCATCCTCCACAAAGACCCTGGCGCACCTTTTTAAAGTTGTTACCAGTGGTCTCGTGACTTCATTTGAGAAAATCTTTGGAGTCATCCCTGCTTCCTTTCATTCTATTTTCTCCACTCTGGTTCGTGGATTGGCATTTTTACTTGCATTACCAGCGGACGCTCTTGTGCTTTTTTACATTTTTAAATATGGATGTCCCTCCTATGCAACCTCCCACCCTGCAGCTGCTGACACTGTTCCGCAATCGCATGCTAGAATATTATGGCACAATGCCGTTGGCGATATTAAGCACGGCATATGGATTATCTTTTCGATTCTCCTACTTCACCTGTGTCCAGCCTGTATTTCACTGCCTGACCTGTGATTTCGATTGGGCCATTGATTTGTGTCTCTGCGGACCGGTTTCTCCTGACGTCGACTTTAATCAGCTGATGACTCCTATCATTACTCACGAGTTGGTTTGTCCTGGCGAAAGGATTATGGCTGTGGCATTGATGCATGGACTACTTGGTCCCTGGAATTTACTGGCGGCAGCACAGTCTTTCTTGGAACAGAGCTTTCTTGAAAACCCACCGAGCTGTCCTCTGATGGTGATAGAGGATCCGGTGCTGGGAGAGCACGTATGTTCTTTTCCGCTTTTAAATTGGATGGCTGAACTGTTTTCGGATGAAGACGGTGACTTCCTATTGGAGGCTGTTGCAGCTTATTTTGCATACACAGTTATGTCATAGACCTTTTTCATGTTTGATATGCTGAGTACTAGCATTTCATTGACAATTCATTGACTTATTTGTCAAGTTTTTATTATTTACCTTGCCTATTGGCTTAAGACTCGATAAAGTACTTGGCTGTTTTATTTTTCTTTAGCATTAAATTTTCCTAGTTTTTAATGCTTTACCTTGCGGACCGTCCACATATAAACTTGCAATCTGCTCTCATGAGATGGCACTTCTATTATCTTATTCAGTTCGTTTCCGGATCATGGGGAGGTGTCATCTAGGTCCTGGATATCTTTACACCGTGTTAAGTTAGCATGGGCTCATTACCGGTTTAAACGCCATTTTTCCTTTTTTGCAACTTCTGCACACGACACTTAGTTGTTGCTTTAGCTTTCCACCTAGTAGTTCATTGTGGTTTACATGAGAATAATATGTTATTGCTCTACTATCTGCTTTGCTTGTTAAACTATATCTGTACAGCGAGTGCTAAAGTTTCAAGAACAACACGATACAGAATTGTTATGAGGTCTGATCTCCACGACTTCATACTCATAACATAAGTGCAACTTCTGCCAATTCTGGGCATGAGGCGGGTTTTATATTGCTTTGCCGAACACACATACACAACAGTTGATGCGGTTCACATGAAGAGAGAGCTGGTGTATGCTGATGTGATTCCTTCAAATCTAAGACACTAAAGTATGGGCACGCCCTAAACCAACACAAAGAGACCTTCTTAGCAAATAATATAATATGTGTATTAGGGAGGGTGAGATATAAGCAGCCGCGGGCCGGGGAGGGAGTTACGGTGAGGCAGGGAGGCGGGGAGGGGGAGAAGCAGGGTGGAGCCCTCTCTACCTTGCCCCTCCCCCTCCCCGCATCCCTGCCCCACCGTAACTCCCTCCACGGCCCGCGGCTGCTTATAAGTGTTGCTAACTCTTATTCATTTACAGCATGTTAACATACTGTCACCATTCGCTTTTTATGTACTAGTAACTATGCTGGTAATTTTGCTACTGATAATATGTGTACTTGTATTCTCCACCCTGCTTCTCCCCCTCCCCGCCTCCCTGCCTCACCGTAACTCCCTCCACGGCCCGCGGCTGCTTATAAGTGTTGCTAACTCTTATTCATTTACAGCATGTTAACATACTATCACCATTCGCTTTTTATGTACTAGTAACTATGCTGGTAATTTTGCTACTGATAATATGTGTACTTGTATTATCTAAGATACTACGCCTGAGAAGACGGCATTAGTAAATAAACATTTCAAATACACATGTGTTCTTCTTAACTCCATGTTCTGGTTTCTAAGAAATATATAACGACCGACTGTTCATGAGTTCCACGTATCCTGAGGTACTATAAGTTCATATTCTGGATTGTCTAAACATTGAGAGTTTGTTATATCCAATGTGACACTGTACCTAGCTTGCTAAGGAGTTTTTGATTACTAACGTGAGTTTTGGGACACCCTAATTCGCCGAGGTTCCAATCCTCTGTCCACAGTTCTGTGTGAGAACAGAAACCCTGCGACAGGGGCACCCCCGACCCTTGCTGGAGCTTCATCACACTTGCGATACAACTCCAGCAATGCGCCACCTTTACGGCACAGATACATCACGCATCTGTGCTGTTTTTGCCCCATGATGCGCCGCATTGTAAATGCAGCACACCATAGGTGACGGAACAGCGGCACAGAATGACTAACACATCCCTGGTGATGTGCCAGTCATCATAAATGTATCCCTATGCTTCTTATCTTGTTAGAGATGAACCGCCATATGTATCATCAAAGTTTTTTGCATTTCCTAAATAGCGAACTTTAAGGAATAAATAGCGATTCTTTACCATTCCTAGTTTGCGATTAGCTATTTGCTAATTACAAATTACCCATTCATTTCCTTCATTTCCATAGGGCGGTTGGACTCACTTTTAGCTCGAACGGCTGAATGGATTTCCACGAAACTTGGCAAAATTGTAGGGACTGGTAGCCCGATGTGCCTTTGCTATGTCTCAAGATATATGCTCCAGTGGTTTTTACGAAAATTAACTTTGAAAAATATATATTGGGCTACATTGGCCTATATATATGTTGGAGCCCAAATGTAGCCCAATGTAGCCCAATGAAGCCCAATGTAGCCCAATGTAGCCCAAAGATGGCCGCCAGACACACAAAAAACAAATGTAGCCCAAATATCAGCCAGATGTAGCCCAACTATAGCCCAGTGACAGAATGACCAATCAGCTTCGCAAACCTCCGTTACGCGAAGCGGAGCGCTGTTACAGATATATATCTTTTTTTGAACGTTAATTTCTCAAAATCCACTGGAGCACATATATTGAGACCTAGCAAAGGCACATCGGGCTACCAGTCCCTAATATTTTGCCAAGTTTCGTGCAAATCCATTCAGCCGTTCGATTATTATTATTATTATTATTATTTTTTGCCCCGCGGGGCCCTTTTAAAACCTCCACATCAAACCTAGGGGGTCAGCGAGGATCTACTATGCCCCCTTATAGTTATTTCCCCCTTTGTTTTGACCTCCTCTTGTCTCTCGATCCTACCGAGAGGCAAGATGGCGGCCGCTACGGACTTTTTGGAATGTTGACAGACGCCGGAGAACCAATCAGCTTCGCTTCACAAAGCTCCGTTGCGCGAAAAGTACGCGTCCTGGGACACTGCCAGGTCCGCTGTTACAGATATATATCTTTTTTTAAACGTTAATTTCTCAAAATCCACTGGAGCACATATATTGAGACCTACAAAAGGCACATCGGGCTACCAGTCCCTACAATTTTGCCAAGTTTCGTGCAAATCCATTCAGCCGTTCGGGCTAAAAGTGAGGCCAACCGCCCTATGGAAAACTCAATGTTAAAAACACGTTTTGGGACCCCCCTTTTTTCTCGGCCCCCCCTTGACGAACCCCCCCCAAATTTTCAAGGGCTGCTCAGAAACAAAATGTGCCATTTTCCTGAAAATTTCAGCCAATTCCGTCCACAAACGCCAAAGTTATTAGACATAGAATTTTCAAAAATCCCATAGAGAAAAAATCCTAACTATATATACCTACTGGCGACCGCCAGTAGGTAATATATATATATATATATATATATTACCTACTGGCGGTCGCCAGTAGGTATATATAGTTAGGATTTTTTCTCTATGGGATTTTTGAAAATTCTATGTCTAATAACTTTGGCGTTTGTGGACGGAATTGGCTGAAATTTTCAGGAAAATGGCACATTTTGTTTCTATATATATATTACCTACTGGCGGTCGCCAGTAGGTATATATAGTTAGGATTTTTTCTCTATGGGATTTTTGAAAATTCTATGTCTAATAACTTTGGCGTTTGTGGACGGAATTGGCTGAAATTTTCAGGAAAATGGCACATTTTGTTTCTGAGTAGCCCCTGAAAATTTGGGGGGGTTTCGTCAAGGGGGGGCCGAGAAAAAAGGGGGGTCCCAAAACGTGTTTTTAACATTGAGTTTTCCATAGGGCGGTTGGCCTCACTTTTAGCCCGAACGGCTGAATGGATTTGCAAGAAACTTGGCAAAATTGTAGGGACTGGTAGCCCGATGTGCCTTTTGTAGGTCTCAATATATGTGCTCCAGTGGATTTTGAGAAATTAACGTTTAAAAGAAGATATATATCTGTAAGCGCGCTCTGGGCAGCGCTCCGGTCCGCGGACCTTAAGCGTAACGGAACTTCGCGTAGCGAAGCTGATTGGCTCTCCAGTGTCTGTCAACATTCTAAACAGTCCGGAGCGGCCGCCATCTTGTCTCTCGGTAGGATTGAGAGACAAGAGGAGGCCAAAACAAAGGGGGAAATGACCATAAGGGGGCATAGTAGATCCTCCCTGACCCCCTAGGTTTAATGTGGAGGCTTTAAAAGGGCCCCGCGGGGCAAAAAAACCAAATTTTTTTTTTGTTTTTTTTGCGGGGGTAGCGCCCGGTACGCGCACCGGGAAGCGGTCCGAGGAGCGTACTATGAGGAGAAAAGAAAGACAGGGTAAAAACATTTTGGCAATTTTGTTATAAATGGAAGGTAGTTCTGAAAAGAACTGTTTTTTTATTCTTTTTCTTTTTTTTCTTTTTTTTAATGAATTTTCTGAACAATTTTTTGATTTTTTTTTTTGATTTTTGAAAACTATTTGGTGTTTTTTTTGGGTTTTGTAAGGGGGAAATAACAAAAAAGCAGGGTTAGAACATGTCTCAACAGGAGCAAAAAAAAATAAAAAGGATTCATTGTTTTCTCATCTTGTAGCATTTATGATTTTCTCCAGCTCGGTTAATCAAAGTAATACTCTTCTCTCCATAAGCAATAGTTCCTCCACAATATATACAAACTATTTTGTAGTGTGCAAAAGGAGCTTGAATGTTGGGGATTATTTCTCGGCCTTCTGGTCCGGCGAATGAGCTTTGTCCCCTGTTGGTGCTGGGGATGACATCTGGGGGGTTGGCAGCAAGATCCCTTACTTGTGCTTGGGAAAGATTATTAGGATGCCATCGCTCCATGTGGCGAATCATTGTATGATTGCCAAAGCTGTATTTCTTGTTGGGGTTGCCACGAGAAAGTATATTTTTGCAAATCAAACAAGACACCTGGGGTGCATTGACCTTCTTTTGTCCAGGTGGAATTTTAAAGAATTGCCATATGTAGTGCTCTTTAATATGGCTCTGCCTTGGTGTTTCTGGCAGGAACTGCCTTACTTGCTCTTCCTCCTCCTCCTCCTCTTCGTCCTCATTATCTTCCTCTCTACCAAAGTCCAGTGTTGGTGGTGGTCCTTTTGGTGGTGGTGGTGGTGGTGGTTGCTGAGAAGCACCAGCTGCAGCTATTACAGAAGCCATTGTGAAAAATAGGTCTTGCTCTCTGGAAATAGAAAGTAAGAATGAGGTAAAAAGAAGGAGGGGTTTTCATCATTTGAGAAAAAAAAATAGTTCTAAACCAATGAAAAGTGTTATTTTTAGGTCACATGACCAAGCCTAACAACATTATGAAACCAAAAGTGAAATGAACCAATGAAAAGTGTTATTAACAAGTCACATGACCTCTCACGCTTATGTTACGCGCTGCGGAACGCGCCCCGGATAGCTTCCGGGTCGCTGCGCTTCGCGCCTTGGTCCGCGCCCCGGAGCACTTCCGGGTGCGCTAACGCGGTACGACATAAGACGCATTACGCGGTAACGCGATACGTCGCGCTTTCGCGACGCGCCGCGGATCGCTTCCGGGGAGCTGCGTTTCGCGCCTCGGTCCGCGCCCCGGAGCACTTCCGGGTGCGCTAACGCGGCGCGTCATAAGACGCATTACACGACAACGTGATACGTCACGCTTCCGCGATGCGTCACGATAATGATTTCTAACGTGGCAGTTGCGCAAACGGACCGTTTACCGGTTCGCGGACCGGGTCGCAGCATCAAATTGAGCTAACGGGAAGCTTCCCGGTTCGCGGACCGGGAGCGAAACAAAAAAAATATTTAAAAAAAATTATTAATAAACATATAAAATATATTTTTGGATTTAAAGAGGAATACATTTTACAGCTATAGATATTAGCTTTTAAAAAACCAATGAAATTCACTGAAAAAACCATAGGTTATAGACCATATATAGTTAGGAATTAGCATTTACAAAACCTTGAAAATTTACTGAAAAAACCATAGGTTATACACCATATATAGTTAGGAATTAGCATTTAAAAAACCTTATTTTACTCACACAAAACCAATGAAATTCCATATATAGTTAGTTGTACTAACTATATATCGCGCACCCGCAATCCACTGCTGATCATGTCACATATTACATCATTCATGACATGGTCAGTGACATCACTGATGACATCACTGATGACATCTCAAATGACATCACTGATGACATCACTGATGACATCTCAAATGACATCACTGATGACATCACTGATGACAACATCCAGTGACTGTATTTTTCTGTAAAGTTAAAATATGTCTTGAGTGGATGTATAAGTGTCTGGATGAAGGATTTAGTAGGTGCATGACTGACTGTAAACTGCTGCATGTGTTGATCAGTAGCTATATGAGTAACTATATGGGTTATTGATTGGTTGCCCAAGTATTTGTATGGGCGACTGAGTGTGTGTGTGGGTGGCTGGGAGGTGTATGACTCTCTGCATAGATGTATGGGTTCAAAAGTGCATGTGGAAACAGCTGTATGGGCGGTTGACTGTGTGCATGACTGTATTGGTGAGTGAATAGATATCTCAGTGCTACATGTTAAAGTAAGTACATATGTAAAATACAGTACATATGAGAGTTGACATATATAAATAACTGTGCATAAGAGCCAGTGAAAGTGTGAGTGGCTGTATGGATCATTGTGAACTTGTATCCAGGATTGTATAAGTGAGTAAATATGTTTTAGTATATGTTTGAATAAGTAAGGTGTGTTTAACTGTATAGTTAAGGAAATGGAGGTGTGATTGATTGTTTGCATGACTGACTAGGTGTGTGTGTAACTTCATGGATGAGTGACAATCTGCGAGTCTGTGTTTACACTGAGTGTATCTAAGGTTATATTAGAGTCTGAAGAGGTTCATCGTATTATCACATGAATGATGTCATCAGTGATGTGATCAGTAATGTCAAATGAGATGTCATCAGTGATGTCATCAGTGATGTCATTTGAGATGTCATCAGTGATGTCATCAGTGATGTCATTTGAGATGTCATCAGTGATGTCATCAGTGATGTCATTTGAGATGTCATCAGTGATGTCATCAGTGATGTCACTGACCATGTCATGAATGATGTAATATGTGACATGATCAGCAGTGGATTGCGGGTGCGCGATATATAGTTAGTACAACTAACTATATATGGAATTTCATTGGTTTTGTGTGAGTAAAATAAGGTTTTTTAAATGCTAATTCCTAACTATATATGGTGTATAACCTATGGTTTTTTCAGTGAATTTTCAAGGTTTTGTAAATGCTAATTCCTAACTATATATGGTCTATAACCTATGGTTTTTTCAGTGAATATATATATATATATATAGTAATTTTCCTACCTTCATCACTTTTACCAAGTGTGTGTCTTTGCCATGCATGCCTTTGTGTTGTAATGGCATGTGTGATAAAGGCATATGCTTGGTAAAAGTTTTCTTTGTAATGGTAGGTCAATGTAAAGGCATTGACTTAGTAATACCTGTGCTATAATTGCACGTGCTACATTCGTACGCTTTGTAACGTCATACAAAAAGTGGATTATAATGTTGCTATCTGCAAGCTAGGCTCCTAAGGGTTCTTTATAAAAGACAGAAATGATGAGTAACAGAATTAAGCCCTGGGGGTCTCTGAAGGTGATTGGGAGAGTCTAGGATCTTGTATTTCCTATCAGAACTAGTTGTTCTTGGACAGTAAGGAAGGATGTGAAACATTGTATAATTATGCATTGAAGCAAATGAGAGCTCTCAGGGTGGAGATCAATGGCATGTGGTTGATGGTATTGATAGTTGCAGAGAGATTAAGCAGTACCAGGAGGCAAAGTTTTTAGCACTTAGGAAGAGGGCATCTTCAACTACTTGAAGCTGCAGCATTGTCTGAACCCCGAATGAAAGCCCCAAAGTAGTTATTCTGGCTGATGTACTCCTGTAGCATGGCAGTGATTGCCTCATCAATAATGTTTCCAAGAAACTCAAAGTAGGTTATGGGACAGACGTTTACAAGGTCTGCTTGATCTGGTGTAAGACTTTTAAGCAGGGTGGGGGTCTGTTTGTTCCTGAGGCTGTCAAAGGTGCTCTGAGATTGTGAGGCATTGACATTGTGGAGAAGGGATGTAAGGCCTTCACTTTGCTAAAATGTAATGATTGATTAGAGAAGCACATTACCTTTGTAGGAGGTGGTTTTAAGTTTTTTGAGAATGTTGGAGAGGTCTGTGTTCAAGATTGTGCTAACGTATGACTGGTTATTTGTAAGGTGACTGGGAGTAGGTGAACGTGTGGGTGAGAATGAAGGGTTAGTTATCTTAAAACGGATTTTGATGATTTTCCACACAAAGAAGAGTTTGATAGCATTGCATCTGTCAAATGATAATGGCTTTGCATTTTCTGGTATGGGGTTGGCACATTATTTTACGGCCTTAAAGAGGACTTTACTTCCATTCATGGTGTTTTTAAAATAGATATAGTAGTATGGTGATGATGAAATGATGGTTGGATTAGAATGCTGTCAGAAGGGTAAGGCACACTAGGTGTTTTGGTCTTCTATGTTTCTTCTCTTCTCATATAGCATACATTTTTTTTGTTGAGGTTTAAGGTGTTCACAGGGGCTAATGAATTAAAATTGCCAGTGCACGTTTTTAGAGGGACATAGATGTTTTAGTGATTCTTGGAAGCAGTGTTGTAGATATTGATAAGGGTGTTGAAATCAGTTAATGGTTGGGAATGTCTGTGTAAGTCCATTAGTTCTTCTTCAAGCTCTTCTAGATAAATATCCTTGAAGGAGTGGCTGGTCACTTTCTATTTTTCTTCTGGCTTCATGTGGTGCATTGGCATATGCGATAGTGAAGTGAAAAATGTGATGATCCATCCAGAGTATGGGAATGTAGAGAGGATGCGGTTCAGTGTGTCTTGAAGTATGTTATATGTCAAAAGTGAGTACAATTATAGTATTTCAAACAATGCACACATAGAGGTGCATTGTGTAGATATCAATGCCTTTAACTACGTCCCTCAAATGGCTTGCAACCGTGCTATTTTGTTTAAACTAAGGAATGTTATCTACCTACATCTAGGATCTAAAAGTTCCATACATAAATATACCAACAACTCCTTGTCAATTAAGTTAAAGCTACAAAATATTACTGGTATAACTATATATGATAGGCTGGATAACTAAAAATTTGAAATTTATAATGTTTATCTTTTTTCACAGATCAAGGATTTTATACTGATTGTAAAAACCATGTTCTCAGAAGAACAGGTACTGTATACATTTTGTCTTGGTTGCAAGTTAAAAATGCAGTATATTTTCTGTCTGTTTTACCTATACGTTTCTGAGAGGTCGCATTGTTCTATAATTCAATGACGTACAAGTCCAGTCACTTGAAGCTCAGTATGATGAATCTGTTAGCGAGTCTTGATCTTGGATTCTACAAGGGACAGAATTCATCAGTCCCATGTATCCCATTCGTGAACTTGTAATACAGGTAAAAGAGTGATATGCACAGATGTGGTTAAAACACACCCATTGCATCAAGTGACAACTCAATTGCAGTCAGGTCTACACATGCATGGTTACTAACTCACTTCGCTGCTACAGATTTATATTGCATTTTTTCAAAGACATAATGTTTCATCTTGTTCTTAAAGAAAGATTGTAGAACCATTTTCAATAACTTTTGAATACTGGAAAGTGATTGCCTCTCTCTAACTGCTTCTGTCATAATATGTATTTTCCCAACTATTTGTAAATATATTTTTATGCCAGTGAACTGCATAAAAACAGAAAATGAATGCCAGAAATAAGGCTATGGAACTCAAGCAAAATGCCTTTTGATGCCATCACTCTTAAGAGTTGGAGAGCTATATATATACATTGGAATCCTTGTCAGCCATCTTCTAAGCAGCACTTTTGCAATACTCTAAAACAATTGTCTGACAGACGCCCTCACCCACCCATCAGAGCCATACATTGCACAGACTCATGGATCCCAGATACACATCACCTGCAAAGACACATATATCCTATGCATATATAACAACACAGATAATACATATTCTGTGGCTTATTTAAAAGCCCCTTTCGCCACTGACGCATTCCTTTTAATATCAGGGAAAGTGAAGCATCAGCAGTGCAAGGGTCTTGTAAATAAGTCCCTCAATCCCTTAACATACACGCCTTAAAACACATGCCCTGCAAACACATATACACAATATAAATGCAATACCCCTGCAGACACACTCCACTCCACTCCACTCACAGACTATATCTTTATGACAGACAACAAGGCACACATGCAATCACCTGTACAAATAAATTGACACACTCTTAAAACCAGCCCATTTATAGCCCCATCGCGCAGACAAACACCAACCAAATCACACACACACACACACACACTAATCCTGGGGCAGGCACATCATCCCAGAAGACCTATTCCTCATCTCACTTATAATAGGGAACCATACTTTTTATGAATGGGATAGTACATGGGTTATTTGAAACTTCCCTCTGATTCAATTATTGACATTAACTATTTATAAAGTATTTTTTTTCCACTTATTTAAAATAATCCAGAGAGAAATATTTGAGTGCTGGAACTTTACCTTTTGTAAACTTATAATGAGCCTCATCAATTACCCTAATTTCCAATTCATTTTTTACTGAATTAAAGTCACTGGTGGCGCAAAGCTGTAACTCCTCCTATCCTTGCAGATGCTACTCACAGACCGGTCACTTTTCATAATTAATATTAAGTAATGCTCCTCCCGCTCTGGGACCAGATGCTATCTATTTACGGGTAAGCGTTTGCTCTGCTTCTCAGCAGGATGATGGGGGTCAGCGCCGCCCTCACGGGAGCTCCTATGTCACAGTGAGAGGGTTGATCGCTCCATCTGCCAAGTGCCCGTTTGATGGCTTTGTGCAGATCTCAGTGTGTGGTCTCTCACAATTTCAGGAGGTCTCACTCCGGCCTCCTCTCAGTGATGAGATAGGGGTGCATTTCTGATCCTCCGCCCAGTATAGGTAGGACAGCAGCAGGAAAATAGAGCAGAATAGCTCCCTTGGGGGGTAGTTACTCAGGAGTTGAGTTCATGTGGCTAGTGTGGTCACTCCTTCCAGAGACTCCACACAGGTGCCCTGTGAAGAGTGATATCCTAACCAACTTCTTCATGGATCTTCTTTTTTTTTTGGTTTACATACAAACATATTTCTTAAAAATGGTAGCACGGCCATTCTTTTTTGATATACACCTATTGATCATCAGCTTACGAAACATTATTTTTCCGACCACATATATCCTTTACACAGCTAACTTGTAGGGTTACTGACAATCTATTTTGCATTGGTTACTTAAGCATTATTAGAAGGCTGGTGTCTGAAGTGCTTTGATTAGTGTTGTATCTGGTGGCTCTGGATAGTACTCCCATTGCATGAGTGGCAGAGGTTCCTCACCAAGAAATAAATAATGTTGCTCCAAGTCTCTATAGCTGTAGTGTTGCCAGCAAGACTATTCTCAACAGTCAGAATAGTGGTTTCAGTTTCCTTTCATTTTATTATTTTAGACTTTCAGTGTGTAGCCTCTGAACCCAAGGGAATTCAGTTCATCATTACTGATAAGCTAATAACTTACCCAGATGTTGCGGAGGTCATTAGGTAATCAGTGGTTAACGTCACTCCTAAAGTCGCTTTATTGTCACGGAGTGGTTGTGCCAATAAGGACTTAGGGGCATAATAACAAGGGCTTTATCTCTGCTTTTTTGGCTTAAAAAGCGGAGATAAAACTATCACCCTATTTTCAAGAGGGTGCTCACATGCATAATCGCATGTTAGCACCCTTTTTCACAACACCTCCCTTTGCATCTCTAATGATTAAAGATAAACATCGCTAAGCACATTTAGCGATGTTTATCCTATCACTGGATTTCATCTCCGTGATAGCGTTGTATCAATAACGCTTTTCACAACGGCGATATGAGATCCATCGATAGCAGGGAAATTGACGTTTTGCAGGGAACATCGCTGGTTTTCCAGTGATGTTCCCTGCAAAACTACAATAACCTTGCTGATACGACCCTGTGGTCGTATCAGCATAATCAACCCCCTATGTTAAGCATAAGTAAGTCAGGATTTTAGCAGACGTTAGTTTTTGGCTAAAACCGCCTTTTTGCCAAAATCTAACATGTGTTAAAATCCTGTGGGCTGCCATTTAAATATTGCGATGTGAACATCAGTCATATTTTACCTAGGTAGTCCATCCGGGATACGCCCATAGCTGTGGTTTTGCCAGCCAGACTCTTCTCAACAGTCAGAATAGTGGTTTCAGTTTCCTTTCATTTTATTATTTCAGACTTCCAGTGTGTAGTCTCTGAACCCAAGGGAATTCAGTTCATCATTACTGATAAGCTAAAAACTTAACTAGATGTTGCGGAGGTCATTTAGCAGTCAGTGGTTAACGTCACTCCTCAAGTCGTTTTATTGTTAGGTAGTGGTTGTGCCAATAAGGACTTAGGGGCATAATAACAAGGGCTTTATCTCTGCTTTTTTGGCTTAAAAGCCTTAAAAGCGGAGATAAAACTATCACCCATTTACAAGAGGGTGCTCACATGCATAATCGAATGTTAGCACCCTTTTTCCAGACACCTCCCTTTGCATCTCTAACGATTAGAGATAAACATGGCTAAGCGCATTTAGTGATGTTTATACTATCGCTGGATTTCATCGCCGTGATGGCGCTGTATCAACAACGCTTTTCACAACGGCGATAAGAGATCCATCGATAGCAGGGAAATTGACGTTTTCCAGGGAACATCGCTGGTTTTTCAGTGATGTTCCCTGCAAAACGGCAATAACCTTGCTGATACCACCCTGTAGTCGTATCAGCTTATTCAACCCCCTATGTTAAGCATAGGTAAGTCAGGATTTTAGCAGACGTTAGTTTTTGGCTAAAACAGCCTTTTTTTCTAAAATCTAACGTGTGCTAAAATCCTGTGGGCTGCCATTCAAATATTGCGATGTGAACATCAGTGATATTTTACAAGGTAGTTTATCCGGGATCCGCCCAGTGACGCCCACTTTGCATTTCATTAGAGATGCAAAGGGAGGCATCGGGAAAAAGGTTGCTAACATGCATGTTAACACCCTCTTGTAAATAGGGTGATAGTTTTATCTCCGCTTTTTTGCCTTTTTAAGCCAAAAAAGCGGAGATAAAGCCTTTGTTAATATGCCCCTTTGTTTTTGAGTCAGGATGTGGCAGTCGGCTTAATTTCTCATCCTCACCCACACAGAACGTGTGCCTAAGTGTATTTCCAAGTCTGCTTCTACTGCTGCCTAGCCTCCATTTCCGTTCAGTCAGGCTCATCATGTATTCATAACAAGTCAAAATGCAACACTTATGTTGCCACCCATTCTCTTCCTCATACTAGCCGGAGTAGTGTTTCTATTTTCTCCTATTTTATTTATTCAGAGTTCCAACATGTGGTGCCTGAACCCTAGGGGATTTCCAATTTATTGTGGTTGTTCAGCTAATAGCAGGGATGGGTCGATAAATTCAAATGTAAACTGAATTTTCTTTTGTCTTGGTTATTAAACCCACTAAAACATATTCTGGTTTTAATAGGTCAGTCTTCTTTGTCAATTCAGTCAATAGGTGCACCAAGCATACCCCCATAACAGGCACTGTCATACCTAAAGGTACCATTTCATGATGTGAGTTTCAACGAAGGCCTCGGTGATGGAGCTGCCATATTCACTGGAGAGAATCTGTGCACCTTGAAATTCGGTAAACCTCCAATTACGGGAAAAAGAAAATATACACCTTGAGTCTCAGAGATGAGCAGCAAGGCTTGCTATCTATTTGAAGACTATCATTAGGGCAGATTACATTCTGAATGGAATAATATTAAGTCATAGAACTTTATTTCGGTTATGATACCATAATATTGCAAGTGCAATATAGCTCATATAGATGGATTAAAAAAACTGGCAATATACATAAGAGCCTAAAAAAATATACCAGTCAAGCCATGATCTAAATTTCATTAAATAAATACATTAAATACTAGTCCACAAAACTGGGCCAAAACTAAAAAATGTGTTTCCTATTCCAGGATGTACAACATGGACCACTATGTTGACTTGAATCTATGGGTGCACAACACCAAAGACCTTTTAAATATTATCCATAAAATATGAGCAAACAATCAAATTAAAATGTGAAAAGTGCTAAAAAAGAAGGAAAAAAGTGTTCTATCTCACTTTTTTTGTGATTTCCTTCTAATTGCCCACATGTGACCCAAACACTTTACAACCGAACAAGCTGGACTAGGGTTCGCTCTGAGGATACAGAGAGCTTCGCCATAAATGCTTGCAGATTGGTTTAAGCCATTTAGCTCTTGGGCAGGGGTCCATCAGACAAGCAAAGAAAACATGGGCAGTTGATTATGTTGCAGAGATGCAGCTAAAACTGGGGAATATTGGAAGGCTGTTGCCAGGAACGTATGAAAGAGTTCAACGGTAGGGAACCAAACCTAAACTACACATAAAATGTCTTATCTTGGGGCGACTTGATAATGTCTAAATATTATTTGCATGAACTGATCAATTTAAAATCCATGAACTCCAAAGTTAAACGACCCCAGAATGGATTAATAAGTGTAGCCGATGCTACCCAGTCCCAATACCGTGTAATGCTGGGTTCTTAACGTCACAACAGCCCTCTACTCCTATTGTGACTAATAGGGATTTCAAATTTTGTATACTACCTATCCTATTGAAATGGTCCTGACTTCCATAAGAGCGGTGGCATAAGAGAGCATTTCAGGGAGCCAAAAAGTAAAGGGCATAGCTTGGCCATCTCCATAATAGAAGCTCTACCAAAGTCCAACCTTAGTGGGTGAAGTGGAGTATTCTGAGGTTACAAGACCAGACACTTCAAAAACGTGTTCTCTGATTTCATAAGGCCATCCATCCCTTCAAAGCCCCACAGTTCAGCTCCATAAAGAGCTGAAACTACTGCCTAGGAATCATAAATATGAAGTGGTGCTACCACTAGTTTGCTGCAGGAGGTGCTATGTTCTTTTAGCAGGGTCCCAGCTTTTAGCCAGTGCTTCAAGGTCAGCTTGGTTACATGATGCTTCCATGACACATCTTCCAAAATTGTGATACCTAGATAGTTAAAGGTACTCACCCTTTCCAAAGGTACCCCTCCTAGGTATAATTTACCTCTGAAGGATTTATGAGGATTAAGTAATACAAACTTTGTTTTTGAAGTATTAACCGCCAATCCTTGGGAATCACAAAAATCTTTAAAGGGATTTAAAAGTACCTAGTGCTTTGGATACTAAAATATGTTATCAGCAAACAGTAGGTCACCACTCAACCCACCCCCCCTTAAAGTAGGGGAATCTGCTGGGGCATCATAAAGAAACTGGGCAGTGCCATTCACATTCAGGGCCATTCACATGGTAGGACTGTGCATGTGAGCGCAGTCCTACCTTTGACATAAGTCTGACGTAGGGGATTCTGCAGGACCACAGCGAGGAGGAGGAGGGCAGCCGGAGACGACGCGCTAATGGTAAGTGTGTTTAATTCACCTTAATTTTTTATATTTCTTTCAAAAATATTTATTGAGGGGGGCTTGAGGCAAGGAGTTTTTGCCCAACTATGTTGTGCTCCACGTAGAGCAACTACACCACCTCCGCCCGGGCTTAGCATTACGTTAAAGTGCCATGTGGGACCATATTTTAATGAAGGGTAGGTCAAGGTTGGGGACATGCCACAGCTCATGTACCTTCCTTCTTCCACAGACATCCTCCCTCTCCACTAGTTCAAAAGCAATGTTATAGTCACCAGCTACAATCAAGAATTGTGGTGAGGCTCTATCATCCATGAGCTCTTTAAGATCATGTATTGTAGCCAGCCTCCTTCCCCATGGTTCCTCTGGGTAAATAATATAGATGTTGAGCAGGATGCCATTCTGGGCTTTGAGATGGAAATTTAGAATGGCTGGGCTACTAGATGGGACTTCACAGATTGTGCAACAAAGTGTGATTCTGGCCTAAATTAGTAACCCCCCTGCAGGGCTGCCAGACTTGTTCAAATGTGCTGGACAATAAAATGTTACATAGCCTGGGACAAATATGGGGAAGTTGCTCCAAATATCCTAGAGTATACAGATGTAACAGGATTCAATATAATGAATTCAATGCTTGAGGATCATTTTCAACCTTACCCCGGCCATATTCGACAACACCACGTGGAGCATGCTGGACATTTCCTGGATATTTGTGGAAGTAGATCATAGCTCATGAAGGGGATTTCCTACCTAGAACTGTGATTGATTTACAGTTTGTGGTCCTCTATTCAGTTTTCTTTTAATAGGAGATAACTCCCTTTTATTACAAATGCCGCAAGGGGATTGAGAAATAGCCCTTAATATGTTGGCTTTTGGTTGCAAGGGTAGTCTGGAAATTTGAAATTTGAGCCAATGGGGCTTTGAACCCAAATGTGTGCCTAGATTCTGAAGTCAATCATTAACTGCTAGGTTGGATTCTAAGGCTAGATGGGGGACAGAGGGATGGACAATTATTGGTGCAGGGAATTAGGCAATCTATAATTGAATTGGATGCTTGTAGATGTAGGAGGACCAGATATAGCTTCCAGGGCTATCAGATTGTGGGCCAACTTCTGGTCAATCAGGCACAATTCAATACAGTCTGTAAGATTGTTCGGGCGAGTAAGCCTTCTTGCTCGCAGGATGTCATCGCTTATAACTGAATCACAACCCCTCACATTGCAAATCCATTGCATGATTTATTTATGAGGGAATCCTCCCCTTCGTGTCTCTAATAGGAGGAAACTTTTGGGCAAATCGATCATCTAAAAACATTTGGGGGCCGATGACACTTGTGGTGTCAACTGGGCCTAAGTAAATGATCAAAGGTGAGGGAAAGGCCCTGTTGTACCAATGGACCTCTAGTTGCTTGTATCTACTCTATTCTAAGTCTCAGAAAATCTCTATGTGAGACTACTTCATTACGCTTAGACATTACAGAGGCAGCTCATGGGGAAAGATGATGGGGTTTTGCAAGCACTAGGCAGGTTGTGTTAGCGTGGTTGGTAGTGGTTTGGATGGGTTATTTAGTGCCACTCTCACCTCTAACTAGTATGAGTTTAACCTGTCCTGTGTGTTCTTTATTTACTGATTTCAGCATACTAACTTCTGCCCTCGTATCATATATAATGCTAAAGAGTAGGATCGGACAAGGATAACCCTTTATTTAATATATTTCCTCCTTCTTCATTTCATTCAACCCCCACCTATCCTTCCACCTGCCACCTCTTCCTCTACCTCCGTACCTCCCTCCATGTCATCCCTTCCCTCTTGATCATAACTCAGCTTTTGGAGGGGTGTGAACCTATTACTGAGGGTGAGATCAGTGTCAAATGGGCCTTGGGCTATATAAGTTGCATGTGGAGCCAAATTCCATACCTCAGCGTCAGTAGACACAGATTGAATAGGCTTATTACACTTGTTCCGTTTCCTAAATATTGAGGGAATGCGTTTCTGTACTCTCAAATTTAAGCCAGGTTGAGATCTACCCGGGCTACGCATGGAGACACTCCCAGGAGGGTCTAAGATTTCCTCACGCTCAACCAATAGATCATCTATACGATCCAGTATGCAATTACTCCCCCTGTCTTACGGGACTGCTTGGCTTTATTGGATATTGCCTGTGCTTCCCCACCCCCACAGTCTGCAGATTTTCTTTTCCCCGTTTCTGATCTAGGTCCAGGAACAGAACTTTGCAAATAGGGTAATAACAGAGCAACAAGAAGACTTAAACGCGAAAACAATATTGTAGCATATAATGCCTTGGCTCCGTAAAGGCCCCATCTGATGTCCACACCTTAAACAAAGACGCAAACACTCCTTGACACCGTCAACAGTCAATAGAAGTATACATAAATGCTAAATAGACTCAAAGGTGTGTCAGCTCGTTAATCGAGGGACAGCTTAATCTCCTTAGACTTCCTACTAAGTATTGATGCCAGATGTATAACGAAGTGCAATCCATTCACAATTGATAAAAAAAGAAATTTTTGCAGAGACATTAACTTGTGAGGCATCCATGTCACCCGGCAAATCCAGATGAACTAAAGCCAAGGGGGATGGCCCTGCCCTGCTTCTTCCTGTCAATGACGGGCTAGGATGGGCGTGCCCTTGACCCGGGCGCAGCAGGAGATGTCAAGTGCTTAAGAGCATGAGACGGTGTCAGCGGCCCCTCCTCCTTGGGGCAGGTGGATCCTGAGACACAGAGTCCCCCCTAAGGCAGCGGCAGCAAAACAGGTTGGGCTTCCCATGCAGCAGAAGATGCAAAGCGCGAGAGGGTGTCAACCGCCCCTCCTCCTTGGGCCAGATGGATCTTGGGAGGTTGGTAAAGTGGTATGCCCGAGTCCTTGTTTTGTATCACTGATACTATGCAATGGTGAAAGTGGGCATTATGAGGATAAGTTATGGTTAACCTTTCTCAATAGTAGGAGTCATTCACTACAATGCTATTTTTCTGAGTTTGTCTTCCCTAACATATTTGTGACACATCCCAACTCTAGAATAGGTTTTTGGGCTACATTAGAGACATCGCCCTACATAAGTCAGTACTTTGCTCACTATTTATACATTTTCCATTTTTTTGTGTTGCAGTGTCAAACATGGGTAACATGGCATTCTTTAGTTATATCATGTGTGACTGATAGTTTATAGGGCCTCAAATTGTAGGCCTTATTTATTTTGAAAAAGTGGCATGACCCGCTGACAACTCTGTTTGCCTCAGGCTCCTGATTTCAATTAATTTTAAGAGGATTCTTACTTCTTTCCAATCAAACTGATTTTAGTGTCATAGTTTGCTTTCATACTTGTGATTTCTTTACCTGCATGTGCACTAATGGTGTTTCCAGATTTTTTTTGTTTTTAATTGCATGTTTTTCTAAGTCTTTTCAGACTCTAGTAGGAGAACCATTTTAATATTTGACAGCAAACCTCACTGGCATAAGGGGCAGTATAAGTCTCCTAATACATGCTTAGACACTACTTGCATCTCTAGCAACAGATGTAGTACTTTATGACTCCTTTCCAAAAAAAAGTTTTTGATTTTGGCTTATCGCAAAATTTCATATCTTGTAGTACTGCTTAGCTAAATGTAGGAATGGGCAGTGTCTGTGGTATGTATATCTTTTTAATGAGGTTTATCAACTTGCAGTCTTTGTTTGGAGGTCTAGGAGAAGTTACTTAATACATCATTGGTATGTTTTATTGTGCTCTTACAGATTCAATTGTCTCAAAAATTGTTACTGTCTGAACAGTAGTCAATGAAATACATATGGTAAATATTTCATTAGCCTTTCTTGTTCTGATTGTAATTTATAATCGCAAGAGATTGTCCTTTACGATTGGGAGTTAAGGTTATATTTGATCAAATTGCCTTGTAAGCACACTCACCAAACGTGTTCACCGTTATTTATTTATTTATTTATTTATTTTGAAAGTTTTATAGAGCGCGAACAAGATCCTTACGGATATCAGAGCGCTTTACAAACAGAGTGTGAGATGTGCAAGGCGGTCAATATACATAAAAAGAACAATATAAATATTGTTTGGAGGAAAGGTATTGAGTTAACATATTACAATAGTCAAAAGTTCAGGTAAATTTGTCTAAGAGGAGAGCTTTTACTTGTTTTTTGAAGGATGCCGTGGATGAGATAAGTCTGATTTCTGGAGGGAGGGAATTCCATATCCTGGGCGCCATTCCTGAGAAGGAACATTTATATGTTTTTTTCTTGTGGAATCTCCTGGGTTTCAAAAGAAGATTGTCTGCGCTTCTTGTCGCTCTTGATCCACCAGAAACTGTCAGTTTCTGCGCGAGATAACTGGGGGAATTGTGGTGTAAAGCTTTGTGGGTCATACAGGCGATTTTCAGATGTATTCTGGCTTCGTAGGGCAGCCAGTTTAGAGCTTTTAAATCGGGAGTGATGTGTGACCTTTTTTTCGAGCCTGTGATAAGTCTGGCTGCAGCATTAACCCTTTAAGTGCTGCCGTCGGCCAACGGTCGTCACGGGCACTACCTCCCCAGTGCTGCGTGCGACCGCTGGACGTCCAGTTCAGCACTGGATAATGGACAGCGCAGCACTGGGGAGGTTTATTTACAAGCTCCTAAGGTGTTAATAGAGGCTTTTAATGGTGCGATTGTTGATAGAGGGAGACCACAGAGGACAGCACTTCCATATTCCACTCGTGGGATGACCAAGGCTTGGACTGCAGTTTTGAAATCCTTGGGGGGGGAGGAAAGGTTTCAATTTACGCAATGTATTGATGTGGAAATTAGCTCCCTTCGTTGCATTGCTGATGTGATGATGCATGTTGAGATTGCCGTCGAGGGTTATGCCTAAAGATTTCGCAGAGTCCACAATAGTAGGTTGAATGTTGAGAGCAGTGAGATGGTTAAGCCAGGCCTGAGTGATGGGGATTTTGCAGGGAGGAGCTATTAGGAGGAATTCTGTTTTTAGCGCGTTAAGTTTGAGGTGATTCTCTGCTAACCAGGTCTGTGTGTTCCTAAGCGTTGTGTTGAGTATTTTGATGTCATCGAGGGTGTGTATTTTAAGATAGAGTTGGGTGTCATCAGCATACATGTTGAATTGAACATTAGATGCTTGGAGTAGTACAGTAAGTGGTTCTATGACTAGATTAAACAGAGTAGGGGAGAGGGAGGATCCTTGAGGGACACCCAGTGTTGCAGTGACTGGAGTGGACATAGTATTATTGATCTTGAATTTTTGGGTCCTGTTGTGAAGAAAGGACGTGAACCAATTGAGAACTGTCCCTGAGATACCCATTCTAAGATTCAGGAGATCAAGTAAATTCTCATGTTTGACCATATCGAAGGCTGAGGAGAGATCGAGTAGTATGAGGAGGCAGGAACCATTCTGATCAAGTATTTGAAGTGCATCATCAATGATGTGGGTCATAGCAGATTCAGTACTGTGGCCTGCTCAGAAACCTGATTGATATGGGTTGAGGAGGTGAAGGTGCTCGATGTGTTTAGTCAGTTGAAGGTGCACGCATTTTTCTAGTAGTTTGGCAAGGGTAGGGATATTGGTAATAGGGCGATAGTTGTTAAGTTCTGAAGGGTCCGCTGTGGGTTTCTTTAAAATGGGCGAAACCTGTCCCACTTTCAGAGAATCAGGGATGTATCCTTGTTGGAGTGAGCTATTAATGATTTTGGTCCATAGGGGGAGAAGTAATGGGATAAAGTCCTTTACGGCGTTAGCGGGTAGAGGGTCATTGAGGTGATTGGAAGGCTTCAGTGTGCTAAGAATCTTGGCTATTTTTTCTTCCAAGTACATTTCAAAGGATGATCATGAAGCATTATTTTTTAACTCAATGGGCATTTTACTGTCAGGGTTAGAGTAGAGATTTAGATCAATGAGGAGGTCATTCCTGATGTTGTCTGTCTTTAAGTTAAAGAAGGAAGAGAATTCTTCACAGGACGGCAGTGCATTAGAGGTGTTTGAGAGAGTTTGAGGCACATATGATGCCGCAACTCTCCTCGCCCTCAACCCCGGACGCACACCACAATGCTGCGAGGCCACCCCAGGACGTACACACGGCCCATTCGCCTGCCTCTCCTGCAAGTTCAACTGCTTCAGGACCCTCACCAAATCAACCTCCTCCATACACAGCTCCGACTCTAACCACCTGAAGTGCTTCCTGCTGAACACCCGCTCGGTCCACAGACACGCAACTGAACTCTGGGACCTACTCGACACTGCGTCACCGGACATCGCCTTCCTTACAGAAACATGGATGAACACATCATCAGCACCCGACATCGCCATAGCCATACCGAACGCTTACAAGATTATCCGAAAAGACCGTACCAATCAAACAGGAGTAGGCATCGCCATCATCCATAGGAACACCATCAAAATCACGACAAGCTCCGACGATAATCTTGCAACCGCCGAACATCTCCACTTCCAGATCCACACCGACCCTAGGACCACACTTAGAGGTACCCTCATCTACAGGCCTCCAGGAACTCGCACTCAATTCAGTGATGACATCACTGACTTCGTCAGCCCACATGCCCTCGCCAGCGAGAACTACATTCTCTTAGGAGACCTCAACTACCACCTTGAACACCACTGCTCTCCATTGGACGGACCACAGTGGTGCTCACTTCAGCTACAAAACCACCTTGACCCACAACCACCCACAACCTATTCCTCGGAGAAACTGGAACAAAATCACCTCCGACCAACTCCTCACATCACTCAACCAAAACCCTCCCACCCCCTCATTGGACCCAAATCAAGCGGCCACAAATCTCAAGCAATGGATCACCCACAGTGCTGACGAATTAGCACCCCTGAAAAAGCACCGGATCAAATCAGGCAGCAAAAAGGCTCCCTGGTTCAATGATGACCTTAAAAAATCCAAGAAGCTATGCCGCACCCTTGAGAAAACATGGAGAAAAAACCCAACCACCGACAACATGGCCACCCTCAAGGCAGCCACCCGCAAACACCACCAACTGATTCGACCCGCCAGGAAATCAGCATTCAAGGATCGTCTAGACAACAACACCCACAACAGCAAGGAACTTTTCAACATCGTCAAGGAATTCACCAACCCCACCGCAGCATCTAACGACATCACTCCCTCCCAAGACCTCTGCGATGCGTTATCCTCCTTCTTCTACAACAAAATTGCCGACATTCACAACAGCTTCAAGAACACTCCCAGCGATCAACCCTCCCCACCCCCCTCAGATCCCACACCGCTAACTAACATCCTCAGCGCCTGGAACCCAATCACTACTGAAGACACCATCCGCCTAATGAACTCAATCCACTCTGGCTCACCAACCGACCCCTGCCCCCACCACATCTTCAACAAAGCTGACTCCATCATCGCACCCCATCTCCGTGATGTCATCAACTGCTCGTTCAACTCTGCCACCTTCCCAGAAAGCTGGAAACACGCCGAACTCAGCGCCCTCTTGAAAAAACCCACAGCAGACCCCTCTGAACTTAAAAACTACAGACCCATATCCCTCCTCCCTTTCCCCGCCAAAGTTATTGAGAAAGCCGTCAACAGCCAGCTCGCCGCCTTCCTTGAATCCAACAACTCCCTCGATCCCTCTCAATCCGGATTTCGAGCCAAACACAGCACCGAAACCGCCCTCATTGCAGCGACAGACGACATCCGAACACTACTGGATAACGGAGAAACAGCAGGCCTCATTCTACTCGACCTCTCCGCCGCTTTCGACACAGTCTGCCACAGCACCCTCATACAACGCCTCAGCAACATCGGCATACAAGGAAAAGCCTTGAGCTGGATCATCTCATTCCTCGTCGGAAGAACTCAAAGAGTCCGACTTCCCCCATTCAACTCAGAGGCCACTGAAGTCATCTGTGGAGTACCACAAGGATCATCACTCAGTCCCACCCTCTTCAACGTTTACATGAGCCCACTCGCATCCATCGCGCGCCAACACAACCTCAACATCATCTCTTACGCCAACGACACCCAGTTAATCCTTTCCCTCACCAAAGACCCTAACACCGCCAAAACCAATCTTCACGAAGGCATAAAAGAAGTAGCCGAATGGATGAAACATAGCCGCCTAAAACTCAACTCAGACAAAACGGAGGTGCTCATTCTAGGATCTTCCCCCTCTGCCTGGGACGAGTCTTGGTGGCCTTCCACCCTGGGCACAGCACCCACACCCACAGACCACGCACGTAACCTTGGCTTCATCCTAGACTCCTCTCTCTCGATATCCAGACAAGTCAACGCAGTCTCATCCTCCTGCTTCAACGTACTTCGCACTCTCAAAAAGATCTTCCGCTGGATCCCCCTCGAGACTAGAAAGACTGTCACCCACGCACTGGTCACGAGTCGACTGGATTATGGTAACACACTATACGCCGGAATCACAGCAAAATTACAGAAAAAACTCCAACGCATCCAAAACGCATCAGCGAGACTCATATTAGACATCCCTCACCAAGATCACATCACAGGACACCTAAAAGACCTCCACTGGCTTCCCGTCAACAAGAGAATTACGTTCCGTCTTCTCACCCACGCACACAAGGCACTCTACAATCTAGGACCCGAATGCCTCAACACTCGACTGTCCTTCTACACACCCACCCGCCAACTAAGATCGTCAAGTCAAGCCCTTGTCGCAGTCCCGAGCATCCGAAAATCCACCATGGGTGGCAGATCCTTCTCCTTCCTAGCTGCCAAGACCTGGAACTCACTCCCCACCCACCTCCGCCTTACTCAAAACCACATCTCTTTCAGAAATGAACTTAAAACCTGGCTATTCGACAAATAATTAACCCTTCCCCAAGCGCCTTGAGACCCTATGGGTGAGTAGTGCGCTATACAAATGCCCGAACTTGAACTTGAGGGACATCTCTGGATTGAGTTTTCATTAACTCGAACAGTTTTTTTGGTCGTTTTTTTGCTTGATCAAGCTGGAGGCTAAAGAAAGCAGTTTTCGAGCGTTTGATTTTCCTGAAGTAAGCGTTTCTCTTTTTCTTAAGCATTTTGAGGTGTAAAGCTGACGGGACAGATCTCCAGTTACGTTCTACCAGTCTCATCGCTCGTCTATCATCATTAAGAATCCCGTCATACCATGGTTTTCGAGATTTTTTGAGGAAACATTCTTTAATTGAAGGGGGGCAGCTGCGTTGATAATTGAGGACATCGACTTGAGGTAGTGGTCAGTAAGAGCCTGTACGTCAACGACGCCCAAGGGGGGTAAGAGTTATAGATTATTATTATTACTAGGAAGCACTTGTAAAGCGCATGGCTACCAAAAGACATCCCAGTGCTAGCAGTGCTACACAGGATAACAGATGGGAGCGTTTAATGATTATAATGAGATGTTCAGGTACAACCAGGTTTTGAGCAACTTGTGGAAAGGGAGGTGTTATTTAGCTGAGAGAAGATGGAGAGGGAGGGCATTCCTCAGCCTGGCAACATTGTATGAGAAGGAGCGGCCACCCTGTATTTATGTTTTTATTCAAGGTACTTTGGCCAGGGTAAGCTTTTTCTGCGGTGATAGAAAGATTTCAAGAAGTAAGTGATTGGGGGTCCTTTACCCCATATTGTCTCATGAGTAATACATAGTGATTTAAACTTTATTCTATCAACTATGGGCAGCCAATGAAGGGTGTTCAATGCATGGCTAGTAAACTGACCGATATGCACAGTTTTGTATTATTTGCAGTTTTTCTGTAGTGGTCTTTGGGGGCGTTAGCACAGTCCAGGTGAGAAAGAACAAGAGCCTGGACCATAAGTCTCCAAGCAATAACTGGAAGAAGAGGGATATTTTGGCGGAGCATTCTGAGCATGCTGTAGCATGTAGCTGCCAGTTTCATGGCTTGGTGGTCAAATGTAAAAGTATTATCCAGCCACATACTGAGGTTTTTATTTATAGATTTGGGAACAGGAGCGGGGCCCATGTATTTGGGCCGTGCCTTCCCTGGTTCTAGGGCAACGTTTTTGCACAAGAGCGTCAGCTCAGTTTTATCTTCATTGAGCTTGATACACAATTGTTCCATCCATTTTGCCACTTTTTCTAGACAAGTGTTCTGGTTATGATTTATTGAGAAAACCAATTGAGTATCATCAGCATATGTGACTATATTGATCCCATTGGGTAAAACATAGTCTGAAAGAGACCTCATATAAACATTAATCCCTGCTGCACTCCACATTAAAGCGGCAGGCTGTCGGAGGCATTACCTCTTTCGACGACGTGGAAGGTCCTACCCTCCATAAAGGAAATCCAGTTTTATCATTTATGAAGAATTATTGAATCACCATGTACGTGGTTTACTATTAGTTGGTGGATATTCAGAAGTATTAACACCAGAGCATGACTTAATGCCTCAATTTATTAAATCTCTGCATTAACTAGAAGTGAAGTGAGTTCTTTACTATGAAAGATATAATAAATCCAGATTTTTTTCTCTGGATGGTCATGTCCAAACATTTTACCTTCACCCCTCCTGTTTTCTCAATTTTGTGTGTGTTGGTATTAGGACTATGCACACTCTATGGCTGCTAATTAGTACTAAAGTGCTTGTGCTCTTTCCCTAAAACATGGTCAAATTAGTTTACACCTGATTTGCACATTTCATTTACTTATAAGTCACTAGTATATGGTAGTAAGGTCTGAAGGGCCTGTCAAATAAATGCTACAAGTGGGCCTACAGCACTCATTGTGCCACCCACTAAAGCAACCCTTTAAAACATGTCTCAGGCCTACCATGCCTGTAGTGCAGTTTTAAACTGCCATTCTAACCTATCAAAAGGAATCTTTTGCCAGGTCTAACCTCTCCTTTTTAACACTTTTAAGTTACCCCTAAGGAAGTTCCATAGGGCATGGTGCATTGTATTTAAAAATCAGGAATTGTGGGTTTAAGTTTTGCATTTCGTGGTAGTGAAAAACTCCTAAATCATTTTTTTCACTACTGTAAGGCCGAACTCTCCCATTGGATAACATTAGAATGATGATTACTTGTATTAACTGTTAACTTTTGATTGGAAGCAGGTCTGAATGGCACGTCTAAATTTAAATGAACTGTAATTGAAAATCCTCTTTAATGGTAAGCTCTGATTTTAAGTCACGATTCAGAAAATGCCATTTTTAAATAGTTTTTTTTCTTGTTTTAACCATTTCTACCTTCTGCAATGACCTGGGTGACAGGAGTTTGAATGGGTCCGCTGTTGTGTTTTCAGTATTCCTTCCAGACAGGGGATTAGGTGTGGACAGGATATGCCATCCTGCCAGTATTTATTCTATTATTGATTATTTATTTTATTTGTCAGAATTATAATGCACACAGCTACCCCGAGATATTTCCTGGCTCAGGATGGATGCTGATAACGGTACCCCCATCAGATAGCTAGAAAAACCAAGTTTTCAGGTTTTTAAGAAAAGCCAAATAAGAGTTACAGTTCCTATTCCTAAGAGTGGCTGGGAGGGAGTTCCACAGCTTAGGACCGAAGTAGTCAAAAGGGCCCTTTAATACGGGTTAATCGAAACGTACGCATGGATAATAGCGAGTGACTAGTGGATCTCAGCAAATGAGTAGATGTTCAGAAGTCACTAGTCCTTGGATGTATAAGGGCACTCTGCCATGTTTGGCCTTGAACATTTAGCACAGGGCCTTCAATTCAATGGGTTTCAAGGAAAGGTTGTCATCAATGACACAACTGAGATTATTGACCTTAGTAGAGGGAGAGGGTAGGGACCCAAGGGAGAGTGGCCAGTGGCTGGTTCCCCAGAGATAAGGATTGTTGACCAGGACCTCTCTATTATCACCATTGGGCGGTGATGTGGGGCGGGGCGGGGGAGGGCTAGGGTGGAGGGGGTGTAAAATACGGGAAACGGACGATTACAGGTAAGTAACGTAAAAAATAAATAAAACAAATTTAGTTGCTCGCGCTGCAACGCCAAATGCGATTGAGCACCCGCAACAAAATTTGTTTTATTTTTTTTTACGTTACTTACTTACTGTAATTGACCGTTTCCCATATTTTACACCCCCCCCCCACCCTGCCCTTCCCCTGCTCCACGTCACCGCCCGGTGGAACGCCCTACATGGGCCGTCGCTGATGTTTAGATCACTAGAGCAAGAACCTGCTCATTGTGCGTACAATGACCGGAGGCATATATTTTTATCATCTAAAGTAATGTTTTTGTAATCTCATATTACATATTGTAAATTGCTATTTTTTTCAGAGACAAAACCTGATTTTACTACAGGTGAAAACATTGTGACCAATCAAGTGTCGGGAGAAACTTCAGAAATTTCCACAACTGGTAAATGAAATTTCATTTGAATCTTCTGTAGTTTAAGATATGTAACGTTATAATATTAATTTAATTTCAAATCGGAATGTACCCTTTGCTCTAGTGTTTTTAATTGTTCTGTATCCAACTGCAGTGAGCGTGACTAGCACTTTGCAAATGTTTCTATCCCAGCTTGATTGGCTAAATCTTAAATATGTTATAGTACTCTTTTTCATTCCTCTTGAATTGTTAAGAAATTGTAGAAGGCAACCGTGATTATTAAATTGTATACGCCCAACAAGCAACTACATTTATTGGCCCTTTCGGTGATTGCAGAGATAAATAGAAAGAATGGAGGCATTCCTTAATACTGCTAGTAAATAGTATTCTACTTATAATCAGAGAGATTATTGCACAGAGTTATAGCAACAGATTAATATTTTCCTGTGAATCTTTCCTTTTCTGCCCTTTTGTAACTGAAATCTGCTGACACCAATATTCTACCTTGTACTCCCTTGTTCTCCCCCCATTTCACCAAAGTGACCCCTTCCCTTTTGCTAATCAGTTATGACATCAACTTGGGAGTCTGTAATTGTTCATGGGTTTGCAACCAGAATTATGATCCAAACCATTGATAAATAATTTTACAATTTTGTATTCGGAAGGGACACCCTGATCATGCCTCTTTCAAATACCTAGTTTGCCATTTGGAAAATGATTTCTGAATCATGAAATAAGTTTACTACATTAGAACATCTTTTGAGTGGTCGCTAACACACTGACTCACCAAATTGGAAGGTTTGTAATAGGACAATTCTTTTTCTGTATATAAATCCATTAAATGTATAGGTTAAAATACATAAAATGAAAACAGGGTGCTAACTAGTGATGAAAAAATACTCCTCAGAAATATTTGCCAACAATATATGAGTCGAAACTCTCCCATTAATTATCATAACTGAAGCCATGCAGAGCAACTAGCAGCAAATGCCTATTCTGTGCTCAAAATGTCATCCCTGCCACCTATGCACAAAAGAGCAGGTTGAGCAACAACTCCTTTCTTATGCAATGGCTGTCATGAACCTTGTTGCTGCCAGAACGGAAGTCTGCATATGTAATGGGCACATACAAAAATGTATGTGACAGTGGTGCTGGGATAGCCTTAAGAGTGGGGTTCTGGATATTAAACAATATGTCACTAAAGTCGAAGGAATTGTGTGAAAATCTCACTGCACTGTGATGTAAACAACGAGTGTAGCAAAAACACCTTTACCTGTTCAGCAAGAAGATGGTGATGGTGTAGTGGGTGTCCGTGGTGCATTTTCTGAGCACATCATCCCAAATATATGGCTAAATCAGAGTGTGGCAGAGTACTGCAATTTACTGGTCAGACTTTCTCTTTAAATGACTTCTTTATTTAAATGAGTCATGAGAAACTGCCTCTTGACCCACAACTCAGTTTTGATAGAATAAAAGACAGCTCTTAAAATCACGTTTCACAACTCACAGTAGTCTGCTTGAGCAGGAATGTTAGCAGCCGCGGTCCATGTTAGTAAAAGCAGTGGGGCGGTGGGGCCAGGTGAGGGGGTATTTCGACATACACCACGAGGGTTGAATTAATTATTTATCTAATTTTCACTCGGGGTCTTATGTTGAAATCCCCTCCTTCCCCCACTCCCCCACCTGGCCCCACCATTCTTACCTGCACGGGCTGCGTCTGCATGTTAGGAACTAAAATGCCTCAACATGAATTCGAACTGTCACATCTTGCTGCAAAGGAAAGTGGCTCAATCAAACCTCCATCAGTTACTGATTCATGTAAATATATGAATTGTGTAATGTTGCCTCAGCCTGCTTCTTGGTTGGTGTTCTTTCCCTGCCTGGATAATCAGTTCATCCCATCACTAGAACCTTTTCAAACAATGAGAAATATGCAGAAAATGAATTGATTGTGCTCCAAATGAGAGGCACACAGAGGCTAGGGAAACAATTTCTCTATTCCTGTCCTTATTTTTTGCTCTTTTATATTTGTCAACTTGGAGTACCATTTTCATAAAGTTAAACTGGTGCAGTGTCAAAGTAAATGGAAATGGCTGCTTTACAACCACTTTCCAAAGGCATTGAGGAAAACGAGGACTGGTAGCAGATCTAACGCTGTGTTGGAGTAGGAGCAAGTTGTGAGCAAGCCACACGTTGCATGCAAAGCAGAGCTCCGGGTTGCCTCTAGAAGAGATCTTCACTGCCGCGGGGGACCTTCTGCCACTGCTTCCAGCCTAAGTTTACCCCGTGAAGAAGGCAAGGGTTGGGGACCAAGGTCGTGGGGCGAGTGTAGTGGTGGTAGGAAACAGCCCAGCTCTGCTCGGGTGATCAATTGACCTGGCTGCAGTAGAAGTCTGTCACTTGCTGGTCTCCACAGCCTGTTGTCCTGGCCCGGCTGCCGTTTTCCCACTCCCTGGGTGCAGCCTGGTCCATGTGAGACCAACTGGGGCTGCAGCCAATGGGGTTTGCGATCTACAAGGCCCCAAGGAGGCAGACAGACCGCAGGTCCCATTGTGCCAGGGCAGCACTTACAACATGACGCACATACCTTTCCAGAAAAGAAGGTGGTGGGAGACAATTAAATTAGGCATGTTCTGGCAGACCAGAGCCCTCTGTATCCTGTAGTTGAAGTCTCTAGTGAGCTGCTCCTGCATCGTTAACTCTGATGCCTCGCCTCACTACCTGCAGCCCACTGCTAGTGAAAGAACTGGCTACAAGCTATAAGGCTCAAAAAATTAAATCAGTTTGCAGTAAGTCCACCATATAAGCTACTACTTACAATCAACCTACTATGATGTAATCCAGATGAGTCCAATTGATGGCCCCTTAAACGCTTATGATGATCTTTGCGCCTTACACTTGCCAGCAGTAGGGGGCGCAAAGCAGTAGTCACGTTTGGAGCCAAGCCATACCAGGTGGAAACAAACGTGTCAGCAGTGGCAGTGAGGGACAACAAGGTAGATCTTGGTGCACAGTTGAGCGCTTCATTGAAGAAGCGGCCTGACTATGATTGAGTGCAGCTTATGGCCAGTGTGTGCATCCTCCCTCCGCAGTCCCTATCATAATCACCAGCCAACGCGGTCTTACTGTCCTACCTGACTGGATGACATTCACTATATTCAGGCTACTGGAGGATTGTCCTGCAGCTTTGATGGGGAGAAACAAAAGCAGCACTCCAGATTTGCAAGATAAATCAGTGCTCATCTGCATTTTGTACCTGTTGAAAGCTTTCCCATAGAGTGTTTGATTCTTGTAAACACACCGTTAAGATTAGAAGAAATCAGAGGAAAGCAGTTTTGAGGGCCAACGCAATGGATAACACAGAAGGTGATTTGATACAACAACCAGCCCATAGAGCGACCTGTGCAACTTGAAATTAATCTGAGCACAAGCCTGGCTGCACACCTGCGAGAGGACAGCACAAGCAAAACCAGCACATTGTTTGGCTGTAACTAAGAACTATATCCACAAGCATCTCGCAAGGGCAGGCATAGTGGACAATGCTCGGCAACTAGAATCAGAGTCACCATAACAAAATGAGGAACTACCCTTCACTTCAGTAGCTCCGTCTGTATTGCCCTTGAACAATCAATAATAACGGAGATGGTGGAGATGGCAGGTGAAAGAAGTAAATCTATTAAAATCTGGAGGACATAGAGGTTATAGAGATCTACTCGATGTTGGCAGCAAGGGATATGAGACCAGAGGCTCTTCCTCAAGATTGGTCACAGACCAAACATGAATCCGCCCTGAATGAACCAATTCATATATTGACTACCCAGGCAGATGATCCTGATGGAGTCTCCCTCTGCAAAGCCTCCAATAAGGCAGGAATTTTCAACTAAGGTCAAGAGCTATCAATCAGCCAACCACTGGTTCGACAACTTACATTGCAAGGAAATTAAGAGCGCCAACCGTGATTGTTCCATCCTCCTAGAACATTTCAAACAGGTACAATGGTTTCTGAATAATCTCCACAATTTACAACAACACTGTTCTGCTGTGCTCTTGCTGTCCCACAGTTTATTAACTTTTGAACCTCGGAAACACACGTTGTCGAATAAACTGGAATGAAGCACTCTGCAATCAAAACCGGGGTACAGCTCGGTGGAGCATTAGAGTTCATACCCTCAGGAGACTACTCCCCACGAGCTATCCCACATAACAATGTTGTACTAATACAGGGGGTGTGCTAAAAGAAGCAAGGAAAAAACACCAAAGATTAGTTTGGTCGTTAAAGCAAAAGCACCTGGAAGAAGAGTGGAAATACTTATCCTCTATAATGTCACCAAGCAAGTCACTGGAATTCTGGGGCTTCATTAATGGCATTAATGGACTGACAAGTAAATCTATGGTTTAGGAGAATGCTGTCCCTGCACAAAAATGGGTTGACCATATATCAAATCACTACATTGATACTACAAATTCAAGGGCTACAATTGAAGACTTGCTTTTTAAAGCCCTAGAGTGTCCCAACGAAAACCCAATTGTAGTTACCTAAAACAAGTCCATTCAGAAGAATGGAGCCCCAGGGCCAAGTGCCTTACCTGCAGCTTCCAGGAGGATCCTGCACTATGGGTACATTATATACTCAATCTTTTTAATGAATGTTTTATGTTGTCTGCCCTTATGGAAAGGCTCCAATTTCCACCTAATACATAACAAAGGGTCTAATTCATCACCAGAAAACGATATGCTAATAGCTTCAGGTCGAACGCCTAAACAATGGACAACGTGATAGCTCTCTCCTAATTGGGAGTGAAGGATATTAAAAAATTTATGAGCCCACTTTACGACTGTTTCATTGATTACATCAGTGCAATCAATGGAATTGATTGTAATATACTCTGCACCAAACTTGCTGATTAGATAATGCTAAAGCTACTCCTGGATGCTATTACAGCATTATACACAGACACCTGGGTCTGGATTAAGGTAACCCAAACCCACGTCACCGCAAAAATACTTGCAAACTAAGGGCCTCATTTACTATATTTTGATGCACGGCAGCACAGCGAGTCTTTCTATTGTTCTGCCGTGCGTCAAAATAAAAGGGCAGGAATGAGCCTTATTTACAAGATGTGGGGCATTTCTGTACTTCTCTTCCCAGCACCTACGTGCGAACAGCAGCCGTGCTCCTACGCAGACACCATAGTGAAATATTTCTTGCATTGCAGGGCTATTTGTTGTTGCCCAGAAAGGGACACCTTCCTGCAGAAAAACAATCTCTAATTGAGTTTTGCTCACTCTATGTGTGCTGCAGAAGGAATCACATATAGACAGAGCTAAACGATGAAGAGAAATAAAAGTATTTCTCCTTGTTGCACTCTAATGGGGAGAAGTAAGATTCTGACACATTTCCAGGTTTACAACACTTTGTAAATCCGGTAATGCACCAGGTTCCATGGATGTTGCTTGAGAACACGCACAGCAACATCCTGAGAAATCTGCACTGGCTCCCCGTCAGCAAGAGGATCACGTTCAGACTCATCACCCATGCACACAAAGCGCTCCACGACATGGGCCCCGAATACCTCAACAACCGTCTCTCGTTCTACACTCCCACCCGCCAGCTCCGCTCCGCCAGCCTCGCCCTCGCCACCGTCCCACGGATTCGCAGAACCACCACCGGAGGAAGATCGTTCTCCTACCTGGCAGCCAAAACATGGAACTCCGTACCTGCACACCTACGACTGACCCAGGACCACCCCACCTTCAGTAAACACCTCAAAACCCAGCTATTCGAGCAGTAGCAGCACCCCCCACCCACCCCCCCTCAGCACCTTGAGACCCTCATGGGTGAGTCGCGCGCTCTATAAATGCAGTGATTAATTGATTGATCCATGGATTGCCCTTTTCACACAGAGTATATATATATATGGGGCCATATTTACAAGGCCATGAAAAGACTTGCAGGGGGACTTTACTTGGCCTTAGAAATTTGGACAGGCACATTGCAGAGCTGTTGCATCTAAAAAATTTGCAATACCGTGGCCCAATGGGCATGTAAATGAGGCCCAAAGGTTTGAAGCAGGTATGAGTTATTGTCCCTAGTTTGTTTAATCTATACACAGCTGCTTAGGTTCAGAACTGTTGAAAGGGAATATCTCTCCACGAAGCTGGACCACATCAAACTACCTATTATACAGCATGCTGGTGATTTGGTGTTAGTGGATCACACACATTTTAGCATGAAGAGGGCTTTAGGTATATTACATATTTAAATTACCAATAACCACCTGCTTGCAAATGCCTAAAAAATTAAAGCACTGGTCTTTGATCAAAGAGACCAAAAACATCAGTTGGAATGACAGCTGGGCCTCTTAAATATAACTATGCCATGCAAGCATATTTATCTCAGTGTCTGGCTGTCAGACACTGGCAAATCCTACTTGCTTGTAAAAGCCTGCAAAGAAAAAGCAGCCAATAAATTGTTTGCCCTAACCAAACCCTATCGTTTATTAGAGACTCCTACAGCTGAGGGGATCGGAATAGTAACTCGGGCATAGCTGTTACTCACCATAAGCTATGGACACCTTGCTTTTCCTGGCATGCTTATAGAGACACTAGCGTGCTGCCACATAGCCCGTATTGGAAATTATTGGGTCTTCCCAAAACAACCTAAGGCACATTGATAAGACTGGAGTTTGGATTGGTCAATATGGACATTGAGTTTAAAATGGATTTAATTAAATATTACCATCAATTGGCCAAAGATGACTCTGTGTGTGTGATTTTCTAGGATAAGAAGAGAGACTAGGGCATCTCTGCAGTACAATAAACACACTGAATCCGCACACAGAATGTCACACCGACCCACTCATAACATCCCAGGCACTGTGGGGCTTGACAAATCACACAAAGGCACTTCTTGTTAGCTGTATCTGAGAGCAGCCTTGGAAGACGAGCCCTAGGAAATATTCTGTTGATGCTCCTGACACTGCCTGTATGGGAATACAGGTTGTGACCATATATCTCAGAATCCATTGAACACTTAGGGGCAGATTTACCATTTTTTCATGTAGCGCAGTGCAGTAGCCGCAAAAGCTGCTACGTTGCAAGGAGAGAGGAGGAGAGAGCCCTATTTACTAAAATAAGGCACTCTTGTCCCCTCTCACTAGCGCTGGCGCTGAAATCAGCTCCCATGCCCCATAGAGACACCTTTGTGCCATTGTGCAAGGGTGTCGCTGTGAGTCTAGCATAGGTTTTGTACTGGAAGGAACCCTTCCAGTGCAAAATACTATGCACAGATTCACTTTGGGCATTTTACCAATTTGTATATGTGCTGTAAAGTGCATCACACATGCCTAGTAGCAAAAGGAAGAAGAAATTAAACTATTTCTCCTTATTTGTGCCTACCTGAAAAGGACGCAGTTTTCTCACGCTAAACCCAATCTACTTTATTTAGTAATTTGGGTTTAGCATGAGAATCCTTTGGTGGTTGCATAGGAACGCCCATGCACCATTCTTGGTATGGCCCCTATGTGCTGCCTTGCATTACTTTTCCATTATTTTCAGAGCTAAACAAGTTAAGAAATGGAAAGCAAATTGTGAAAAAAAAAGATTTGTATTGGTTTGCTTAACTTTTGTGACACAAACACGGTGCAAAATTGTAGTAAATCTTCCCATCAATATGTTGCTTTCTCAAAAGTGAGTTTATTTAAGGCCATTATTTCTGAATCCTGGAGTTAGAACATGAAAAGAAGCAGTGTCCTACATCTTTTGGTCTGATGTCCTGATGGAACTAGCACAGACTAGCAAGCTTTTTGCTATAGCTGGAGATTACTGAGAGGCAATAGCCCACTTTCAGGAACATCTAATCAGGCAGCATACAGCACACATTTGCCTGAACCGACACAGCCAACTGAATATTTGGCACTTTGCCCTTTGAAAGAAATGACAGATTACAAGCCAGCCCAATTTCTTCACTTGTGTTGCACTTTAAATCTCCAACATTTCCCAACATGTAGCACCTTGGAACACTTTCACTTCTGTTTCCCAGGCTGCTTCCTTTTTCTGGAGATCCTATATTCTATGTTCTTAATAATTTTCCCCCTATTATTAATACTTCCATGGGGCATTTATTTATCTCTCTGTTAGCACTATGCAAACACTGTGCTGCTTCCTCTTTTTGTAATGATTTTATCTCAATATTATACTTCAATGCAGGTTTCATTTATTTGTTTGTTTACACTTTGCAAACACCCTGCATTCTTTCTTAATCTTTGCATAAAGTATCTATATGGACCGAAAGAATGGCATGAGACACTATGAAACCTATTTGCAATTGCTGTGCTCCTATTTTTGGTGACTCCATGCTTTACAGTGTCAGGGATTTTACCTTAATGTTTGAATGTGGATTTAGACATCTGTTATCTGCTTGCACCTTGATGTCATTGTAAAGATTTTAATACAATAAACTTACTTCAAATGCTTCTAATTAGTAATTATAATGGGGTTTCCCCGTAGCCCTCAGAACCTGGGTCCTAAAGTGATATAAGCGTAGTGGTTCTGTCGGGAGTAAAGCAATTTCTTTGTGCATCTATATCAATAGTCAGTCTCTTCATACATTGTAGGAGAAAATTCTATGAACAAATTGTAAAGACACAACACATTTCTTAGGTATTCAAGAATTATTTCCTATTTTGCAAGTATTGATACAGTATTTGGAGTGGCTGTCCAAAAACAAAACGAAAGAGAATCATACAAAAGGTTTCAGTGACCAAAAGTGGTACGTGACATGTGATTTATATAGGGATCAAAACACATGACATAGACAATACTGGAGGACATAGATTATCATCAGTCCATATGCGTTACATTGGTCACAACAAAATGTATTCTTTTGCTTTGCTTGTTGTAACTCTTCACGGACGGATTGATAGAAATAACGTCGACGTTTCGACCCTGAGGTATGGTGCACGCTTAATTGCATCCAGAGCGGGTCTTCATCAGGACAGAAAGGGGGTGGACAGCCTGGAGGAGATTGTTATAGCGTTCGCTTGGCGCTATCATGGAAAAAGGTGTCAGCCGACACCTGTCTTGAATTTCTTTGTAGTAATCTTCCAATAGATGAATATAATTAACTTCACCAGCCGGTGAAGGGTACAGGGCGATGAATGGCCATTCACCGCCACGGGAGGACAGAGTCGGACGTCTTCTTCTACAAACATAAGTGATCGCTGCTGCGGCACTCCCCTGTACCCTTCTAAGGCTAATCAAACTACTTTATAACCAACGTCAGCATATATGAAGGTAGGGACAGATTTACTATCACTTTTGGGGAACAGCTCTGCTGCATAAGCCTTTATGGCATTTACCACACAATACAAATCCACTTTACATGTCTTTGTGTGGTTTAGTGATTACAAAGTAACACATGGCAGCTCATATCACTGCCTTGTATTACCTTATGTTTGGAAGGCATTTAATGGGTGGAGCATGGGCCTTCGTTTGCATCCATCTCATTGGATTTTTTTATTTTTTATTTTTTGGTCCTCATTCTGCCAATTAACCTGTTGGTAATACTCACTTTCTCCTGCGAGAGGAAAATGGGAATAGAGTCTTTCCAGACAAGAAATCTAGCTGTTTCCATTCCCTCTTATGCTTAACACGCAAGAATACCAAAGAGGGGGACTAGGACAGACAGCTATTTGTTGGCTTAATCATTGGACCCCGTTCCTCTGGCACCACTCAAACAACAGAGCCCAAGTCTTTCCTCGAGTTCGAAAATTGTTAAAATGAAATACATGTGGATAGTCCCATAGATCCGGAAGGGCAAGACCACTACTCGTTAACCTTCTCCTCAGCCTTTTCCAAGATATACGCGGGCCTTTTGACGCCCAAACAAAGCTTCCTATCTTTTCCTGTAATTTTGCTACCTCGTTCTTATCAAATGGGAGGGGTATATTATTAAAAAGAAAAGTAATCTTGGGAAGTATAATCATTTTGATCAGATTTACCCTTCCATATAAATTATGGGGAAGATTAGCCCATCTGATCAATAATCTTCCAAACTCCTGGCTGATCTTTCTCTGGTTAACCTCGGGGAGATCTGCTAACTTTTGTGTAATTCTAATGCCAAGATATCGCATTTGAGGTTTCACTCCAAGGGTCTGAGAGGGTTGTTTCCACTCCATTACCTCAGTCTTATCCCTATGTATGCTATATCCAGAGACCTTCCCAATTACATCTGCGTTATCCTATATTTGAGGAATAGCCTCCTTAGGAGTGTAAAGAATAAGGTCGTCCACGTATAAAGCTAGTTTAACCTCAAGATTTTTATATCTAAAAGGAAGAATAGAAGAGTCCTGTCTATCTAAGGCTGCGAAGGGTTCAATATATATGTTAAACAACAAGGGGGACAACGGGCATCCCTGCCTTGTTCCCCACATAATACTGAACCAATCCATTAATTCTCCATTAATTAAAACTCTGGCTTTAGGTGCACTATAAAGCAACTTTAATGCTTTTACAAAGTTTAAAGGGAAACCGTACGTTTTTAGAGCTTTCCAGAGGTACAGCCAGTGAACCTGGTCGAACACTTTAGCAGCATCCACTGCCACCATCGTTACTGGGAGATTGAAAGATTCTGCCAAATCTATTTTACCGATCATTGTGAAGGTAAGTTCATTAAGCTGCCTGCCCGGGAGAAACACCCTCTGGTCTCCATGAACTATACTCTTTACAATCTTGGCTACTCTGGTTGCCAATATCCCTGTGAACACTTTATAATCGGTGTTCAACAGGGATATTGGCCTATAGGACTCTACTGCCAACGGATACTTATTTGGTGTCAAAATTGAGACGATTGTTGCCTCGGCCCAGGATCTCGGAGGATCCTCGCCTTCTATGAAGATCTTATCAAACAGCTCTTTAAATTCTGATATTAGATTATCCTCACCAAATCTATACATTTCTATTGGAAGACCGTCTGGCCCAGCCGCCTTCCCTGTTGACAATCTTCTCAACTGTGCTTGGATCTCTTCTTCACTTATCCCTGATTCAAGGTAGTTTCTTTAATATTCACTCAGGGAAGGAAGCTCGACTCTACCCAAAAATTCTTAAATCTCATCCAACCCAGGTGTAATATCCTCTTTATATAATGTGGCCATATACCCACGGACTTCAGCTCCTATTTTTGTACTTGTGTCTAAAATCGGACATGTGGAACTCTCACTCAGAGTATTTATATAATTGCGAACTTTATCAGTTTTAGCTTTCCAAGCCAAAAGCCGCCCACTTTTCTCCCCATATGAAAAATTGTGAAATGTATTGACCTTCCATCTATTTAATATAATCATATCCAAAAGTCCCCGGTATTCTAATTGAAGTTTCTCCAACTCCTTAGTAAGACGGGGGACCTCACCAAAAGAGTCTAAGGAAGCCCGCTGTAATTCAAACTCCATAGTTTGAATAGATTTCAACAGGTCATTCTCACGTTGCCTAGAGATACGCTTCTTCCCCACCATTATAGATGTTCCCAAGGCCCGAAGGAATGCCTTAAATGCATCCCAAATGACCTAACTTTTTGCTGACCCATTATTATCTTTCAAAAAGATCCTAACCTCTTCTCGAATCTTCAAATGGACCTCCGATCTAGAGTCCATCTGGTTATAGCCCTTTTTTCCTAAAATCTCAAAGAGAGTAATAAAGCGAAATGATCAGAAAGAGTAGCCGGAAGATTTTTAACTCCTTCAACTTCCTCCAACAAGGATTGATCTATTAAAAATAATATATACAGGAATGGTGGATGTATTTTGTACTAAAGAAAGTATAACCCTTCTTATCCACCATTTTAATTCTCCAGACATCGACCAAGTTTAATTCTTGGATCAATGTTCTAAGTGTAGCCATTGAATGTAAGGGAGTAATATATTTTACTTTGGACGTTCTATCTAATTCGGGTCTTTGAACTAAATTAAAATCACCTCCAATAATCACTGGACTATGAATATACAGAAGTTCAGCCTCCAGTTTAATTAGTGACCCACCGGGGGCGCATAAGTGGTGCACGTGCTCATGAATAAATAACCCCCAAAGTGTCAATCAGTAAGCACTGCTCACAATTGACTGAGACCTAGGTGTGATTTAAGGCAGAATTATTTGGACTGCAGTTTGAAAACACCAAGAAAGTTTATCCTGGTCAATCATTTTACCTTTTAAGATAGGGCCTGATTTAGAGTGTGGCAGAAAGGTTACTCCATCGAGACAACAATGGAGTACCCTTTCTGCTATACTGAAGGTCCACCCACTTCATTTAGAATAGGGCGGGCCTTCAGTAAGTCAGCGGGGGAGACTATTACATCTACACCACTAACATATACCTCTGACGTCCTGAAGAATTAAGGGTGCCTGGAGATTTTGCCATTTGTCCCCCCACCATATTTAGAGTGGACGAAAAAATGGGAAGTTTTTACTTTTGCTTACCTCCATCAAATCATGGAACTAACTGAAAGTAAATACATTTCCATGACCCCCACACCATGGGAAAAAACAGAGATGGCAAGAGGGGCATTTTTCATTTTATTTTTTAGAAAGAAAATTGCACTTCAGGATTTTGATTTTGAAAATAAACAAAATTACCTGTTTTATTTAGCTCCTGCATGATGATGGAGCTGTGCCGCACACTTCCAATGCATCAACAGCAACCTTGCTAGATGTCTGCTGGGGCGACGGACATCTCTAAATTTGGAGTGTGGTTACTCCATCAGGCCTATAGGAATGAAATAGGATTCATAATTGGAGTGAATGGTAGTCCACTAGAAGGAAAGAAACCATATACAATTAAAAATAGCTTTGGAGACTATTCAATGTAAGTGCATACCAACAATTCAATTTTGTGTGCATAACTTCTAAATACTATGCACCCTAACTTTTAGGCTACAAGGCCTACTAAGGTTTACATATTTAATATTTTAAGGAAAGGTTCTTCCTTGTGAAAAATAGTTATTTTGAAATCTGAAGTTATCAGGTAGTTATCATGCCATACGCTAGACCTGAAGCCATGTTTCCTTTATCAGCACAGTAGATGGCACAAAATGTTGTGTAGTGCACAGGTAAGTTTTAGATTGTCCATGCTGTTGATGTTTTCCTTGCACTATATGCTATGACCTCACTCGGAATTTAATTAGGAGTTAGCCAGTTTTACCCTTGTAGGAGACAGAGCAGACACAATGCGGCCCGAACAGTAGTGCCCCACAGTTAAAAAATTGACAGCATTAGTCCAAAAAAGGGGGTGAACGGAGGACATTTCTCAAACTGTTGAAAGTTGAGCTCAGGAAGTTAGGTGCAGACTGAATTCCATAATATAGATTAGACTTATTCATGCAGTTTGTTAAATTGTGAACTATGTAGGTCATAATCATACTTGAGATGCTTCATGATGGTAAATATCCATTACATGCTATTGACCTGTCAGCATTATTCAAGTGTAAACAGTTTGTTTGCAGATTTTTACTGATATTACACAATATAGATCCAGCTCCTAAAGGGTTCCTTATTTGTTGTCATTGACTTGATTCTGCTATTTGAATGATAGAGCCATACATATCAATGCCCTCTGCTTTTTTTGCTGTCTTGGAGAAATGTCTCATCATCATTGTATTTGTTGATCTTGGAAAATAGTTGTTTCTCTGTATTTCACCCAATAAACATGTTTATGTGTGAAGTGACTCCATTTCAGGTGGAGAGTATTGGAAAACCACCTGTAAATGAACCTCGTCTGAGCAATTTAAATATTGTACTAGTGTTAAGGAATATGATCCTCTTTGATCTAGTGCAATGGGGTGCATTCATGATGCAAACAAAACTTCAGTTAACAAATATCCAAGGTTCTGGCAGTGTAGCACCACTCAAGGAAAATGGAACTAGTGAACTTTTGTGTTTTGTTGTTGTGCATTTTTGGTGTGAATATATTGAAGTGCCCTTGATTCTGAGCAATGCACCATCTACTTCTCAACATCTCCTTCCATGTTGTACATCAGTAGAGCATGACCCTGCTCATTGTGTGCACAATAACTGGAGACATATATTTTTATGCAAGTGAGAGTAACATTTTTTTCTTTCAGAGACAAAACCTGATTCTAGTACCACTACAAAAAATGAAGAAAATATTGCGACCAACCAATTGTCGAGAGAAACGTCAGAAATTGCGAAAAATGGGAAATGAAGTTTAATTTTCATCTTGAATAGTTTAAGATATGTAACATTTTAATAATAATTTAAATCGAAATAAAATTGTTACCATGTCTCTAGTATTTCCAATTGATCTGTATCCAATTGTGATGAATGTGACTAACACGTTGCAAACAACATTTCTCCACCAGCTAGATCGGCTGAATGTTAAATATGCTATTGCATTAAAAGTGTCTTTTATAGTTCTTCATGCATTGTTTAGAAATGAAAGGGACAGCATTAATTTGCATTAAATTATAAAGGCCCAACATACCAATACATTCATTGGCCATTGCACTTCTGGTGATTGCAGAATTTAAAAAAAGAGTGGGGGCTTCCGGACTACTGTTACTAAATAGTATTCCCCTTGAAACAAGAAGGCTGATTGGACACAGCTTTAGCAACTGGTGAATCTTTTCCTGTGAATCTTTCCTTCTTCTTCCCTTTGATAGCTGAGATTGTCTGACACCAGGCCTTTTTTCTGATCTCCTACTTCATCCTCCTATGCCCTCCCCCCACTTAATAAAAGGGAACCCTTCTCCGTTGCGAATCAGTTTCAAAACCAACTTAGGAGTTAGTAACTTATTGATGCTTTCCAGCTGGAATTATGGTCACCAACCATTGATAAATAACTTTCCAATTAGTAGTTTAGAAGGGAATCCCGATCGATTATGTCTCTTGCAAATACCTATTTAGATATTTGGAAAAGGTTTTCTGAATTATAAAATATGTTTAACACAATAAATAAGCTTTCTGGTGATCACAGACCTTCTGATTCACCACATTGGAGGATTTACAATGGGGCAAAAGCTCTGTACATCTTACCAATGGTTCCTTCTCAGTATACAAACTGATAAAACCTTTAGGCTAAGAGTAGTGACCGGCATGGCTCGAGTGGGGGGTATGGGTGCGGGGGTCGCGCAGGGAGGAGGTGTTCATAATTTTGAAAACCCACCTTCACGCCTGGTCCTGCATCTTCACTTCTCCTGATTCTCTGCTTCTGACAGGAACCGGAAGCATGCAGTAAAGCTCACTCCCCTAAGCCACTCACCACGCCGCTTGCAGCGTGGTGATAGGTCATGACTGGTTTGAGCAGCCGAGAGCGCCGACCAAACAGTCTTTGCGCACTCAGGAGTGGGCAAACCACTCCTGCCATGTCATTCTCCAAAAGCGCAGATCAGCCTCACCCACCCGCCCACTCTCAATGCCCAAAGCACACTTAAAATGGTAATAACTAAAAGTTATTATCATTTTATGTTTTGGGTTTCTTGCACTGTGAGAAAGCAGTGGAGCGATGCTCCTCCACCCTGGTGGTGCAGTCGCTCCTGTAGGTAAAACTTTATGAAAACAGGGTGCTTGGTTTTGTAGAAAAAATACTCTTCAAAGATCTTGCCCACAATTTCTGAGTCCAAAGTCTCTGCTTCATGATTGCAACCCGAGGCCAGGTCAGTCACTGCAGCAAATGCAGATTCTGTGCACCAACTTCCATACCTGTCTCCTATACACAAAAGACTGCCGAATGACTGCTCGATTATGCATTGGTTTTCTTAAACCACGTTGGTGCCTGGACTAAATCCTGCAAATGTCATGCCATCATGCACATGCCTTAATATATATTAGCTGGGCAGTGGTAATGGAGAATCTTTCAGCTTTATCTATATTACATGACTTGCCTCTAAATTCAGAGGAACTGAATAACAATCCCAGTGTGATGTAAACAAAACAGTGTAGGAAAACAGCTTTACTCTTTCTGCAGGAAAATAGCGAGGGAGTAGCCAGTGCCCAGTGGTGCATTTTTTTAGCACATTATCACAAATGTAAGCCTAAAGGCCAAATAATGAGTTAGGCACTCTTCCTGAGGGCAGCCATGCCCACAGGAAGACCGCCAAATTCGAAGTCAGACCGGATGCCTGATTATGAGTTTAATCCTGGCGGGCATTGTGTGTTGTGGTGGTCCCATGGCGGTACCTTTTTATGGCTCAAAGGAGAGCCATAGAAAGGTAGTGCAATGGAACTGCCAAAGCATGTTCTTGCACAGGAAGAAACGCACTGTATTGTGTATTTCTTTCCGTGCAGGTACTGAGGCTGTAGAAATACGAGGGGGCACACAATGTGCCCACCAGCATGCACCCCCATGCACAGAGGTAACAACGGGCCCTGTAAGTGCCTCTAAGTTACCTTACTGCCACCCCTTTGATGACGGGCCCACCCCCGTGGATTGGGTTGTGATGAGGCAACTTGTTATATGCTTGGTGATGTCACAGTGTCACCACCAACATATTGCTGCCTCAGGCCCCTGCGCCACCACTGCAGCATCAGGGATTCCCAGTGGATGCAATAGTCCAGTGGCGGTACAACTGCCAAACTCGTAATACTTCGTGTGAACCGCCAGTCTAGTGGTCCGTGGACCGCCGCAACGACTACAGCTGTCCAGTGGTCCACCGTAGACATAATTAAGCGCGTAATCATGATGTTGTATGATATTACCATTTACTGAACTCACTTTTTATTCAAATGGCTTCTTTATGTAAATGTGTCGTGAGAAACTGCACCTTGATCACCAATTCAGATTTAATACAAGAAAGATAGATCTTGAAATCATGTTTCACAACTCATAGTAGTCGGTTTGAAGACTAACTTTAGGCACAATAATGTCTCAATATGAATGAGAACTGTGCCATGTTCCTTCAAAGTTTAAGTAAATTGGCTCTATCAAACCTCAGCCAGTTACTGATTCATGTAAATATATGAATTGAGTAATGTTACCCTCAGCCTGCCTCGTGGTTGGTGTTCTTTCACTGTAAGCATACGCTGTTCACCCCATCGCTAGAAACCTTCTCAACTATGAAGAATATCCAGAAAATGAATTGATTACACCCCAAATGAGAGGCACAAGGGGGCTAATGAAATTATTTTATGTTCCTTCTATGTGTAGGTAAGTTGGCGCTACTAAACCTTCGCCAGTTTGTGAGTAATGTACATATATGAACTGAGTTAAGGTTGCCTCAGCCTGACTCTTGTTTGGTTTTCTATGCCTGTCTAGAGAATCAATTCACTCCATCAGCAGAATCTTCCAACACAATATTAGGAGCATCCAGAAAAGGTATTGCTTTTTGGACCCAGATGAAAGAAAATGATTTTTTCTCTATCTGTGTCCTTATATTTTTGCTCTTTTAATTGCTGTTTTGCAAACTTTGAGTACAATATTCATAATGTTAAAACTGGTGGAGTGTAGAAGTAAATTAAAATAGTTACTTTACAACCAGCTTCAGCATGTAGGGACAGATTTACCAAGGTTTTGCATCAGGTTTGCATCACTTTTGTGGCACAGCTCTGCTGCAGAACCCTTTCTGGCGTGGTTTGGCCACTACAAAGTAACACAAGGCAGAGCATATTGCTGCTTTACAGTAGTTTATGATGAAAAGGCATTCCATTAGTGGAGCATGGGCATTACCATGCATCCACCCATAGATTTGGCCGCATTCCTATATTTATTGAAGCTTGTAAACCTGAGAATGGGTCAAATGCTATGTCTTCCCCAGTAAGACACAACAAGGAGAAATATCCTAATTTCTCCCCCACTATGTCCCCTTTCCACACATGCTGTATTCTGCAGAATCATAGAAAGAGGCAATTATTTTTAAGATTGTTTTTGAGCAGGAAGGTGTCCCTTCCTGCACCAAAATAATGATGCCTTTAACACAGTCACACTTGGAAAATGGTGCAAGGGGGCCTGCGTTACCACTGGGCAGAACACTGTAAAATTGTGAGCCACATTACTTATAATCATGCTCAAGATTCTTCTTGATGGTCAAACATTCATGTTCTTACAATGGTGTAAATGTGTCAGCATTATTCAAACGTATACAGTTTGCTTGCAGATTTTTCCTGAATTTACAAAATATAGCTCCAGCTCCTGAAGGCTTCCTTATTTGTTGTAATTCACTGGATCTTGTTATTTGTATGTTAGAGCCATTCAGATGCCCTCTGCTTTTTTTTCTTGTCCTGGAGATGTGTGACTTCAATAGGCTGTTCATCATTGTTTTAGTAGGTCATGGAAAATAGCTGTGTCTCAGGATTTTATTCAATAAACATGTTTCCATGTGAGGCAGTTTCTTTTCTCGTGTAAAGTAAGCGAAAAATACCTGAAAATGAACCTTGGTAAGCTCTCAATTCTTGCTCCGCTATTGCTAAATCAAACCTAGTGGACTTCTCCGTGATGCTGTGCTCGTGCCTGACCACACAAGTCACACACGTCACAAGCTGGGATACCGAGGAAGTAGGAGCAGGAATGATGGTTGCCAAGCCAAGACTTTACACTACTGATGGTGCCCAATAATTCTCATACTACAGGTTCTGTCTCGGGCGATGGTAACACTCTGCAGCTGATGTCAGTGTTCCAGCTGTACCAGCCATCCCCTCACTGTGCCTGGTCTGTTCGTGGAGGTGAGAGGAGTCTGATGTACAACAGAGTGGTCAGAGCAGAGTGCACCAATTACTGGGAGTGAGTCTCTGCTGGCAAAGGTCAGAGAAAGTGGCATCTGTGGCAACAGGTCCTTCTTCGCTGCAGCTCCTCTTAACCCTCACCTGACCTGCTCTTGATCCCGATTTATTTTTGGGCTGTTCTGTGCTTGAGGTCAAGCATGCTAAATTGAGCAGTAATTGATATCCCCATGGCCACCAATCCAGAACCAACCGTAAAAGTGGCACCTATTGTGTGGAGTGTACCATTGTGCTATCCTGCTGTGAGCTTGGTATGTGGGCTTTGTCAGTATTTAAGTATTTACGTTTTTTCAGTCTTGTTCAACCTTCTCATGGGGCTTGCAACATCCAACAGACACTAGCCTGGTCAATTGCAGCTACAGTTGCAGTTGCAGCCATTTTCATCTTTCAGCTCTCAGCTTCTGCCTTCTTCTACGACTATGGACTATAGACTACAGTCACTGATTGGCTGTGTGGGTGGAGTACAAGCAGTCATGTGTGTTCCAGGAGGGTTAACTGAATTCTTAGCTAGGCTGCATCAGAAGAACTACGAGCAGGTCAAATGGGGTGATAGAAGTGAGCTGACAAAGCCCATCCCAGTCACAAGAGGGGTTCGACAGGGGTGTGCTTTGGCTCCCTCCTTGTTCACCGTATATAAAGATAAGGTGGCCAAAGAACTGACAAATTGTGTGAATGATTCTCCCACTCTTAACTTGGCTAAAACATGTATACTCCTGTTTGCAGACAATTCAACATTCATCTCCAAGTCCCTGATGGGGTTAGAAAAGCTTATAATACATTTCTACAGTCCTGTGGCCACAGAGGTGTGGATTTCAATGCTGCAAAAACTAATTATGGTCCTTGGTAAGAATGCTAACAAAAGCTGTTCTGTTATGGCTGGGAAAGACCGGTTGGAGCAAGTCTTTAGCTTTCATTATCTTAGGGTGACCCTGTCGGACAAATCTAGGTGGGTCCATAAAGTAAATAAAGGAGCCCTCATGATATAACGTAGATCTGAGGCAATTCTATACTACCAGAAAAATACATACTCCTGTTCAATTTCCTCGTCCCTAGAAGCCTGTTGAACGAAGGCCCAAAGTGCAGCATTTTATGGTGCAGAAGTTTGGGGTTACATTGATACCACAAGGAATGCAGTGATGGAGAACACATTCATTAGATCATTACTCTCAATCCTTGTAAGTATCTGATCTGGTGCACATAAAGCTACCACTATTCTGGATCCGAATTCGGACTACTCTGGAATTAGTTGAATATAGAGATTCCTGGAGAGATGTAAGGAATTTGGATCGTGCCTTGGATGTCCCTGGTTTGCTTTTGACTGCTGCAACAAATTGGGCTTGATCCAACTGTGGGACTCACCTGAATTACTCTGTAAACTAACACACAGGTATTAAAATCGACCTACTGGTCTCTAGTGAGGCAAGAGATAATAACCAGTGACAGTCTGGCCCACCTTACTAAGCAGTTCTTTGCATTTAAACCTACTCCAGCGGTTGAAAGCTATATGGATAAAATAAAAAACACCATCGCTGGCCAAGAGCTTGTTTATTAGATTTAGAACAGGCTGCTTGTGAGCAAGATGGAGCCTGCTTGGGACTCTGTGCCAGCTGCTCTTCCCTGCCTCGGCATCAGAATGGGAATGGCAGTGGAGAAGTAACACTTGGACTGCACTACATGAGCAATATTGAGCATTCAAGATTTTGACTTACTGTGGCGATAGCACGGCTGGCCAGCAGTGTTCTTGGAAAAATTAGCTGTCGCCTTAGCAAGCACCTGAAACAGAGGATGCAGCCAAGACTGATTAGACCTGCGAAGGAGCGGACTGATGCATCAGTGTGGGCATGCACAGCTGCTCAGTCTTTGTCCAGCGTGCTGGTGGAAGGAAGGAAGCGGGTGCAGACACTAGGGAAACCAAATGTTGGAAACAGAGAAAAGAATGTTGGGGCCACTGAAGAAGGTGCAGGTCAGTGCTGTACTACCTGGACAAAAGCAGCCCTCGGTCCCCTAGATATTTGCAGCTGCCACGGGTGCAAGGCAGCTTCTGAAGTAAGTAGAGCCTGAAAGTACACATGAGTCTTTGGAGCATGCTGACTCATGGAGAAGAGCACAGGATGGCCTCTCCACAGAGACTATGAGTACCAGTGGGGGATACAGCAGGTGAACTAATTGATTGGGGCTGCAGTGAACACTGGGAATATGGAGGGCACCCTAAAATAAGGGATTGGAGAGAATAGATCACTCGGGCTAGAAAATACAATGACTCCTGTAATAGTATAAACTTTATTCAGTTGAGTAACCATCAAAGTACACACAACAAATAAAAACAAAAGCACAAACAATCAATTCACATGGGATAAATAAAGAGACAGGGTACCTATACACCCAATACAACATAATAACAATTGCCATGATATGTTTAAGTTTCATTAAAACATTCATAATATCCAAATATATTCATAATTCCATCATTTCCCTCCAGGCAATGACTCCTGTTATGCTGTTGTGTCAGAAAAAGGGGTAAACTGGTATGCTGGAAGGGCAGAAAAAAGGGTCAAGAAGCAGAAACCACTGAGGGAATTGTGAAATATGAATAACCCTCCTTGGGCACAGAGATACGCTGAATTTCCCAGTAATGTATTACAAAAGGGAGGGTTAACCCATTAAAGTCACTGGGACCTGGGAGCTAAATAGTACATAAAGAGAGAAGTCCCAGTGCGTAATGTCAAAATCACAAAAAACTTAATACATACAGTGAAATAAAAATGCATGACAAAAACCAAGGGGCTCATAAGGATGGGGGACGGACCTGCGTCCGTCCGCCACCCTAGAGGAGGAGGGACCGTCCGCAGGGGCAGCAGCGGTCCCTCCAGTGCAATTAGGATGTAACCGCCAGCCTGGCGGTCACATCCTCAATATTTAACATTGCGGCGGGTGCTGCTTGAAGCAACACCCGCCGCAAGGTTAAAAATGCATGCTTAGCATTTGCATGCACAAAGCGGCAGGCACCGCGCGGTGCCTGCTGCTTCGTGCACGCAAATGCAGGGGGTACCATAGGTACCCCCCATGTGCACCCCCCACTCCCCCACTCACCCAGGGGGCCCGCAACGGGCCCCCAAAGTATTCACCGTATGCCTTTCCACGGCGGAAAATCTGCCGCGGAAAGGCATCTGTTTTTCGCCATCCTAATATGGCTGGCGGTGTCTGATAGACATGGCCAGCCATGTTAGAGCTTTTCTGCCGCGGTCAGAAGGCGACTGAGGCGGAAAAGCTGGGGACCGATTTTGAGACCCACCGCCATCCTAATTTGGCGGTGGGTCTTTTGTGCCTCCCCAGCGGTTTTCCCGCATCCTCCGGGCCAGCGGTGGCTTCCACCGGCCCGGAGGATACGGGAAAACCGCGATCCTAATCGGCCCCCAAGTTAGCACACTGTTATTTAATCACAATGTGTTTTATAGGCTGCACATATCATTTTCGGCAATACAAATTCATTAGTGCACCAGGAATTGAGAGGGTGGGTTGGGGTGTTAATTGAGAGAAGAGGGCTGTGCAGAATTGTTCATAATTCAGGGAATACGTTCAAAACATAAAGATGCATAAACACAACATTATTCTGGCTTCAACAAAGAGCCAGTACATGAAATAAAGCAATCAATGCTCTGCAAAAAATGTCAGCCAACCATGCTATCAGTGCTTATATTACTAGTCTGAATGTTGGTCACGCAAGCTGGTGCGGGGTTGTATCTGTCGACATTTCGACCCCAAAGCAAAGGGTTAAGTACACGTGGGACCTTAAAACGGGGTCTTCATCAGGACATAGAGGATGAAGCGGGGCAGGTGATTCTATAAAAATGGGGTGCAATGAGTATTCAATAGTGAAAAGAGTAGAAAAATTGATTAAAAGACGCGCTTGGAGCGCCATAGAAGAAATTACCATGATAATTGGGCCTGCCGGCTCCAACGTGGAAATGGAGAACAAGGGACAACCTGTAGAAAACAGGGTGAGATTACAGTTAACACAAAAAGGCCAAGAAAGTGCAATCCATGGCAACCTAGACTTGGTACAGTATGAACAATGACTCACTTGAAAATGGGCTCCCTAGACCGGCGTAAACGTTGGGATAACTTCGTAACAAATGCCATCACGGTCATCAAATTACTGAAAGGGATACAGAACGAAGAAATCAGTATTGTTGGAAGGATTTAAAAGAGAGGAGGAGATGCAGCATCAGTAAACGTGCATAAATGTAAACTTACGTGTACAAGCCCTTCAGTCTAACGCGTGCATCAGGGAAAGAGCCGTCGCCGTGGTCTCAGTATTCTACAAGGTAGAAGGTAAAGGAATGAAATCTATCCTGCCCACATGTGTTATCTCATTAACACACTACTGAGCGCACGCGGGTATAGGTTGTCAAAGTGCCTACCTCTGAAAGAGGGGAGCGGTTCCACCGGAGTCCTCCGTAGAAGCCTGTTGTTGCAGCAGTGAACCCGAGCCGCCGCTTGCAAACGTTAATAACCTGCCGCACGTTGATGCAGTGTGATGCCCAATGCATGAGGGGCCATAGTGGAAAGACTATGTGTCTCCCAATGGATACAGCATGATGTTAAAGGAACTTATCTCTCTCTATGGATGATATTGAATAATTCAAATCAGATTGCATAAGATTTACACATTTGATTCCACAATTATAAGAACAGAGAATGCGCACCTCTCTAACACGAGGGTGAAGGCTTTATCAGTGTAATTACTTGTGCATGGTTGGAATACTTAATCCACATAGGTTGAGCCACCTTTTGGCATGATGGTCATGGCTATATTGAAACATGAAACACAAACCTAGTGTGATGATGGACATAGCCATCTCAGTAAACATAACGCGCACCACTGCCCTCACCACGTCTTCAACAAGGCCGACGCGGTCATCGCACCCCACCTGCGGGACATTATCAACACCTCCTTCGACACCGCCACCTTCCCGGAGAGCTGGAAGCACGCAGAACTCAGAGCCCTACTAAAGAAACCCACAGCGGACCCCACCGAACTCAAGAATTACTGTCCCATCTCGCTCCTCCCGTTCCCGGCCAAAGTCATCGAAAAGACCGTCAACAAACAGCTGGCCGCCTTCCTCGAGACGAATGGATCCCTCGACCCCTCACAGTCTGGCTTCCGAGCCAACCACAGCACCGAGACCGCCCTCATCGCTGCCACCGACGACATCCGAACCCTGATGGACAACGGAGAAACAGCGGCCCTCATCCTCCTTGACCTCTCCGCGGCGTTCGACACTGTCTGCCACCGCACCCTAATACAGCGCCTCGGCAACATCGGAATCCAGGAGAAGGCACTGGAATGGATCACCTCCTTCCTCGACGGAAGAACACAGAGAGTCCGCCTACCACCGTACAAGTCAGAGGCCACCGAAGTCATCTGCGGCGTCCCCCAAGGATCCTCGCTGAGTCCCACCCTCTTCAACGTCTACATGAGCCCCCTCGCGGCCATCGCACGCAAACACAACCTCAGCATAATCTCCTACGCCGACGACACCCAGCTGATCCTCTCCCTGACCAACAACCCCGCCGCCGCCAGAACCAACCTGCACGAAGGGATGAGAGACGTAGCCGAGTGGATGACGAACAGCCGCCTGAAACTGAACTCGGACAAGACGGAGGTCCTCATCCTGGGCTCCTCGCCCTCCGCCTGGGACGACTCCTGGTGGCCCCCCGCCCTGGGCACCGCACCCAAACCGACTGACCATGCACGCAACCTGGGCTTCATCCTGGACTCCTCCCTCTCCATGACCAGACAAGTCAACGCCGTCTCCTCATCATGCTTCAACATCCTACGCATGCTACGGAAGATCTTCTGGTGGATCCCCACCGAGACCAGGACGACCGTCACCCAGGCCCTCGTCACCAGCCGACTGGACTACGGCAACGCTCTCTACGCCGGAACCACCGCCAAGCTCCAGAAGAGACTCCAGCGGGTCCAGAACGCCTCAGCCAGACTCATCCTCGACCTCCCACGAAACAGCCACATCTCCGGACATCTGAGAGACCTGCACTGGCTCCCCGTCAAGAAAAGAATCACATTCCGTCTCCTCACCCACGCACACAAAGCCCTTCACGACCAAGGCCCGAGCTACCTCAACAACCGAATCAACTTCTACGCTCCCAAGCGCCACCTCAGATCAACCAGCCTCGCCCTCGCCGCCGTCCCCCGCATCCGAAGAGCGACAACAGGAGGAAGGTCCTTCTCCCACCTGGCCGCCAAGACCTGGAACTCCCTCCCGACTGACCTGCGCCTGACCCAAGACCACCTCGCCTTCAGGAAGAAGCTCAAGACCTGGCTGTTCGAGCAGTAACGGCACCCCCCCCCCAGCGCCTTGAGACCCTACGGGTGAGTAGTGCGCTCTAAAAATGTCGTGATTGATTGATTGATTGACCACTCAGACAGGAAGGTGAAGGCGGTCATAGCTGCATTAAAACATGAAAACAAACGTAGTGTGATGAGGGACATAACCATCTCAGTAAACACTCAGACAGGAGGGACATAACCATCTCAGTAAGCATGTCGCGCACCTCTCAGACATGAGGGTGAAGGCAAAAATTCGTTAGTTAGAGCAAACGATAAATAAGTCCATAATAGAGACAGTAAATGAAAAGGCACACAGAAGGCTATTGTTGTGATAGGGATTCCCTCAGATCTAATATTCAATACTGGTGGGGGAGATTATAATTAGGAGGTCTTAAAACCCCAATACCCTGCCCTACTACGGATGACCCGAAAGGTAGCTCTCATGTTTGTGTTATAGAATTAGCGTCCCAATACTGCCAATTGTGCATGACTGCTGTCCAACTCAGTAAGGCCATTGTTAATTCAGTCCAAAATTGCCATCCACTTGGACTCGAGAGTGTTCAGAATCGAGGTTATGTCACCAACCCTTGGGCCGAGTGTAACCGTTTCAAGGACGATCCATTTCAGAATATCAGGAGTGTGGCCAAGTCTTTTACAGTGATCCACCAGTCGCGCACCCGGTACCTCACAGCGGATCCTGCTCCCATGTTGCAGAATCCTGGCTTTCTCTTTTTGTTGAGTCTGACCAACGTACACCTGGTCGCATGGACATCGGATCACGTAGATCACATTAGTCGTGTTACAGTTAGTGTACGATTTCAAAGTGAAGGTTCGTTCATTATGGGTATATACCTTAGTTTGCATTGTAATGGCGCATGCTGCACAAGACCCGCATCTGTGATGTCCCAGAATAAGGGGAAGATTCCACATGGATAAGATAGTCGGTGGTTTGGCTGACTCAAGAAAAGAATGGACTACTATGTCTCTGATGTTCTTGGCTCTCCTGAAGGAATGCAAAGGGAAAGCATTCTGCTTGATATCATCTGCTATCAAAACCCAGTATTTGTTAATGATCTTTTTTATGTCATTACTTCTCGTAGAAAAAGTTGCCACACAAATCATACGCTCAAGGCTTGTGTTGCTCCTATCTTCAGGTTGAAGGAGGATTTCGCGTGGATTATACCAGGCTCTCTTGCGTGCTCATTTGACGAGTCTACCTTGGTATCCACGTTCCAGAAGGCGGTTAGTTAGATCTTGAGACTCTGTCATATAGTCTTGTTTCTTCGAGCAGTTCCTACGGGTGCTCAGACAAATCCCTACTTGTAAATTGTCTCTCAGACCCCCGGGGTGGTGGCTGTCATACTGTAGGAGGGAGTTACGTTCCGCTGGCTTTATGTATAGTGTAGTTTGCAGTGAGTTGTTGTCTGCAAAGATCGTGATGTCAAGAAAGGCAATCCATTCCTTGTTCGAATGTAATGTAAATTGAATATTAGGGCTCCTTTGGTTGAGCCAGACGTAAAAGCATGTCAGGTCGGTAGTGTTTCCATTCCAGATGCAGAACACATCGTCTATATAGCAGACCCATAAGTCTAGGTTATCACTGTATGGATTTAGAACACTAAAGATAAATCTCTTCTCTAAATCATCCATAAAGATAATCACCACTCCCTTCGTTTGCAAAAAGAATTCTTCTTGGAACATAAAGACATTTTTCATCATGGCAATTCTTAGAAGGTCTATGATAAAGTGGATTGGCACAGGTACCAGGGCAATCCTTTAATTAAGAGCTCTCTCAATTACTTCAAGTGCATCCAGTTGTGTGATACTTGTGTAGAGTGACACAATGTCACACGTAACTAATAATTATTGTGTGGGATCAAACGGTCGGTCATCCACCAGATTTATTGTTTGGGTCGTGTCCCGTAGATAAGCTTGGGTGTTCTCAGCAATTGGTTTAAGAAATAAGTCTATATATTTGCACAGGGGTTCAAGCATCGACCCGCAACCTGATACAATCGGTCGTCCCGGGGGGTTGGCCATGTCCTTATGTACCTTTGGCAGGGTGTATATCGTGGGGAGGCGCGGATGACTCTGATTGAGAAATCTGAATTCTTGGTCGGAGACAAAACCTTCATCATGACCTCTCTGGGTAACCTGAAAAATCTCCAGAGCCAGCGTTTTTGAGGGATCAGTCCGGAGTTTCCGATAACTGACCCCATCCGTCAGTTGTCTATAGATTTCTTTGTATTTCCCTAGGTCCGGTATCACAATGGCACCGCCCTTGTCCGCGGGCTTAATTACCACCTCCTTGTTCTTTTTAAGGGTAGTGAGAGCCGTCTTTTCCACTCTGCTGAGGTTGAACTTAGTGTATTTGGGTTGATTCAGAAGTTTGTGCACATCACGTGTGACCACATTCTCATATGCTAGAATTTTATTGCTCATCGCATACGTCAGAGGAAAAAAGGTGGAGGGTTCCCTCAATCCTGTCACCGATGTTCTCTGATGGGTTGTGGAATTTCTGAAGTAGTATCGCAAGCGGATCTTTCTTAAGAAAATGTACAGTTCTGTCTTTAGTGTGAATTTATTGGGCGGTGCTGTCGGGACATAGGAGAATCCCTGGTTCAGAACCTTGATCTCATTATCTTGTAAAAAGTACTTATAGATATTGACCACCGGGTTGGTAGGAGTGGTTGTGGCTAGGCTGGTTGTCATTGGTTGATTCTGATTCGTTGGAAGGATAGTGTCTGGATTGGTTACCATCGGTAGACTTTCCTCCTGGTGGCTATCTCTCCATGATTCTCTGGTCGGAAGGTGACTTGCTTCTGGGCCCTGCCCCTTCCTCCATCCCAATTGGTGGTGTTTGGTTGGTGTCCCCGGGCCCAATTGTTGCCGCGCCCCCGTGGAGGTCTCCATTGTCCCTGTCCTTGGCCTAAAAAAGGCTGTGGTGGATACCCAAAGTCCTGGTATTGGTAGTTATAGGCTGAGCTGGGTCATGGTTACTCAGAGTCACTCCCAGAGCTTTACGATGATTCGAAAAAGGTGGTGAATTTCCGCCTCCCTCTGTTCGTGAATTGGCCTTGATTATCCTGCTTGTAATAATCAATTTGTAAGTATGGATAAAAGTTCTTCTTATCAAATAGTCGCATGTCACGTGCCAATTTTTCAATTTTCTTTGTTTGTGTTGTTACATAAAATCCTTTAAGGTGGCATCCAGGTTGTTTAATGCGTCTTTAGCATTTGTGAGGGTGCTATCCCCGCTAATTTCAGCTCTGAGTGCGGCAATCTCTCTGGTTAGAGCCTTCACCTGTTGTGCTGCAGTCTCTACTCCCAGCACCATCCAGTGCCGGGAGCAGTTATTGGCCACAAAACTAAAACTCCTTAAATTTGGGGGCATCCACAAAAATGCCTGGTTCGATCTTAATTTGTAGACCCACAGGTATGATGTTTTCTTGTAGATATCTGGTTAATAGATGCTTTTCTTCTCTAAACGTTCTAGACGCGAAATGTTATCGTTCAGTGGAAAGTCTATGTTCGTGGCTGTCGCTGCAAGGAAAGTGTTGGATGGGTTCTGTGTCAATTGGTTTATATAGTCCTCCGTATCCTCATTTTAGATGTTTTGGGGCTAAATAACAAAGGCACATAAGAGCACATAAACAAATTCTAGAGGAAATCGGAATACTCCAAATACCCCTGTGAATAAGCCCCATTGACACTAATCCTAAAAACAACAATTTAAATTCCCCAGTTAAGGGAAGCTAGTCATCTTAAATCCCATCTTAGCCATGCACTGCACAATATCTCACAGATAGCATCACAAATTACATCATAAATGATATCACATCACCATTGACATCCTCACCGTCATCACTTAAGCTGCTTTAGGAGCAGAGTTGCTGATGGATGCTCTGTCCAGTTGCTACTGGGTATAGCAAAACCCAACTGAGTGAGCAGTAGGGGAAGAGGTGCAAAACACAAACCTTGCTGATGGTCAGGCCCAGATCCAGAGTACTCTGGACATGTTCAATGTCAGTGCCAAGTGGGCTAGGCACCAAGGTTTCTGAATGTTTCTTACGGAGATGCCATTCAGGCCCTGATAAAGGGTGACAGCTGAACATAGCTAAAGACAGTGGGATGTGGTAGTAGAGGTGCAGAACACATGCCATTGGCAATCCATGCTCTCATTGGTCACAATGGGCACTAATCTCTTCTCCTCTTCACTGGCTGTGCAGAGTTGGCCCAAGATGAGTTCCTGTGCACACACTCTGCAGGAAACCTACAGAAGTGGCACTTCTTCTCCACCCAAGTGTTAGCTGATTGCTAGACCCTGTACCCACAACCTGTAGGATATGGCCCTAGGTTCTGCCAAATAGATAGAGTGTCATCAGGGATTATTACAATGGTGATGTGATAGCAGTGATAGATTCTGATGGGTGGGACCACGCACACCTATCTACATGTAAACCAATTTATCCATTGTACACTATATAACAATTTGGTGCGCCAGGAAAGGAAGAGGTAGCCAGCCCCTGTGTTTACAAAATTATGAGTGCAAGTGTGAACATTCACTTGAGCGTTCCTTTACAGCTGGGGGTGCAAATAAGCTATTTGCTCAATTTCACAATTCTGTAAATCAAGAGTACATCAGTATTAAAAATATACTATTCACATATTGTCTCAAAACCGTAATCTTTTTTAATACGGATTCTTTTCCGTAATCATTTTGTCATTAACATGTACAAACCAAGTCATGTCATCACTACTGACATCATATATATAATGTTCACAAATAACAATATTCTTTGTTGAATGAATGAATGAAAGGCTTTATTTCGATAAAAACATATCTTAAGAGCATAAATATATTTACAATTCTAATAAAAACACCATGACATAATTAATTTAACAACCACATTGGCGTTTGAGGCATAATTCAAACATTTTCAGAATGATACACACATTTGATCAACAAGGCTTAGCTAGAGATGGTAGTTAGAGAACTAATTACATCAAATATAAAAATAATATATTATACAATTTCTCTTAGCCTTTTGGTTCTAATGGACCAAGCCCATCTTAGAAACTTTGATACACCGCATACATACAATGCACGAGTGTCAGTTTTAAAAATACGAAATGCCAGCGAATATTGTCTAGTGCCCAATTCTCTGCATAAAGGTTTTAACCAGCAATTCCTCGGTACAGTGGACAGGCAAACAAAATGTGTGCCATTGATTCTATTTTAGTTATGCAAAATGGGCAGTATAGTGAAGTCTGGTAAGGGATTTTCCAGTGGGCGGTAAATTCACAGGTTGGCAGTAAAATACAACGCCCGATCAAATGGGTTCTGGATGATGTCGAGATAAGGTTCGCAAAATGCAACATCCTTAATCCCTAAAAAATTGTCAGTTAATCTACCCAAGTTCGAGTCAGAGCAGCGCTTGCATGCTACCCAGTTCCAATAAATTCTTTTTAACGTTGCAATATTCTTTGTTGTTTTCCCTATACCGTTCGGGATAACCTTATCCCTTCGTCAGGGGAACTGAAAATCAAAACATAAATTCTAGTGTTAAACATACAAGGAGGAACAAATTCACAATGGAAAAGATTTGGAATTCGTAACAACATGACCAAATGCTAAAGTGTTGAAATATAGTGTCCCCTAGATGCCAACTTGTAATGAATAATAGGAAACAAACCCTTCACCAAAGAATGTGAACTTAACAGCATCCTACTACCTACTCACCCAAATGGAATGTCAAACAGAATAACCACAACTTACATTCACCAAAAATGTGCGTGCTCTCTGATACCCGCAATAAGCATATGTCAAACGGCGACCTAAGTACATGAAATGAGTCCTCTTTAAACAAAAATGGAACCCGTGCGTAATTTAGATATGCACGTCTATAGTAATCGTAACCAACAAATACCTTGTACTGTGACAGTCCTTAGATATCCTGCGCATCAACAGTAATGTACTCAAGAAACTGTAAAAAATTAAAAATGTCCATGAATGACCGTTCGCCTTCTTATCACCTGTAGAGACGCTCTAGATGTTGCACGGCACGTCGGCGGACGTGACGTGCAGGCGGCCAGGATTGGCTGCGGGTGTTGGGGGCGTGGCTTAGCGCGGAGAGCGCGAAAACCACAGCGGGAAGAGCGGGCGCTGGAGCGGAGGCTCGGCGCTCTTTGGGGATTGTTGAGATATAACCAATAAATAAGAGTTAACCACAGCTAGGTCTCAGAGTAGTCATTGGGGCCTGCCTACATCATTACAGTGGCGACGAGGGTGGGATTGAAGACCCCCCAGCAAGGCAGAACCACTGACTCAGCCCTATGCGACAAGCAAGCACCAGAAGCTTCGGGACCACCCCACGAGGTACAGGGGAGCAAGACTACCTGGTGCAGGAGAACAGGTACCCCAAAGAGCGCGGCAGAGCCCGGCACACCGGAGGTTGTGGCGCAGAGGAAGGAAAAAAGGGAGGAAAAGCCCTGGAAACCTAGAAGTAAGGCAGGAGAAGAGCGCCGACCCACCCAGCGAGCAGCAGACTGGTGAGCACGCGCTGGAGGGTTCACAAGGAGCCGAGGGGGCCGACACGGACAGTCCCCGAACCCCAGCAAGTGGAGAAGAACAAGACGACGCACCAGGGAGTCCCCGTGGCCAAGTAAGATCACTACCTGCAGCGAAGAGCGAGAAGATGAGCGCGCAAGCAGGCTACGCGATGGCTCCGGTACAGTTCTTACCTCGCCCAGGAGAACCCCTCATGAAGTGGGAGGACTGGAGAGAATACATCGACAATTTCATAGGTGTACTGGAAGATGAGAATGAGGAGGTATTCAAACCCCAGAGGAAGAAACGCATTTTGCTACTGAACTTAGGCCCAGAAGGACTCCGGATTTACAAGAGCTTGGTCCCGAAACAGAGGACATCCACAGACGACGACGTATACGCACATGCGCTCGAAGACCTCAATGAACACTTCAGACGGGCGATGTGCGTGTCGGTGGATAGGTTTAATTTCCAACAGAGGAAGCAGAAGCAAGGAGAAACAGTGGAGGAGTATGTGGCGGCACTGAAACGACTGGCAGCCACGTGCAGGTACGCCAACTGGGAAGAGGAATTCATCAAGGACCAGGTGGTGATGCATACCACGTGCACGAATGTGCAGGACAAGCTATGGGCTAGTGGAGACACCACACTGAAGGAGGTGTTGGTCATCGTGAAGAGAGCGGAATTAGCAAGGCGATGCGCTGAAGTGACGAAAAAAGATATGGCGTCCAGCACGATGGTGAACAAAGTGGATGACGAGGGGACTAGCAGAGAGTACCGAAACAGGAAACCAACAGAAAGAGGGCCCAGCAAATGGCAAAGCAGCACGAACACGCCGAGTAAACAAGCGGGTAGCAACAGGAAGTCATGCTACAGGTGTGGGAGCTGGTCGCACGAGGCGCACGATCGGAAGTGCCCTGCGTTCCGCGCCAAGTGTGCGTTCTGTGGAATAATCGGCCACTACGAGAAGGTTTGCAGGAAGAAGGCCTCCAAGAGCATGGTGAGATGTGTGGGTCAAGGCAACGACGATCCGGACGGCGATTCGGAGCCAGAAGAAGTCACGGTGATCTACATTGAGGATCAGGTACTAAGCACGGAGTGCAAAGTCCTAGACAGAGAAGGTAGACGCATGATGAAACCGGTTTTGGAGATGGCTATAGGCGGTGTCAAGATCAACGTGGTGGCAGATACAGGGTCTCCCTTCACCATCATCCAGAGAGCAGTGTGGGAGGAGAAGTTTGCGCCACGACTCGGGCCAGAGCTAGAAAAGCTAGACATCCGCCCGGTCACGTACAATGGAGATCGTATCCCCATGGCAGGATTCAGACCCTTGACCTTCGAATTTCGAGGCCGGTCAGCACACTGTAAACTCTATGTATCGGAGAGAGGGCCGTCAGTCTTGGGTTGGTTGGATCAGGGCGACCTAGGAATCAAGCTGGATCCGGGCGGCAAGGAGCAAATTCTCCTGACGGACCAGGTGGCAGGGCCAAGTCTGGACAAATGGAAAAGCGAATATCCAAAGGTATTTGGGGGCACAGTGGGGAAGCTGGAAAAATTCGCCCACAAGATCATCCTGAAGGAAAACGCTGTCCCGGTGGCCCACAAGGCTAGAAATGTCCCGTTGGCAGTGAGAGACGCTGTGAGAGCAGAACTACAAGACCTGGAAAACAAGGGTATCATAGAACCCATCACGTGCGCCGAGTGGCTGGCGCCCCTGGTAGTGGTCAAGAAACCCAACGGAAGGGTCCGGTTGTGTGTTGACCTGAGAGAACTGAATAAAAACATTGTGGTGGAAAGATTCCCCTTGCCCAGGATAGAGGAGATGCTGGCCAGCACCAGGGGGATTAAGTGGTACTCAACAATAGACTTGACCTCTGCATATCATCAAATTGCTCTGCATCCGGACAGCCGCAAACTAACATCTTTCATCACCCCGTTTGGGTGCTATCAATTCCGCAGGATGCCATTCGGTTTAGCTTCTGCAGCGGCGGTGTTCCAGAAGATGATGCACCAATTATTCAAGGACATCAAGGAAGTCCAATACTTCCAAGATGACATCCTGGTGATGGGCAGAGACATACCAGACCACGACAGGAAGTTGGCAGAAGTCTTGAAGATCCTAGAAGGGAAAGGACTCACGGCTGAATGGTCCAAATGCAAAATAGGGATGGACTCGGTAACCTACCTGGGGCATGAGATAGGGGCACAAGGTGTAACCCCCAAAGCAGACAACGTCAGGGCGATTTGCGAGGCACCACCCCCCTCCACCAAGGAAGAGGTCAGGTCATTCCTGGGGATGGCAGAGTATTATGGAAATTTTGTGCAGCACTTTGCCTCTAAGACTCATCATATGAGACAGCTAACGAAAGAGAATACGGAATTCAAGTGGTCAGAGGACACACAAAGGGAATTCGAGATCATCAAAAAGGAAGTGGCAGGGGCCATACCCCTTCAAGGGTTCGACCCTCAAGGCAAAACCGTCCTCACAACAGACGCCAGCGACAAGGGACTGGGTGCAGTCCTCATGCAAGACCGAGGGCAAGGTCAGCTGGAGACGATCTGCTTCGCCTCGCGCACACTGAGTGAGACAGAAAGGAAGTACAGTGTGATAGAAAAGGAGATGCTGGCGGTGGTATGGGCCACCACGCGCTTCCGACAATTCCTGTCCGGCACCAGATTTCAACTACGGACCGACCACAAACCTCTACTGAGAGTGCTGACATCGAGTGGCCATGCAGAGGCGACACCCCGGATATCGAAGATGTCGCTAAAGCTCCTAGAGTTTAGGTATGATGTGGAACACATACCAGGCAGCAAAAACAAGGTAGCAGACTACCTGAGCCGAGCGGCGGCTATGGAACCTAGTGAAGAGGACAAGTCATGCACAGAAGAATGGGTGGCACTAATGGAGGATCATGAAAAGGTTATCAGCCTTCAGGAATGGACACAGGCGTATGCAGAGGACCAGACGTTAGAAGAGGTGAAAACCTACATCACTCAAGGATGGCCGGATAAGAGACGGGTCCGGAAGGAACTCAACCCCTACTTTGAAGTGAGGGAGGAACTCTCCCTGGACAATCAAGGAACATTTGTATATAGAGGAGAGAAAGTTGTCCCTCCAACGAACATCATACCCCGACTGCTGGACATGTTGCACGAAGGGCACCTGGGCATAGGGAAACTCAAACTGAGGTCCAAGCAGAACTATTGGTGGCCGGGAATGGACATAAGAGCGGAACGACATGTAAGAGAGTGCGTGAGGTGCCAAGGCGCAGACAAGACACTCAAACCTCTGCGCCCAGCATTAGGTGCATTCGAAACACCAAAGAACCCCTGGGAAGAGTTGTCTGTCGACATCTTAGGCCCCATCCTAGACACCCAAGGGGTCCAGAAGTACGTGTGTGTTCTTGTGGACAGATTCTCGAAATGGCCAGAGATCAAGATAGAGGAAGCCATGGACACGGATACCATAGTGAAATTCTTGGCAGACACTTTTGTGAGGGAAGGCATACCCAAGTCTATCCTCAGTGATAATGGGCCCCAGTTCCGATCGGAAAAGTGGGACAACTTCCTAGGAAGGAACGGCATCCAAGCGAAGCACACATCGATATACCACCCAGCAGGGAACGGTCAAGTCGAACGCTTCAATAGGGTGGTGATGGGGTCGATCCAAGCAGCCATCTCGGACAACAAAGACTGGGAGAAGGACATATGGCACATGTTGTGGGCGTACAGGATCACTCCCACAAGTACAGGATACAGCCCCTTCCAGCTGCTGCGCGGCCGAGAACCGTTCACTCAGGACAACAGGGTGTGGAAGGAAAAGACAGTAGTAAGTGAATGGTCCCCTGCTGTGGTGCGGGCTAACATTGAGAAAGCCAAGGCAGTATACACAAGACATTATAATGCCCGGAGGAACGTGCGAGACACAGAACTCAAAGAAGGAGAATGGGTGAGAGTGAAGCTGCCCACTCTGCAAAGAAAAGGAGAGAGCAAATACAGCAAGCCCCTGCAGGTGAAGGAAATTAAGGGAAGAGCGGCCAGGCTGAGTGACGGCAACATTTGGTCACAAGACCGCATGGCCAGATGTAATAAGATCCTTGTTTGGGACTGTGAAAGGGCAGGGGGAGAATCAGAGGAATGCGAGAGTGAGGAGCGAGAACATCAGGAGAACGAGATCACATTGAAAGAAGGAGAGCAAAGACAAGGAGAAGCAAGGAACAGCGAGCAGGAGATAAGAGTCGAGGAGAATGGAGATAACAGAGACAGACAGGGCGAAGAAGAGAACAACACCACCCCTGCGAGACGGACACGGAGTGGTAGAGCTGTGGTGAGGCCAACGAGATTCAGAGACTATGATTTGAGCGACGGACTGTGAGTTGAAAATGTTTGTGTGAAAAAAGGGAGATATGTAGAGACGCTCTAGATGTTGCACGGCACGTCGGCGGACGTGACGTGCAGACGGCCAGGATTGGCTGCGGGTGTTGGGGGCGTGGCTTAGCGCGGAGAGCGCGAAAACCACAGCGGGAAGAGCGGGCGCTGGAGCGGAGGCTCGGCGCTCTTTGGGGATTGTTGAGATATAACCAATAAATAAGAGTTAACCACAGCTAGGTCTCAGAGTAGTCATTGGGGCCTGCCTACATCATTACATCACCTTAACTCTGACGAAATTACAACCGCTGACAGCTTACCTGTAGCTTCAAACCTTAACGACCGCGTACTCCGCATAAACCGCTGCCGGAAGTAAAAGTTCCCAGGTGCATGGGCTCATTTTAAACCTGCCCGAATCACCAAAACAAAGACGGCTGCATACAACATATAGGCAAACTTATCCAATTTACGCAAGGGCCATCTTGAGATGATTGTGGTGTGAACTGATCAATTGTACGGCGCTATGCCTGTCAGAAAGAATTACCACCTAAACAACTAAAAGAATACGTTCTCAAAATAATGCTGAAACAAAACTCCCCAGATATAAACCCTGCACCAAGCAAAAAGAATAAGAAAACAAATGAGAATGCCTCATGCACGCTTGACACAACAAGAAATGACAGTGATCAAAAGGGATAAACAAATGAGTCTGCCCGTCAACCTGTCGCCACCATGTCGATAACAGTAACCAAGAAAGTACTTGTCAACCGCGTCCAATTATAAATAAAATTGTAAGTGACGTCGATTAAAACAAGAACGTGTAGTGAATAGAAACAGAGACACGCAGTGACACCTCATGTGGATAGAATCAATGACCTGTGAAGGAACCACTGTACACAAATGTATCATCGCCGTTTTTTATTGGGGCATGCGAATTTTGGGAATGTGCAAAGGTTCTTTTCTCTCTATCCTCTCCTTTCTGACCATAAGTCATTGCAAATTATAAGTATGTGGTTGATGATTAATTAACTGAACGTCTCTCCTATGAATGATGACGACTGTACTGTATTTTGAAAGTGGTTCACATGTGATTAATTTAGATAAAGATTTAAAATTATTTCCCGAGTCTGTGGTCATTTCATTTAAGGTAAGATAATTAATTCATGTAATTTCACCATCAACTAGGTCAACTAATGGTCCATTGACCAGAGGAAATAACTTTTTCATCAGTGAAAGGTTAGTTGAGAATATAAGTGTATGAGTTTATGGGCCCAGGTGAGTATGTGATATTGGAGCATCTGTTGCTGGTACTCCGCTGGATCAGTACCACCCCTCTCTCAATCTTATCACCCAGCCTGTTCACATTTCAGGACAAAATTATGAAGCTATGAATATTCTTCTGTAAAGTCATTAAATATCTGTTCTAGTTTTCAATTATGCACAGCTGGGTGTGGCCACCACACATGGTGCAAGGGGTATGCCCTTTAGTCTCCCTGGGACTACTCCCCAGCCCCATCTTTTTGTATCAGGTACCGCAATGCTTCCTGTTAATGTAAGGCGAAGCTTCACCCCTACCCTCCCCAAACTCGCTCTGGGGCATAAGTGAGGGCCAGCCTTTGCTTCTTTTTTTTCCTTTCATTTTCACTGCTGAGGCGGCCCGCAACAGTACCAGGCATCCGAGGGAGAGGACAGAACACAGGGGAAGTCCAGGCCTGGTCATTAGTCTGCAACTCAAATCATCCTCACTGTCAGGTAAGAAGCCATCAATTGCCTAGAGTTTAAGGCCTTCCCCCTCCGGTACCTTCAAGTAGTGTCCAGACGGTCATCTCCACCTCCCCCGTCTCGGCGGCGTTTTTCTCATTCGCCATTGGAGCTGTCTCGTCAGACGTGCAGAAGTCTACCCCATCTGGAGGCAGCTGATTACCCTGCCTCTACGTCGGCCACTGCCTCAGATCTGCCCCCTCACCTGAGACTCATGTTCAGCTCCAGAGCAGGAGCAGTTGCATCTATACTCTCACCTGTAGAGTCGCGCTCTAGTGGTTGCGCGCTACATGATTACGTAGCGCGCGAGGCGGACATTTCCGACCGCGCTGATTGGCGCAAGACGGCAAATATCCCCTAAGGGCACCGAACGTCCCAGTGCCCTCCTGCATTTATATAATTAATAAAACCTACGTTTCCTCACCAATCTAGTCTCCTGATTAATCATTACTGGCAAGGGGAGCATCTTTACAATGGTGACGAGGCCGGGAGGCAAAAAGTGAAGACGTGTAAGAGTGGAACCCATCACTTCTCGAGGCCACCCACCCAGGAGACACGAGGAACACCAAGCACAGCAGGAGGGCGTGGCAGAGGTGCGAAACAAGGCTAGTGAGCAGCCTTAGCCCAACCACAGCAACGCGCCAGGTACAAGGGGAGCAGTGGATGAGACATTGCAGTAGAGAGAGCAGAATAAACTCCACAGCAACCCTAATACATGGAAAGGGGAAGGACTACAGGGGAAAACGCCAAGGGAGAAGCCAGACCAAAGGATTACCACTAGGTAGAGGCCCTGGCGGAGTTAGGAGGAGACAGTGCCAGGGCCGCAGAAGGTCCCCAAGCACAGCCAGAACCAGCAGGAGAGGCAAGTGCGCCAGGCAGTCCAAGGGGCCACGAGGCAGAAACAGCAAGACGCGCCAAAATGAGTGCACAAGGTTCGGCACTAATGGCGCCGATCCCATTCCTACCCAAACCGGAAGAACCCCTGATGAAGTGGGAGGATCGGAGGTAGTACATAATGAATTACATCGAGGCCCTGGAAGATGAGCACGGAGAAGCCTTCCCGGGCAAGAGAAAGAAGAGAATACTCTTGCACAACCTAGGCCCTGAAGGGATAAGAGGGTTTCAGAACCTTGTACCAACACCCAGACAAGCGGGAGACGACGATGTGTTCGGACATGCCATAGAGGAGCTGAACAACCATTATCGACCCGCGGTATGCATATCGATAGACCGATATAATTTCCAGCAGCGGAAGCAAGAACCGGGAGAATCCATCGATGAATACGTAGCTGCACTGAAGAAACTGGCCACGACTTGCAAGTTCGGAGCACTCCATGATGAGTTTATAAAGGACCAGATAGTGATGCACACCACCAACAAAAGCGTGCAGGACAAATTGTGGGCAAGTGGTGAAGCCACGCTAGGTGATCGCCATCGTGAAGAAGGCCGAACTGACAAAAAGGTGCGCTGACGCAGCCAAGAAGGAACCAAGTCAGAGACCCATGGTGAACAAGGTTGACCATGAAGAACCAACGGGAAGTAACAAAGCCGCGTCAACAGGAAGTAGAGGGCCCAACAAATGGACTGGGAGGTCGGCGCAGCAAGGGAAACAGAACAGAGGTGGCAAGAACATATGCTATCGCTGTGGTAGCCAGACCCACGAGGCCTATGACAAAAGATGCCCGGCGTTCCGGGCGAAGTGCATGTTCTGTGGCATCGTGGGACACTACAAAAAAGTGTGTCGGCGAAAGGCGAGCCGATCCACGGTGAAATATGTGGAACAAGATCCGGAAGAGGTAGAGGAAAAGGAACTGGACGATGAGGACACAGTACTATGCTTGGAAGACCAAGTGCTAGGCGTTTGATGGCCCACGTTCCCGCAAACCACAATACGTCATGGTCATTGGAGGGGTACAGATCAAAATAGTGGCAGACTCTGGTTCCCCATACACTATTGTTCAAAGAGCAGTGTGGAACGAGAAATTCAGACCAAGCCTCGGTGCAAGGTTGGAGCCCACAGACAAAAGACCGGTCACATACACAGGAGAACCTATACCCATGGTGGGTTACAGTGAACTAATGTTCGAATTCAAAGGACGGAGCACGGAGTGCAAGCTGTATGTGGCGGAAAAGGGGCCATCGGTCATGGGATGGATAGATCAAGGCGATCTTGGAATACAGCTGGACCCCGGTGGAGACACGCAGGTACTGATGACCGCACCGGAGCGTTGGCCAGACTTCGAGAGGATGAAGAGAGACTTCCCCAAAGTGTTCGTGGGGAAGGTCGGCAAATTGGAGAAGTTCACACACCGGATAGAACTCAAAGAAGATTTCAGACCGGTCTCCCACAAGGCGCGAAACGTTCCAATCGCAGTGCGGGAAGCGGTACAGCAAGAACTACGCAGGCTGGAGGAAAATGACATCATTGAACCCATCAATTGTGCTGAGTGGTTTGCGCCCTTGGTGGTAGCGACTAAACCGAACGAGCGGAGTGGTGTGGCTCACTGGTTAGAGGCGGCAGACCCGGAAGCAGAGGACGGCCCGGGACTAGGGTTCAATGCCCGACGCGGCAGGGTCGTGGACCAGGGTCAGCGGACTTGATAATTCTCGCCTCGGTGCCTACTCTAACCAGGGGTCACACTCGGCAACTCTGGGCATTAGCTTGCCTCATCTCCACAACGGCCCCCCACAAACGCTGGGGATGCCTGGTTTCACCTTGGAGATACCCAGTAGGGACCATCTCACAGGGAAAGCCAGGACGGGTTCCCCAGCGGGCTATAGCGCGGAGATACTCCTTTGTGAGTCGATTCTAGCACTTTAGAAACCCACAATCAATCAATCAATCAATCAACGGAAAGGTCAGACTCTGCGTGGACCTGAGAGAACTTAATAAATGCATAGTGGTGGAGAAATTCCCCTTGCCCCGAATAGAAGAAATGCTTGCCAAGACGAAAGGAGTAAAGTGGTTCTCCACCATTGATCTCACATCGGCCTATCACAGATAGTCTTGCACCCAGCGAGCCGGCGACTCACATTGTTCATAACGCCCTTTGGTTGTTATCAATTCCGCAGGATGCCGTTCGGTCTTGCATCAGCCGCTGCGGTGTTTCAGAAACGAATGCACCGACTCTTCAAGGACACCGAGGGAGTGCAATACTTCCAAGACGACATACTGGTAATGGGAAAGGACCTGAGAGATCACGACAATAAGTTGGACACGGTTCTCCGAATCCTAGAAGAAAAGGGTTTAACAGCGGAGTGGGAGAAGTGCCGTCTAGGAATGACCTCAGTCACCTATTTGGGGCATGAGATAGGGGAACATGGCATCACACCCAAAAGAGAAAACGTGAGAGCCATTTGTGACGCGCTACCACCCTCCAGCAAGGAGGAAGTAAGATCCTTCCTAGGCATGACGGAATATTACAGTAAATTTGTGAGACATTTTGCCACTAAAACGCACCACCTGAGGAAACTGATAAGGGACAAGACTGTGTTCACCTGGACGGAAGAGACACAGAGAGAATTTGATAGCCTAAAGGACGACATCAGCCAAGCCATACCCCTCCATGGTTCTGACCCTCATGAGCAGTTAGTGCTGACGACAGACGCCAGTGACAAAGGACTGGGAGCAGTCCTCATGCAGGAGAGGAAGAATGGGACGACAGAAACCCTCAGCTTTGCGTCCCGAGCTTTATCGCCCACTGAGAAGAAATTCATTCCCGCATTCGGAAACAGGAGCTGCACTCGGCTCAACCCACGGGCAAACAGCCCGAATAGCACCGACGCTGTGTGAACTGTTACACACGATCCCCTTTTTGACGAAACGGCAACCGATTACTTTCGGTACCGTTCTCCTACAAACATAAACATCCCGATTAGGACCGGGACGGAATTATCACCGGTCTCCCGATAACGCGCCTTGATCATTCAGATCAGCCCTGAAGATTCACAGCCACATGCTGTGATGAAACACGTGTAGGCTAGAGTGATAAGCACAGTGATTCTGAGGAAAGAACACTGTTGAACAATAAAACCGTTTTGAAATACTTATGCGTGTTTGATCTATCCCATCGCTTCAACCATTTTGACCATTTGAAGATTGAAATTAGATTTGATACACTAAGTGTGCTCTGGATTCTTGTCCAATTACATTAGAGAGAGGTCCCAGAACCTCTTCTCTTACAGAGGTTAAGGTTTTCCTCTGCCAAGAAGCACCTAACTCTATACCACGACACTTTAATACTTACCGTGACTAGTTGTGCGCCATATTTCTGAACACTTAAAAACCTGCTCTCTGACTCTATAGAAAAGAAGATGTTGGCAGTCGTGTGGGCCATGGGGAAATTCCGACAATTCCTATGGGGCAGCAGGTTCCAACTTAAAACTGACCACAAGCCCCTCGTCAAGGTGTTGACGTCCAGCGGACACGCAAGTGCCACCCACAGAATTGCTAAAATGACACTAAAATTGCTTGAATACAGATACGACATGGAGTACATCCCGGGGAATAAGAACAAGGTGGCAGATTTCCTTAGTAGGGCAGCTGCCATGGAAGGAGCACCGGACAGTGCAGAAGAGTATGAAGAAATGGTGGCCCTGATGGAAGACCCGGAGAAGGTGATCAGCAACCAAGAGTGGACCGAAGCATACGAGGAAGACTTAGACATCCGAGAAATAAAATAATTCATCATCAGAGGATGGCCAGAGAAGAGACATTTGCAGACGTCTTTTAAAAAGTTTTACGAAGTATGAGAATAATTGTCTCTAGATGACAAAGGCACCTTCATGTATCGAGGAGACAAAGTAGTTCCCCTGGCCTTGATGATCCCGCGCCTGCTAACTATATTGCACAAGGGACATCTAGGGATCATGAAGACAAAATTGAGGACCAAACAGATGTACTGTTGGCCGGGTATGGATATTCAGATAGAGCGACTTGTGAGAGGATGTGTCCAATGCCAAAGAGCAGACAAGACCATGACTCCCCTGAGGGCAGCTCTAGGGAAGCTTACTGTACCGACAAACCCATGGGAAGAAATATCCATAGACATCCTGGGGCCCATTCTAGACACCCTGGGCACCCCGAAATATCTATGTGTCATTGTGGACAGATACTCGAAATGGCTGGAAGTACATGTGCAGGAAGAAATGGACACGGACACGGTGCTTCGCTTTCTTACCTCCATCTTCCTCAGAGAAGGCATACCGAGATCGATCTTGAGTGATAATGGCCCCCAGTTTACCTTAGAGAAGTGGTACAAATACATGGAGAGGAATGGCATAAAAACCAAGCACACCTCCATATATCTCCCAGCTGGAAACGGTCAAGTAGAACGTTTCAACAGAGTCCTAATGGGGTCCATCCAGGCAGCCATCATGATGGGTAAGAACTGGGAAAAAGAAGTTCAAAATATGATATGGGCCTACCGCATCACCCCCACGAGCATGGGGTACAGCCCCTTCCAGATCTTGAGGGGCAGTGACCCTTTCACCAGAGATAATGTGGCATGGAAGGAAAAGACAGTGACGAGCAAGTGGTCCCCTGCTGTTGTACAGCATAACCTGAAGAAAGCCCAAATGATTTACACCGAACATTACAACATTAGAAGGAATGTGAAGGAAACATCCCTGGAAAAAGGAGAATGGGTCAGAGTAAAATTGGCCTTACTTCGGAAAAAGGGCGATAGCAAATACAGTCAGCCCCTACAAGTGAGGGAAGTATATGATAGGGCAGCATTGCTCAGCCACGGGAATGTGTGGTCCCAAGATCGCATGTCCCGATGCCGTAAGATTCTACAATGACTTCCGGAAGAAAGAGAGAGAATGATGATGGACCCGAGGTCACCAGAGAACGGAGGCGTGAGTACGGAAGGAGAAAGAAGCGGGCAGAAGGAGGACAAGATGAGGAGCAAGAGAATGGTGAAGTCCCAATGGCGGAAGAACAGCTGGGGGAAGAGTGTGAGACCCCACGAAGAGAAAGACGAGGTAACCAGGTAGAGATGGCGGTGAACCCCACGGAGAACAGTCCCAGACAAGAAACCTCCACCCTGGTAAGGCGTACCCGGGGGGGAAGAGTTATTGTGAGACCTGCAAGATTTCGGGACTATGATTTGGGAGAAGGAAAGTAGTTCTTCCTTGGCAGTGACATTGTGAATTGTGTTGTGGTACAAAAAGGGGGAGATATGTAGAGTCGCGCTCTAGTGGTTGCGCGCTAGGTGATTACGTAGTGCGCGAGGCGCCCATTTCCGACCGCGCTGAATAGCGTGAGTCGGCAAATATCCCCTGAGGGCACCGGACGTCCCGGCGCCCTCCTGCATTTATATAATTTATAAAACCTACGTTTCCTCACCAATCTAGTCTCCTGATTAATCATTACTGGCAAGGGGAGCATCTTTACATCACCCATTCCTCTGTCACTGGGCTGTAGTCCGGAAAAGCCGCCACGGCCCATGGACGTCCCACCTGGCCACTCCCAACCGCTGTGCATGGGAGCCGCTTACGCATGTAGGCCCCGCCACATTGCTGCTACCTTTGGTGCCTCTCCCACCACGCAAGGCTTGTATTTCTTCTCCAGGCTGCTCAGGCACTTATTACGTGCCAATCACAACGTTGATATTACTGGGGGATTACGTTGAGTGCCGTCCGAATCTCCTTAAAGAAGCAACCATCGTGGTCGGCTGTTGGCCACGCCCCTCCATTGGGGTAATTTTTGTAATCTGCTCATTGGTGAAAGGCGGGATGTGGGAGCATCTTGGGATGGATGGCAGAGGTGGAGGAGGGTGGGGGGTCAAGTCACGCTTACAGAAATGTTTGTTTTGTGAAGCAGCATCTAGGTAGGAAAATAGAGAAAGATTTTGTAGACAGTGTTGCATCCTTTTTTTTTGCATATATAATGAGTAATCTAGGGGTTGCTACAGTCAATATATGTAGGTTGAATTACCAGTTGAAAAGACAAAGGGTGGCCCTTGACTTGCAATGTTTGAAGGCCAATATGATATTTGTGCTGTATACTCATACTGAGAATGCACGGCAAAGTAATTTAGATTGTTCAGGATATCAAGTTGTCTACTTTACTTCTCAAGGGACACAAACTTTTTTGGTACAGAAAGGTGTTTGCAGCATTCCCCACATTTAGTGTGGGCAATTATGGCAGAAGGGCTATTTTGGAATGCAGTTATACCAATCGGTCCTTCACTCTTTGCACCCGTATGGGTCGGTAGAGGATGATCATGCAGTATTTGACTGGATAAACAATTAATCTGCTTTTTGGCATCTTCCGCTTATCTTATGTGGAGATTTTAATAATAATTTAGCAAGCAGGCTCTTTAAGGGGGTTTTAAACACTATCAAGGTCGTAAGCCTAACATTTGAATATCTTTCTTACATTTGAGGTTAACAAACTCACTAGTGAATGTCGGGCCTGAGAAAGGCACCTCTAACCCTGGTTTTACATTCTTATCTGCACCTCACTAGGTACACACACATCTGGATTACTTTTTTCTATCACGTGGCTTGCTGCAGGACTGCCTGATTACCAAATACCCCAGGATAATGTTGGATCATAACCCAATGGTATTAGAGGTAAAATGACTGTCCCGCCTTTGTTCATGCCAAAGCTGGTTGTTTGAAAGGGCGTTATTACTGGATGAAGACTATGTTAAGTTTATAAAGGAGTGTATCTCATTCTTTATGACTAACAATTTAGGTAGTGCTTCTGTAGGTGTGATTTGGGATGCCATTAAGTCTAGGGTGCGAGTGGCGACATTAAGGTTTAGCTTGTAGCGCCAAAAGAAAGAGAAATCACATATGTTAGATGTTAGGCCTTGCATCTTTTGGCATGTTTCCCCTGTCTTTTTGCCTTCTGACCTCCAGTTTTTGATGGTATGCTGGGCTCCATTTTTTCTGGTTTAGTGCGTGTGTATATTTTAACTGCTATTCAGTGCTAAAGTCCAAATGCTCCTACTGTAAATTGTTTTATGATTTGTTTTCCATGAGGGGAATATTTGATTTACTAGTAAGTCCCTAGTACAGTGCACTGTGTGTGCCCAGGGCCTATAAATCAAATACTACTAGTGGGCTTGCAGCACTGATTGTACCACCCACAGAAGTAGCCTTTCAAAGGTGTTTTAGACCTGCCACTGCAATATCTGTGTTCGGTTTTACTGCCATGATAACCTGGCAAGTGCACCCACTTGCCAGTCATTAACCTCCCTTTTCTTACCCCAATGCCGCTGGACACTATCACCGAGCCGCTGCCTGCACTGCAGCCTGAGGGCACCTCACACAATGCCACTGCTAATTGCACCGCTGTCCCAGGCCGTCCGATGCCTGTGCTCCAACCTCACTGTGTCTTATCTGAAACACATGTGACTTCAAGGGCAAGACACTGCGGTCAGCCTGAACTGTTGGATTTGTTTAATTCACAACGCTGTGATATCCTTTGATGGAGATTTTGACTTCAAGGAACTGTTTCTAAAGTCTATTTTTGCTTATTGCTATTTTTAATAACTGTATGTTGGATTCCTATTGTTTTTGTTCTTATTTTACACAGAAGGAGCGGTGTCCTTTTGTAATGGTTTCACTGCATTACTGTGTGTTTTGTGCAAATGCTTGACGCATTGCCTCTGAGATAAGCCTGACTGCTCATACCAAGCTACCAAGGTGGTGAGTAGGTGTTATTTTAGCAATATAACTCCTTTAGCCTGACCAGGAAGAAGGGCCCCTACTTGGACATGGTAACAACTTACCAACAAGAGACGCCCATTTCTAACATTAGATCTACATGAGAAATTGTCAAGGGCAGAAACTCTCTTGATCAATGCAGTGTCAACAACGTTAGAATTTGATTAAGCACAATTAAAAGTGGCAGTTGCTAAAGCTGCAATCGTAGACATTTCCACACAAATAAATCTGCTGAATAATATACTGTTTGGAAACAAAAGTTTTACGAGTACAGCGAAAGGGTGGGACATATTTTGGCAACCCGAACAAGACAGTTTAAGGAAATTGCAGATTAAGGATATTAGGGATCCTTTTGTAGGAGGAGTATCTGACAAGAAAGGAATTCTTGTGGCTTTACAAAGGTTTTATCAGTGGCTTTGAAGGATGAGGATGTAGAGTCTTTAGAACCTCATTTGTTGGTGGAGGAATATGGAATGACCATCTCAAGCTTAAAGTCAGAGAAGGCGGTTGGGACATATTTTTTCCTGGGTAGTTTTATAAGGCCTTTTGGCCACTCTTAAAGTATATATTTTGGATTTGTTTCTACAGGTTCAGAATGGAATAGACCCGTCTGATTCGTGGGCATTGGCTAATATAATGTACTTTCTAAAGAAAAGTAAACCATGGCAAGAATTATGATCGTATTGCCCGATTAAAAGAATGAAAAGTGAGGCTAAGATCTATTAAAAAATATTGGCAATTCGATTATCAGAAGTAATCAGTGAGATGGTTTACCCAGTGCAACATGTATTTATCATGGGTAGGGGCACAACTTACCAAATCTGCATGTTTATCACTCTCTTTGATGCAGCCGCGATCCTATGGCGTTAATACACTTGGCTGAAGAAAAAACATTCAATAGGGTCTCCTGGTCTTATCTCTGGGCAATCAAGCAAAGATGGGTATAGGAACAGGGTTTCTGAAGTATGTGGAAGCGCCGGTATTAAACTCCAAGGCCTAAGACCTTGCTGATGGAGGGACACTCAGAGTCCTTGGTGATACAGCGTGGTACATGGCAAGGATGCCTATGCTCTCCACTACTGTTCACCCTCTACAGTGATCCATTGATTAGGTGAATAAAAATGCTGGCATATTCCAATGACCTAGCAACTGTAATCACAGACCCAGTGACTGTTTGAGAGAAATTAAAAACGAGGTGGGCAGATTTGGGAGCTTCCCAGGATATTTGTTAAACCAAGATAAGATGCAAGTTATTATCAAAGGTAATGTTGAGTATGAGGTTAGACGGGTGGTTAAATCTGCAGTTTATCTTGGTGCTAATAGTAAGGCAGAAATTGAGAGCATGTGAACATTTATTTGGAACCCCTCTTGAAGCCAAGATGGATTTTGGGAGATTGAATAATTATAGTTTGTCTTTACTTGGGAGGTATAATATATTAAAAAAATAATTCTGCCTAAAATCGTATACTTTGTTCGGGTCATCTTTCTTCAGTTGGGGACCAAATGGTTTAAAGAGCTGGATGGGATGTTATTGCATTTCTTATGGGCTTACGCTAGTCCCTGAAGGGCACTGAAATGTATGACTCCCCTAAGAGAGCCAGAGGGGTTGGGCAGTTTGGGACCTTTGATTATACTATTGGGCTACGGTGCTCCAACAGATGGCTCTCGTTCTTCAAATTAAGGAGGGAGGTGGCTGTAGTATTTAATCTTTCCACAACGAATAAGTTGCTATTAGGGAAAGAGACCTGCAGCAGTGTGAATCAGTGTATTTTAAGAGGGTATGATTTAAGACCTTTTATTGTACATTTGGAATATAGTCAGCCATTCGGACTGTTTACCTGTAACACACCTGTGTATAGAAATCCCATAACTCAGGTATTTTTGGACTATTTGTGTTATAAGCTGGATGGAACATGGTCCCTATAGACTTAGGGATTTTGTTTTAGGTAAGAATATAAACACATTTGAGGTTATTAGGTTGAAGCTCAAGCATTATGATTTTTTAAATATTTGCTGATTTGGAGTTTTTTGAAGAGGGAATAAGGGGGGTTTAGAATGATGCTCTAAGGTGGAGATAGTAGAATTCATTATCAGTGAAAAGACCTCAATAGGGTCCCTGTATCAGCTATTAAACAGCAGATGTTGGACGATATTGACACACATACAAGAGGGTGGCACGAGAAGCTACAAGCAGGATTTGGCTGATTCTTTAGATCTGGCTCAATCAATATTAATGTTGGCTAAAAGTCTAACATTTTAAAACTTGTGTTGGCTTATATATAATTCCTGGGAAAATAGTGAAATGGAGGAGTCTGTCGGCATGCAGTGTCCATTATGTCAATCGAATGGGACAGATTTGGTACATAAGCTGTAAGGTTGTCCAGACCTTGGGGGACTTAAAAACAGAATTTGTTTGTTTCTGGAGAAGAAATTGGGTGTTACAATTGAGGTAACCCCTGAACTTGCTTTACTAGGGGTTCGTAAATAATTTGTGCCTACTCATGCACAGGCATTAATAGTTGTGGCAACGTCAGTATTGAGGCTGTGTTTCACAACAGCATGAATTAACGTACCTTTCTGACCCCTTATTTTACCAATGGCTGGCATGGCTTTTAGCCACAGACCATATTGAAACTCCAGTTTATGCTCGGAAAGGCAAATCTATTCGGAAAAAAGGTTTACTAGTATGGGCTCCTATGAGGGTTTGGATCTTTTCAATGTCAGTGGGGGAATAGCCGGAGAATAATGTGGCTGTCCGATCTAGAATCCTTTAAGGTATGGCTTAGAGTATGGGAATCATCAATGTAATGCATGAGTCATTCTATGTAAATCATATTTGAAATTTGCATTTATACATTGCTTCTTTTTTGTATATTATACTCTCATGGTTTATGAGCTTGGGTTGGTGGGGTTAAAAGTGTCATAGCTCAATACAGTTACAATTAAAAAAAGAACAGGCTGTTTGCCCCTTTGCCCCTTGATCATTCACTGGCAATTGGACTATAAATTCCTCATTTGATTCCAGCTCAGGCTGTGGCATGAACCCTGAGACTCTTGATCATATTATTTTTGTTTGTACTACATATCGTGGTGGGCACAGAAAATGGTTGCACCCGATTGTCCATGGGGTAACTACATTATAGAGAGGCGAAACGTATATTGATGACAGACACATCTGATCCCGTTGTTTTCTCTGAGTCGGTTCTTGTTTAACATCTGGATAAAGCGGTGAAGTTTCTGAAAGCATTAGTTTATGGGTTGTCCTGTGAAAACTATTTTAAGTATTTATGCAATATGCTCTTCAATGTGTTTATATAGTTAATATTTATTTGCTGATTTTCTATAAAAGCACTTTTCCGAACTTTGCACTTTACAATACAGCACGAGTGTTATATATCTTGGCGCTTGTGCTTGGTTGTAATTAATGATTTAGGCCTTACAGAGATAAGATTATCAACTGAATAAGATTATCAACTGAAACAACTGTAATTAAATTGCATTTGCATGAGGTAGGATGGGATTAAGCTTCATGACTGTTAAGATTTCTTTTCATGTTCTGTTATATGTATGTCTCAAGGATATTGAATGAAGCGATATCTGTAATAGGTATCACATCGATGTTTTGTACATTTGATGGTTATGAAAACAAATAAAGATTCTTTGAACCTCGTCTGAGGAATTTTAATATTGCAATAGTGTTAAGGAATATGATACTCTGTGATCTAGTGAAATGGTATGCATACACGTTGCAAACAAAGCTTAGTTTAACACAAATACAAAGTCGACGCATTGTAGTGAATTTATATTTTCTGTACATTTTTGGTAGGAATAACATACCGTGTCCTTAATTCTGAGCAATGCACCGTCTCCTCCTCAAAATTTCCTACCATGGGGTACATCAGTCGAGCATGAACCTGCTCATTGTGTGCCCAATGACCGGAGATATATATTTTTATACAAATGTAGTAACGTTTTTGTAATCTCACAAACATCTTGTAAATTGCTGTTTTTTTCAGGGAGAAAGTACGGGTGCAAAGAATTAAGAAAATATTGTGTCCAGCCAACTGTCTGGAAAAAAGTCAGATATTTAAAACAAATGGGAAATGATTTTTAATTTTCATCTTGAATAGTTTAAGATATGTAATAGTTTAATAATAATTTAATTCCAAATATAAATGTAACCTTGTCTCTTGTTTCCAATTCATTTGTCTCCAACTACGAAGAGAGGACCATGGGCCATATCATCAAGAAAGGGCGATACATTATCGCCGCTTTTATCGTCAGGAAACAGCCGCTAAAGCGGCGATAATGGGCTTGATAATATGCCCTTGTGAATTCCCATAGAAGCCCAGGTTCTGGTGTTAACCTGGGCTTCTATGGGAATTCACAAGGGCATATTATCAAGCCCATTATCGCCGCTATTGCGGCAGATTCCTGCCGATAAAAGCGGCGATAATGTATCGCCCTTTCTTGATAGTATGGCCCAGAGTGACTAAAACTTTGCAATCAACATTTCTCCATCAGCTGGGTCAGCTAAATGTTAAATATGTAACAGCATTAAAAGTGCTTTTTTGATTCATCATGCATTGTTCGGAATTGAAAGGGGCAGCATTAAAAATCATTAAATTACATACGCCCAAAAGACAAATACATGTGTTGGCCAGTGCACTGCTGATGATCGTAGAGTTAGGAAGAAAGAGTGGAGGGCTTCCTGAATACTGCTTCTCAATACTATTCCTCTTGAAATAAAAAACAAAGTTAATTGCAATGAGCTTTAGCAACAGGTTATGTTTTCCTGTGAATCTCATGTTTTAAATCTCCTATCTTGTCCTCTCATGCCCCCCACCCACTTCATAAAGAGGAACCCTTCTCTTTTTCGAATCAGTTGCCACACCAACGTCGGAGTTGGTAGCATATTTATGGTTTGCAACCGGAATTATGGTAAAAAAAACTATTGCTAACTCATTTTCTAATTTGGTATTTAGAAGGGATGCCCTGATCATGCCCTTTACAAACACCTACTTTTCTGCTTGAACAAAGGATTCTGATCATAATTTGCTTCAATATGTTTAAGGAAGTTTATTTTAAAATTTTCATACAAGCTTAGCTCAGGTGGAACGATATGTTTACTCAATGTACAAGATGGTAGTTGAACAATGTACAATAATAGTCTGATTGAGTGGTATGTTCCTGTTCGAACATTACGGTCCTCTGGGGCAAATCTGATAAAAATCCCTAGATTTAAAAAAGTCAGAGCTGGTGGTAGATCCTTTGAGGTCGCAGCTGCTAAGCTCTGGAACACTCTTCCGGTTGAGTTGAGACAAATCAATGATCTCCTGCCATTCAGAAGGAAGCTGAAAACATGGCTATTTCCTAGGATCTAGGGGTTTATGAGGTCCTGAAGGAGGTAGGCCAGGTCAATTCACTTTAGCGCCAGGATGCCTGACAGGTGACAGTGCGCTCTATAAAAGCAATAAATAATTAATTATCTGTTGCCAGAATCGTCTAATTACTTCCAAGTCCTATCAGTTATCCCTGCAATAATGTAAGCTTTACGGATTCTAAAAGGTTGTGTGCCATAGCCAATGCTTCTTTTCAATGGGAACAAAACAAAAAGTGGAATTTAGCAATAAACAGGTGAACTAAATATAAAGAAAACATTAACATCAATAAAAATCCTCGAAATCCCCCTCCCAACAGCAAATCATCTACATTAATATTGAGGGGTGAGTTGGTAGTAACGTGGATGCGCTATACCGAGTTAGTAACCTGGTACAGTTTTCAGAGCATTTGATGCATAGCCCCCATGAGCTCCAACATACCATCTTGTGCTTAGTGCACTGCATCATCTGATAGGTGCAATGGTGAATTTATGTCTGTTGTCAGGGCCAACTGAGAAACAGACTGTAGGTCCACTAATATAGTATCCCAGCTAGGGTGTTTGCAGAGTCCTAGGTTGTCTTCCCTATGCAATGTAATGTTTTCTGCCTGAGCTCAAAGTAAAGGGGTATTAAGTGCAATTTGGCATTGCAGGGCATATATGTTGAACACTGCAGCAGCATCTCCCATTCCCTGTATGTTGGGGCAGGTTAGTGCCTCATCACACTTGTGACAAACATGGGTGAGTGGGGACCAGCCTCCGAGTACAGTGAGTCCGTAAACCAGCTAATCTGATGTCTGCCTTGTCCCATTAAAAGCAGGTATTGCATGGTGAGTTGTGTTGGGGACTCCAGTGCCATGTTGCCCCAACAATTTCCTTGGGCAATCACTAGAGTGTTATATAAGAAGAAATGACCTGGTGGGAGGCCATCCTCCTCCATTATGGACTCATAGGTTTGGAAGTTTGTTCTCACTGTAAAGGTCTTCAATTGTGGAGAATGACTGTGGAGAACCCCACCTCCGCGTAGCCGCAGGTGACCGCTGCTCCTCCCCTGGTAATGGACCTGCGTGTCAGCGTCCTGGAAATGGAGGTCTTGCCGGCCAGCTGGCATTTTGTGTGTTTTCAGCGTGTTTGGTGTCTTCGACGGTGACTGGCATTTGGAATTGCTCGAATTGCTCGAGGGCTTACTTTGGGAAAAGCCTGCAACATGAAGGAGGCTCTCTGGAGGAGTCTAGTGCAAAACAGAACCCTGCACTTCCTCTTTGGTGACTAGAGACTGGGGAAATTATGGCACCTGTGCCTGGAAGAAACACAGCAACGTGCAGGAGGGACGCAACCGGTTTGCAGAGATGAGCCTGCCAGGTGATATTTGTTTCTGCTGACCTAGCCATCAGAATACTTTGAGGGATCATTTGCACGTCATCTCCTCCTGGGTTGATGGTTCTTGAGCCAACAGATCACCCCCCTCCAGCGACAGGTTTATTTGGTAGAAAGCAGGATTTTTCTTGTTCATCAATTGGGGCATTGAATACCTTGCTAACTTCACCCAAGACCCAAGGGAAAAATGAGAAAACACTTAAAGCAGGCAAACACTATTGCAAAGGTTGACTCAGTGGCAGGGCTTAAAGCCAAGACTCACCTAGCCCAAGCAAAGGCGGTATCCTTGGCTGCCAGAGCTGGACAGACTTCAAATTGACCTGGCCTAAATTCTTCTTTGGAGAGCTCTGCAGAAGAGCCGTTAGAGCTGAGGGGGTGGTTGTTGTTGCACGGAAACAAATGTTTGGAATAATCAGTATGGAGGAAGAACAGGCAGTCAAGCCAACAGCAGGGGTTAACAAGGATGAGATGGAAAAAAAATTCAAAGACTTTCCTTTATTCTCTAAAAAACCATCTCAGCCGGCCCCTCCCAATGCTACAGCAAAACTATAGCGACCTATGGAGGAGGGGTCTGAGGATGTGCCAACTATCCGCTCGCAGACTTGATTTTCACTACCACAGGCTCAGGCGCTTGTGCAGGCCCCTTCTAGCACAAACGTCAGGTCAACGACTAGATGGTCAGGTTACAGCATCAACAACAACACCATCATCTCCACAGACTCAGTCTTTGGCGCCGGCTCAGTTACCTCCTGAAAATGTCCCAGTGCAGCAGCCCAAGACACGTTGTAAACCCGGTTTGGTACCCTTGGGCCAGCCAGCGGGGAATCAAAAGCTAGATGGAAAATTACAACAGGACAAATATGTATGAATCTTCGACAGAAGGATCTAATACTCAACAGATTGATATAAAAACCATGATGAACCTTATCTTTGAGGAGATAAGAGAAATTAAAAAAAGTCCCAAGAGAATGAGATAGCTTCCCTCCACTAGCGTCTTGGGAACATTGAGGAGGTGGTGGCTTGGTTTCCAGCTAAAATCCAAGAAACTGAATCAAGGATCGCCCTGTTGGAGGATCAAATGAATACTATGCTCCTGAGAGTAAACAAGGTGGCAAAGGATAAAATCATTCTGGAGAATAAACTCGAGGAACTTGGAAATCCTTCTCGACGTTCAAACTTACGAATAGTTGGGGTACGCGAGTGGTGTAAAAGATCTCAAACTAATCAATGCGTTGAGTCGTTTATTAAGCAGACGGTCCTGCCTACTGGAGACCTTATTATAACAATAGCACACTGAGTCCCCTCATACCCACTGCCCAATTCAAAGATTCCATGTACCATCTTGATTAACTTTGCTGACTATCATGTGAAAGAGAAGATTCTGGTTAAACAATACAGCAGAGTCAACTTTCTATCAATGAAGTTTTGAAATGTCGGATATTTGCTCCTACATCAGTGATAGCTGCACATAGGCGCCCAGTTTGTTTGTCAAACTTCATTATCTTTTTAAAGCTAAGCTTCGCGTTCTCGTGAGGTGGAAATTTCATATTTTTTCCAATATAGAGGAAGCTCAGGATTTGCTGAAAGACATCTCTTCCCCAAATTGAAATTGTACTAACTTTACGCAAGGGTCACCAGGACACCCCATAGTGAATTAGGGGGGGTGGAGATGTGGCATGGGGGGTTCCCCACATTTCTTGGGGGGGTGGTGATTGAGGGGTCGTTGGTAGTGGGGGGGTGTCTCGCAGTAAAAAGAACAAGAGCAAGTTGGGCAAGGAAAACAGGGTTTTGATTTCAAAAGATGTTTGCGCTATTTACATTTTAGAAATGGTTGGTAAATGTTGTATTATGTTGGTAAATGTTAATGGGATGCTAAACAGGCAAAAAATATAGAGGGCTTATAAGATGACTGGCCTCTTTTACGCTGCATGTTCTCTTTGTTCAAGAAACCCATCTTAAAATTAATTCACCTAAGCTCTCTCTCCCCAGAATTTTTTTTAATGCTTTTTTTGCATCAGCTGGGCTGACTTGGAGAGGAGTTGCTATATACTTCTGTAGAAGTGTGGCATGGGAGTTTGTTCAAGTACGGAGAGATGCTCAGGGAAGATGGTTATGGGTCATGGTTATATTGAATGGGAGTACATGAAATTTTGTGAATTTTTATGGCCTAATCATGAACAATCCCTCAGCTTTCATGAAGGTTAACACGCTGCTCAGGGGGGCTACTGGACAGATCATTGTAGGAGGAGATTATCATTTTATCCAAGACCTGAGAAAAGACACTTCCAGCAAAAACAAGAAGCAATTGAAGCCAAAGACCAAAAAAGTCCTAGATGCCATAATACAGGATTATCAGCTGATTGATCTATGGTGTAGAGCCAATCTGACAGCATGCAATTACACATGCTGCTCCTGTCAATTCCAAACAGCAACTTGTATTCAGCTTGAAAAGGCGCTTAGGGAATTTTGTCTTAATAGAAGAGCTCCCTGACTTTTCAACAAAGAGTGTAGAAGAAAGCCAAATGGTTGGCAAATTGTCAAACTAAGACTAGGCAGAAAGCGGCCTCAATTACCGAAGTCGTAGATCCCAAGTCTAGAGTCACGGTGACGGACAGGAATGGAATTTCCCAAGTTGTCATGGAGCATTATCAACAGCTCTATGCTACCAAATATGCGGTCAGGCTGTAATGTAGTTCCTATATTCCCAATAGACTCTGCGCATTGGAATAATATATCCTACAGTTTAGACGTAGGACTGAGGTCGACTAGGTCTCTATCGAATATATTAAACTTAATAGTGAGTGCCAGCTAGCTCAGAGGTCACAAGAATAAGTAATGTATCTTTAGAGTCGTGGAAACAATAGATAAGTATTTCACTCAGTCAATCCTGCATGCTTCGTTTCAACAGAGGTGCAGAGAAATAGAGAGACGGGCGTTTTCAATAAAAGGATTTATTGAACAGTCTTCTTTCTCATACATGTAAAGTGGACTGCTACAATCATAATGCTGGCTCCAAAGTATAATGCCTACAGCAAGAACAATATTATAAAATAATACAGTCAGAGCATTGTATGGTTTCTAAACCATATATAAATACGTTCATAAATAATAATGGCTATAAGTACTCAAATGGTGCTTCTAAAATACGCCTACCCCAATGTACCTAACCTAAGTCTAGTATGAGGGAGGAAGTAAATGTGGTGTAGCATAGGTTTAGTTTTTCTTTGCAAAGAATATATCCAAGGTTTCTCTTAGGTTCCAATCAGCTCCATACCTTAGTTTAGAATGAAGGAGGTCTGGTATCTCTGTCTTGGGACTCGATTTCCCAACACCCTGCAAGGGGAGCTTGGAAACACTGGAGCTGGATTCTCAGCGAGAGAAAGGACTGCTTCTCGATCAGTGCATCAGCTGGAGGGTCGGCTTCCTTCGGAACTTGCTGTAGCGAGCTGCGACGGGCAAGTAGATAGTCAAACTGCTCCGAACCACCGTGTCCTGCTAGAGCAAGTGAAGGCATATTTATACCTTGAAGGTGCCTAGTTTGATGTAAAGTCAGGCATTATAACGCCAGTAAAGAACCCCAAGGGAATGGTAGTTCTATGTAAAGTACATGAGTTCTTGGACAAATCAATATTCAAGCAAGGGGAGGTCCCTGACTGCTTAAGTCGATTTTCCAAGAAATCGTTGTGATGTTTTGGTACGGGTGGAAGTAGCCATGCCTGTATTTGGACTGCATGGGCAAGGACTAAATAAGGTATTGATTTCCATGCCTTTATTAGGGCAATGTGAATTGTACCTATATAAGGGCATGAATCGGGAAAATTAACCTGGATCCTAAAACGCCATACAACAAGGCAAGATTAAATCCAGAAATATTTTGAGAGAGAAAATCTCCTGAGTTTGTCCAACTCCCTCGTGGAACAGATTCAACTTGACATATCAGGTGCTGAAATTTTGACAGCCCTAAATTCAAATGTGGGAGGAAAAGCCTGTGGAAAATATAGGTTGCCTATATATTTTTATATGGCATTCGCTAAGGAGTTGATCCTTTTCTTGACAAAGCATTTTAATCACATAAAGACTGGAGGTGTTGTCCCCTCAATCTTTAAAGAAGCTATTTTTGTTAGCTTTGTGAAAAAGGGTAAGAATCCGAAGGATGTCAACTCCTATAGACCAATTAGCCTTCTTAATGCCAACTACAACATTTTAATGAAAATTTGGGCACCGCATTTCACTCCCCGAGCACAGGAAGTGATTCACAGGGACCAGTCTGGGTTTTTCGCCGGAAAGGTGATGTCCTCTAACACAGGGTTCTCAATACAGGCTCTTGACTTTTTTAATAATAATTGTACTCCCGCGTTCATTAAGATGGTAGACGCCAAAAAGGTGTTTAACCTGTTTAATTGGGACGCCCTTTTTTTACGGTCTAGGCAGGTTCGGTGTCCCCCTCCAGGTCAAAAAAATGCTTAGGAATATCTACCAGGGCAACCAGGCTCAGGTGGTGATAAATGCAAACCAAAATATTAATCGTGGGACTCAACAAGGGTCCGCTGTCACCCTATTGTTTAGTTTCTTTATTGAAACCCTGGCCATAAAAATCAGAGACAACAAAGGAATCAGTGCACCGATTCCGGGTATGGCAAAATTAAAGATGTTCACGGATGACATTATTTTATATCTTAGTTCTGAGAGCCAGAATTTAAATTGGGTGTTAACAGAATTAAGTCAATTTGAATTGATTGGCGGATGCAAAATAAATCATAACAAAACAGAGATTATGGGCCATATGTATGAAGCGAAAATCCTGTCGCAAATGCTGCGAATCGGTAAAAATAGCGTTTGCGACAAAAAAATCGCTAATCCCAATGTATGAAGGCGAAAATGTATGCAGAAGAAGGAATCGCTATTTAGCGAGTTCCAAACCTTGCGAAAGTGCAAAATTGCGAATTCCATAGCGAATCCCAAAATTGCGCTGAAACCGGATAGCGAAAATCGCTAATCCGGAAATCGCAATTAAGAATTCACAATAGTATGTATCAACCAATCGCAAATAGCGATTTAAGAAAAATCGCAAATTAAGGAATCGCAATTACCATCAAGTGGGAGCAGGTGGTAACCAGGTGCAAATTATAAAATGAAGCCCAGAATGCAACACACTCTTTCCCACAATGTCTGGGCTATACATGATAGTGAGGAGGCGAAGACTGAGAGCTGTGGCGCAGAGGAGGAGACGGCAGGAGAGGATATTCCGTTTGCGCACCACCATCTTCCAGCGCACTGAGGAGGACATCTACACCCATTACAGACTGGAGGAAGAGAGCATACTCGATTTAATTGAGGAACTCAGGCCTCACCTAGAACACCTCACCCGCAGGACACAAGCCATACCCACACACATCCAGGTCCTGTGTTCACTACACCTGCTGGCCTCAGGTAGTTTTCAGGGGGTCATAGCCTCAGCTGGAGGGGTGTCACAAAGTGCCCTGTCGCGCTTCTTCCATGCGTTCCTCGACGCCATGACACATAGGATGCAACACCACATACACTTCCCCTGCACCCCACAGGAACTGGCACAGACCAAGCAGGACTTTTACAACATTGCCCAATTCCCCCACGTCATAGGATGTATAGATGGGACACATGTTGCCATTTCACCCCCCTCAAACGTAGAGTATGTATTCCGGAACAGGAAATGCTACCAACCACTTAACATACAGATGGTGTGTGATGCCAAAAACATCATCACAGACATAGTGGCTAAGTATCCTGGAAGCACACATGACGCCTTTATATTCCGTCACAGTGGGCTATACAGTAGACTCTCAAGAGGTGAATTTGGAGAGGGATACCTACTAGGTAAAAGCACACAATGATAGGCCACATATCCAATGACTAGCATGTGCATGACAGTGACTGACCTTTAACATTTCCACCCACAGGGGACAGTGCCTATGGGAAACATCCATTACAACGAAACTTTTACAACGCACTACCATTACGATGCAACTTTTACAACGCAAACCATTACAACGCATAGCGCTGGGGGGCGCTCTAGGATAGGGAATGTATTTAATATACTATCCAACACCTTCCCTACTATCCACGGGGACTGGAGTTGGAATAGTAAATTAAATAAATCACTATCCAGCGCCTAAAAGCATTATGCGTTGTAATGGTATGCGATGTAAAAACCGCGTTGTAAAGGCATGCGATGTAAAAGTATGCGTTGTAACGTCATACATCCGTGCCTATGCAGTCTGGGATTTCATCCTGACACCCTACCTAAATCCTGCCACTGCTGGGGAGCGGCGCTACAACCGGGCACACATATCAACAAGAGGCACCATCGAGAGAGAGAACCTTTGGCATATTGAAGAGCAGATTCAAATGAATACATAAAAGTGGAGGAGCCCTCCAATACAGCCCTGAAACGTGCTGCAAAATTGTAGTAGCTTGTGCCATGCTGCACAACATCGCAACCAGGAAAGGGACACCAATGGAGTTGAGTGACTCAGAATCCTCCGACGTGGAGGGACCTGGACCTGTACACATGGAAGCTGGCGTAGCTGTTGCTGCAGCTGGGCGACAGAGGCGTGTTGAGATCATGCGCAACTACTTCTAGGTGAGTAATAATAAGACAATGACAACTTAAGCCTTTGCTAATGTGTTTAATTTGCCATAGCAACAATGTCACACATCCAAATATACAGAAATAAACTCTCCCAATCCAATGCACATGTTGAAATCACAGTGCAACAATTGTAGTGTAATGACAGCAAAGGCAACACTGTTGCTGGCCCAATTTACCCCTGTGGGTATTTGTCATTTGGCAGCAGATCCTATTGGCGGGTGGCAGGCCTGTTACTCCTGCCACTACGGCGCCTCTCAACAGTGGCTGGTGGGGTGTTGGAGCTCCACACTGACTGGGAGTCCTCCTCACTGGGGGTCAGCACCCCTGGACCAGCTGTTCGCAGGGCACGCAGTTCATCCAGGGCAGAAGTTGACTGCACCACAACAGTGGCGATATCCTGGATTCCGTGAGAGAACTCAGGCTGGGTCTCTATGGTACGCCTTGCCAGCGAATTGGTAGATGAGGCCAGCCGGTTTATTGCGCGAGTGTAGTGGTCCATGCGGGCCATCTCTTTGCGCCTGGCTGCGCGTTCTACACGCAACTCAGCAGTTAGCTCCTGCACAGCCCCCTGATTTCCTTGCGCATTCCCCTGTACCCTGCCCTAATCTCTCGCTGAATTGCCTTCATATGTTTTGCTTGTAGGCGTGTACTTGGAGCATGTGCAGTTCCAGCCCAGCAAAAACAGATTCATCATGTTGCTCACTGGAGCTGACGCCCGTGCGGGGTCTACGCCTGCCTGTGACCTGTGGTCTTGACTCCTGCTGCTGGGAAACTGTTGCATCAGACTGCACAATCTCAATGTTGTCCTCATCCTCTTCTTCCATGATTCTCAATGGCCTCACGATCCTCCTTCTGTGTCCCTGTGGTGGGATGAAAGGACTGTCCTCCCCATCTGTGTCCTGGCCCTGGCTAGCTTCTCCAGAGGCTTGGGGTCCTGTGTGACTTGCACTGGCTGTTGCCTTTTTAGTTGCAGGTGCTGTGGATAGAAGAGCACACATTATTTTTTTTTGCTGTCATATGAAGTTTAAGTAAATTATTTCACAGTGTTCCCTAACTTTACTTGTGTCATTTACCTTTCCTGACCTGCACATGTGAAAATTGCATGAGATGGATCCTACTTCCAACATTACTGACTATTGTGACTACATCTCCCACAATGCATTGCTGTGACTGCCTGTGTACTTGCTCTAGGCTGACATGTGGTTCCCCTTATCCCTAGGTCGCTGCAGGGGGTTGCTGGGGGTGGTTTAGGGTGGGAAGGCATGCTTCTTACCTGGTCTTGCAGCTGGTTGGGCTGAGCTGTCTAGCACAGACACGCCAGCAACACTCTGTGGAGGCAGTATGCCCTCTACCAGTTCTTCCAGCGGTGTTGAGTCTGAGACATTGGAGGTTCCCCCACCGGTGAGCTGGGACTGCTCCAGCCTGGCAGCCAATTTTTCTTTGGAGCGCTGGTGCAGGTCGTACCAGCGCTTGCGCAAAACGTCTACACTCCTGTGTGTCACTCCAAGGGCATTTACTTTGGCTTGTATGCCTTCCCAGATGCGTCTCTTTGTAGCTTCTGGCACCTTGTGTGAGCTCCTCTCAAGTAAAATGTCATGGTTTGGCACAATCTCTGTGATGAGGGTTTCAAGTTCTGCCTCAGAGAACTTCAGCTTTCTCTTCCTGGCTGCTTCCCCTTCTTGCTGCTCCTGCTGGCTTGCTGGCACATCCTTATTCCCACTTTCTGCCATGGCTCCTGAATAGCAAACAACACTCTCACACTCTCTCACCATCAATCCTGAAGCCCCATGGGAAATCACTCACTTCCTGGATGGTGATGTCATCAAAAAGCATCAGGATTGCGATTGGATGTTTCCAGAAAATCGCAATTTTGCAATTTTCCCCGATGGAAAATCGCAATTTTGCGATTTTCCCCGATGGAAAATCGCAGTTTTGCGATTTTCTCGATGCGATTTCGCATTTTAGCAATTTTTTCTGGTTAAGGAATCGCTATTGTCTTTCACGCAAATATTTAGCGATTCTGGGCGAATCGCTAATTATTTGCGATTGTGTTGATACATGCCGATTTGCGATTCTGATTTTGCGATTCGGTAAAATTCGCAAATTCAGAATCGCAAATCGGGTTCTTGATACATATGACCCTTAAACTTTAAATACTGAATGAGATTTCCCTCCCGCAAATCTCAAACACCAAGACCTTATGTTGGAACCAATACGTTATTTGCGGATATATGTCTCTAACCAAAATGGGCAGCATGAAGTTATGTGGGGTAAATTTTAAAAATTGCTGGATAATTGGTAATTTTTACCATTAACCTTGATAGGCCGAGTAGCCCTCATCAAAAGGTCCATACTCCCTCTACTTGTTTTTCTTTTTAAAATGTACCTATAAAAATTATTACTAGTTATCTCAAAAAGCATGAAACTATGTTTAGAGAGCTTGTCTGGAGTAAGAAGGCACCTAGGGTTAAACTCTCAGCGCTACAACTCGATATTAATCAGGGTGGGTTAGCATTACCTAAATTCTGTACCTATTATGAACCAGCTATTCTAGATTTAACAGCCGAATTGCTGGATTTAAATGGTTTATTAAAAACATTTTTGGGGGATAAAATGTTACAGGAATCTAGTTCGCACATCCTGATTTTTTTTTAAAACAACTAAATTACCCAAGAGGACTTGATATAAAACTCTCCAGGATTATTCCTTTAGACCACAGTATTTTTTAAGCAAGCTGGTTCTTCTAGTTTTCACTATCTAAAATTAGATGAATACAAAAATGTGGGTCTTCAAATCCAATGTTGTCACCTTAGAAATTGGAAGGAATATGGTCTAGAAGACGTGGGGCACTTTTTAATGAAGAACAGAGTAATTACCTGGCACAAGGTTCAGAATAGGAGCAGTGAACGGAGAAAGTCTGTCTTTTTTGCATAGTCACAGATTATATATTTCCTAAACAGATAAAATGTTGTGTATATTGGCACCCCGACCAAGCTGGTGACCGCTCTATTTGGAGCAAAAGTTAGAGGGGTAGGTAATTGGTATAGTTTGTTGTATAACCAAAGTGAATCTCCACTGGTCGAGAAATATCTAGAAAGACTAACCCGGGAAGCTCAATGTACCCTGTCAAGTCAGAAGTTGCAGATCATATCCCATTTAGGGAGCAAGGCTTTAAGAGCTGCCAATTTTAAAAGAATGGCCTTTGTGTCTCGATGGACGGCATACTATACACCTAAAATACTTAACAAAAATATCCTGAAGTAGAGAAAAGCTGCTTCCACTGTCAGGCGGAAGGGGAAGCGGCTTGGCTACATATATTTCTTATGTGTCCAAGGCTAGGGCCATTTTGGGTCAAGCTTTTTTGGGCTATAAGCCAGGCAATCTAGAAAAGGCTAGATCCTGAGGCTGAGGTAGCTGTCTTCAGCATTACCAGATCTATGGTAAACAACAAAAGCGGAGGAGACTTTTTTTTAGCTATTTCCTCCCTCGTTGCTCGCTCCCTAATTCTACTGAATTGGAGGTCGGCGGAAGCACCGAGACTGCCCTCATTGCTGCCACCGACGACATCAGGACCCTACTGGACAACGGCAATACCAAGGCACTCATCCTCCTAGACCTCTCTGATGCCTTCCACACCGTCTGCCATCGCACACTACGGGCAGGCCTCCACGCCACAGCGTTCCGAGACAAGGCTCTGGATTGGACCACCTCTTTCCTCTCCGGCAGAACCCAGAATGTCCGCCTCCCCCATTCCGTTCCAAAGCCTCTGAGATCATCTGCGGCTTCCCCCTGGATCCTTCCTCAGCCTGACACTGTTCAACATTTACATGGCCCAGCTCGCACACGTAGCCCAACAGCATGACCTCAATATAATCTCCTACGCTGACAACACTTAGCTGATCCTCTCCCTCACCAAGGACCCCATCACCGCCAAAGCCAACTTCAAGGAAGGAATGAAGACCGTCGCCAACAGGATGAAGACCAGCCTGTCTGAAGCTGAACTCGGAGAAGACGGAGGTCCTCATCCTCAGCTCCAACCCTTCAGCCTCGGATGACTCCTGGTGGCCGACGGCACTGGGGGCAGCCCGACACCCACCAACCATGCACGCAACCTGGGAATCATCCTCGACTCAAGGCTCTCAATGAGCAAGCAAGTCAACGCCGTCTCCTCCTCCTGCTTCAACACCCTCCGCATGCTCCGCAAGATCTACAGATGGATCCCGACAGATACAAGAAAGACAGTCACCCAGGCCCTCGTAGGCAGCAGACTCGACTATGGAAATGCTGTCAGCGCAGGAGCCCCGACCAAGCTCATCAAACGACTACAACGCATCCAAAACACCTCGGCACGACAGATCCTAGACGTACCAAGCCACAGCCACATCATCCCCCACCTGAGAAACCTGCACTGGCTCCCTGTCAATAAGAGGATATCCTTTAAGCTCCTCATCCATGCACACACGCCACTCCACAAGACCGGCCCAGCCTATCTCAACAGACGCTCTCCTTCTACATTCCCAACTGCCAGCTACGCTCCCCTGACCTCTCACTAGCCACCGTCCCGCGCATCCAAAGAGCCACCACCGGTGGGAGATCCTTCTCCCACCTCGCCGCCAAGACATGGAACACCCTCCCACTGAGCCTACGACAGACCCAAGACCTGCTGACCTTCAGCAGGATACTCAAGACCTGGCTGTTCGATCAGTAGCACCCCCCCCAGCGCCTTGAGACCCTCACAGGTATGTAGTGCGCTTTACAAATGATTGATTGATTGATTGATTGATTGATTGATTGATTGATTGATTGATTGATTGATTGATTGCTTGAAGCACCTTCATATTCGAGGTGGTTAAATAAGATAAAACGAACCAGGATTTTCGAAGAAGCTTATGCTAGGCGGGTAGGCGCTATAAAAAAGTTCACTGAAGTTTGAAATACTTAGTGAATCTAGACACTACAATGGGAAGAAAAGTCCTTTTGATATTTTAAGTAGAATTAATTAATCTTAAGGCTAGGGTTAATATCTCGATAACAATAAATAAATAAATAAATATAGTTTTTTAAAAAGCACAAGTACTGGAATTTTAGCTTAGCCCATGAAGGTATCTTGTTTGGTAAAGGATAGCCTGCTCTAGGTTTTATTTGTGTACTTTAGATATTCAGCACCTTATTATGTTAGAACTTAATAATCGTAAAAAGTTGGGATTTCCACTTAAGCACTTTTGAAAAACAGGGATATAACCAGACTTGTGTTGCAATTTGCTTCTCTGTACTTATTCTATATTGGTTTTATTTATGATTTGTATGTTCTGATCAAATGAAAAAAGAGAAAAAGGTCCTCAATTGTGGAACTACCTGTTGCGTGACAGGCAGTTCATTTTGCTGATAATTTACTGGAATTTCATTTGGGCATGCCAAGCGAGGGAATTGCCAGTGTGTATGGTGGCACTTTGTGCATGAGGAAGAGAGAACAGCAAAAACAGCAGTTTTGGATGTTCCTGTTCATTTCCTGTATATACATCCTTATTGACCGAAGTCTTGAGAAAGTCGTCTAACGACAAAACATGTGTTAGCTATTTTTCCTCTATACCTACTTGTCAACTTCATCGGAGATCAAGATGTGGTAATTTAGCAATCATTAGATGAAGCATTAGCAGAAGACATCTCGTGTTTAGAGATTATCTTGTCCGTTTAAGGAATCCATTTTGTATTTCTGTCGGCCATCTTGGCTGCCATGTTCTTGGTCCTGCATTCCTGTCAACTGCTCTTGAAATCTGCCTAGAGACAAGATATATTTATCCTCCTCTGCTTTGCGCATGCTCTGTTTAGTCCACAACTGTTGCTACCTTGTAACTGTCAAAATGTGTTTACCAGAATAGGCTAACAGATAGCACTTCCCACTTGTTGCTAGCACACTCTCTGAATGACCTTATATGTACTGTAACCAACATTCTGTGCCTTGTACTGCCTTCATATGAGCCCCTGTGTGGGTATAAAAGAACCAAGTTCCTTCTAGTCAGGGTGCTACCTCATACTTTACCGAAGGGTGCTGTGTGAAAGTAGTTCCACCTCTTGAGGTTTAATAAACTCTGTCTTTTCTATTCCAGTTTCTGTGCCAACTTCCTACTATTGGTCTAAAGGACTTCATGCAGAGAAGGGCAAATCCCTTGCACTAGTAGGCCTAGCTGAGGCTTGCCACAACAAAGATGAATGTATACTGTCACCTTTTGTTCTATCTGGAATCAAATTGACTACTGACTAATGTTAGTCAGTGAATACTCTTTTGTACGTTGCCACATGCTGAATGCATCAGGCTGGGCCATTGTTGCTGTGTCAGCAAGCAGTAAGCCCAATATGCATTTAGCATCCTATTGAAGTTGGGAGGCAAGATTATAGAGCTCAAAGTGAGGCACAGCAAGTCCACTGAGATCCATTGTTAAATATTTTTTTGATAGAGCTACCCTGCATAGGGAGTTGTTTCAAATGAAATCCTGTATCTACTTTTCCAGAGAGCAGAAAAAGGTAGCAGGAACGTAGAGAGGGAGATTAGTAAATTAATAAACGAGGCAATGGAAATCAACCATTTTAAGGAGTGCTAAGCATCCCCCACTCACAGCGACAGTGTACACCAGAAAGCCATTTGTGCTCTCAATGAGGCAACAACCCATTGCAGGTTGCCATCATATAGATCCGCATTTGCATTATATACCATGAGTGCTAGGTAGCAGAAAGGGAAGGGTTGCTATGGCATTTGCGGTTAGTTGAAAAATAGCTGTGGGTCTGCCAGTGAGCAGGTAAAGGAAACAAGCAAGATTTGGTCCAATAGACCCCAGGGCTGTAACAATGAGCAAGGCAATGTAACTTGAGAGCATCAGAATCCAGGATGGAGGGAAGGTCCCGAAGATAGATGAGCAAATCATCAGCATAGAGGAAGACAGATTGCAAGCCATCCCCCACGGAATGTTCCATTCTGTGCTATCAGCGTGAAGGGAAAGAGCCAGCTGTTTTACAGCTAATGAAGTGGTGAAAGCGGGCAGCTTTGGCTGGTTCCCCTATAAATCTGGAATGAATCCGAGATCAGGGGGCCAGTTTTTACCCTGACCGATGGGCAGGTGTATAAGATTTTACCAGCTTTAAATAGTGACCCTCTCTGCCATAGTGCGTTAGAGTTTCAAATAGAAAAGGCTATTTTAGTGAGTCAAAAGCCTTGGCCAAATTCAATACCAGGCAGCCAACTGGGGCCACATTTTTGGCTTATTTTAGGATTCCGATGAAGCGTCTGAGGTTTAAGGGTGTGTTGCATTATGACTCAAGTCCATTTTGGTCAGTGTGTAGTAACATGTGTACTATGGGTGCTAGCCGTGCTGCTAGGATCTTGCGTAGTATTTTATAATTCATATCAAGCAGCACTAGGTGCCAGTAGGAGCCCAAATCAGTGGGGTATTTGTGTGGGTTAGGGAGTGATATCAGTAGCGCTTCACGTGAAGAAGGAGGAAGGCAGGAGGCGTCCAAGGCTTCATCATATAGGGTGAGCAATCAATGACGAAGTATCATTGCGTGCGCATTGTAAAAATCAACAGGCAAGCTGTCTGGATTGGGCATTTTGCCGGTAGCCAGGGTTTGATTGCTTCTTGTACCTCGAACAGCGTGATTGCTTCATTTAGCTCTGCTTTTTGAGTGGGGTAACACAGGATAGGGGAATAGTATTAAAAAAGGCACTTGTGTCTGGTGGTCCAGGAGAGTGTCTGGAATGGTAGAGTAGGGTGTAGTGCTGACTTAGTTCCAGGTGTATGTCTTGTTATATGCATAGGACGTTGTCAGTAGTGGATTTCAGGCCCACAATGAGGCATCAGGGAGTGTTTGATCATATTAGCTATGCCAGTAGTATACTAGACTTATCAGCAGTAGCATGTGTGCATGCAGAGAAAGCAACATAGTTCAGGCAATGCAGCCATTCCAGGAGAGACTGTATAGAAATGGGCAACCCAATCTACCCGTGAGGGCTCAAGCGAAAATGAACCGATAGGGTAAATGTACGTTCAAGGGATTTAGTTTTGAGTCTATTTGAATTATTTTTACAATAAAATTTCAGGCCAAATGAATGATTGCCTCTTCTCATTAATAGCTTTCAATAACATGTATCACAATATAATTTCTTCATACATTGAGTCCAAATCACAATGACCAACATTAATTGTCATGCAGAACAAAAGGTCTACATAAAAATTAGAGCAGAGACGGGTGCATATAGAACAAATATTTGCTTTATGTGTTTTCAAATCAGAACAGGGTACTAAAAAAATATACAAGCAATGTAACAAGAAGGTAACAATACAGATTTGAACGCCTTCACTGTGACAATTGTAAACACTTTTCTTCTCAGTTAAAATTAAAACAAACTAATAGAAGAAAAAGCGTAGGTCGACGTTTCGTTCTCTACTTTTTCATAGATGAGACCATCTTCAGGACTGGACAGTATTACAATTGTTGACCCCTTATTTTGACCAGAGAACAGTGTTCGATCTTTCCTGTATATCATCGGGATATGTCAATGATGCCAGTGGTCTCACTGCAGGTTTAGCCTCACTTTACCTTTGTGAATCAGGCCCTGTATTACTATTTGTTTAAGCATGCACATGCATATTAAATGTACTATATAGGCTTGGGTCTTTGTCCTATAAATCTACTATGCTTCTACATTTTTGCAGACTTGCATTCCTTGCAGGTGTTCTTGTGCATTGCTAGTTTAGGATAGATATATTTCTTGTAAAAGAAATTGATACATGTCTGGGAAATGAATTTGAGTGTGAGCACATGAGAAATCTATGGAGGAATAATGGACTATTGTACTCACTCCTGAGCGTGTGAGTAAAAAGGAGTTCACTTGTCCAGTGTTGGATTTCCTCTACTGTTTCATTGTGTACCATGTGAATCCATACAGAGATTGAAACAAATACAATGAACTTCTATTAATGATGCAACCAAATGTGAGTTGCCGGTGGACTCTATTAATTTTAACTTCTCATTTGCTTTGACTGAACAGGGCAGATGAACTTTTGACATTCTTGCAGACTGCATGCTGAATTTCTTTGCTGAACCCCTTTTTGCAAATTCAATGAACAACTTTCCTTGTACTCTGACCTGAGCCACTTCCCTAATCCCTTTGAACCTTGCATGCACTCTTCAGGATATTTCCCTATGCCTTTGTAATTTCCCCAAGTGTGGTTTAGACCCACTCTTGTTTCCAAATACTGAAGACACTTAACCAAGCTACTGCAATGCTGCTGCTAATATTACTCATACTCTTTTACCTAATCCCTATTTGATTTCAGAACTCTGATCATTTCTGTGTCTTGGTATGTGCTTAAAAGACTTAGGGCCTGATTTAGATCCTGGAGGACCAATTATCCATCACAACAGTGAGAGATCTCACATCTGCCAAAATTTGAATGTCAGAGGACATATTGGAAATTATATTTTACTAGACGGGAGCAACCTGTCTGCCGAGATCTAAATCAGCCCTTTAGATTGCTAAGTATGGAAAATACCATTTACGACTGTTTTCTGAGCATCAAGTGCTTATGTTTCTATTCTGTATTGCAGCAATAGAGCTGCTATTGTTCCTAATTATTGTTCACCAATTTTTTTTAGTAGGCTAGGTCTTCTTTGTGCTAATCTATACTTGTATAGTCTGTTCTTAAGAGTGATATATTTGAATCTGATCACTAATTTGTAATAAACACCCCTGACATTTGTTACCGATTCCTGGTCCTCTTTGTGGAGCCAAATTGATTGTACTGTTTATTGTAATCAAGTTGATCGGACAAGATATGCTAACTCACTTTCTTCTCAGTGTGGCGAAAAAGATTCATCAGATGACCAAGTTAGCAAGTAAGTAAGAGTAATTGATCCAATAAAGGATGTAAATCCTCAGTACCAGTGGGCCCAGAAATGCAAGATCACATCTGATGGATCAAATCTGGTAGAAAGTTGGATGGTTCTGTCCACTGATGTGAGAGTTAGGAGGTTTGGATCTAGAAATTGCCTAAGCCCTATCCTAAATCCAATGTCTGTGATTTGGTCAGAGAAGTGATGGAGTATTGCCTATGCAGAGACGACTTGTAGCAGCGGAAGGAGTATGAGTAATAATAGGGTTGCTCAGTGTAATTGCTTATGCTTAGGTTATGGTGCTTAGTAATGGCTGTGTGGTGTCATACAGAGTTGACGTGTGAATGTAAGGCCTAATGCAAATAACTTTAAGTGGATATTGGGTCAGTCGATGCCTAAGATCCCGGGATATATGCATACATATCTACCAGGTGAGTCTAAGTGTAGAAGACACTGGGTTTAGTAGTTTGCTCTGTTGTGTTGCTTGTCATGAGATTTCATGGTCAGCATTTTAGGAATGGGACTTACTCTTTGCGTGGTTGTGAAAAGTGGTTGATATGGTTGATCTCGGTGCACAGATATTAACGGGATCAATCTGAGCAACACTCCGCTGGTCCAGATTTCACCTGGAGTGAGTGTTAAAATAACCTGAGTTTATGGGAATATTTAATTTCATTAGTGGAACAGTTAGACTAAGGGGCTGATTAGGATGTTGGTCAGAGTTTCCCTTGACTTTCATCCCTGAGTTTGTAAGACCGACGACTTCGTGTCGGCGGTCCGAAACCACAATCAAGATATGACCGCACATGGTGCAAGTGCAGACTACCATTTCCCTTTGTGAGCTTGCGCCGCAGTCGAAAACTGGCTTCAGCACATGCACCCATAGAGAAATGAGAGGAACTGTGGATCCCTGCACCGTGTGGCAGGCACTTCATTGTGCCTGCCACCATTGCAGGGATTTACATGCCCCCGACCAGAGGCCACAGTAGAATGGGGCCCTGCTAGGGGCCCACAAACTCACTTTTAGACAGGCTTTCCATGTCGAAAAGCCTGACATGGAAAGCCTGTTGGAAACCAGCATCATAATCCCGACGGGGTACATGCCGTCCATAAGGAATTATGAGGCATATGTACAAGCCCCTATCGCCACCACAATGTCACTTGTATCGATGTACTGATGGCGAAAGGGGCTGCGCCTTATTTACAAGACAGCGTTAAGCCACTTAATGTGGCTTAACATTGCCTTGTAAATAAGGTACAGGAAGGTGTCGCTTCCTATACATAAACAGTCCTTTAAATGAAGTAGCATATATGACAGTGACAGAATGGCATTTTAGGATTGTTTATGTGCAGGAAGGGACACCTTCCTACACATTAACAATCCTCCATTGCACGCAATCCTCCCTTGCACTATGGTGCAAGGATGCCTGCATTAAGTTGCAAAACTGAGCGCCATCGCAGGGAGAAATGCAAGCCTGCATCACATTCTTGTAAATATGGTGCAGAAGTGGCGGAGAGAGTTGTTAAGCCAGGAAGGCTAACGTCTCTCTCCTTCACTTCCTTGTACATATCCCCCTATGTGTTGGTTTCCAACTGGTCGACGGGCTACCCAGTGTGTAGCAGTTAATACTTGGGAACATGTTGCACATGTCAAAGAGAGAGTGAAATATCAGAGGAGAGTCATATGTACTCGTGCAGATGCTAGGTGGGATGCTCAACAGCAAACTTAATGGCCGACGAGTAAGGAGCTCCAGCCGGGAGCTCCTGGGCTAGGGATTGCCTTTTATAATTTTTTCATAGGTCTGTACTCCCTCTGAACTAAATCTCAACCCCGGTGACTGAATGCCCAGTTCAGCGATCCCCTTAACTTCTCCGCGGAGTTCGTTGAACGGGAGAAAGCAAGAACTGGCAAAGGTGATAAACGGGCAAACTTGGTAGAATTACCTCAAGATGGCAGCCTCCTGACACGAACATTGAGGTTGGGAGCTGGCTCTACCCGCTGCTGAGAGGCGCTAACCTCGTGACCCTCTAGAGCTGCCGCATCTGCCTCTTTGGCCAAACAAAAGTAGGATCAACCCAACGGACCTAAAACCGAACCTAGTCCGAAGCACCATGTCATGCTTGCAGCAGCACCTGCCAGCAGATTAACCGACGCCTGACGGCGGCCCCCAGCAGCATGGCAATTCAGCAGCAATCACCCGCATGCCGGCCATGGGGAGGGCGGCCAGCGCATCCCCCGGGCAAAGCTGGCCAAGGTCCGGTCGCAGAGTATCCGCATGAGGCTTGGCCCTTCCCAGGTCCGCTGGAGCACTCGGCACAGAAATGGTCATGGTAGGGAAGAGTCCAGCAGCTTCTCAGGCTCTTCTCGCAGCTCACTTGGAGGTGGCCAGCCCAACTACTTGCTTCTTTTTTCATTCTTCACTTCTCCTGGGATTTAGTGCTTAGCGATCATTGGAGTGCACGCTGTACTCAGAAACATGATCTGAAAGACGGTCACTGGAGGGAGCCTGAAGCAAACCACTGCACCTCCATTATAGAAATGCAAAAAAGGAAAGAAAAATATCTCGAAGTAAGGGGCATATTTTCTTACTTTTTATGATTCATTAAGTATACTTGGGAACAGCCTGACTTCAAAATGGCCATCAAAAAGGTGCCCAATGCCTTAATTCACTTTCACTGATCTGCATGACCTTAAGATGGCGACTAGCAAAGGAGTATTTGTAACGGAACCACTAAACCCTAGGCAAAGAACCTTAAATTGATCTCCAGGTCAGACATAAACTCAATAGACCTAATAAGATCGGAAAAGTCTGGACTACTGACCACGAAGCCCAAGCAATATGGCTGATGCCCTGTGGAGCTGTTTAGGCAGCTATTGAGGAGATTGGCTTTGGTTTCACCCCTGCGGCGATCACCAACCCAGCCAGACAATGGACATAGTTCTTCCTTCTCTCTCTACTGTGTTTCCTTTCCCCCTTGCCTTCCTCCCTCCGTGTTCCAGTGGCTGCCTCCCCCTTCCAGCCAAGCCTACCTGACCCGATCTGAATTCCTTACACCTTTTTTACCATTCCTCCTCTACCGCTTACACCTCATGGGACGTATGTTGTGGCTATGCTATGCGTTAATAATTCATGTTATTTTTTAATTCACTGTTTCTCTCCTAAATTTTACTTGACTTCTGTCACTAATGTAATTTTATAACTTGTAACACACGTATCCCCATGTAAAGCGCTCTGATACATCCGGGTCTAGTTAGCTCTATATAAAACTTGTCAAATAAATAAATTAAACCTGGAGAATGAACGTAATTGTGGGAACTCAATTATATCCTGTGCTGATGTCTGAAGGAGGAGTGAAGGGCAAGGCAAGTAAAAGAAAAAGCATATAGAGACAGAAGAGAATGAGATTAACCCTGGAGATAGTGATTTTGAATTAGATGATGATATTGTTAAACCGTTCGCCACCATATAATTAGGTACCAATTGCTAGAGCAAGTAATGCACCTGTTGATGGAACCTTTGATGTGTTTTCTGTACCATTCAATGCAAATCCAAATGTAGTTGGAAAAAATTCAGTGACAGCCCTTTCTTCAACATCACATATTCTAAATGCCCCAGACTCACTAACAGTTCCCTTCACTGTAACTCCTTTAGTTCCTTTGTATAAGTGTGAAGCAATCAGAAACACTCTGCATAAATTGGCTGTTCCTACTGGGATAACGTTGGTAACTGCCAATTAAACAGGATCAGTACCAAGAGAAGGTCCACAGACTCCCATGGTTCCGACAAAAGGGAATGTAACTTCTACTTCAAATCAGACAGCGATTTTTGGAACTGATAGATTCTGGTTGGCTGAGGTGGTGCCCAAGACAGGCAGAACCTAGTACTCCTGTCAGGGTTATGTGATTACACTCACTGTATAATATGACTCTCCCCCCTGGTAGCTTGGCACTGAGCAGTCAGGCTTATCACAGAGGCAATGTGTAAAGCATTGGCACAGCACTCTTACACAATAAATACACTAAGCATCACAAAAGAGACTTCACTCATGGTGCATGTAAATAATGATTGTATTCTACACACACACTAATTAACACAACATGAACATCAAGTATTTCTGGGCATAAATATTTGAAATATTACTAGCAGTATTAGGCCCAACAGTGTTAAAATGACATCAGTAATATGCACACTTGGGAAAAATCGTATTTTACCCCCAGCACCCTTATGTGGTGTGGTACATTACCAGAACTGGAACCACCCATGCAAATATCACAATTCAAATCCTAACATTTTTAGGGTACACCCTAGGTCACAACGATATCAGGAATGTGTACACGCAGGAATTTATAGAACTTTTATGCAGCATTGTGGGCCAAGGTCGCAGGGGTAAAACCAATGTAAAAATGAAGCATTTGTTAGGTAATGAAACAAACAAGTAAAACAAAACAGGTGCGTGGCAAAACAATTATCAGGTTGTTCTCATGCAGCTGACTCTCCTACACTCTCACAGCACCATTACATGATGCAAAGGATATTAGCAAGTCAAAATTAAGCACACTCACACTCACATGTATTCGGCTCTGTAACACGGTGCAAATGTTATCTTGCAGGTCAGTCGATAATATGAATGCAGACCTCAAGGCTAAATACTTCCCACCCTTCTTGGTTACCCCCCACTACTCTGTCCACAGTTTAGAGTAAAAAATGGCAACCACTTACTATACCGGTTAAAATCTAAGCTATCAGTGTACCCAGGCAGCAATCGACAAATGGGGGTTGGCCACCACTCCGGAAGTTCACCCACTTTAAGCGGAGAAGAAATGGGTTAGATGCTGTCCCAGTTCAATTAAGAGGTCCCTCAATTAGTTTACTGGCACCATTCCATTTCTGCAGAGCAAAGGGAGTTCATGCAGTCTCCCGACCCACTTTTGATTGCTTTCAGAAGTGTTCCTCACCACTCAGGTCCAATCCAGGTGATACTAACTGGCAACACAAAGTTGTTAGGCTGGGCAAGGAGAGAGCAGTTGATTCCTTGTGCTGAGGGCAAGACTGAACACATGGCAAATGAGGGGTGCAACTGTCCCCCCACCCAATGGAAAGTAATACACAACAACTGGTGTATATTCATCTGAGTCACACCCGACAATCCGGTCACAAAGAAACACAAGTCGGGTGCTCCATACCTCTAGAAATAAGGCACATCTAGTAAATGTAAATTGTACCTGTAAAGCGCACTAATACCCATGGGTGTCCTGGTGCTGTAACGCATACCACTGTGCAACCCTTCCTGGCTTTTCTCTGTGAAATGTCCACTCCTGGGCACCCCCAAGGTGAAGCCAGGCATCCCAGCGCTGTTGGTGCCGTTGTGGAGATTAAGCAAGCTATTGCCCAGAGTTGCAGAGTGGGACCCATGATTAGAATAGGCATCGAGGCGAGAATTATCAGGTCCGAGGAAATTGAGCCCAAGACCTGCCGAGGCGGGAATTGAACCCTGGTCCCGGGCCAGACCTCTGCATCAGGGTCTGCCGCTCTAACCATTGAGCCACACTTCTGAGTGATGATACGAGTTACACCAGACAATCCAGCCCCAATCAACCCATGTTGCATTCGCCATACCTCCCTAAAATAAGGCACATTTAGTAGCACCAGACAATCTAGTTACAATCATCCCACAGGTGGGTGCAACACACCTCCCTGGGATGAGGCACAACATATGGTGCACGATGATCTGAGACGCACCAGTCAATCTGGTTACAATATACCCACAGTTGGTTTAGCAGCACCTCACTGGAATGAGGCATAATATCTGGTGATCAATGATACAAGTTGCACCAGACAATGCTGTCCCATATACCCAGTTGAAAGCTCAGTAGCACCGCAAGAGGTAGCATGAAGCACTACTATGGAACGCCCTCCGTCTAAGGGTCACAACCTGTGAATTGTACACTGCACACAATGAGCATGCAGTCAGTATGTTACACGAGAGAGAAGTGGCATGGACGACGAAGCGGGCTACGCTGGGTCCCGCAACCAGTGAATCAACTCTCCACCAACGAAATGCTTGTGCGTGGTGAGGCCCCACGATACAGGGACCAACCTTCTTAGATATGGCATGGTTTTGAGTCTCCAAGCACAAAACTTATCTACACGATCACACCGTGTTGCTTTCAGGATCCAGAGTATGAAGTAGGCGCTTGAGAGGGCACCGCTCTTCAGGTGGGATACGTAGAATGTATAGGTCTCTCACAGGAGCTCTTTGATGTCCCTTAGACCTCCAAAAAGAACAGATGGTAAGCCAACAAGCCATTGGAGAGCACATTATAGGTTACCACACAGCAGCAGGTAGTCGTCCCAAGCAAGCCACTATTTAGGCAGGGTGCATTCTACTCCTTGTGCACAACGGATTCCTAGGGCAATGTGCATAACACAGTCCAGGATGTCTGGTTTCATGTAAGTGTATCTCTGTCCTGCTGAACTATGTCTCCAGTAGTTATACTGTAGGGTGCCTTTGAAGTTGGGGGTGGTTCAGAGCGTTCTCCTTTGAACCCCAGATGTTCCCCCTAAATCTCATTCCTGTCTGCCCAGAGGCCTTGCAATGCAGATCAAAGTACCACATGTATTAAGCTATTTTGTGTTTGCAAACAGTTTGAGAACGCAAAGAAGGCTTTTCCTTTATACCAATCCCTATTTTACAATTTTGTAACCTATTACCGAATCTCAAAATGGGTTAGCGATTTGCTATTAGAAAGGGGCGTGTTAGGGAGTCTTTTCCTAATACTGAATTGCAGCTGTATGTAAGAAAGTTTGTGACCAGTATGCGATTGCTATTCACAAATGGAAAGGAGATTCCAATATGGAAAGGGGTCCCAATGGTGCCAAAAATGTTTTTTAAAAGCAATCAGTGATTCCGCAGACCACTGCCTGCTCTTAGAAAAGGAAAAGAAAACTTTCAATTTTTTCTTTTAAACTTAATCCATTTCTGTTGAAAAAAAAAGGGGGCATTTTTATGGTTTGATGAAAAGCAATCATTGACTTAGTGGTGTGCTGAAACAAGCATGCCTGTGATTTTAGTGATGGCTAATTAGTCGCAGATTGCGATCTACCACATTAATATTAATGATGTAGGTCGATTTGCAACCCCCTAGGAATTGCTAAATGAAACTCTTGGAGTTTCATATATTAGGAATAGATAGCAATGACCTACTTGTGATTCCCAGACAACTGCAATTAAATAATCCCTAATCCTAATGTTGATATTTATAGCCCTACATCTTTAATGGGGCCATGATCTAGCTTCCCAGAGGTCAGGTTTCAAAACTTCTCCCTCCAATTTATCCAACCAGGTCCTCAAATGGCATAGGTCTGTTGTTCCAGTTGCATGCCCAATGTTTGAAGGTGTCACTGGTAAACGCATATATGTGCTCTCCCAGCCTCCAGTGTAGCACACTGCTTTAGAGCAGAGAAATACCCACTTTCTGGAAGTGGTGTTCCTAAGCTATTAACGAGGAATTCACCTGCACCACAGGAGAGGATTTATTTATCATTGTAAATCCAATGATAGGAAACATGATGAGGCTGGTCCACTGTGAGCTTTCACTGCAGCTGAAAGTAATCTTAGCCATTTCCCCATGTTAAACTATGGGGAGATCAAACCTCATTGGTAGAGAAAACACACATTTGGGGTTCTTCACTACCTAGGCGGGGAAAGACCCTGCCCTCCATTTCAGCTACCTCAGGACGTATCCTAGGGGTGATCTAGTGGTAGTGACAGGTACCCTTAGGATTGGCCATTGATTTAGAAATGCCAACTTGAGCATAAGCGAAACTGCATACCAGCAGGCCTGGAATGGCAGGCTTGATACATGTGTGAAAGGCTATTTTAGTGGGCGGTACAATTAGAGCTGCGACCCTCTATAATCCAGAGCAGTACCTTCCCTGAGTAGGTGGTGTACCTTATTTTACTGGCGCTCTTAGGTACAAAACCTAACCAATCAAGTAAATACCCCTTTTTAGTGTGTGTAGGATGGGCACATTACAGTGGGAAAGTGTCGAGAGTCATAAGGCCACAAAATTTAGATTCAGCAAAAACCAGGAGGAAAAAAAGCAAAAAAGATTAGGGAAAAACCCTAAGAAGGACCATGTCCAAACGAGATCGACTGGTCCCAGAGGTTTCCTCAGAGGCCACCTCCTTTTTGCATGCCAACTCAAGTGCCAAATGAATAATGAATTACAGTCCGCCTAATGCAGAAATGCCTAAAAGAACGCTAGCTTCTGACATGCCCTTTTTAAATTAACCACATGCCTTAAGTAGTGGTATCGACAGTGGACAAATAATTCTAAATTCTCCAGCAAGATAGCCAGGTTTTTCTGCTTGATAGTTTAATGATTGGCTTAAAGATCTAGATAATCTGACAACTAATGACAATGCCGGCACTACTGAAGGAGCTTTTGCCCAAACTCCAAAGAGAGAAAGGTTAATGAATGTGGCTAAATTAAGGATAGAAAAATAAAAAATTATATTTGGAACTCTCAGTCCTACTCAACTAGAGGTTTGGAGCTACTGTTCTTGTGTAAAGACATTATCAGACGTGCAGGACAGGTTCATGATAAACTTACAGAGCTAATACAGAAACATGCGATTCACATCCAAACGTCCAAAGCCTTACAGAAAAGCTAGAGGTTGAGCTTTAGTGACCGAGTCATTGCTAGCATGCGCCCATCTGGAATGAAATAACAGATTAGAGACTTGGTACCCTATCCATCAAAATGGAGTGAGCAGGGTAAGTAGTGAGGTAGATGGTCAAAGAAAGAGGAAGCATAGAAAGTCAGGATGCAAATGCCTCCATCCAGAACAGATGAAGATGAGGAAAATGTACACAGGCTTCCCATGAGAGAGGTGCCTGGTAGAGTGTATTTACATGTACACTGTTGCAATTCGCTGTTGGAAAGTGTCCCTCAAATGCACTGCATGTAGCCAGTTAAACTGTTTGATAGCTGTGATCCTGGTCAGAATGAGGAATAGTTCAAAAGGTTGTGGATCCCCCACTCAGTTTTAATATCGTATTTGGTGACACTTTGTATAACTAGTTGGATGATTCTATGGGCGTGCGAAGAGGTATTGATACATGCAGTACATTTAAGGGACACTTCCGAACTGGAAAGTGCAACATTGTATATTATATTTTTACGTCCCAGGCTCAGAGGGCGATACCTCTTTGCACACCCATAGAATCATCTACCTAGTTATACAAAGTGTCACCAAATCAGATTAAAATGGAGTGCGGGATCCACCACCTTTTGTGTATGTGCATGTGCCATGGGGGAGGGCTCATCTTACATCCTTCACAGATGATTTCCCGAAATTGAGAGAAAATCCAGTGAATAGTACAGAGAGGTTGAGCAATTTAGGAAATTATCAAAGGTTTTATGGAAGGAATTAATACCTTATTTGAAATTGTGGTTCCTACTTAGTTGTGGGTTAAATGAATGCCTGGCCAGATATGGAGCCAATGATAAATCCTCATTCACAAGCTGCGTTACCAATACTAATGAAAAAATATCATCAAGTAATTATGAGTCTGGGCAGTGAACTCGGCTTAGTTTGCAGAGTTTTCGGAGTTTTTCGAACTCAGCGCTCCGCAGAGCTCGAAGAGTTCCAAAAAACTACACTCTGCTAAAATCCAACCCTAGACCACGTACCAGCGAGATTCCAACACAGGTAGTCTCAGATGGTAGCTGCTGCTTGAGTTGAGGAAGAAGAAGCACATTGATAAGTCTTGCTTGGAGCCTCGTTGGCATGGGCTGTATCAAGTGATACTGGTAACAACTACTGCTGTAAAGTGAGTAGGTCTCCAAAACTGTGCACATGGCACCCATACTCCCAAAGACACTTGTCTCCTTGATGGTATAACAACACCTTTCCTGAGGTGCTGGTGGTTACTGTGAGACAAAGGGAGCAGGTTAGTTGGGGATCAACAAGCTGCTGAGACAGCATTCATTTAATCTATGGAGGGTCTAAGAGAGCCAACTGTTTCCAATCCTGTAGAGTTGACTACACGAGGTACAGATCCCATTGAAGGACTTAGTGCAATAGTAACATGAGTTGTACCCAGAGATCTATGGTCCAGAAGACAGCAGAGAGGAAAAAGCTGCCTGACTGAAGTGCAGCTTGCCTGCACCATCCTACACTGTACCAACAAATCTGGTCAAATTGACAGTGAAGATGAAGAGCCAGCAGTGAGAAAATTAAAAAGACTAAGAGTACCCTGCCAAAGGTACTCCTCACCTGGATGGGCTTACTTGGTAGCCAATAATTTGGGAGAGAGCAATTCACACCTTTTGCTATAGGAATTTGCATCCACCTGAATACCCTTGGATTGAACTTTGTGACTGAACTGAGATTTGAAATTGCATTGCCACTCAAAAGACTAACCCAACATGGTTTTGAAGTGATCATCGGTGAATTCTAACTGCTCATTTAGTAAGTTGCAATGTAAAGCTTCGAAAGAGGTAGTTAAACTATGCTTTGCTGCTCATTTATGTAAGAATCAGCTGTAAGAAATAATTGTGCTGTAATCTTCTAAGCTATTGGTCTGGTACTAGTGAACTCCAGGAGCCTATTGAAAGATCCCTTAGAGCAAATGCATACGTGCAGGTGTATTTATTTGTATTTATTTGTAAATCTCCCGAATCACCCCCTGAGGGGTATCTCCACGCTGTGGGGCATGCAACACTCAGAGCACACCAGATGCAGACAATTTAGAAAAGCTCAGTCTGAGAAGTTTTCCAAAAGAGAGATCATTTTATTTTATTTATTTATTTATTTTATTTTATTAAACTTGTAAGGCGCACATCTACACGCAGTGGGTTTCCCGGCGCCAAGGGACAGACTCAAGAAGAAAAAGACTAGCAGGCTGGACTTTTTGGACAAAAACCTTCTACTCACTGCTGAAAGAGCCACGTTTTGAGTCCCTTACGTACGGAAACGAAGAAGAGAGGTGTCCGTCTTTAGGGACACGGGAAGAACGGTCCAAATTTTTGGGCCCAAATGAGAAAAGGAACGACCACCCATTTTCACTAGCCTGAACCTGGGGACCACAAAGTCACCACTTCCGGAGGATCTCAAATTACGGGTTGGCTTATATGACTGTATTAAGCCCTGAAGGTATTTCGGAGCTGAGCCTAGTTTAATCCTGAAAACATGGCAAAGGGCTTTAAATTTAATTCGATTCGAGATCCTGAGCCAATGAAGGTTTCGAAGAGCAAAGGAAGCAGATGTTCTTCGCGGAACATTACAAAGTAGCCGAGCAGCCGCATTCTGGACCACTTGGAGCCTGTTTATCGTTGCAGGATCTGCTCCAAGATAGAGAACGTTGCCGTAGTCCAGGCAGGAAACAACCAATGGCTGCACTATGGTTCTCTGTGTGGAAAGAGGCAGCATCCACAAAATTTTCTGAAGCCATCTCAAGGTGGCAAAATAGATGGACGCCACCTTGGCTGCCTGTTGCCTCATAGTAAGATTTTCGTCTATGAGGAATCCAAGGTTCCGAACTTGGGTGACGGGATGAGGGGTTGGTCCCATGTCCGTAGGCCAATGGTGGGGGCCCCACAGATCTTTGTCCTTGCCCAGTATCACCACCTCAGTTTTGTCCCCGTTCAATTTAAGAAAATTACTTTTCATCCATTGGGACACACGGGTCAGACCTGATTTCAGCGTTGAGATTTTATTGCACTCCTTGTTCGAAAGAGAAAAAATAATCTGAGTGTCATCAGGGTAAGAGTATAACGTAAGACCGGCTTCCTCCACAATAGTGGCCAGGGGTCTAACGTAGATGTTAAATAGCAATGGGCTAAGTATAGACCCCTGGGGAACGCCGTACGCTGATGGACAAACTGTAGAGGAGGCTTTAGCAGAGAAGACCTGAAAAGTGCGGTCACTTAAGAAGGAAGCTATCCAGGTCAAAGCAGGGCCCTCCACTCCCAGGGACCAAAGAGTCTCAAGTAGGATGGAATAAGACACGGTATCAAACTCCGCACTCAAATCAAGTAAGATGAGTGCCGATGTTGCTCCGCGGTCGATACCGTGTCGCAAACTCTCGGTAACTCCTAGGAGTGTGGTTTCGGTTGAATGATGCGCCCTGAAACCTGACTGGGATGGATGTAAAAATCCCAGACTCTCAACAAGATGAGTTAGTTGAGTATTAATATGCCTTTCCAGGATCTTAGAAAGGACGGGGAGCAACGAAATAGGTATAAAATTAGATAAATTTGTCACGTTAGCTCCGACCTTTTTCAATAAGGGAATGACCATCGCGTTTTCCAATCCTGTGGGACATGGGACTCAGACAGAGAAGAGTTGAGAAGCTTCATTAGGACACGGCGAGAGCTCAGGTCCAATTGTTTTAAGATTTTAGCCGGTACCGGATCGCGTGGAGAGCCAGATTTGATGCTGTTCAAACAGGAAGCAAAGGAGGCATCATCAAATGGTGTCCAGTAAGTGAATTTGGTTGTCAAGGAGGGCAAATTGACTAGAACTAAAGCTGGCCCCGGCGAAGGCTCAATATTGAGAGTGGAAGGACTCAGTGAGTCGTAAGTGCGTTCCACCTTCGCTATAAAAAAATTTGCAATTGAATTGCATTGAGCCTCGTCCAGGGTAGGGGGGGCGGAATTGAATCTGCTCCTGTTAGTTTTCTCACTACTGAAAAAAGAGTATGAGGGCAATTCTGAACTTTCCTAACAGTGTTAGCGACATAAGTCGCTCTTGCCATTTTGCATTGTTTGTGATAGTCTCTTAAAGCTTCCTTATAGCTGTTTTTCGAGAGACGGAGTACGAACGTCTCCACTTTCTCTCAAGGGCTTTGCAGTTGGACCTAATATGCTTTAAGTTGCCCGAAAACCAGGGCGCAGGTGGGCGATGGGACAGAGAACCCTTTGGTGTTAGGGGGAGAAGTTCCTCAACAGTGATACGCAGCCATTTAGAAACTGCAGTATTCAGGACAGACACCGGTACGTTGGGGTCCGGTTGAGTGTCCGACAAATGCGAATTGAAATTGATAATATCAAGTTTGCTCCACCTGCGTATATATTCCACCTTTCCCCCACTACTACTAGCCATAATCTTCGTATGGGACAAAGAGAAACATACAGCATAATGGTCAGACCAATCCAAGGGACGAGCACTCAATAAACACTTATAAGGAAGATTTGAAAGAACAGGGTCCAATAAGTGCCCTGCAGAGTGAGTTGGTCCTGAGTTACATAATGAAATATTCAAAGCTTCTAAATCAGATAAAAAAAGTTTACTGGCAGGGCATTGCGAGTCCTCAAGATGGAGATTTAAGTCGCCAAGGATGGTAAAATTGGCAGCCCTCAAGAGTAGAGGGGCAATAGTTTCTGAAAAGGACGACATCCATGCATTAGGATTCCCAGGAGGGCGATAAATCAGGAGTCCCGATAAAGTGAACTGAGGACTGATTGCTAGTTTAAAATGTGCAGCTTCACAGCCTGGCAGAGAAGAGGCTTCAAACTTACAACTGTACTTAGATTTAAAAACAATTGCGATGCCACCTCCTTTACCGGTATCTCTATCCTTTCTAACCATAACATAGTCATTAGGAATAGCCATGGCAATGTCAGGGCCTGAGCTCTTATGGAGCCAGGTCTCAGTTAGGAACAATGCGTCAGGTTTTTCGTCCATTAGAAAGTCATAAATGTTGTTTTTATGCTTTGGGAAAGATCTGCAGTTTATGCTCCAAAACTGAAGTTTAGCACAAGTATAGGGCAATTTAATGATCTTAGATTTCCCGTAATTCCGCGGGGGTTTCATTGATTTACATTTAGTCATCCCACCCATAGAGAAACCGCAATGAGTACAATTAAAATTGTGAGCCGGCAGAATGCAAACGGTACAATATGCGGATGTAGTGTTACGATATTATATCAATTCCTCACCAGTATAAACTATGGCAATTCCGGAGGGAACAAAGGCAGCTGGCATAGGAGCAGATTTAATAGCCCCCTGCCCGTCCTGGCCCGTCCTGGTGTGGACGGGAGTAAACGGGCTTACCTCTGGTGCACCTCCGGCGAGCCATTGGCGCCCACGCTGCGCGCAAGCGCTACGTGTCTGCATTCAGGCACTTTTAAATCGAGAATGGTGAATGACCCAGCAACACTAGCACGCTACCCAAGATGGAGTCTTGGGAGCATGTCAGGCCCCTGATACCCACACCCAAGATGGCGGTCGGGGGAAACAGTGCACGAGGCTCACCAAAGTGGTGAGTGATGATGACAATTATAATGCAGGAAATGCGGACGACTTCACACAAAGCAGGGACAAATAACGATATTGATAATAACAGTAAAGCAATATTTTAAAAGTCAAATTTTGAAAGTGCAAATTTTAAAAGTGCGAAGGCCGACCGGCAATATGCAAGCAAGCAGCGTTTTCGTTCAGCAGCGTTACCGCTAGTACAGGGAGTCGCGCCAATCTCCAAGACCCTTAAGTAGTGCTTGCTAAGTGACCCAGCAACACTAGCACGCTACCCAAGATGGAGTCTTGGGAGCGTGTCAGGCCCCTGATACCCACACCCAAGATGGCGGTCGGGGGAAACAGTGCGCGAGGCTCACCAAAGTGGTGAGTGATGATGACAATTATAATGCAAGCAATGCGGACGACTTCACACAAAGCAGGGACAAATAACGATATTGATAATAACAGTAAAGCAATATTTTAAAAGTCAAATTTTGAAAGTGCAAATTTTAAAAGTGCAAATGCCGACCGGCAATATGCAAGCAAGCAGCGTTTTCGTTCAGCAGCGTTAATTAGGGCATTTCCGTAGGTGGACCGGGAGCTGATTCCAGTAGTAGGGGGCTAAATAGGAGGAGCCTTTCCCACCCACACGGGACTTCTTGAAAAGGAAAATAAGGAGCAAAGATTTCTCTCCTGATTGAAGTGGTCTAGTTGGATGATATAGGACATGTTTTTCAACTAAATAACCAGGTCCTTTATCATTTAAAGCTTTGTACACAATATAGCATATCTTGAATCTAATTCGTTTATGGATTGGTAACAAATGAAGATGTTGGAGGAGGGGGAGAGAGGCAGTTCTGGCCGGTAAGTTCTTGACAAGTTGAGCCGGGGTATTTTAAAGTACCTGAAGTCTGTTTAGAAAAGACTCACATGCTGCAATTAAGAGGGCATTACAGTAATCTAGGTGGCTTATCACTAGCGCATGAATAAGTGTTTTCCGCACAGTGAAGGGAAGGAAAGGAAATACCTTATTTAAGAGGCTTAGCCTATGGAAGCAGGACCCCACAGTAGTTAAAACTAGCATGATCTCAGGTTACTCAACATATAACTGTAGAAAATTGTTTGTCATCCAGAGAGCAATTGCTGTCGTACCTTCTGAAAAAGAGGCCTGTGTATTCTTAGAGTTTTTATCAAATGACAGTCTGTCATAAGCATATGAAATTGGTGTAAATCCAAGCTTTTGGAGAAGCTTTTCCAGCAGAGCTTGATAAATATTAAATAAAGTTTGGCTAATGCAAGGTCCCTGAGGTACTTCTTTGGTAAGTTCCATAAATGGCAAGCAGGAGACAAGATTGATGGTCTGTGTTGGATAGGTAATGAAACTGGAAAACCATTGGAAGGCTTTTCACAGGTCCTAATCACACAGAGTCTCCTAAGCAGAACAGAATGGGATATACTGTGTCGAAGGTCACCGACAGATCCAGCAACACTGATAGTACTGCCTGGCTGTTATCAGGGGAGTGTCTTTTATTATCAGTGACAGCAATTAGTACTGACATCGTGCTCTGCATTGGTTTAAACCCAAACTGTGAGGAATCGAGGCATCCTTTGGATTCAATATATTCAGAGAGTTGTTTGTTGATATGCCTTTCTAATAATTTACTCAGAAGTGACAGGAGAGAGATTGGGCGGTAATTAGATAGATCCTCTACTGTGGCATTAGCCTTCTTTTGAATGGGGATTATCTGTTCTGCCTTCCACTATAGTAGTAGCTGGCCCTCCCTCACAGTGAGATTGAGTATTGAGCAGATAGCTAGAGCCGGCTGGTTGTACAGTAGAGAGGAGAATCTGGCTGGGATAATATTACTGGGTGACCAAGATTTAGCTGCTTTCAGTAATGTATCCACTATGTCTAAGGGGGCTAAAACTTTCCCAGAGATGTTCATTTGTTACAATCAGATGACAGAGATTTAAAGTAATTTGTGAGGCTCCTATCTTTAGAGAATTTATCATTTATGAGATTGATTTTATGCTCAAAATGGTTATCAATCTCATTGTACTATTCTTGGGATTGAGGAGATTCATTGTTGCAGGCCTTTGGGTTAGTAAAGGATTTGAGGATTTGATGTAATTCTTTAGGAGTATTCTCTGTCTGGTTAAGTTGTGAAGCAATGTAAGCTCTACAGGCCTTTTTTAAATTCTCATGATAAAGAGCTAAAGAGGTCTTATAACTCTCTCTGTTGATTTGATCATGGGAGTGATGCCAGCATCTCTCCACATTTTTACAGTGACATTTCTCCTTACGCAGTTGCTGGGAATACTAAGCTGCATGTATTTGTTGCGTCGACTTAGAATTAGAATTCAAAGGAGCCATCTATGGCTGACTGTATCATAGTATGGTAGTCAACTGGACAATCATTAATGTTCTTAGATTCTTCATTCAAATATACAGGGAATTCATTCACAAAAATGTCTATTGTTATTTTATGCCACTGTCTTCTGAAACTATTAGGAGCTGTGGAGGGGGCAGTGCTGACCTTGGGCCTGCAGATTTGGAAATTGATTAGGGAGTGGTCTGACCATATACGCAGAAGCGGGGCCTCAGATTTTGTTAGAAGAACTGGTCAGGATGAGGTCTAGCCTATGTCCCGCAAGGGGAGTAGACCCTTCATTGTTCTTTTCTAGTCCGAAGGTGGCCAAATCATTGAGAATCATTGAGGCATCCACATTAGAAGTATGTTATGTTATGTTAATTTTAATTTGTAAGGCGCAAATACCTACCCAAAAAGGGTTTCCTGGCAACAGCTCAAAAGAAACAGAAGGAAGGGACGATTATTGGTTAAACAGCCAGGTTTTTAAACATTTACGGAAATTCTCATAAACAGTTTCATAGCGAAGCGATGCAGGGAGAGAGTTCCACAAAGTGGAGCCTAAGTAGGCAAAGGATTAACCGCCCATGCATGACAGTCTAATTCTAGGAACAGAGAACTTCACCTAAGTGGCAGAGCAGAGCAAACGTGAAGGAAGGTGAGGGTGAACCAGAGCCTGCAGGTATTGAGGGGCCACTCCAGATTTGATTTTGAATATGTAGCTCAGGGCTTTGACCTTAATCCGGCTCTCCACCCTGAGCCAATGAAGGTCACGCAGAGAGCCTGGGATTGAGGCAGTTCTGGGAACCTGACAAATCAGTCTGTGTATGTTGAAATTCCCGAATAAAAGGAAATATTTTGGGGAAATTATGTGGGGAGCAAACTGTTCCATCAGTTGGAGCTAGAAGTTGCGCAGAGGAGCTGGGGGCCGATATACAAGAGTGCCTTTTAAACCATAGTGAGACTAAATCAATCCTAAAAACATAGACTTCTATTTTATCATTGCAACAGTGCTCAATCATCCATACCTTGATAGTATCCTTATGAATAGCATCTAAAATGTCCCTATCCAATCTTTGAATGCGGTATCCTTCAGGGAGTGCCACCGCAATAGCAGAGGTGGAACTGGGTTTAAGCCAGGTTTTTGTAAGAAACCCGAGGTCAGGATTTCCAGAGAAGAGTAAGTCCCATATTTTGGTGGTGTGTTTAGGCAATGATCTATCATTGCTCAGAAAGCCTTTTCATCCCTGAGCAGATCTGGTGGGCAGGATCTCCAGGACAGGAGATAGATTGTCAAGATTTGAGTGTCTTGATGCTATATCAGATGAGGGTTGTGCTGCTGGCTTCTGCCTCAACTCCAGACTTTAAAAATGGCAGTGTCTGCATGAGAAAGGCCACAGACATGCCATGAAGGTTGTAGGTACAGTCAATATGGCATAAGCGTCTAATTTCAAGTAGTTCCAAGGAAGAGTAGGTATGTCCCATGTCTGACCTAAGAGGTGCATGGGCCCTGGCTCCTTGCGACAGCTAGGCACAGACAGGCGCAAAGGGATTGCCCCTGTTGCACCTTCCGCACACCAGCATTGCTTCTGCTGCATGTCAGCCAGCCATGTATTTAAATAGAGTTGGGAAGCCGCTAGACTTCTAACCCAGTGGCCCCTCCCCAGCCCGGAAGTGAAGAAAGGTTGTGTCTCCTTGCTCGCTCCCTCCACTCAATCTGTAAAACCTGTGGTAGACTGGAGAGCAGGCGTAACACAAGAACACAGGTAGGAGGCAAAGCGGGAAGAGGACTTAGGTATCTGTAATTAGACTGAAGAGTTAAAAATGTAAGTTTTTAACTACGTTTTGAAGTTCCAAAAAATCAGGCACAAACAGTGAAATTGCACAAGAGCAAATAAATATCAATCAATGTTACCCAGTCAAAGTAAACTATCCAGGAGCATGTTGCAACCATAGTGTTAGTTTTCCTGCTTATAATTTTGAGTTTGCCGCACCACTTACATATTGAAGAGCCTGCATTTACTTGCACACCCCTAAGACTCAATCCTACTAGTAATAGAATAGCCGCTTTAGATGAGAAGAACTTACACATAGATGCTTCTAGATGTGATTACTCACTGAATGTATGCACAAAACTGATACTAGGATTACATTGACGCTATGGATGCCAGGGATTGCTATGTATGCATGCAATTCCCTGCATCGCTGCCAAGGGAAAAACCTATCACCATCTTCTCTTGCCATATGGAGTTACCTTTAGTTTATTGATAAGTCTATAGTAAGGGGAAGATACTCTCTAATATCATTACATAAATCAAGATCTATTTCAATCTGAGCTGAAGCACTTTAGTAGACCGTAGGATGTAAAAAAATGCTGAAATAAAGGGACATTTTTTTAGACCCGTTATGTCACTGGACACTGTCTATGCACATTGGCACAATCTAACTTGTTATATGACCAGTGCTGAAAAGAAATTCATTGATTCCGAAGAAGATAGAACTAGAGACCTTTTAACTAAAGCTGCAAATCATGCGAAAGATCCACCCTGGGCAAAGGAAGTTAGTGAGCACAGAATAGTGGGCACAATGGACACACTTGTACTAGATTGACAACATGAAGGGAGATTATGTGCATTCATTAGAAAATCCACATTGGACACAAATGGGCCACACATTTGAAGTTCGAGGAAATGGGGGTTTATATATGGATGGAGGAGATCCTGTGTTTCTTTGGAGTCTACTGAAGAGTGCATTTCGCTGGTTACTAAAACAATGGTATGAAACGTGGTATTTAGGAGTCGGGCTTCTTGACAAGGGATAAACAAAACAGAACTAAGAGGAGAGCCAGTGCTGGTGAAATAGTAGAAGATATTTTTAGTGCTTTGATTCCAACTTTGGAGTGATATTCAACTCACACATAATTAGAAAGCTTTCTCCTGTTTTTGACAAATTGGCTACTAGTACAGCTGGAGGATTTGTGTTTATTGACACAGAAATGTTTGTTATACTATCCATGATTTTGCAGAATAGACGTGCTTTAGAAGTCCTTCGAGCAAAGGAGAGTGGAGTCTGCTGAATGTTAAAGGATTAACAATATTGTACTTGCATCCCAGACAGAAGTAAAGACCTGAAGATACACATTAGCAACATCACTGACCTCAAGAAAGGTTTGAAAGGGCTGACAGCGTAGATGGTTTGGCAACTTAGGGAGTGGGATTGTCAGAAGTATACCCTTACTGATAATTGCTCTTTGTGGATTACTTGTGTTCATGAGTTTCAAAGTGTACAAGTAAAAAAAGGAGTGAAGAGGAAAAGAGCAAATGTAGAATTAGAAGAGAGAAAGAGTAATCCCTACTCTGATATAAAATTTCTTGAGGATTCCAAAATGAAAATGATGAAGACAATAAAGCTGTAATTTTAACATCTGATAAGAGATTGATGTGATGGCTTGATTTGCCATCAGAGGGGGGATTAGTGCAGCACAAAGTTACCCACTAAAGACTCTTGAATGAGATTCTGCAAAGCTACTGCTAATATTATTCATATTCTTGTGACTTATCCCTATTGTTTTAGTGCTTTGATTTCGGAACTGTTCTTTGCTCTAAGCTTGGAATACTTAGATTGCTAATGTATTGAAAATACCATATATGAATGTTTTCTGAACATCAAGTGCTTATTTTGTTATTCTGTATTGCATCTACAGAGTTGCTTCTGTCCCTAATTCTTATTTGCCTACATTTCTTCAGAAGGCTACGCCTTCCTTTTGCTATTCTATAATTTGATAGTCTGGTCTTAAGGGTGAAATAGTTGAATCTGATCACTAATTTCTAATAAACACCCTTGAACTTGGCTATCGATTCTTGGTCCTCTTTGTGTAGCCAAATTGGTTGCACTGTTAGTTGTAATTAAGTTGATTGGAAAAGATATGCTAACTCTCTTTCCCCTCAGTGTGACAGAAAAGATTAATCAGAGGACCAAGTTGGCAAGTAAGTAAGAGCAAATGATCCATTAAAGGAGTTAAACTCTCAGTACCAGTGAGGCCTGAAACAAATCTGATGGATCACTTGCGAAGGGTCGTTGGATTTATATCAAAGACCTCTATATGTGAACCCACATCAGCAAGTCAAATGTATAATGGATCATAGAGCATATTTGTGCAAGCTGGATTCTATAGGAGACAATCGCACACAGCTGCATTCCATTGCTTTTTTCAGCTTTCCTGCCTTTAGACATGGTTTCTATTCCTTCCACATAAACTGGTTCATCATTTTAGTTAGTTCAGTAATCATGTGGGAAGGATCCTGTAGTAGTAGTAATGCCAAGACATAGTTTAATTGAGACATCACATTCATCTTAAGGACCTGGCTCTGTACTGAAGTGAGGGATGTAATTTGGACCAACTGGTGAAATGCGTTTTAATTCTGGAGGTCACAGGCTCGAGATTATTTGCTAACATGTAAAAGCTGATGAAAGCTTTTGCAGATGTATGTGTGAGTTGCAAAGCCTGACATGTTTCCCAATTAATGTTGTAATCCGAAAAGGTTGCAAAGGGGTCAATCGTTTTTATTTATATTTGGTAATGATTCATTGAGTTAGACAAAGTGACTAAGATTTCAGCAGCATAAAAAGTGCTTTAAGTTAGGTATCACTATTCCCTCATGGATCACAAATCTGTTAAGTCCTACTGGCGATGTGTTTGTATGTAGCCATCTGACATTAACAAGAAATGGCTTGCCCATCTCAAAGAGTGTCAGGATCCTGAACGCATATGACATTTCACCCTGCTGAAGGTGTTTTCCCGCTACTTGTACTGCCAGATAAATGGTCTATCTATCTTCAGTGAGATGCAGAAGAGCACGAAACCCAACTGATCTCTGTGGGCCAGGGTGGGTAACAGTGGTTTTTAAGTCTTTTGGGCAACACATTGGCTAAACTTTTCATGTAGCGATATTGGCCTGCAGTTGGCACAATGAAATGGGCACCTTCAGGCCTCAGGATTAGTGCATGTTTGGCCGAGCTCGCATCTCTCAACTCTTGGGAGGGATAGATGTGGTGCAGTAGCCAGAGTGGCTGACTTTGGCGCACCAGCCTCACGGTTCGATCACTGGGACCAGTGGCAGCTCAACTCAGCATCAAGTGACTCTGGAAAATAGCTTACTTAATATCCCACAACGCCCCCAGCACCTGGATACCTTTAAGGGTGATAAGTGTGCTATACAACTCTAGAATTAATAATATTATTATTGGAACCCTCTACTGATTTAAAGGAACTGCTTAAACAATAGTGATGCAATTGAGAGTTTGGTAACTCTGTACTCTTCTGAAGGATAAACATCAAGGCCTTGAGCCTTTTTGTAAGAGAGATCCTCAATCAATGTCACTGTCTCATCCTCCATTATATATTGGTAAGGCAACTGTGTCTGTTTGCCTGGAGGTCTAAGGGCAAACGGAAGGCATCCACTTTCTAAATCATCGTTTGGAGGCCCTGGCTCTCATACAGCTCTAGATAAAAGACCCTGAATATAGGGCAGATATGAAAGGGGTCTGTCAGCAAGCGCACTCGTATATCTTTGATGGCTGGTCGATTGTTCAGCTTATTGTTGTAGTAATTGCATAGCTAGTAGGCAACCTGTCTTTTTATCTTGCTCGTAATGGCACTGTTTGAGTCTTTTAGAGTCGATAAGTCTTTATTTTGAATAAAAAATTCATAAAAGACAATATACAATCATACACAATATTTAAAAACCATCAGTCAAATAAAAACAAATCCACTAGTTATTCCTTAGGACAGTAAGATACAATACAATATGCACATAAATTAGTACTACTAATAACCATATTCAGGTACATAACGGTATATACATCTGGGTAGATCAATCAACACAAGGGAATGCCCAGTTTCTTAGTTCGGATCAGCCAGGCCCATCCCAAAAATTTAGCAACACAGACCACTACTGTTTCAGATCTAATAGCTCGGAGTTTGGTAAGTGCATCTCGGTAACCACCACAATTCAGGGATAAACATATAGGTTTTAGCCACTTACTTCTAGGCGCTCGATAAACGGGACAGCCAAAGAAGAGGTGGCCAACACTTTCTTCCCGTTCGGGACACCAATGACATTTATTTCCTGACTTCGTGTCCCATTTTGCTGTAAAGGAATTGACAGGCAAGGTGCCAATGCGAAACTGATGGTATAGTTTGCGATCTAACACCTTGGAGATCAAATCCCAATACTGCTCCAGGGAGGGAATAACCTTATGCACTAAAAATAAACCAGTTAGGTTTGTGTCCAGGGATTGGGTTACAAGAATAGATTTTTTCCAGGCCCAGAAGAGTGCTTTAAACGCACGTTTTGATGGAAAAATTGATCCCCCTGGATTGGACCAAAGCTCTGGAAGGCCCATCATATATAAAACATTTTTAACTTCCCTAAGCCAGGGTATTTTATGCGCACCCCACAATAGTTTTACCTCCTCTAGTTCTCGGGTGAACAGACCAAGCTCAGGGGTGGTCCAGAGACGACGCCAAAATGCCACAAGGCGAAACTGGGCCATCTCGTTGATTGGTCTGCAGCCAAGATCTAATAACAAGGGTTTTATAGGAGCGGACTGCGGAAGACCTACCATGTTCCGTAGGAACCTATTCTGCGCAGTAGCCAAGCATGAGAGATCCTTGTGACCCCAGACTTCAGCTCCATAAAGGGTTGCAGAAATAACCTTAGCCTCGTAGATCTTTAGGGCAGGGGTAATGCGCTTCGTTAGGGAGTTCTTTTGTTCACGGACCAAACATCCAGCCAACCTGTTAAATTTGAGCTTAGACGTCTCCAATTGGGGGTTCCAATTGAGTTGGTGATCTAGAGTCACACCAAGGTATGTCATGACCTTAACCTGCTCAATTTGAACGCCGTTTAGGGAGACAAAACACTTGGGGGGGGTTTTCTTACAAAAACCCATAAATTTGGTTTTATCTACATTCATTTGCAGGTCGTTTATTTTGCAAAACTCAGAAAATCTATTCAGGGCTATCTGAAGCCCGGCTCTGGTTTTAGAAAGGAGGAGGGTATCATCTGCGAAGATTAGCATAGGGTACTTTCGACCTCCCAGCATAGGTGCATCAGACTGTATATTAATAAAATGTGGGGCCACCTGATTAATAAACAGGAGGAACAAGGTGGGGGCCAGGACACAACCTTGGCGTACCCCGCGTTGTACGGGGAAGCTTTTAGTCACCTGCCCCTGGCTACCCCACCTTACCTGAGCATAATTGTCCTCGTGCAATCGCTGGACTAGGCTCAAAAGCTCTGATGGAAGGCCCATTTGTCTAAGAGCCTCCCATAACTTCTTCCTTGGGACTAAATCAAAAGCCGATTTAAGGTCGACAAATGCGGCGTATAACACACCGCCGCCCAAAAGGACCACCTTCCAAAAAAGTAGTGTGAACCGGAAGACCTGATCAATAGTGCTGGTACCGAACCTAAATCCTGCCTGCATAGGGGAAAGTATATTATTTGAATCGATCCAATCCTGAATTCTTGCTAGGATCATTCTCGACACGATTTTCTGGATCGAATCGATCAAACTAATGGGCCGATAATTGTTTGGAAGGGAGCGGTCGCCTTTCTTGTAGACTGGCAGAATTTCTGCCCCCTTCCAGGAGATGGGAATCTCAGCCCCTGCAGCTATATTATTTGCCAGTAACGTAATATAGGGAATCCAAAGGTCAGGATTAAGCTTGAAAAGGTCAGCCGGAATAGCATCTAGGCCAGGTGCTTTACCTGACTGAACAGACTCAAGGGCATGCACAGTATCAGATTCCAAGAATATGAGTCTGTCTCCTGTTTGTGGGTGGGGACACGATGGCGTGATAGCTGTCATTCGATCCTCTACTATATTTGGGTCGGTGAATTGTGCCGTAAAAAATTCCACCCAAGATTGAGCTGAGACATGATTTTCGGGATTCTGGGCAACTGAATCCCTTCCCCTTCTTACAATTAACCAGAATTCAATTAGGTTGGGGGATTCACAGGCTCTAAGGAGATCGAGCCAGTAAGAGTCATCCCAGTCCCGCTTGGCAGCCCAAAGGGTACGCTTATAGCGCTGCCTAGCTGTCCTGATATCGTCTGTATTCCGGGCCTTAACAGCAGCTATTAGGTTGCTGTGGGCATCTCTGCAGCTCTTATTGTACCATTTTTTGTACACTCTAACGTTAACAGGCTTCGAGGGTTTCGTGAGGAGGTTTTTAAGGCCCAAAAAACACTCCTCGTGGAGATTAGTGATTGTAAAATCAACATCACCAGAAGGGGATAATGGGGGCATCCTGCTCCACACACTCCGCACCTTCTCCTCAATCTTAGAAATGAGCACTGGATCATCCAGAACCCTGGGCCATTTTACTCGACGCCTGTTGTCGCACAAAACTACATCAGATGTTAAGCAGTTGGTTCCCCTGACTGGGGCACCCACGCCGGGGACTAAAATCTCGAGTGAAAGAGGATTATGGTCGCTCTCTGGTCGGGACTCTACCACCATATCTCGTACAATAGACCAACACTCAATATTGATCAATATATAGTCGATACGGCTGGAGTTCAAACCGTTATCGAAAGTATTGGTCCCAAGGCTATCAGAGCGTGTGCGCCCATATACGGCCCGTAGGCCCCAATCTAAACAGAAGCCCAACCAATGTAAGGCTGCCTCGGTGCCCCTAACTCCCTTGGTGATGGTTAGCGGGGGGATGTTCCAGACGGTGTCCTCCTCAGAACCCACATCCTCTGCCAAGGAAAAAATGGGCTTGATGGAGGTATTCATATCTCCCGCTACAATAACAGTCTGATCGGTTTTAAAATTCTTAAATAGTCGATCAAGGTCGTTCAGGACGGTTTGTTTTCTCCCACGCTGACAGCCACGGGCATAGACATCAACCAAGAGGAAATCTGTAGTGTTGGGTTTACTCAAAATAATGCATAAGAGGTCCACACTCTCTACCAACATTTCCTTACCATGGAAGCCCAGATTGTTTTTAATCCAGATGGTGAGGCCACCAGAGGCCCTACCCTTGGGATTCTTGGTGGCAGGTATTGAAAAATTAAGATAACCCAGCCTATGTAAGGGGACTATTGACCATGTTTCCTGGAAAACAACGATATCATATGAGTCAATAAAATTGGCCCAATCGTCGTTGTCCAAGCGTCCCCGTAATCCTGCAATATTCCAAGAGACCACTCTTAGTGGATGATCCGTGCCATGGACGCAGGGTGTCTGAACCACGCCCATTTCATCAGTCATAGTCGTAACAGGGAAATTTACAGGATCTGAAAGTACACACACATTTTTAGATGGAATTAGACCATTCAAGGATGGATTTGAAAGAGTGGGTAATGCAATCCTCCGTGAGTGAGGAGAAATCATTGGGGGCGATATATCGCCAGGCCCCCCAAGTCAATCCACCTCCTCCAGGCAGCCAAACCTATTGGAAGTGGGTGCCCCATGCCACCAATTATGCTGGTTATGTCCATCAAACCTATGAGTCGGTCGTCTAGCATTCTGAGCAATTGACCATGACCCCTCACTCGACGGTTGTTGTCTAGGAGGATAGAAAAAAGTAAGAGGTCTCACCACTATTGTGGAAATAACTTCAAAGGATGGCCATGCACAGAGATGCTGAGCTGTGTGGGGATCAGCAAAAGATACCACAACACAGTCTCCGGCTATGGACTTGTGCGTGGGGCCTATCCAAGGGACTCTCCGATCCATTAATACACTACTTTTTTGGTGGTCGGGGAGCTGTTTATTGGAGTTAAGCCAGTGAATGACTTTGTTTTTCAAAGAAAGATCATTCTCCTGGGAGTGCTGGTCCAGCTCTGGGACGCCGGCTAAAATAATAACGTAGGGCCCAGCTTCAGGTGGAAGGTCAATAAACCCTCCACGGAAGTTGTGGCGACTGGCCTGTCGTAAAGAATTATTCGCAGGTTCTGGCCTTGTGGTATGATGGGCTGCTGCTCTTGGGTTAAAATTCTGTCTGTAAACTGGTTTTTGCGGGGGAAAGGGTTTTGGTACAGCTGAGCTAGGAGTAGGTGCAATAGAGTTTACAATAGTGGTGCGGGGCTTTGGTATGGGTTAAGGTGTTGGTAAAGTCACAGGGATACTTTGGGGTAGTTGTGGGGGAGGTTGTACCAGTTCTGGTACTTTGGGCTGAGGGGTGGATTCGATCTCGCGTGAAGGCTTGGCATCCATTTCCTTTAGGCTCAGGCTAGCCAGGGTGACTATGGTCCTATCCATTTCAAGGAGGTTGTTCTCTATGCGAGAAAGCCTCAATTCCAAGGGGGAGAGTAATTGCTTTAACGTGCCCCAAACTATTTTAAGAAATTCTCCATCACCCTCCCTATCATGCGCAGGTCCACTCAGCCGACCCTCCAGTTTGTTCACACTGTTCCTTCTTGGGGAGGTGATGGGGATATTGTCTTCTACCAAACTATATGGGTCAGGAGCGGCTTCCCCACCCAAAACACTGGGAATAGTTTTAGAGCTGTCATCTTTCGTCCCAAGAGAACCCATGGCCCGTCTACTGTTAAAAAACTGTGATCTTGCAATTCTAGCTTTTTTCCGAGCATAAATGGATCTCGCAAGACATTTCTTTTTATAGATTGCTGCTTTCCTGGCACTACACGTTCTCTTAGCTAAATTAATTATGGGCGAAGGGAAAGAGCCTACAGCACTGGTTAGTGGGGCAGGGTCCTTGTTTTGTTGCACTGAAATGGGTTGGGGGTTAGGAGGGGAATTTGGAAAAGTAGTTGAGGGTGCGGGATGGATAGCTGCTGTTGTTATCAGAGACCGGGGAGCTGCTGTACGATCAGGGGTACGGGCAGAAGCAATATTCCCCAGGGAAGATTTTTTAGTGCTAGCTATATGCTCTGATAATCTTCTAGCAGCTTCAAGGTCCAGGGAGACCCTGTGCTGCATTTTACTGATTTCCTCGTCAATAGCCAAATTGGTTTTGACTAGGAAATCATCCAGGGTTCTATTGGAATTACTTGCAGCCATAAGGGTTTTACTCCGACTACCCCGTGAGCACATTCTACAGGATACAAGTGAATAAATAACAGTACATAAAAATAAAACTGTATAATGCACCAACCAGGGGGGGGGCCCAGCCCAGCCCTCTTAGACCTCGAACGGCCTCAAACGGCCCGCTCTTTGCCCGCTCTTCACCCCGGGCTGCGTCCCGCGCTGCGGGAGAGCTAGAACAACAAATAGGGAAGCGTAAAGGACGGGGGGCGTGGCAGCAGGGAGAGCGGACCGGAAGGTCGAAGATGGTCTTGCAGGGGCTCCTGGGAACTGGAGTCCCCCTGCACGCTCGCAGCCCCGCTGACCACACTCACCCGGTTTCCTTTAATGCAGCCCTTCAGCAATGACCCTGGAGCCTGGAAAGACGAAGCGGCACCCGCGGAGCGGGTGCGGCGAGATGTAGGCTTAAGTCCCAAAGATACCGCTGCTGTTCAAAAAAGTACAAAGTGCCTCTGTGCTTGTAGTAGCGTCCCACAGATGTAGAGGTCAGGGAAGTATTTGAGGCCACACAAGGACGGGGGGCGTGGCAGCAGGGAGAGCGGACCGGAAGGTCGAAGATGGTCTTGCAGGGGCTCCTGGGAACTGGAGTCCCCCTGCACGCTCGCAGCCCCGCTGACCACACTCACCCGGTTTCCTTTAATGCAGCCCTTCAGCAATGACCCTGGAGCCTGGAAAGACGAAGGTGCGGCGAGATGTAGGCTTAAGTCCCAAAGATACCGCTGCTGTTCAAAAAAGTACAAAGTGCCTCTGTGCTTGTAGTAGCGTCCCACAGATGTAGAGGTCAGGGAAGTATTTGAGGCCACACAAGGACGGGGGCGTGGCAGCAGGGAGAGCGGACCGGAAGGTCGAAGATGGTCTTGCAGGGGCTCCTGGGAACTGGAGTCCCCCTGCACGCTCGCAGCCCCGCTGACCACACTCACCCGGTTTCCTTTAATGCAGCCCTTCAGCAATGACCCTGGAGCCTGGAAAGACGAAGCGGCACCCGCGGAGCGGGTGCGGCGAGATGTAGGCTTAAGTCCCAAAGATACCGCTGCTGTTCAAAAAAGTACAAAGTGCCTCCGTGCTTGTAGTAGCGTCCCACAGATGTAGAGGTCAGGGAAGTATTTGAGGCCACACAAGGAAGGGGGGCGTGGCAGCAGGGAGAGCGGACCGGAAGGTCGAAGATGGTCTTGCAGGGGCTCCTGGGAACTGGAGTCCCCCTGCACGCTCGCAGCCCCGCTGACCACACTCACCCGGTTTCCTTTAATGCAGCCCTTCAGCAATGACCCTGGAGCCTGGAAAGACGAAGCGGCACCCGCGGAGCGGGTGCGGCGAGATGTAGGCTTAAGTCCCAAAGATACCGCTGCTGTTCAAAAAAGTACAAAGTGCCTCCGTGCTTGTAGTAGCGTCCCACAGATGTAGAGGTCAGGGAAGTATTTGAGGCCACACAAGGACGGGGGGCGTGGCAGCAGGGAGAGCGGACCGGAAGGTCGAAGATGGTCTTGCAGGGGCTCCTGGGAACTGGAGTCCCCCTGCACGCTCGCAGCCCCGCTGACCACACTCACCCGGTTTCCTTTAATGCAGCCCTTCAGCAATGACCCTGGAGCCTGGAAAGACGAAGCGGCACCCGCGGAGCGGGTGCGGCGAGATGTAGGCTTAAGTCCCAAAGATACCGCTGCTGTTCAAAAAAGTACAAAGTGCCTCCGTGCTTGTAGTAGCGTCCCCTGTTTGAGTCATATTTGGCCTGCAAGAGTATGTTTAGATCTGCTGTAGATTGAGTGGTCATATATTTACGGGTCAGGGCCATCACTCGATTCTCCTTGTCTCCCTGTTTCCTGATTACTTCTCCCTTTCGGGGTGCTGAATCCCTAATTAGTTCTCCCCTGAAGCATGTTGTCCCTCCTTTCCAAAGCATGTGGGTAGAAGAGTCCAACCCCTATTTGGCAAATTGCAGGTTTGAATAAACCTATGTCCAGCCAGATACGCATAGTGTCATGATCAAAGGCACTATCCGACATTATAATGGTATCACACATTTGCCGCAAGAGTGGGGTTGAATAAAGAAAATGTCAATCCGTAAGCTTGTGCCATGTACATAATTTATATGTGTGAGTTGTTGGTAAGTGGGATGGAGTAGTCACTATAGGTCACATACAGAGAATTCAGCTTGAAAGGCCAGCAAGAGTCCCATGCCTGGCATGTTCCTTCTCAGGAGATGGTTGTGTTTATCCAGGTATGGGTCAGGTATAATGTTCTAGGACCCCAATAGCGTTTGTAAGTGCAGGCATTGCAACAACATTACAGTAGGTCTTTGAAGAACTCGCATTTAGTGGAATGTAGCCCATATATGGAACATAGAATCAGACAGTGTTGGACTTGGCCTTTTCCCCCCAAAATTTTTCGCTTTTGACCCCCTCATCTAGATTGTCTCCCCCATGGGATTAAACCTGTATAGGCCATGAGTGGTGTGAGACACCTTGTGAAAATGTAATTACCTGACATAATGTGAGCACTTGTAAAATCCCCCATTTTAAAACTGCACCCCCATTTTAAAACTGCACCTGACTGAAATGTATTGCTTTTAAAATGGATGCCATGGCCATGGGTTTTGCCACTGGACTGACATAGGTCAGCGGTCTAGATAATATTACCCAGCTACCCCTAGCTTTTGGAGGGAAAGCCTGGCACCCAGGGTGCTCACCCCCTCCCCTAGAACCAGTTTAGGCTAGATGTGCCAACATTCTAGAAGGTCCTGGCACTGCCTGGGAGGAGGGTATAAATAGGGAGAAGTGTCACCAGAGAGTCAGTCAGCGCAGGGACAAGGAAGAGAGGGGACCTGCTGTGAGGTGCTACCGCCACATGGGCCTGTGAGCTGGGCCCTGCACCCCTAGAACCCCCCCCCCTCTGCTGTCCCCATGGGCCCCTGACAAGGGAGGGCCCCTGACTAGGTCCCTGTCACGGTTGGGATCTTGAACCATGCCAGCGCCGCGCTGAAAGAGCACTGGGAAGGGTAGGAGCTAATTGGATTCCCCCCAGGAGGTGAGGAGTTGCCCCTGAGGAACTGCAGTGGGACTGTCTACCCCCTCTGGAGGAGCTGTGGCCCCCCTTGGAAGTGCTGGGCCGGGTGGAGCCGCCTGGGGAGGATTGAACCCCTGTGAGGTGTACCTGCTGGACGCTGTGCTGTGGAAGCGCTGTTTTGGGGAGGTTGGTGCCCCCAAGGAAGCTGTGGCCCCCTTTGCCAGCTGTGTGAGGAGCAGTGCGCTGTAAATAGCGCCATCTGCTGAGGAGAATCGCGCTGTGCAGGCGCTGAGGAAACTGTGAGGAGGAATAGCGCTGAGGAGCCTACCCTCGTTCCAGCGCGCTGTCCGCTATATAATTAATTAATTACAAGGGAGCCTACCCCTTATCACCGCTGTGAATCACCGCCGAGGCCCGGCGTGTGTGGGACCCCCCCCACTGCTGTGGGCCTCGTTGCGGCGGCCCCCGGTGCCAGGAGAGGGCCGCCGAAGTGGAGTGAGGGCCGCGCTAGGCCCTGAAGCCGCCGTCTACCTCGTCACGTGACGGGGGCCTGACCGCGTCATCGGCCCGCCCCCGCCACGCACTGATTGGCCTGCGCGGCCGTGACCCCTGAAGGCCGCGCAGGGATTGGCTATTGGCCGGGAAGGCCGGGAGAAGGGGAATCGAAGCCCCGGGTCCCCGTGAGGTAGGAGGGGGACCCGGGTGAAGCTCCGTTGCGGGGCCCCCGTGCCAAGGAGGGAGCCCCGAGAGAAGCGACCGGAGCGGGAGGCCACCCCGCCGGTCTGTGCCCCACGCGAAGGGCTGGTGGAGAAGGCGGGCCGGGGCACGCTGTCGGTGCCGGCCCGCCAGAGCGAGAAGAGCGTCGCCAAGCCCCGGGTCCCCGTGAGGGAAGGGGACCCAGGTGAAGTGTTGGTGCGGGGCCCCCGTGGTCAATGGGGAGCCCCGAATTGGAGCGACCGGAGCGGGAGGCCACCCCGCCGGTCTGCGGTCCTAAGTGAGGGGCCGGGGCACATTGTCGGTGCCAGCCCCGCCCCCTCCAACGAAGCCGGCTGCAGGAGCCTTGTAACGTGGGAGGAAAGCCAGGCAGGCTTCCCCCACGGGTGCCCAGACACCGTGTTGAAGCCCCAGGCCCCCCCCCTGTGAGATTAGGAGGCCCGGGTGAGGCGAGTGTGGCCGTCCAGAGGCCGTTTTGGAACCCATGGGCCCCGGGTGAGGCGAGTGTGGCCGTCCAGAGGCCGTTTTGGAACCCCTGGGCCCCGGGTGACACCGCGGAAAGGGGGGCCTTGAGGCACATTGTCGGTGCCTGGTCCCCCCCTGCAGAGGAGACCCCAAAGGACGCCCCGCAGAACCTATTGAGCCCGGTGAGTGGGGCCTACATTTAACTGTGTGGGGGATAAAGAGGGCAACGGGGTACATTGCCGGTGCCCGCCCCGGGGACTGTGTTACTTTATCAGGCGGCCCGTCTGGCAGAGGGCACCTGCAACTTGGGCACGAGAAGTATTGAACTGCCCTACATCGCCTGTACCTAACTGTCCTTCTAGACAACTCAGGAGCAAGCCGGTTGTCCTTATCGCATATTTTGGGGTAGAGAGTTTTATTCTCCCTTAGTGCAAATATAGGTCCCTGCTGTACGGGTTGCCCTGAGGTCCCCAGTTATTAAGGAACCCTGAGGAAGGAAATGTCTAAGGGAGTCCCGGAGTAAGGAGGGTTGACTGCTGTGTACACCCTGATGTTGATACCCCTTAGTGATGGTAAAGGGAGCCTAGTTGAGTCCTGACAGGTGTTCCTGATCTAGGAGGAGGGCCCCTATCTGATATTAATGCTGGGTGAGGTATGTTCTGCATAATGTTGGTCAATGGGTTGGCCTGATGAGTTATTCCAGGCCCCTGTTTATGCCCTGGTTAATGAGCCTGCCGTACTGATTTCTTACAGGTGCTCCTGACTAGTATGTGCTGTAATGCTCTGTTGTTGTTTTTCCCTAACAGGGGTGGGTTGGTGCTAATGTGCATGATGTATTTCTATGCTAACGTAGAATTTTGCAATTACAACCCCCTAAGGATGAGAGCCTGAGTTGGCCCCGCCAGATTGGCCCCAGGTCTACTGTTATTTAATCACAATTTTTCTCTTTCAGCATGGACTACTTCCTATGTAAATAATTCCCCCCTTTATTCACTTGGCTCTGGCGCCATTTGGCGTCTTGTGTGACACTACTGTTTTGCATTCTTTTGCCTTGCAGGTTGGAAACCCTACTAAACGACGTATCTTTTTCCAACTCAAACTGGTGTCCTGCCTCTTTTGTGGTGTGCCTGGTGTGTTGACTGAGGGTACTGCGTGAGTGCTTCACATGTCCTCGAAGTTTGGCCTGCCCGCTTGATGCCATGCTACCCCCTTTGAGACTTGGGCAACCCCCAATTCCAACAGACAGGGATTTTGAATTGTTCTCTTAAGAAGGAGATATTGTCCTTGGGTCCCTCTGATAAGTAGGCCCTTATGATGAGAATGAGTACACACCCTTTACCAAATGGCTTGGGGGTAAGGCCACAGGAGTGTATTTATAGGCGTGATATTCTTTACCCCCCCTATTTCCTGATGCAGTATTTGACGCTAGGTATCTGAGAAGTGGGTTTCTTGGAAGAAGGGTGATGTCAAAGTGCAGCATTGAAAGTAAGTCAGGACTTTTTTTCTCTTGATGAAATGGGACATCCCACTGCCATTTAGTGACACTATTGTTCGATTACTCATGGATAGATGTGGTTGGCAGGCGGATGGGGGCGGACTAAGATTCCCAGCCAGGGCTGGCCCTAACACTGATCTCACACGTGAGAGGGACAGGTGAGTGAAGTGTCGCATGAGCAGAGTAAGTAGTGTGCTCGTGTGACTGCAGGGTGAGGTACAGAGTAAACAGCGCAAGAGTATTGTGAGTGCGGAGTGATCACTGTCAAGTCAAGTCAAGTCAGAGAATTTATAAAGCGCACTACCTACCCAGAGGGTCTCAAGGCGCTTAGAAATGGGAGGAGTATTACTTGTCAAATATCCATGTTTTAAGTTGCTTTCTGAATGCTAGGTGGTTCTGGGTGAGGCGAAGGTAAGCGGGGAGTGAGTTCCATGTTTTAGCAGCCAGGTAGGAGAATGATCTGCCTCCCATGGTGGTCTTGTTGATGCGAGGTACAGTGGCGAGGGCTTGGCTGGAAGAGCGAAGTTGGCGGGAGGGGGTGTAGAAGGATAGTCGTGAGTTGAGGCATTCTGGTCCGATGTCGTAGAGTGATTTGTGTGCGTGGGTTAGCAGTCGGAAGGTGATTCTCTTATTGACGGGTAGCCAGTGGAGGTCTTTCAGGTGACCAGAGATGTGTTCGTTGCGCGGGATGTCTAATATGATCCTGGCTGAGGCGTTTTGGATTCGTTGGAGTTTCTTCTGGAGTTTAGCGGTAGTACCGGCGTAGAGGGTGTTTCCGTAGTCCAGACGGCTCGTGACTAGAGCATGGGTGACTGTTTTCCTTGTTTCGTTGGGGATCCAGCTAAATGTTTTTCTGAGCATGCGGAGAATGTTGAAGCAGGATGAGGTAACGGCGCTGACTTGTCTGTTCATTGAGAGTGAAGAATCCAGGATAACGCCTAGGTTCCGTGCGTGGTCTGTCGGGATGGGTGCTTTTCCAAGGGCTTCCGGCCACCAAGAGTCGTCCCATGCAGATGGGGATGTACCTAAGATGAGGACTTCTGTTTTGTCTGAGTTCAGTTTCAGACGGCTTTGTTTCATCCATTCGGCAACTTCTTTCATTCCTTCGTGTAGGTTAGTTTTGGCGGTGCTGGGGTCATTGGTGAGAGAAAGGATTAGTTGAGTGTCATCCGCGTAAGAGATGATGTTGAGGTTGTGTTGGCGGGCGATGGTCGCGAGGGGGCTCATGTAGACGTTGAAGAGGGTGGGGCTGAGTGAGGATCCTTGAGGTACGCCGCAGATGACTTCATTGGCCTCGGACTTGAATGGTGGGAGGCGGACTCTCTGGGTTCTTCCGGTGAGGAACGAGGTGATCCATTCAAGTGCTTTTCCTTGTATTCCGATGTTATTGAGGCGTTGTAACAGGGTGCTGTGACAAACTGTGTCGAATGCTGCCGAGAGGTCGAGGAGGATGAGGGCGACTGTGTCTCCATTGTCCAATAGAGTTCGAATGTAGTCTGTTGCTGCGATGAGGGCGGTCTCAGTGCTGTGTTTTGCTCGGAAGCCGGATTGTGAGGAGTCGAGGGATTTGTTGGCTTCGAGGAAAGCGGCGAGCTGGTTGTTGACGGCTTTCTCGATGACTTTGGCCGGGAATGGAAGGAGCGAAATGGGGCGGTAATTTTTGAGTTCGGTGGGGTCCGCTGTGGGTTTTTTCAGAAGGGCGGTGAGTTCAGCGTGTTTCCAGCTTTCCGGGAAGGTGGCGGAGTTGAAGGAGCAGTTGATGACGTCTCGTAGGTGCGGTGCTATGATGGAGTCTGCTTTGTTGAAGATGTGGTGAGGACATGGGTCTGTGGGGGAGCCTGAGTGGATGGAATTCATCAGGCGGATTGTGTCCTCAGTAGAGATTGGGTTCCAGTCGTTGAGGGTGTTCGAGGGGGGGGAGTGTTCGGCAGATGGTTGGGTGGGTTGGTCTCCGGGTTGGTTGTTGAAGCTGTTGTGGATGTCTGCAATTTTGTTGTGGAAGAATGAGGCCAGGGAGTCGCAGAGGGCTTGAGAGGGGGTGATGTCGTTAGAGTTGGCGGAGGGGTTGGAGAATTCCTTGACGATGTTGAAGAGTTCCTTGCTGTTGTGGGCGTTGTTGTCAAGTCGATCCTTGAATGCTGTTTTCTGGGCCTTTCGGATTAGTTGGTGGTGAGTGCGGGTGGCGTTTTTGAAGGCGTCCTTGGTGCTAGTGGTTGGGTCTTTTTTCCAGGTCTTTTCAAGGGAGCGGCAGAGTTTCTTGGACTTCTTAAGATCATCGTTGAACCATGAAGCCTTCTTGTTACCAGGTTTGCTTTGACGTTTTTTCAGTGGTGCTAGGGTGTCGGCGGTGTTGGATAACCATAGGGTGAAGTTGGCGGCGGCTTGGTCTGGGTTAGACGAGTGGGCTGGGGTGTTTCGAAGGAGCGATGCGGAGATCTGGTCGGTGGTGATCTTGTTCCAGTTTCTTTGCAGAGTTGGTTGGAGGTGGTTGGTGGGTTTTGGCTTGTTGTAGGTGAAGTGAACGCAGCTGTGGTCAGTCCAGAGGAGATCCGTAGTGTGGCTGAAGGAGACATGATTGCTGGAGGTGAAGATGGGGTCGAGTGTGTGACCTGCGATGTGGGTAGGGGAAGTGACCAGTTGTTTAAGTCCGAGGTTTGCGAGGTTGTCCAAGAGGGTGGCGGTGTTGCGGTCGTTGTTCTTTTCAAGGTGAAAGTTGAGGTCTCCCAGAAGGATGTAATCTTTGGAGGGGAGCGCGTGTGGAGTGATGAAGTCCGTGATGTCTTCACTGAATTTTGCGCGGGGTCCTGGTGGTCTGTAGAGGAGGGTGCCTCTGAGTGTGGTCTTGGGGTCGATGTGTATTTGGAAGTGGAGGTGTTCGGAGTTGGCGAGGTTGGCGTCTGAGCTGGTTGAGATGCGGATTGATTTCTTATGGACGATAGCGATGCCTCCTCCTGTGTGGCTGGTACGGTCTTTGCGTGTGATCTTATAGTCTTCCGGGATGGCGATGGTGATGTCTGGGGCGGAGGAAGCGTTCATCCATGTTTCTGTTAGGAAGGCGACGTCCGGAGAGATGGTGTCTAGTAGATTCCATAGGTCAATGGCGTGTCTGTGGACCGAGCGGGTGTTGAGAAGGATGCATTGTAGGTGGTTGGGGTCGGGAGTCTGTGGTGTGGTCGTAGCGGAGATGTTGTCGGTGCCGCTGAATTTGCAGGAGTAGCAAGAGAATGGTCCATGGGTGTGTCCAGGAGCGGCTTGGACGCAGTTGGGGGCGCGACCGGGGTTAAGGGCTAGGAGGGTGGCGGCATCGTAGGTAATGCGGGAGGGATGGGCGGCGCGAGGGGCAGGGGGTCTGGCGCTGAGCGCGGTCCAGGCGCGGACGGGCGTAGACGGGCTTACCTTTGGCGCACCTTCGGCGCGGGTTGGGCGCGGTCGCTGCGCGTAAACGCTGCGCGCGGGAACTCCTGTCATAAATGGGTGGTGGAGGGGGAGGGGCGAGGGCGGCTCAGCTGGGAGGCGGGGCGGGCTACGGGGACAACAATCAACAAAATGGAGGCGGAGGGGTCTGAACGCCGAGAGCGCTTGGGGGAGAACGCAAATGCTGGGATAAAGTTGGCAAATTATAAACAATGCAGATAACGCTGGCAGTTTAACATGAAAATAGGCAAAGCGGCGGTCAGAACACACAGCTGGCAGTCGCTATGGGCAATGCGCTGCAAGTAAGATACCAAAGTCTCAGGGGAGCGACCACTCTGCTGGGAAGCGGAGATCGAGTCACGGCGCTTCCAGGTACTGGAGCGCTGTTTGTTGTCTGTGGGAGGGCGGCTCAGCTGGGAGGCGGGGCGGGCTACGGGGACAACAATCAACAAAATGGAGGCGGAGGGGTCTGAACGCCGAGAGCGCTTGGGGGAGAACGCAAATGCTGGGATAAAGTTGGCAAATTATAAACAATGCAGATAACGCTGGCAGTTTAACATGAAAATAGGCAAAGCGGCGGTCAGAACACACAGCTGGCAGTCGCTATGGGCAATGCGCTGCAAGTACGATACCAAAGTCTCAGGGGAGCGACCACTCTGCTGGGAAGCGGAGATCGAGTCACGGCGCTTCCAGGTACTGGAGCGCTGTTTGTTGTCTGTGGGAGGGCGGCTCAGCTGGGAGGCGGGGCGGGCTACGGGGACAACAATCAACAAAATGGAGGCGGAGGGGTCTGAACGCCGAGAGCGCTTGGGGGAGAACGCAAATGCTGGGATAAAGTTGGCAAATTATAAACAATGCAGATAACGCTGGCAGTTTAACATGAAAATAGGCAAAGCGGCGGTCAGAACACACAGCTGGCAGTCGCTATGGGCAATGCGCTGCAAGTACGATACCAAAGTCTCAGGGGAGCGACCACTCTGCTGGGAAGCGGAGATCGAGTCACGGCGCTTCCAGGTACTGGAGCGCTGTTTGTTGTCTGTGGGAGGGCGGCTCAGCTGGGAGGCGGGGCGGGCTACGGGGACAACAATCAACAAAATGGAGGCGGAGGGGTCTGAACGCCGAGAGCGCTTGGGGGAGAACGCAAATGCTGGGATAAAGTTGGCAAATTATAAACAATGCAGATAACGCTGGCAGTTTAACATGAAAATAGGCAAAGCGGCGGTCAGAACACACAGCTGGCAGTCGCTATGGGCAATGCGCTGCAAGTACGATACCAAAGTCTCAGGGGAGCGACCACTCTGCTGGGAAGCGGAGATCGAGTCACGGCGCTTCCAGGTACTGGAGCGCTGTTTGTTGTCTGTGGGAGGGCGGCTCAGCTGGGAGGCGGGGCGGGCTACGGGGACAACAATCAACAAAATGGAGGCGGAGGGGTCTGAACGCCGAGAGCGCTTGGGGGAGAACGCAAATGCTGGGATAAAGTTGGCAAATTATAAACAATGCAGATAACGCTGGCAGTTTAACATGAAAATAGGCAAAGCGGCGGTCAGAACACACAGCTGGCAGTCGCTATGGGCAATGCGCTGCAAGTACGATTCCAAAGTCTCAGGGGAGCGACCACTCTGCTGGGAAGCGGAGATCGAGTCACGGCGCTTCCAGGTACTGGAGCGCTGTTTGTTGTCTGTGGGAGGGCGGCTCAGCTGGGAGGCGGGGCGGGCTACGGGGACAACAATCAACAAAATGGAGGCGGAGGGGTCTGAACGCCGAGAGCGCTTGGGGGAGAACGCAAATGCTGGGATAAAGTTGGCAAATTATAAACAATGCAGATAACGCTGGCAGTTTAACATGAAAATAGGCAAAGCGGCGGTCAGAACACACAGCTGGCAGTCGCTATGGGCAATGCGCTGCAAGTACGATACCAAAGTCTCAGGGGAGCGACCACTCTGCTGGGAAGCGGAGATCGAGTCACGGCGCTTCCAGGTACTGGAGCGCTGTTTGTTGTCTGTGGGAGGGCGGCTCAGCTGGGAGGCGGGGCGGGCTACGGGGACAACAATCAACAAAATGGAGGCGGAGGGGTCTGAACGCCGAGAGCGCTTGGGGGAGAACGCAAATGCTGGGATAAAGTTGGCAAATTATAAACAATGCAGATAACGCTGGCAGTTTAACATGAAAATAGGCAAAGCGGCGGTCAGAACACACAGCTGGCAGTCGCTATGGGCAATGCGCTGCAAGTACGATACCAAAGTCTCAGGGGAGCGACCACTCTGCTGGGAAGCGGAGATCGAGTGAGTGCAGAGTGTGCGGTGTGCTCATGTGACCGCAGGGTAAGTGGAGGGAGAACGGTATAAGTTTATGGTGAGTGGCATAAGTGCAGTGTGGTCACTATGAGTACACGGTGAGAGGGTGGGTTCAGTGCATAGTGATCAGTGTGAGTACATTGTGATCCCTGTGAGTGCAGGGTTAGTGTGAAAGTGGAGGACGAGAATGAGGAGTGAGTTGTCTGAATGCAGGGTGCATTCCCAGACACAGTTGAAGTTACTCAGCATGTTACACAGACACTTTTGTAGCTGAAGACCATTTGCGTGTTAATGAGGCTTTGTTTTCCACCCTTTCTTAGAGCCCCTGCATCTCCATGACCATTAGAATTAGCCTCCCCCCCTCTGAAACGTCGTGCCTCTGGCCTTTAAACTAAGACCTCTGACTCTTGACACTCTCAGCGGAGCCCCCAGCAGGTGCAGCAGCCCGGGCTGAGAGGCACATCTTGGGCCTGGAAGCGACAGTGTGGGGTGATGTGCGCGCCCCCCCCGAAGGATTGAGGCGCCCCCCAGGGGGGCGCGCCCCACAGTTTGAAGACCTATGCACTGTAAAGCGTATGGTGATTGAAATCCTATGGTCAGACTCCATCCTGCGCAGGCCCAGACACCATTTTCTCTTTTTTTGCCTAATTGTTGGCATAGCTACATTTAATAGAGTTGCTGTCGGTTCTTACCTGTAAAAGTGTGAAGGCACTCAGACAATGACATCACCAAGACACCTGTTGCAGCATCAGTCTGGGGCATGTGCCTGCTTAAAGGTCAAATAATAAAATAAATAAATTAGTATGAACTAACATATATTTACCTTAATTATTTATAAGAATGTGCCTAAGACTAACATCTTGATGCATACATGTTATGTAAAAATTTCCAAATCAGATAAGTGACAATATAAAAGGCTCATCAAGTGACCACTTAGAAAGGAATGTCCTTTGCCCCGGATTATCATGCAAGATGCTTGTCAGTAGATCTTGACGGAGACTGCCAGACTGCTGCAGCATCCCGCTTTGTTCTGACAGTTGGTTCTGAGGCCACGTCTGAGAGGAGAGGAGCCGATGTGTGTTGTCTACTGCATTGACGTTCCCTAGGAAACTCTAGTTGCAAGTTGTGCTACTCCATGCTCTCATAATATAGCACATAGGTGTAGGTTTTAAGGTGTTAGGTTGCTAGAATATATTCTCACTATACCAGACGTGTTCATATGTTTTTTATTGCACCAACATGCATTAATGCTGTTTAAGTAATATTCTGTGTTTTTAAGCAACAGGATAAGCTTGTTTTTTTTAAAACAATTTTATTGATATAAAAGTAAACATTGGGCATTTTCAAGACATTAGGTGCATAGATTAATAGGATAAAATCAAGCATGAGAATCAAAATAGATACAGCAGAGCAGTTCAAAGAGGTAACATCAATACATTCATGGCAGCATTTTATTATTTCCACCCTCTTCCCAGGACCCCCCATCCCCTCCCCCCTCTATTCAGAGTCAGTATCACTATCCAACTGAGGCGCTCACAAATGCACCCTCTATATTCATTCCAAGCTCCCCAAATCTTGGCCCATTTTCGCGGACATTTCCGATTCAGATATACCGCCTTTTTGGCAAACATCGCTGAGTCCATATCAGCACACCAGTCCCTGAGCGCCGGCACCAAGGGGGACCCCCAGGCCCTAGCCACATTTAGTTTAGCATACATAATGCCGAGCGTGGCCCAGTCTTGTAGGGGGTGACTAAGATCATTAGGCTCCCAAATGTTCAGCAAACAGCAACGCGGTTCGGGGACCAGTGAGACCGTAACAACTTGTGATATAGTCCGCATAACCTTGGACCAGAAACAGAAAATCAAGGGGCAGTCCCAAATGGTATGGTAGAAGGTCCCTTCCTCTCCACAGCTTCTCAAACAATATTGATGTGAAATTCTCCCTATCCTGTGTAGTGGGACCCTAGTATAGTAGACTCGATGTAAAACTTTCAATTGTATCAGTCTGAGCCGTGACGGCACAGCTACCTCCCAAGGAGAGGAGAGCGCGGCCTGCCAGTCTGACTCGTCAAATTCGCCTACCTCCACAGTCCAGGCCACTCTGAGTCTCACAGAAGGGTCAGGCATATTGTTGACCAGCTGACGGTAGACCAGCGATGTCGCCTTTTTTTAGCATATGTTCCGTAAGCAATCTATCTTCTAAAGGAGTGGATTCAGGCAGCTCTGCATCTCGTGGAATCACCGATTTGAGGGCATGGCTAATCTGCAAGTAACGGAAACGTTCCGTATGTACCAAGTCAAATTGGTCCATTAGCTGGTCAAAGCTGAGGACGGCACCCCGCCTGCATAGGTCTCCAACCGTCGAGATGCCTATCTGGTCCCAGGCCTCAAACCCCTTACAGAGCCGGCCGAGGCGTCGCGATGTCCAAAGCGGCGTCATCTTCGTGATCTTGTCTTTACATTTAAGGCGAGCAGAGGCCAGATACCATAACCTCACTGTATTGCGCCGTAGGGCCCAGCAGGGCCGCCGCACCCTTGGGGTCGTAGAGCGCGACCATCACTCCTCCGCCCCCTAGGTCGTATCTATCCGCCTTGAACGCTGGCTCAGTCTGTGGAGCGTGGAGCCAGTGGCTTATGGTCTTTAATTGGGCTGCCCAATAGTATAATTGGATATCTGGAAGTGGTATGCCTCCATCAAACCATCCCCGAACCAACTTTTGCCGGGAAATGCGCGCCGGTTTGTCCCCCCAAAGGAGACCGGAGACCAGTGCGTTTATGGACGTAAAATATTTTGGAGGCACAAGAAACGGAGTATTTTCAAGGATATATAATAGTCGTGGTAAGGTCATTATTTTAAATAACGCCGCTTTCCCTAATAGAGTCAACGGTAGGGTGTGCCAATGTCTCACATCCGTGAGGAATCGCTCAAGTGGAGGCGATAAATTGCGGTGAAAAAAGGCCTCTTGATTAGGTGTTACCCACACCTCTAGATATTTAAAAGGTCCATCAGTGATCACCAGTGGGCAGTCATCCGGGAGCCGCGGTGGGGGTCCTTTAGACAAACAATACCGACTTGGACCAGTTGATTGTGTATCCTGAGGCCCACCCGAAAATCTCACAGATGTTCAGAAGAATTATGATTAACCGCCGAGGAAGAGTCAAATAAAGAAGGATATCATCAGCATATAATGATATTCGGTACTCACAGGACTCGGTCCAGCTAAGACCCTTAATCATGGGATCCCACCGTATCCACGCTGCCAGCGGCTCCAAGATCAGTGAGAAAAGCAGGGGCGACAAGGGCCATCCCTGACGCGTGCCACAGCCAAGTCGGAAGTCCCTGGAGATATGGCCATTAGCTACAACATGTGCGAGGGGTCTTTTATACAATAACTTCACCCAAGCACAAAACTTGGGGCCAAAGCCTAGGTGCCATAGCACCGCAAAAAGATACGGCCATTCGACCAAGTCGAAGGCCATTCGAGCATCTAATGAAAGGATCACCGCCGGTTCCAAGAGTTTAGGGATCTGCGATTGTACTGCGTGGACCCGTCTCAAATTAAGAGCAGTGTTCCTGTTCGGCATAAACCCGGATTGGTCCGGGTGGATAAGCGTCTCTAAGTGTGGGGTCAGTAGTGCGGCTATCATTTTGGCCAGTATTTTCGCCTCCGCATTTAACAACGAAATCGGACGATATGATGTACATTCGTCCAGAGGTTTGCCAGGTTTTGGTATGGCTATTATCGTAGCCGTCCGCTGATCTCTAGGCAATTCCTTCTTAGCCAAGCTGTCCTCAAACATTCGCAACAGATGCGGGGCCGTGAGATCAGAGACGCGATTGTAGATTTCTATGGGAACTCCGTTCGGTCCTAGGGCCTTACCTGATTGCAAAGAATCGATTGCACCCAAGACCTCCTCCGTCGTAAAGTCCGACTCCAACAGCGCGGCGTCAGAGTCTGAGAGGGCGGGCATTCGTATATCTTTAATATAAGTCTGCGCCTCTTCAGATGACATGCGGGAGGGGGGTGTAAACCGCCTCATAATAGTTTGCTAAAGTGTCAACTATGTCTGTGGGGGTGGTGACTACCTCACCATCGGTGTCGCGGAGCTGCGCTATCGTCCTTTGGGCCTTGTCTTTCTATTCCAGCCACGCCAAAAGTCTCCCTGCCTTATCGCCAACCTCGTATATAGTGTGCTGCGTGCGCATAAGTCGCTGTCTGACCTGTATCCGCTGGTTTTCAGTAAATTCAGTCTGTTTGAGGCGCAACTGATGTGCGGCCTCCTCAGTAGGTTCCTGATCATGTCTGGATTGTAGGATATCCAAGTCGTTCTCGAGTACCCGGAGGTCCTCTTGTACAGTTAGTTTATGACCCGTTATGGAAGCTATCGCCTGGCCCCTTAGCACCGTTTTATATGCCTCCCACAGGACCCCTGGCGAGTCGACTGAATCTGTATTTTCTTGGAAGTAGCATTTCGTAGCCTTGACCAGTTCTTTTCTAATTTGAGGAATTTGTAAATAGTGAGGGGAAATCGGGAAAATGCGCCTCAGGGCTTTCACATAGGAGGAATATATCATGAAGACCGGGGAGTGATCTGAGATACCTCTCGGGCCTATCATTGCCTCTGTTAAATGGGGCAGACTATCAGCAGAGACGAAAAAATATTCAATACGTGAGAGGCTATTGTGTACCCCCGAATTGACGGTATAGCTGCGATCCCCGGGATGTTTAAACCTCCACCCATCCGTAAGACCAAGGGCCTCCACATTGCCAGCCAGCCGCGACTTATTCGATCCTGTCATCCTACCAGGACGACGGTCAAGTCCATCGTTAATAACCGCATTAAAATCACCTCCTAGTATGAGCTCACCCTCTCTGAGCACTGAGGGCGGGAAGAGCAACTGCATGAAGGGCAGGTGGAATGTAAACTGACACCACATTGAACCTCTTCCCCTCCCACAAGCAGGAGATGGCTGCAAACTGCCCTTGTGTATCTTTCCATACCTGCTGTACTATCACTGAAAAGCGCTTGCGTACCAGAATGTCCACCCCCCTGGAGCCAATAGAAAAGGAGGGATTCGGCAATTATGTGCAGGAGGGTTCCGGCAATTATGTTTGCCGATGATACCCTCCTGCTTTTCAAATCCCCCATGGGGATTCAGAGGATCCTGGATGGGTTTGGTCTTTTCTGTCGCCAGCACGGTCTGGAGGTGAACACAGAAAAGACCAAGTACATGATCTTTAATCCACCAACTAAAACTAGGCCCAATCCCACCCTAGGTACTGTTAGCCTTGAGAGGGTCTCTACCTTCATATATCTGGGGGTAACACTGGAGGAAAATCTATCTTGGGACCGCCAGATAGCACGATCAAGGGCTAAACTGTCCCAATTGTCGGGCGCAATCCTGAAGGTGGCTAATACTTCCTCTTTCAAGCCCATAAGTCCGGCTCTTGAAACCTATAGGACCCAGGCCAAGGCAGCGGCCATGTACGGCAGTGAGTTATGGGGGCACAAAGCTGGAAGGGACCTCCCAATAGTTGAAAATGGTTTTTTAAGGCGCTTACTAGCTCTCCCACAAGCTACGCCACTCCAGCCTCTGAGAATGGACATGGGTCTTCCTCCTATTGCAGAGGAGCTTGTGTCAAAACCAGTGAAGTTCTGGCACAGGCTCTGGTCCACAAATGAACTTCACCACTACAGGGAGGATCTCACCCATGTCATGAGCTTGAACTGCAGGGGCAAAATTCCCTGGCTCACCTTTGTGAAAAATCAACTGTTTGCCATGAACCTCCGAGAGCTATGGGAGGACCCAGTGTGTGGTTGTCAAGCGATCTCCCGCAGAGCCCTGTCCCAAATCTACAAAGACAGGTCCCTCGCACATATGATGGATGCTCAAAACAGCGGCACCCTAACCAAACGATTCTTGGAATCCAAAAATTCTTATGTTTTTGAACCTTTTATGGATTTTATTTTCCCCATCCTGGCGAGGAAATTGTTTGTCCAATGGAGGCTTGGTACACTTCCCATCAACTCATTCACCTCCAAGTGGACCAACGGGGGTGGTAAAACTTGTCCCTGCTGCAACATCCACGAGGAAGATGACCTTCACATCTTGTTTGTGTGCCCTGCCTACCAAAGGCCCAGAAATTATTGGATAGCGCCGCTTTGTAAGAACCTAGGGTTCAGAGAGTATGCGCAGGCTTACAGGATCATGAAAACCAGCACCTTGGGCCACATTGTGTTTGCTGTATCCAAATTTCTAATGGCAATGTGGCTCATCAGAAAGAAAAAAGCCCCCTGAACCTTTTAATGTCATTTTAAATTCTTCCTCGCTGGTTGAGTGAGCATTTTTACTACGTATTTTAAAATTTATTTTAATGCATGTCTGTATTATATTGTGTCTTTTATGGTCTATATGGCCGAAATAAAGAATTTTTGGATTGGATTGCAATAGAAAATTCAGAATTCACTGCCATCGCATATCCCCACCGGTCCAAAGCCTTGCATGTCGACCCCACCAAATGCGTCTCCAGGAGCAATACCAATGCCAGGGCTACCCGGCGTACATATTGCAACACCAACCCTCTCTTAATTTTATCCCCCAAACCGCGCACATTCCAAGTAACCAAGGTTAAAGGGGACACCGGGCCATGACCGGGGCACTAACGTCTGTTATCTTGCCACCCAATTCTTCGTCTGCCATCACATTCAAAACATCCTCGGAAGCCCATCACTGTATCTCGCATCTGCACATTTAGAACCTTGAAATGCAGCCCATAACTGAAACCCAGAACAAAATATAACCAGCCCCCCCCTAACACTGTAATCTGAATTCGCACATTATCGCAGCAGTCAATAACACTAAGTTGCCTTGCCTCAAAAACCCCCTTCCAACTCCCCTCCACCCCCCACCCTGCTCCCCTGCCTATGGACCTCGAACTGCCCACCCCCCAACATGGCAGAGTGCCTGTACGTTCCCTACCCGTGCTAAACATGCGGAGGTGAAGTGATCCCTCCCGACCCGTGGCACTCACAATGACTTCAGTAAAACAGCTCTTAGTATTTTAAGACACAGCCCTTAGAACAATATCATAACATGTCTAAGTAAAAAAACGCAAATTTGACCCGTTACATAACCGGAACACTGGGCCCTGGCACCCCGAAAACTATGCCCCCGTCAGGCAGTGCCCGCCCCTCCAACACCCCCCCACCCGTTACTTGCGAATGGCACCACGAGTCGACCCTCTGGGTGATGCCAAATGTCACTCATTCCTGCTCGTCCAGTCCACTGGTCACCATCGCAGTCTCAGTTGCAGAGTCGCCAGGCTCCCCACCTCCTCTCTGGTCCGCCTTGTGTGACAGATACCTCTCGCGTCGCCGACCTTTGTCCACCCCTCCAGCCATTCCCAAGTTGCTTCTGGAGAGTCAAAAAACCATGGTTTACCGTCCCATTCCACTCTCAATTTGGCCGGGAAGAGCATAGCATATTTGATTTCCCTGTTGCGGAGTTTCTGCTTCACCACCTGGAAGCTGCGCCTCTGTGCCTGGACCCGTGCCGTAAAGTCAGGAAAGAAAGTGACCTCGTAGTTGTTGATCTTCAGTGGGGGACCCGCTCTGGATACCTGTAAAATATTGTCCCTATCTCGAAAATTCAAAACTCTTGCAATCAGGGGTCTAGGCGGAGCCCCTGGCTTAGGCGACCGCCCGGCACTCTATAGACTCGTTCAATGGAGAAATAAGTGGAGAGAGCTCTCGGTTTCAAATGTTTCGTGATCAGCTCCTCCACAAAGAGGTCCGCCGTGGGCCCTTCCGTTTTTTCCAGAACTCCGAGGATTCGTATGTTATTCCGGCGGGCCCTACCTTCATAGTCATCCAGCTGCTGCGCCATGCGAGTCTGTTTCTTTTCCAAGTCAGACACTTGTCGTTGCAGTTCAGAAGTATCCTCCTGTAGTGCTGCTGTTACCACCTTTAATTCCTTTACTTTTTCATTAATTTGTTTGAAGTCTGCGCGAAGCAAGGAGACCTCAGTTGTGACAAAGTCCACTGACGTGCGCCTGCCTCCTATGGCCGCCATTACGTTATGAAGCGTGGGCTCCTAGGTCGGAGAGGGTGACACCTCAGCGCTCTCTTTGTTCGTTCTCGGCGTGTCTCCTTTGTCACCTCCCTTGGTCCAGGCGAATTTGGCCAACTGTGCCTGAGGGGTGCTCTTGGAACCTCTACCCCCCGTAGCCATCCTCCTCGGTGGCATAGAAGGTTAGCCAGGGATACGTGCACCAGTAATAACCTTGGCCTGCTATGATATCCGACAGGTCTTCAGGATCAATAGCATGCACTCCGGGCTGTTCGCGGCTTTCTAGAGCCCGATCGCGCTCACCAGTAGTCAGCAATGCCTGGGGATGCGCCAGCAATATCCGGCGACTAAAGTCGATATCTGTCCACACTGGCGCTACAGATCAGGCCATCCAGCATACTCCAGCCACCCGTCAACACAATGTCATTGGCCAAAACATGGGAAAGGTGCCCCAGAATTCGCTGCCACCAGAAGAAGGAAAGGCAAATATTTCCCCTCAATAGACAGTTCCGTCGTGTAGGGGGGGGGGGGTTCGGGAGGGGAGCACGAACATCAATTAACCCCTTGCTGCTATACCTTGGCTCATCCGCCCCAGAAGCGTGTCTCCAGTCCCTGCTACAAACACGGAGAGTACCCACAGTCCCTTGCAACGCTGCGTCACGGAGCAGACATGCTACCCATCTTGGTATTTTGAGGCAGCACCCCGGTGATGGCACGTGAAATCAGCAGATCGTCCATGGCTCCACAAGACCACAGGGAGGGGGGGGGGAGGGCATATCCATACCACAGCGTCCGCCACTGAGCGTCCCCAGGTCTGTTCCTCCACTATTTCAGGCACATTCCAGGGAGTACCGCAACAAGGCACAAATCACCACCAGGCCAGAAACAAGGCCTAGCCAGCACTGCCACCTCAATCATTCAGCCAGACGGCCATAGTGTTCATGGTGGGGGGGGTGGTTATCGCCCTCAGTTTCCCCACGGAGCACCTCCACCTCCCGCAGCCTAGGCAGGTAAGGATCAGCAGTCAGTGGGAGTGGGAGGGAGGGGGCGTCCCACAGCACTCCAGCCTCGGGCACTCACAGCGCTCCTCTCAGTGTCTGCCAGCAACAGGCCCTGAAGTCAGGGCTTAAATTTACAACGTTCCCTGGGCCGTCCTCACCGCATCTCCGAGTGGCTCCACAATGTAATGCGAGATCTGTCCCTCACCGTTCCTCGGTGTCGCCCCTCCACATTCGGTGAGCCGGGCCGGCAGGAACAGACAGATGGGAGAAACGAGGGGGTTCCGCGCGGTGCCGGCCGCACCTCTGGCCGCTGCCTACTCCGGCATCGCCGTTTTATGGGGCCCAGTCACAGGGCTCCCCGGTTCCCCCTCAGAACACCTCCATGTCCCTCAGTGCAGGTAGGTAGCGGACGACGGTCGATGGGCGGGGGGGAGGGAGGGAGGGCCTGCAACACCCAGGCCTTGGGCATGCACAACGTTCCACACAGTATCTGCCGGCAGCAGGCCCTGAAGCCGGGGACTACATTTACGGCGTTCCCCGGGGCCGGCCCCTCTGCAACCTTGAGCCGCTCCGCAGCACAACTCGGGATCTGGTCACCGCCGTTCCTGAATATCACCCCTCCGCAGTCAGCGAGCTGGGCCAGCGGGAGCAGGCAGTCGGATGAGACGATGGGCGGTCCCGTATGTCGCCGGCCGCACCTCCGTCCGCCATCTACTTCGGCGCCGCCATTTTGTGGGGTCCGGCTTCAAGGCTCTCCGGGAATCCAACCTCCGTCTCTTGGGGGTCACAGCCCTGCAAACCCCTCACCGGAGCTCTCTAGGGGTGTCGGGCAGCACTGCTTGCCGTTTCCGCTCAGATTTACCCGGATCCGTGGGCTGTGCCTTCAGCTGAAGCCACGGGTCGATCGGAGCACACTCAGACTGCGGCCATTGCTCTCGGCTGCTAGCCACACCCCCAGGATAAGCCTGTTTAAATAAACACTTTTAAGGATAAAGAGTATTTTCTTAGAGCAGTACTTGTGTGTAAAGAACGATAGTGGGCTTTCAAAGTACCACTACAGACCTGACTCTCTGTTTAAGGAGTGTTGGTAACCTAGAAAGAATAGACAGCACATCAACTAAGCATTGAGTGTGGGTGTGTTGGGTCAAAGCAACCACTTTTTTTTTGCATTCAATCACTGGTTCACTAGAGACACCCGTGATTTGAAAGTCAGAGTTTTAGTTTGTGCAGTATGGCGCCCAATATGCAGCATTCGGATATTTGGAACCCTTCAGTAGCATGTTTTGATATTCGAACACAAGTGAACTATTATTAAACCATTACGGAGAATTCCATGGTAATCATAGTTACCATCTATCCAAAATAAGGGAGCACCTATTGCTGTAGGTTTGTCAAACTTGATTTATTAAAGGATATTACATATCTGTGGATTTCCCATGTTTTTTATTCCAATGTACCTAGAATTCATTTGGTTAAACTGGCGGCTCATATTGCGTTTAGAGTAGATTACCAGGAGGTAGTTACTCAGCATCTCAAGAATAGAGTTGTGCCCGATTTGGGGTGGGAGCTGTTGTATTTGTAATGACATTTGAGACGTTTTACGCATGGGGTGGAATTTCAAGCTATAGACACAGCCTATGGGCAGTTTTAGACCTACAAAGTAGTCATACTGCCTGCACACTGTAAGGCGTGTCAGGATTTTTGAAAATCACTCTGACCTCCTAACAGCATCAAAATCTCTTTGCTGATGGGTTACCACATGCACGTGAATGTCTGATTGGGACCCCTTAGGGATACACACCCTTTACACATCCTGAGACGCTACTACTCACTGATGTTGTAAGGAGTTTGATTATACCTTCTCCTTATACAGGAAACCTATACAGGTTGTACTATGCACAATAAACTCTAAACTACCTGAAACAGTAGTATAGAAACCCACTGCTTTACAATCAGTCAGTCCACTGATGATAAACACTAGCATGTGAAAGATGCCCATGAAGCGTGATGAGATTGCCTCCTGGATTGCGCTGAAGACTAACCAGGTTTCGTTTTCTTTTTTTTATAAAGTGTTTTGTTGTACATAAGTCATACAAATAACATTACAATACAGGTACACTTGCAATATGCACAGTATAGCACTTTCTGTAAGTGTTATACATCGCATTTTCGAGGTCTGATCCTTCTTTTCAAAACATCATTATTGCATATAGATCTAAACAGTTTTAGATGAAGAAGACTAACCAGTTGAAAGTGGTTTAGCCTCAGACAACACCCTAAGCCAAAAATATAATACTATGTGTTTTCCTCTTGCAAGGTGCCTCCCAAAGAGGAGTGTAACACCAAGACAAGCATATTTAAAGGCATCTATACTAACACGCATGGCAAACCTTCATACACAGTTCTACCTGAAGTATACAAACATGTACAAAACAAGCACAGGGCTGACCGGTTCTGGAATTAGGAATAAAGATCATGGGGATCTTCTCTACAGTTTCCGCGATCATCCTGAGCAATAGAAACAGCTTTAGTTCTGGCTTCATGTCAGAGGCTTGAAGCAGTTCCAGTTAATTATTATAAACAAGACCTACGAAAAAATTATTTAAGAAGTCCACACCTCTGCAGGTCATCATAACATTGGTATAGGAGCTTTTAAGCCACTATCTCGATGTAGGGTTTTTAGTAAAACAGGAAGCTTGGCGCTCTGGCTGATGTGCTGTATATATGTTATGCTGAGAGTGAACACGGTGCTGCCAGGTCGGGGGAAATACCGTGTAACCCCCGTGAATGTGTAACTTGTGAAACCCACTCCAGAAATGAGAAAAAAGTCATGGGCACACGTTATGAGGATATCACCCTGGTGGAAATGTCTCGTATTATACCAATTCTAGTGGTCGACACCAGAGTATTTTGTTCCAAAGTATTTATTAAAGTGACAACAAAGAAACAACCAGCCGACACGTGTTTCATAACATGAGGGAAGTTTCCGATGACTCTTCAGGGCTGTGTGTCGGTGTCAATCAATCAGTGCCATCACGAGGCCAATCGGGGATTGCAAACAGCCCACATATCCTAGTACAATGTGTGGTCCACATTGGGAAAACTTGACGTGGGGGCAGTCTCCAGTGTGCAAGGCAACAAAGCAAGTTGTGCCTTAAAGGAGCTCTAGTTACATCGAGGTTTGATCTGGAAATGAAGAAGGTGAGACCCCGAGGGGGGGTGAAATGCCTTGAGAGAAGTGACAGCTTCTCAAAACAAAGTGAAGGATGAGGCAAAAGGCGGGTGTGCTGCATTGCGAGATCAAGACGCTAGAAGGAATAGAGTAAAGGAAGTCCAGTATCTGGAGTGGGCCAGGGGCGGGTACGACAGCCAACTTGAGTCTGGTGTTGCAGGACAGTCAGACACTGGGTCCAAACGATTTCTGTATGGGGGTTAAGCCACATTTAAAAGTTAAAAGTCACATTGAAGGTTCTGTTAAGGAGAAATCTGCAAAAGAAGTAGAAAGAAACAGAGGGAGAAAGAGCAAAGTGTATCTGGATCTCTCATGTTTCGGGAATCCAGTAGGGGTGGTTATATTTTAAGGGTACAAGAAGATTGAAAAGCTGGAATGGTATCCGTATTCTTTCTTATAGCTGCTCTTCACATTTTATTTGTGTATTTTATTTTGAGAGTTTTATACAGCGCGAACAAGACCCTTGCTGATATCAGAGCACTTTACAAGGTGAGTGTCTAGGTAGCAAAGTAAAGTTCTTTACACATCAGTTAAATGCAAGTCGAAGTGCATATACATAACATCTCGTAAAAGCAAAGTAGTAAGGTACATCACAAAACTATCCAGATGAGTCTGGCAAAGGGTAGATATATTGTCTAGGATGCCTGAATGGTCTATTGTCATAGTAAGGGTTAATAGCGAGGGTACGTTAAACAAGCTGAGAAAGGGAGTCTAGAAAGGTACAGTCAGCCACCAGTGAGGTAAGGACATTCAGGAGTAGAGATTGGAGGGGACTTCTAAAAAATAAGACTATCTCATCCACAGTATTCTCCTTTGGTAAGGATTTCAATAGTAGGGGGGCCAGTGGAGGACAACTATATAGACTTTTGTGACCAGAATAAAGCTAGGCTTCACCGGATTGCTCACAAAACACAAAGGAATCTGTGGACTGAAAAACGTGCCTCTAGAAACAAATCTGAAGGCACCAACAGCCTGATGTGCTGACTAGTGTAAGTTATGTCGAAAAGAACAAAAAGATGCAGAGAAAGTGATCAATATAGAAGAGGAGTTAACAAGAACTACCTTGGGATAACTGGTGTCCCATCATTACACATTCAAGTACCCAGTGTCATCATCTGGGATTCCATTCTGCATCTTTTTGATAATTTCGACATAACTTACACCACTAGTCAGCATTTCAGGCTGTTGGTGCCTTCAGATTTGTTTTTAGTCCACAGATTCCTTTGTGTTTTGTGAGTATCAGAATTAGGGGGATTGAATCCATTACAGTCCTTAAACTTATCCCTCGGACCCTCCATTTTGTATATTTGACCAGATTGCTCCCATAAAGAATTATAAGAAGACCGGCAAGCCATCAGCTTCCTGATATAATGATCACCTTAACTACTTAAAATTGATCTGCCGACAGGCGGAGAGGAAATGGAGGAAGACTTACTCGGACGAGGATCAATCTTCATGGAAGGCTGCAATAGTGGACTACAGGAAGGGAATTGATTTAGCAAAATCAGAATAATTTGCTAACGCCATTCTACATTTTAAAAATCACTCCAGAACAATTTTCAAAATAGTGAAGGATATGGCTGTTCCTGAATGCACACAATCTAAAATCCTGCCAGCCCAAGTTTTTTGTGACAGTTTAGCGACCTTCTTTACGGAGAAAATATGTAACATCATTGATGGTTTGAAGGTGAATATTCTTTTCAGGAAAGACGGCCTCACCATGGAAAGCAATGTGCCATGAGATAGAGGAGAGGTAAATGGGGCAGAGTCAGACCCTCTGACCTCCCTGAACCCCTTCGAGCCACCCTCGGAGGAGATTTTTAACAGAATTGCCTTGGGTGTGTCATCAGGTTGCCCTTTAGATCCTCTCCCACCCAAAATCTGGAAGGAACTGGGTTTTGAGCTCTGTCTCATTTTGTGTCAGATTTACAATAGCTCCCTAACTTCTGGACAAGTACCAGCATGCTGGAAATGGGCTGTGGTCCATCCACTCTTAAAAAAAACGACACTCGAACCGACCTGCGCTGGTAACTACAGACCAATTTCCCTCTTACCATATTCGATCAAAATCATCGAACGTCTGGTCAACAAAACTCTGACTCAATTCTTGGAATCCAATTCCAGGCTAGATGATGTTCAGTTTAGTTTTCGCCCTGGCCATGGAACTGAGACTGCTCTGGTGACCGTATTAGATGATCTTTGATTGCTGGAAGACAGGGGACAATATGGCATTCTTATTTCGCTTGACCTGTCTGCCGCTTTTAACACAGTCAACCATGACATCTTTCTGACCAGGTTAGAAAAGATTGGGGTGTTTAGGACAGCATTAGAATGGTTCCATTACTGTCTATAAAACAGGTGTTACGGCGGTTTCTCTCCCGCCGTTTCAATGTAAATTTTCCAATGTCCACCATGGCGGTCCTCAGGGATTGGCGATAAGCTCTATTCTCTTTAACATTTATATGAGACCCCTGACTGAAATCATAAAGGCGCATGTTGTGAAATTGTTGAACTATGTCGATGACACTCAGCTCTTCTTCTCCCTAGAAGGGAATCAGTCAACTCCTCTGGCAACTTTTCACGACTGCTTACAAGATACTGCTCATTGGCTAAGAGCCAACTCACTTCAATTCAACCCATATAAGACTAAAGTCTTATACTATGCAGTGGGGAAAGTCCCTCCCTCATTTCCTGACAATTTCTGGCCTTCTTCAGCTGCTTCTACTTTTGTCCCGACTAAAGCAGTGCGTAATTTGGGAGTTATGCTGGATGCTAATCTAACCTTGGAAATACACGTAAATAAATTGGTGGCGGTTGTTATTCCCTGATTAGAGCTTTGAGGAAGATCCTCCCACTGTTGCCAAAGACGGCCAGAGCACTGGTCGTTGGAAGTATCGTTCTCAGCCGGTTGGATTATTGTAACTCCCTACTATTGAAGGCCCCAAAATTTCTAGTTTATCGTCTTCAAAGAGTCCAAACCTTGGCGGCCAAACTGGCACTGATGAAACCACGTCGCTCATCGGGTTCCTTGGCCCTTGCAGAGCTTCATTGATGCCAAAGGTACAATACAATACAATACAAGGCCTTTCATGGTTTTGGACCCTATACTCCATCAAGGTGTCTTCGCTCCTCTACAGCTTGCCTGGTGAGAGCTCCTAAAATACACAAAGCTAGGTCAGGAGGCAGGGGGTTTTTCTTGGCTGCTGCCAAACTTTGGAATAACCATCCTATGGAAATCAGACAGTCTCAAGAAATTCTGCAGTTCAGGAAAAAGGTTAAAACATGGCTGTTTCAAAGAACCTGGTAGTCCGGAGGGCTTTCTGTTAAACCCATTCTGGTACCTTCCTCTGATCAATGATCCATAGCGCCAAGATGCCAGTATGGTGATAGTTGCACTCTATAAATACTGCATACAATACATTAGAATACAATCTAAGTACCAAAGTCAAGAAGAGTATAGCAAGAAATGTGGAATAGGACAATAGTCTGAAGTCAGTGTAAAAAGTGTAGAGAAAGGTCAGACTTTAAGGCTCCAGTAAAGAAGAAGTGGCAAGCATATCTAATATTAAAGTTCTACACCCGAGCTGGGAGCAGAGGGCCTCTTCTTTAAATGCAATGGATGTGAAGTTTCAGTACGATCCCACTCTTCGCACACACGCCCTCCTCCAACATAAACAGAATGTTACTCCAACTCCATAGGTTTCACACATTAAGTCATATCAGAGTATATTCGACATGGACAGCTCTGCTCAAACTGTGATAAAAACAAGATATGAATACTCTGCAGCCTGTAAAGCAGGCCAAGGTATAGTAAAATATGGTGAATTACATCCACTGCACACCCACTAAGATTTTAGGTGATAGCACTGCGTAACAAGCAGAAATTCATGCCCTGGTACTTGCATTACAGAAAGCTGACACGTCAGTTCCCACCCTGATAGTGTCTGAATCATTCTTCTGTTTGTAATGGTTGAGACCTAAATGGTTTTAAGGATTACAAAAAATCCTATTAAAAATCAATAGTTCTGGGGAACCGGTAGCTATCTTATAAGATAAACTTCCAGTGGTCCATGTGGCGCACACTTTGAGCCATCAGCGTGATGAGTTTTGTGCCCAAAAAAACTGAATGGCAAACTTTGCTGCCTAAGCTGCAATACAGACTTTCAAAGTAGGAGACCTAACCAGATCTCAGACGAAGATCTACACAGATATATTGAAAGCAAAACAAGCAACCACGAATGGTTCAACCATCTAATTGGATTTCCTCCTAAGTATTACTAGACCCTTGATTCAGATAAGACTTCTTTGATTTCTATACCAGGAAAGGCAAAACAAGGTAATTTCTCCAAACTGTCCAGATTAAATGTAATCAAAGAAGCATATGATGAGTTAACATCAGCCCATGCTGGGATTGATGCAACAGTAGCAATGTTACAACAACACCGGTGATGGCCCTGTTTATAGAAAAGATTATGTTAGAGAATGCTATATATGTCAATAATCAAAGCTTTTATTACTAGAAGACCCCTGCAGACTCCCCTCGAAGTCTCCACTATCATCTTTAGAGTTATGTTATGTTATTTGTACTTATAAAGCGCATGGCTGCCCCAGCAACGGGGCGTTCCAGCTCTAAAACTAACAGGAGCAGACAGGGTAAAGAATTACACTAGAGGTTGGAGAAAAGCCATGTGTTGATCATTTTCCTGAAAGCCCAATGGTCCTGCATGCCCCGGGCCGCAAGAGGAATTGAGTTCCAAAGGGCGAGTGCCGTTGCCCTAAACGAGTGCCCCTCTGATCTTATCCGGTGCACCCGCAGGACACAGGCCAAATGCAAGTCCGCGGAGCTCAGGGCTCAAGCCGGAACATACAGCAAGCATAACTCGTTCAGACTTTGCGACCTTGGCCATGCAGGATCTATATGTAATACATAGTCTTAAAGTGGACTCTCTGATCTATCGGCAGCAGGGTGGAGCCGGTGAAGGAGGTCTGAGGCATCGAAGTGCTTAGCTAGTGCAAAAAGCATAAGGGCAGCCACGTTCTGCTCCCATTGAATTCTTTTGGTCACAGTTTTATTCACACAGAGTAGTAGCTCATTGCAGCAATCTAGTCGAGACTGCACGGTGGATTGGACGATCATATGTTGGGTGGACGCGTCAAAGAATCCCAGTATTGGTTTCAAGCCATGTAGAAGACCAAAGCAGGTGCCAGCCACTGTCTTTTCATGACCTTCAAATGAGAGGGTGCTGTCCACCAAAACTCTTAGAATCTTAACCAATGTTTTCGGTTGGAGAGGGGGTTCCCAGGGCTAAAGGTCACCATTGGTTGCCCCATAGATGAGTATCTCTGCCCACCAAAAGCACCTCTGACTTGGTGGAATTTAATTACAAGTAGTTATCAACCATCCAGTAAGAGATGGCTGTAAGATCATCTTGAAACTTCACCTGACCTTGCTTAGAGTTGTTGGAGAATGTGAACACTAATTGGGGATCATCGGCGTATGATACAATGGCAATGTTCCGGGCTTTGGCCAGAAGGGGCAGGGGGCGGACATAAATATTAAATAAAGTGGGACTCAGGGCAGATCCCTGTGGAAAAGCACAGCCAAGAGGATGGACGCTGGAGAAAAAAGGATTCATAAAGGGGGTGGTGATGGACAGAGCATCTGAATTAAGCAGAACACTCCTACCCAGTCAAAAGATCAGGGCTTGATCCATCACCGTTTTTTAGCTCACTGCACCATCCCAGCTCAGAACCTGGCTACATGCAAATTAGTCTGACCCTGGCCCAGTGCATCATGGGAACAGGGCAGACCAAACTACCAAGCCAATTCTTTACTGGAAAGGAAACAAGCTTCCGGGGACCGGTTTCTGGCATTACAGCCGTCTTCGGCCCGGCTTGCTTGATCCTGATGGTGCAGTGAGCAAGGACTCACATCTGAGCATACCCTTCCACACTTGTGGTGGCCAAAACGATTCATAAAGGGGGTGGTGATGGACAGAGTATCTGAATTAAGCAGAACACTCCTACCCAGTCAAAAGATCAGGGCTTGATCCATCACCGTTTTTTAGCTCACTGCACCATCCCAGCTCAGAACCTGGCTACATGCAAATTAGTCTGACCCTGGCCCAGTGCATCATGGGAACAGGGCAGACCAAACTACCAAGCCAATTCTTTACTGGAAAGGAAACAAGCTTCCGGGGACCGGTTTCTGGCATTACAGCCGTCTTCGGCCCGGCTTGCTTGAATCCTGATGGTGCAGTGAGCAAGGGACTCACATCTGAGCATACCCTTCCACACTTGTGGTGGCCAAAACGATTCATAAAGGGGGTGGTGATGGACAGAGTATCTGAATTAAGCAGAACACTCCTACCCAGTCAAAAGTACAGGGCTTGATCCATCACCGTTTTTTAGCTCACTGCACCATCCCAGCTCAGAACCTGGCTACATGCAAATTAGTCTGACCCTGGCCCAGTGCATCATGGGAACAGGGCAGACCAAACTACCAAGCCAATCCTTTACTGGAAAGGAAACAAGCTTCCGGGGACCGGTTTCTGGCATTACAGCCGTCTTCGGCCCGGCTTGCTTGAATCCTGATGGTGCAGTGAGCAAGGGACTCACATCTGAGCATACCCTTCCACACTTGTGGTGGCCAAAACGATTCATAAAGGGGGTGGTGGTGATGGACAGAGTATCTGAATTAAGCAGAACACTCCTACCCAGTCAAAAGATCAGGGCTTGATCCATCACCGTTTTTTAGCTCACTGCACCATCCCAGCTCAGAACCTGGCTACATGCAAATTAGTCTGACCATGGCCCAGTGCATCATGGGAACAGGGCAGACCAAACTACCAAGCCAATCCTTTACTGGAAAGGAAACAAGCTTCCGGGGACCGGTTTCTGGCATTACAGCCGTCTTCGGCCCGGCTTGCTTGAATCCTGATGGTGCAGTGAGCAAGGGACTCACATCTGAGCATACCCTTCCACACTTGTGGTGGCCAAAACGATTCATAAAGGGGGTGGTGGTGATGGACAGAGTATCTGAATTAATCAGAACACTCCTACCCAGTCAAAAGATCAGGGCTTGATCCATCACCGTTTTTTAGCTCACTGCACCATCCCAGCTCAGAACCTGGCTACATGCAAATTAGTCTGACCCTGGCCCAGTGCATCATGGGAACAGGGCAGACCAAACTACCAAGCCAATTCTTTACTGGAAAGGAAACAAGCTTCCGGGGACCGGTTTCTGGCATTACAGCCGTCTTCGGCCCGGCTTGCTTGAATCCTGATGGTGCAGTGAGCAAGGGACTCACATCTGAGCATACCCTTCCACACTTGTGGTGGCCAAAACGATTCTCAAAGGGGGTGGTGATGGACAGAGTATCTGAATTAAGCAGAACACTCCTACCCAGTCAAAAGTTCAGGGCTTGATCCATCACCGTTTTTTAGCTCACTGCACCATCCCAGCTCAGAACCTGGCTACATGCAAATTAGTCTGACCCTGGCCCAGTGCATCATGGGAACAGGGCAGACCAAACTACCAAGCCAATTCTTTACTGGAAAGGAAACAAGCTTCCGGGGACCGGTTTCTGGCATTACAGCCGTCTTCGGCCCGGCTTGCTTGAATCCTGATGGTGCAGTGAGCAAGGGACTCACATCTGAGCATACCCTTCCACACTTGTGGTGGCCAAAACGATTCATAAAGGGGGTGGTGATGGACAGAGTATCTGAATTAAGCAGAACACTCCTACCCAGTCAAAAGATCAGGGCTTGATCCATCACCGTATTTTAGCTCACTGCACCATCCCAGCTCAGAACCTGGCTACATGCAAATTAGTCTGACCCTGGCCCAGTGCATCATGGGAACAGGGCAGACCAAACTACCAAGCCAATTCTTTACTGGAAAGGAAACAAGCTTCCGGGGACCGGTTTCTGGCATTACAGCCGTCTTCGGCCTGGCTTGCTTGAATCCTGATGGTGCAGTGAGCAAGGGACTCACATCTGAGCATACCCTTCCACACTTGTGGTGGCCAAAACGATTCATAAAGGGGGTGGTGATGGACAGAGTATCTGAATTAAGCAGAACACTCCTACCCAGTCAATAGATCAGGGCTTGATCCATCACCGTTTTTTAGCTCACTGCACCATCCCAGCTCAGAACCTGGCTACATGCAAATTAGTCTGACCCTGGCCCAGTGCATCATGGGAACAGGGCAGACCAAACTACCAAGCCAATTCTTTACTGGAAAGGAAACAAGCTTCCGGGGACCGGTTTCTGGCATTACAGCCGTCTTCGGCCCAGCTTGCTTGAATCCTGATGGTGCAGTGAGCAAGGGACTCACATCTGAGCATACCCTTCCACACTTGTGGTGGCCAAAACGAATTATAAAGGGGGTGGTGATGGACAGAGTATCTGAATTAAGCAGAACACTCCTACCCAGTCAAAAGATCAGGGCTTGATCCATCACCGTTTTTTAGCTCACTGCACCATCCCAGCTCAGAACCTGGCTACATGCAAATTAGTCTGACCCTGGCCCAGTGCATCATGGGAACAGGGCAGAGCAAACTACCAAGCCAATTCTTTACTGCTTTACTGCTTTAAGCTTTTATTACTAGAAGACCCCTGCAGACTCCCCTCGAAGTCTCCACTATCATCTTTAGAGTTATGTTATGTTATTTGTACTTATAAAGCGCATGGCTGCCCCAGCAACGGGGCGTTCCAGCTCTAAAACTAACAGGAGCAGACAGGGTAAAGAATTACACTAGAGGTTGGAGAAAAGCCATGTGTTGATCATTTTCCTGAAAGCCCAATGGTCCTGCATGCCCCGGGCCGCAAGAGGAATTGAGTTCCAAAGGGCGAGTGCCGTTGCCCTAAAAGAGTGCCCCTCTGATCTTATCCGGTGCACCCGCAGGACACAGGCCAAATGCAAGTCCGCGGAGCTCAGGGCTCAAGCCGGAACATACAGCAAGCATAACTCATTCAGACTTTGCGACCTTGGCCATGCAGGATCTATATGTAATACATAGTCTTAAAGTGGACTCTCTGATCTATCGGCAGCAGGGTGGAGCCGGTGAAGGAGGTCTGAGGCATCGAAGTGCTTAGCTAGTGCAAAAAGCATAAGGGCAGCCACGTTCTGCGCCCATTGAATTCTTTTGGTCACAGTTTTATTCACACAGAGTAGTAGCTCATTGCAGCAATCTAGTCGAGACTGCACGGTGGATTGGACGATCATATGTTGGGTGGGCGCGTCAAAGAATCCCAGTATTGGTTTCAAGCCATGTAGAAGACCAAAGCAGGTGCCAGCCACTGTCTTTTCATGACCTTCAAATGAGAGGGTGCTCTCCACCAAAACTCTTAGAATCTTAACCAATCTTTTCGGTTGGAGAGGGGGTTCCCAGGGCTAAAGGTCACCATTGGTTGCCCCATAGATGAGTATCTCTGCCCACCAAAAGCACCTCTGACTTGGTGGAATTTAATTACAAGTAGTTATCAACCATCCAGTAAGAGATGGCTGTAAGATCATCTTGAAACTTCACCTGACCTTGCTTAGAGTTGTTGGAGAATGTGAACACTAATTGGGGATCATCGGTGTATGATACAATGGCAATGTTCCGGGCTTTGGCCAGAAGGGGCAGGGGCGGACATAAATATTAAATAAAGTGGGACTCAGGGCAGATCCCTGTGGAAAAGCACAGCCAAGAGGATGGACGCTGGAGGCAAAAGGATTCATAAAGGGGGTGGTGATGGACAGAGTATCTGAATTAAGCAGAACACTCCTACCCAGTCAAAAGATCAGGGCTTGATCCATCACCGTTTTTTAGCTCACTGCACCATCCCAGCTCAGAACCTGGCTACATGCAAATTAGTCTGACCCTGGCCCAGTGCATCATGGGAACAGGGCAGACCAAACTACCAAGCCAATTCTTTACTGGAAAGAAAACAAGCTTCCGGGGACCGGTTTCTGGCATTACAGCCGTCTTCGGCCCGGCTTGCTTGAATCCTGATGGTGCAGTGAGCAAGGGACTCACATCTGAGCATACCCTTCCACACTTGTGGTGGCCAAAACGATTCATAAAGGGGGTGGTGATGGACAGAGTATCTGAATTAAGCAGAACACTCCTACCCAGTCAAAAGATCAGGGCTTGATCCATCACCGTTTTTTAGCTCACTGCACCATCCCAGCTCAGAACCTGGCTACATGCAAATTAGTCTGACCCTGGCCCAGTGCATCATGGGAACAGGGCAGACTAAACTACCAAGCCAATTCTTTACTGGAAAGGAAACAAGCTTCCGGGGACCGGTTTCTGGCATTACAGCCGTCTTCGGCCCGGCTTGCTTGAATCCTGATGGTGCAGTGAGCAAGGGACTCACATCTGAGCATACCCTTCCACACTTGTGGTGGCCAAAACGATTCATAAAGGGGGTGGTGATGGACAGAGTATCTGAATTAAGCAGAACACTCCTACCCAGTCAAAAGATCAGGGCTTGATCCATCACCGTTTTTTAGCTCACTGCACCATCCCAGCTCAGAACCTGGCTACATGCAAATTAGTCTGACCCTGGCCCAGTGCATCATGGGAACAGGGCAGACCAAACTACCAAGCCAATTCTTTACTGGAAAGGAAACAAGCTTCCGGGGACCGGTTTCTGGCATTACAGCCGTCTTCGGCCCAGCTTGCTTGAATCCTGATGGTGCAGTGAGCAAGGGACTCACATCTGAGCATACCCTTCCACACTTGTGGTGGCCAAAACGATTCATAAAGGGGGTGGTGATGGACAGAGTATCTGAATTAAGCAGAACACTCCTACCCAGTCAAAAGATCAGGGCTTGATCCATCACCGTTTTTTAGCTCACTGCACCATCCCAGCTCAGAACCTGGCTACATGCAAATTAGTCTGACCCTGGCCCAGTGCATCATGGGAACAGGGCAGACCAAACTACCAAGCCAATTCTTTACTGCTTTACTGCTTTAAGCTTTTATTACTAGAAGACCCCTGCAGACTCCCCTCGAAGTCTCCACTATCATCTTTAGAGTTATGTTATGTTATTTGTACTTATAAAGCGCATGGCTGCCCCAGCAACGGGGCGTTCCAGCTCTAAAACTAACAGGAGCAGACAGGGTAAAGAATTACACTAGAGGTTGGAGAAAAGCCATGTGTTGATCATTTTCCTGAAAGCCCAATGGTCCTGCATGCCCCGGGCCGCAAGAGGAATTGAGTTCCAAAGGGCGAGTGCCGTTGCCCTAAACGAGTGCCCCTCTGATCTTATCCGGTGCACCCGCAGGACACAGGCCAAATGCAAGTCCGCGGAGCTCAGGGCTCAAGCCGGAACATACAGCAAGCATAACTCGTTCAGACTTTGCGACCTTGGCCATGCAGGATCTATATGTAATACATAGTCTTAAAGTGGACTCTCTGATCTATCGGCAGCAGGGTGGAGCCGGTGAAGGAGGTCTGAGGCATCGAAGTGCTTAGCTAGTGCAAAAAGCATAAGGGCAGCCACGTTCTGCGCCCATTGAATTCTTTTGGTCACAGTTTTATTCACACAGAGTAGTAGCTCATTGCAGCAATCTAGTCGAGACTGCACGGTGGATTGGACGATCATATGTTGGGTGGGCGCGTCAAAGAATCCCAGTATTGGTTTCAAGCCATTTAGAAGACCAAAGCAGGTGCCAGCCACTGTCTTTTCATGACCTTCAAATGAGAGGGTGCTGTCCACCAAAACTCTTAGAATCTTAACCAATGTTTTCGGTTGGAGAGGGGGTTCCCAGGGCTAAAGGTCACCATTGGTTGCCCCATAGATGAGTATCTCTGCCCACCAAAAGCACCTCTGACTTGGTGGAATTTAATTACAAGTAGTTATCAACCATCCAGTAAGAGATGGCTGTAAGATCATCTTGAAACTTCACCTGACCTTGCTTAGAGTTGTTGGAGAATGTGAACACTAATTGGGGATCATCGGCGTATGATACAATGGCAATGTTCCGGGCTTTGGCCAGAAGGGGAAGGGGCGGATATAAATATTAAATAAAGTGGGACTCAGGGCAGATCCCTGTGGAAAAGCACAGCCAAGAGGATGGACGCTGGAGGAAAAAGGAGCAGCAGACACCTGGAAGGACCGATCGGTCAGGAAGGATGTACACCACGCCAGGGCCTTGCCCTTGATCCCGTTCTCTTCTAACCGATGTAACAGGATCCTATGGGAGACCGTGTCAAAGGCCGAGGTTCCGCCCTCATCCAAAGTGGACCGTAAAGGCTCTGTAACGGCAAGTAGTGCAGATTTAGTGCTATGTCTGGGCCTGAAGCCATTTTGTGACCTATCTAAAATCGACTTTGCTTCCAGATATTGAGTCAAAGTGGTGTTGACATAGGACTCCTTGATTTTAGCTAGGTATGAGAGCAAGGATATTGGACAGAAGTTCTCTGGCGGAGACGCTTGTATTGTCGTTTTGTTTTAGCAGGGGAATCATTTTAGCGTGTTTCCAGGACTTAGGGATCACCGCCACTGACAGTGACCTACTGATCAGCTCCTGGCCCTCCATCAGGAGGCAGTTGAGGAATTTCCTAAAAGGTTCTGGTTTTGAGGGATCGTCTGGTAACCCGAATTTTACTTTGTTCTTTAGAGGCCATGGGCAGAAGGTCCTGGAGGAAATGAGGCATTGTGACCAAAAAAGGATTCTCCTGAAGTTCAGAGGCAGCCTTCCCTGGACAGAATGGGCTATGAATGTGTTCCACCTTGCTAATAAAACATTTAGTCAGTGTCTCGCATTGTAAGTTGAAGGATATAGTGTTATTGGCCACAGGCGGGGGGAGGGGGGGGGGTTACCATTTCTTTCATAAGGGCAAACATGGTTTTAGTTGGACTGCTGTTCGTAGTGATCATGCATAGAACATTGTCTTGGTCTTCCGGACCAATTTATGGTATACTTTTACTGTGTTTCTATAGATAGTTTTTGCTGTGAGATAGCAGTAGGCGCAGAGAAAAGAGGGAATACTCCGTCCAGAGCATAGGGAGGGGGTTTAGCCTCCATAGTCTGGAGATTCAAAAATACGGGGTCAAGGAGGTGACCCACTGGATGTGTCGGTCCGACCACCAGCTGCGTTAGCTGGTAAGCAGCCATATCTCCCAGGAAATGAATAATCTACTGGGGCTCTTGGCAATTCAGATGTAAGTTAAGGTCCCCAATTATACTAAAATTAGCTGCTTCTAGTATTAACGTATTAGCTAGGGCTTCTTGAAAGGGTTTCACAAGGTCGAGTGGGCGATAGATAGACAGCTCAGAGAGTGTAACATTTTGGGTCAGTGCAATTTTAAAGAGGGCACTTACACAGTCAGGGATATTGTGCGGAGTGAGGATGCAGAAATAAGCTGATTTATGTATAATAGCTAACCACCGCCCTCCTGACTGTTCAGTTCTGGGCGCACATCATGTAGCCTGCAGGATGGCCACAGAATCAATAGTGAGCCAAGTGTCTGTGAGAAATAGAATATCCAGTGTGGTTTCTTGCAGATGGTCAAATACCTCTCCATGATGTTTGACAAGAGACCTGCAATTGAGGCTGTATATTGTAAGATCTATCAACCCCGAGGTTGGAGGCAGCTGCCGGGAGAACATACCCACCCTGAGCCCACATATGTTGCACTGCTGGGGGAAAGAATCAAGATGCCAGTTATGTTGTCCACAGGGGGCTTTGGATTGTAATACATGCAAAAATTCCTGTGTGTAAACTTGCCTGCGGGACGGTCCGGAACCAAGGGTCCTGGCGTTTGGTGACGTCCAGGCGTGGACAGGCGCAGACGGGCTTGCCTTTGGCGTGCCTGCTGCTGGACCGCATTTTGTCACCATCCCTGGTTTAAATAATGGCAGGGAGGTGCCCAGGGAAGAGACTAGACTGTCTTCTTCCTAATATGGCAACCGCTAATGGCCACCCGGAAGTGAGGAGTCAGAGATTTAAGTCCTCCCTCCACTCAACCGGCAAAGAATGCTGCGGTGGACAGGGAGGACAGCAGGAAAGCGTCAGTGCCTAATTTGTGCTGGTGCATTCCTGTGCTTAGCTCTGGCACTTAATTATAAAGGCCGGGTCTACGCATCTGCTGCGCACGCCCACATTGATGTTTTTTAAAATGTACCTTCATTGTACTCGGTATAGCCACAGGTCCGCAGAGTGTTTTACATGTATCCTGCAGAGTGTGAGTCACGGCGTTTAGTGTTGTTGCGACTCACTCACAGTTCTTAATCACTTCTTAGCCTGCAGCAGGCAGCAGGCAGCCCTGCCCAAGTCCATGAATATTCAAATTATTAATAAAGTATAATATATGTCATCATCATGGCGACCGCTGGCCCGCGCGGCCCTGCTAGTGCATGAAGATGCAGTGTTGACTGTTTGCCACTTGCCAGTGGGTGGGACACGGAAGTTCGGAATTGGAATACACACACTGATGTTACTGAAGTTATTAAGCACTTTTAAGTTAAGCAGTAATTCTGTACACTAACTAGTAGCTAAGCGACGCAGTAATTCTGTAAAGCCAGGAGTCAGCTAACTAGGGATGCCATTGCAAATTGTGCTATGCCAGCCCGTCACCGACTGTGCCAAAACCAACGCTGTTTTTTTTGGTTAGCGTTTGATGATGATGCAGCCAGCGGCAGTATAACCGGCGTGGACCATGGGACTGGAGGCAGGCACTTTGCAGCCAGGCAGGCAGCTCACATCAGGCCCGTGACTCCATACTAAATAAATACATATGTACACAGCGACGATTATTAGGATCCTCATAGTCCGATGTCTGTGATTCATTCAGTTTCACTTTCACTGTCTGAAGAATGTCAGGGAAAAACCAAAGGAAATGATGGACGGAGCGTTGACAATACAAGCACTCACCCCCAGTCAACTGATCTGGGTTTAATCCATCACCATTCTTTAGCCCACTCTGCCACACCAGTTCAGACATGGCCATATGCAAATCAGTCTGACCCTGAGCCTCATGGGAACAGTCCAGCCCGAACTGCCAAGCCATGCCTTCCCTGGACCGGAAACAAGCTACCGAGGACCGGTTTCTGGCATTTCAGCCTTCTTCAGCCCGGCTTGCTTGAATCCAGTGGCAAAGTGAGCAAGGGACTCACGTCTGAGCATACCCTGCCAACTTATGGCGAACAAAGAAAACCAAAGGAAATGATGGACGGAGCGTTGACAATACAAGCACTCACCCCCAGTCAACTGATCTGGGTTTAATCCATCACCATTCTTTAGCCCACTCTGCCACACCAGTTCAGACATGGCCATATGCAAATCAGTCTGACCCTGTGCCTCATGGGAACAGTCCAGCCCGACCTGCCAAGCCATGCCTTCCCTGGACCGGAAACAAGCTACCGAGGACCGGTTTCTGGCATTTCAGCCTTCTTCAGCCCGGCCTGCTTGAATCCAGTGGCAAAGTGAGCAAGGGACTCACGTCTGAGCATACCCTGCCAACTTATGGCGAACAAAGAAAAAACAAAGGAAATGATGGACGGAGCGTTGACAATACAAGCACTCACCCCCCAGTCAACTGATCTGGGTTTAATCCATCACCATTCTTTAGCCCACTCTGCCACACCAGTTCAGACATGGCCATATGCAAATCAGTCTGACCCTGTGCCTCATGGGAACAGTCCAGCCCGAACTGCCAAGCCATGCCTTCCCTGGACCGGAAACAAGCTACCGAGGACCGGTTTCTGGCATTTCAGCCTTCTTCAGCCCGGCTTGCTTGAATCCAGTGGCAAAGTGAGCAAGGGACTCACGTCTGAGCATACCCTGCTAACTTATGGCGAACAAAGAAACCAAAGGAAATGATGGACGGAGCGTTGACAATACAAGCACTCACCCCCAGTCAACTGATCTGGGTTTAATCCATCACCATTCTTTAGCCCACTCTGCCACACCAGTTCAGACATGGCCATATGCAAATCAGTCTGACCCTGTGCCTCATGGGAACAGTCCAGCCCGAACTGCCAAGCCATGCCTTCCCTGGACCGGAAACAAGCTACCGAGGACCGGTTTCTGGCATTTCAGCCTTCTTCAGCCCGGCTTGCTTGAATCCAGTGGCAAAGTGAGCAAGGGACTCACGTCTGAGCATACCCTGCCAACTTATGGCGAACAAAGAAAAACCAAAGGAAATGATGGACAGAGCGTAGACAATACAAGCACTCACCCCCAGTCAACTGATCTGGGTTTAATCCATCACCATTCTTTAGCCCACTCTGCCACACCAGTTCAGACATGGCCATATGCAAATCAGTCTGACCCTGTGCCTCATGGGAACAGTCCAGCCCGAACTTCCGAGCCATGCCTTCCCTGGACCGGAAACAAGCTACCGAGGACCGGTTTCTGGCATTTCAGCCTTCTTCAGCGCGGCTTGCTTGAATCCAGTGGCAAAGTGAGCAAGGGACTCACGTCTGAGCATACCCTGCCAACTTATGGCGAACAAAGAAAAACCAAAGGAAATGATGGACGGAGCGTTGACAATACAAGCACTCACCCCCAGTCAAGTGATCTGGGTTTAATCCATCACCATTCTTTATCCCCCTCTGCCACACCAGTTCAGACATGGCCATATGCAAATCAGTCTGACCCTGTGCCTCATGGGAACAGTCCAGCCCGAACTGCCAAGCCGTGCCTTCCCTGGACCGGAAACAAGCTACCGAGGACCGGTTTCTGGCATTTCAGCCTTCTTCAGCCCGGCTTGCTTGAATCCAGTGGCAAATGTCAGACCAGTGCCTGCCTGGCCAAGTAGTAGACGTGGAAGCCGCCACCACGCCCGCCGACCATAGCGGTACGCTTAAGATAGCAATCAGCAGCTGGTCTCTGGACGGGTGCATTTGGCTGGCTCTCATAGAGGTAGTGGACCTAGAGATGGGTGGCAGACGCAGAGGCGAAACCTATTGGTTTTTGCCAGTGCTTGTGGTTTTTGTTTCCGTCCCCTTTGGTTTCTCGGCCTCTGGCTGACCTTTCGCACATCCTGACAGTGCAGGTGTCTGTGTGTGGGAGTGGGGGACAGTTTTGCGCAGACTGACAGACATCTTGCCTGGTGATGGAATATCTCCACAACAACAGACCTGGGGATGAGGGTCTCCCGGGGAGGGCTTGAGCGACTCTTTAGGGATGAAATCACTTGAAAAGGAGATGTGAAATTTGTCACTTACTTGGACCCTTAAATACAAGATCTGCTGGTAGATAGCATGCAGTTACTGCTGCCAGGCCCCAGAAAGCCCTGTCTCCCTTCCGCTGAGTACTCTAGCAGGGCTGAGGTGACAAGGAGAGCAGAGGAGTGCGACCCCTGACCCCCCGTGCGTCTCACGGATTCATAAATACTGCTGGTAATAAAGGGGCCAACTCAACAGGTAATCAAGGAAACTGCCTCACCTCCGTGTCGGAAACAACCAGCCCTGTTGTGCAAGCAAGCGTTTCCACACAGCCGACATCCGCGGATAATGGCAAACTGTTGCTGTCATTATAATTCAATAAAAAGTCGGCACAGCAATCACACCCATTCCTAAAAACATTCACTAAATTCAAGTTCAATCAAGTTGGTGGCTTTCAGAATTAAAAATAAAAATATTAAAAAATGGATCAGTACACAACAATCGCGTTAAACACCACTACCACACAAACACTTTCTTTATAAGACATTCTACTTTTGTTATTTAATGTTTTGGTACAGTTTACATGTAACAATCCTAGCTCAATGGGAGGCATGATGCAATCCTCTAAGACACGTTCAAGACACGGTGAAAAGCTGTATTAACTGTTGTTAGGTTATATCCAAGAGACCTTTGTCAGAAAGCAATTGTGAGTCAAAGCTCACACAAGAACTCCAACACAACAACAAAATACCCCACTTCACTTACACAAATTGTGCTGTTATTAATGCTCTTATTAATCACCTGACTCTTGAAAGTCGTGGTGTTGTAAACCGTCTCCCACCCAAATGCAACCTATACCATCGATCTATCAGCCCTACTTCCTCTTCATCCATGTAGCCAGCCACCTATGCCAGTTTTCATAACTTTCAACCGGTGCCCCTGCACCTTTTGAGATGCCTTACTTGTTTGCTCCCCTCACACCTGCTGAGCTGGTTAGACCTTCACAATGGTTAGACAAGCAGGAAACCCCGTTGGGTGTACTGTGTTTCCCTGCCCTGCCCCCACCACAACATAAAATCACCCAACATCACTGATCCTTCTAGCACCACATGTTCTTCCTCTAGATGCTTACCACATTTTCTCTCAAATTCAGCTGATATGCTTATTTGCATGTAAGACAAATGCAGACCATCCAAATGATACAATGAGAACTCTTCTACCATAATGTTGAAGTGCTTAGCTAGTGCAAAAAGCATAAGGGCAGCCACGTTCTGCGCCCATTGAATTCTTTTGGTCACAGTTTTATTCACACAGAGTAGTAGCTCATTGCAGCAATCTAGTCGAGACTGCACGGTGGATTGGACGATCATATGTTGGGTGGGCGCGTCAAAGAATCCCAGTATTGGTTTCAAGCCATGTAGAAGACCAAAGCAGGTGCCAGCCACTGTCTTTTCATGACCTTCAAATGAGAGGGTGCTGTCCACCAAAACTCTTAGAATCTTAACCAATCTTTTCGGTTGGAGAGGGGGTTCCCAGGGCTAAAGGTCACCATTGGTTGCCCCATAGATGAGTATCTCTGCCCACCAAAAGCACCTCTGACTTGGTGGAATTTAATTACAAGTAGTTATCAACCATCCAGTAAGAGATGGCTGTAAGATCATCTTGAAACTTCACCTGACCTTGCTTAGAGTTGTTGGAGAATGTGAACACTAATTGGGGATCATCGGTGTATGATACAATGGCAATGTTCCGGGCTGTGGCCAGAAGGGGCAGGGGGCGGACATAAATATTAAATAAAGTGGGACTCAGGGCAGATCCCTGTGGAAAAGCACAGCCAAGAGGATGGACGCTGGAGGAAAAAGGATTCATAAAGGGGGTGGTGATGGACAGAGTATCTGAATTAAGCAGAACACTCCTACCCAGTCAAAAGATCAGGGCTTGATCCATCACCGTTTTTTAGCTCACTGCACCATCCCAGCTCAGAACCTGGCTACATGCAAATTAGTCTGACCCTGGCCCAGTGCATCATGGGAACAGGGCAGACCAAACTACCAAGCCAATTCTTTACTGGAAAGGAAACAAGCTTCCGGGGACCGGTTTCTGGCATTACAGCCGTCTTCGGCCCGGCTTGCTTGAATCCTGATGGTGCAGTGAGCAAGGGACTCACATCTGAGCATACCCTTCCACACTTGTGGTGGCCAAAACGATTCATAAAGGGGGTGGTGATGGACAGAGTATCTGAATTAAGCAGAACACTCCTACCCAGTCAAAAGATCAGGGCTTGATCCATCACCGTTTTTTAGCTCACTGCACCATCCCAGCTCAGAACCTGGCTACATGCAAATTAGTCTGACCCTGGCCCAGTGCATCATGGGAACAGGGCAGACTAAACTACCAAGCCAATTCTTTACTGGAAAGGAAACAAGCTTCCGGGGACCGGTTTCTGGCATTACAGCCATCTTCGGCCCGGCTTGCTTGAATCCTGATGGTGCAGTGAGCAAGGGACTCACATCTGAGCATACCCTTCCACACTTGTGGTGGCCAAAACGATTCATAAAGGGGGTGGTGATGGACAGAGTATCTGAATATAGCAGAACACTCCTACCCAGTCAAAAGATCAGGGCTTGATCCATCACCGTTTTTTAGCTCACTGCACCATCCCAGCTCAGAACCTGGCTACATGCAAATTAGTCTGACCCTGGCCCAGTGCATCATGGGAACAGGGCAGACCAAACTACCAAGCCAATTCTTTACTGGAAAGGAAACAAGCTTCCGGGGACCGGTTTCTGGCATTACAGCCGTCTTCGGCCCAGCTTGCTTGAATCCTGATGGTGCAGTGAGCAAGGGACTCACATCTGAGCATACCCTTCCACACTTGTGGTGGCCAAAACGATTCATAAAGGGGGTGGTGATGGACAGAGTATCTGAATTAAGCAGAACACTCCTACCCAGTCAAAAGATCAGGGCTTGATCCATCACCGTTTTTTAGCTCACTGCACCATCCCAGCTCAGAACCTGGCTACATGCAAATTAGTCTGACCCTGGCCCAGTGCATCATGGGAACAGGGCAGACCAAACTACCAAGCCAATTCTTTACTGCTTTACTGCTTTAAGCTTTTATTACTAGAAGACCCCTGCAGACTCCCCTCGAAGTCTCCACTATCATCTTTAGAGTTATGTTATGTTATTTGTACTTATAAAGCGCATGGCTGCCCCAGCAACGGGGCGTTCCAGCTCTAAAACTAACAGGAGCAGACAGGGTAAAGAATTACACTAGAGGTTGGAGAAAAGCCATGTGTTGATCATTTTCCTGAAAGCCCAATGGTCCTGCATGCCCCGGCCCGCAAGAGGAATTGAGTTCCAAAGGGCGAGTGCCGTTGCCCTAAACGAGTGCCCCTCTGATCTTATCCGGTGCACCCGCAGGACACAGGCCAAATGCAAGTCCGCGGAGCTCAGGGCTCAAGCCGGAACATACAGCAAGCATAACTCGTTCAGACTTTGCGACCTTGGCCATGCAGGATCTATATGTAATACATAGTCTTAAAGTGGACTCTCTGATCTATCGGCAGCAGGGTGGAGCCGGTGAAGGAGGTCTGAGGCATCGAAGTGCTTAGCTAGTGCAAAAAGCATAAGGGCAGCCACGTTCTGCGCCCATTGAATTCTTTTGGTCACAGTTTTATTCACACAGAGTAGTAGCTCATTGCAGCAATCTAGTCGAGACTGCACGGTGGATTGGACGATCATATGTTGGGTGGGCGCGTCAAAGAATCCCAGTATTGGTTTCAAGCCATGTAGAAGACCAAAGCAGGTGCCAGCCACTGTCTTTTCATGACCTTCAAATGAGAGGGTGCTGTCCACCAAAACTCTTAGAATCTTAACCAATGTTTTCGGTTGGAGAGGGGGTTCCCAGGGCTAAAGGTCACCATTGGTTGCCCCATAGATGAGTATCTCTGCCCACCAAAAGCACCTCTGACTTGGTGGAATTTAATTACAAGTAGTTATCAACCATCCAGTAAGAGATGGCTGTAAGATCATCTTGAAACTTCACCTGACCTTGCTTAGAGTTGTTGGAGAATGTGAACACTAATTGGGGATCATCGGCGTATGATACAATGGCAATGTTCCGGGCTTTGGCCAGAAGGGGAAGGGGCGGACATAAATATTAAATGAAGTGGGACTCAGGGCAGATCCCTGTGGAAAAGCACAGCCAAGAGGATGGACGCTGGAGGAAAAAGGAGCAGCAGACACCTGGAAGGACCGATCGGTCAGGAAGGATGCACACCACGCCAGGGCCTTGCCCTTGATCCCGTTCTCTTCTAACCGATGTAACAGGATCCTATGGGAGACCGTGTCAAAGGCCGAGGTTCCGCCCTCATCCAAAGTGGACCGTAAAGGCTCTGTAACGGCAAGTAGTGCAGATTTAGTGCTATGTCTGGGCCTGAAGCCATTTTGTGACCTATCTAAAATCGACTTTGCTTCCAGATATTGAGTCAAAGTGGTGTTGACATAGGACTCCTTGATTTTAGCTAGGTATGAGAGCAAGGATATTGGACAGAAGTTCTCTGGCGGAGACGCTTGTAGTGTCGTTTTGTTTTAGCAGGGGAATCATTTTAGCGTGTTTCCAGGACTTAGGGATCACCGCCACTGACAGTGACCTACTGATCAGCTCCTGGCCCTCCATCAGGAGGCAGTTGAGGAATTTCCTAAAAGGTTCTGGTTTTGAGGGATCGTCTGGTAACCCGAATTTTACTTTGTTCTTTAGAGGCCATGGGCAGAAGGTCCTGGAGGAAATGAGGCATTGTGACCAAAAAAGGATTCTCCTGAAGTTCAGAGGCAGCCTTCCCTGGACAGAATGGGCTATGAATGTGTTCCACCTTGCTAATAAAACATTTAGTCAGTGTCTCGCATTGTAAGTTGGAGGATATAGTGTTATTGGCCACAGGCGGGGGGAGGGGGGGGGGTTACCATTTCTTTCATAAGGGCAAAAATGGTTTTAGTTGGACTGCTGTTCGTAGTGATCATGCATAGAACATTGTCTTGGTCTTCCGGACCAATTTATGGTATACTTTTACTGTGTTTCTATAGATAGTTTTTGCTGTGAGATAGCAGTAGGCGCAGAGAAAAGAGGGAATACTCCATCCAGAGCATAGGGAGGGGGTTTAGCCTCCATAGTCTGGAGATTCAAAAATACAGGGTCAAGGAGGTGACCCACTGGATGTGTCGGTCCGACCACCAGCTGCGTTAGCTGGTAAGCAGCCATATCTCCCAGGAAATGAATAATCTACTGGGGCTCTTGGCAATTCAGATGTAAGTTAAGGTCCCCAATTATACTAAAATTAGCTGCTTCTAGTATTAACGTATTAGCTAGGGCTTCTTGAAAGGGTTTCACAAGGTCGAGTGGGCGATAGATAGACAGCCCAGAGAGTGTAACATTTTGGGTCAGTGCAATTTTAAAGAGGGCACTTTCACAGTCAGGGATATTGTGCGGAGTGAGGATGCAGAAATAAGCTGATTTATGTATAATAGCTAACCACCGCCCTCCTGACTGTTCAGTTCTGGGCGCACATCATGTAGCCTGCAGGATGGCCACAGAATCAATAGTGAGCCAAGTGTCTGTGAGAAATAGAATATCCAGTGTGGTTTCTTGCAGATGGTCAAATACCTCTCCATGATGTTTGACAAGAGACCTGCAATTGAGGCTGTATATTGTAAGATCTATCAACCCCGAGGTTGGAGGCAGCTGCCGGGAGAACATACCCACCCTGAGCCCACATATGTTGCACTGCTGGGGGAAAGAATCAAGATGCCAGTTATGTTGTCCACAGGGGGCTTTGGATTGTAATACATGCAAAAATTCCTGTGTGTAAACTTGCCTGCGGGACGGTCCGGAACCAAGGGTCCTGGCGTTTGGTGACGTCCAGGCGTGGACAGGCGCAGACGGGCTTGCCTTTGGCGTGCCTGCTGCTGGACCGCATTTTGTCACCATCCCTGGTTTAAATAATGGCAGGGAGGTGCCCAGGGAAGAGACTAGACTGTCTTCTTCCTAATATGGCAACCGCTAATGGCCACCCGGAAGTGAGGAGTCAGAGATTTAAGTCCTCCCTCCACTCAACCGGCAAAGAATGCTGCGGTGGACAGGGAGGACAGCAGGAAAGCGTCAGTGCCTAATTTGTGCTGGTGCATTCCTGTGCTTAGCTCTGGCACTTAATTATAAAGGCCGGGTCTACGCATCTGCTGCGCACGCCCACATTGATGTTTTTTAAAATGTACCTTCATTGTACTCGGTATAGCCACAGGTCCGCAGAGTGTTTTACATGTATCCTGCAGAGTGTGAGTCACGGCGTTTAGTGTTGTTGCGACTCACTCACAGTTCTTAATCACTTCTTAGCCTGCAGCAGGCAGCAGGCAGCCCTGCCCAAGTCCATGAATATTCAAATTATTAATAAAGTATAATATATGTCATCATCATGGCGACCGCTGGCCCGCGCAGCCCTGCTAGTGCATGAAGCTGCAGTGTTGACTGTTTGCCACTTGCCAGTGGGTGGGACACGGAAGTTCGGAATTGGAATACACACACTGATGTTACTGAAGTTATTAAGCACTTTTAAGTTAAGCAGTAATTCTGTACACTAACTAGTAGCTAAGCGACCCAGTAATTCTGTAAAGCCAGGAGTCAGCTAACTAGGGATGCCATTGCAAATTGTGCTATGCCAGCCCGTCACCGACTGTGCCAAAACCAACGCTGTTTTTTTTGGTAAGCGTTTGATGATGATGCAGCCAGCGGCAGTATAACCGGCGTGGACCATGGGACTGGAGGCAGGCACTTTGCAGCCAGGCAGGCAGCTCACATCCGGCCCGTGACTCCATACTAAATAAATACATATGTACACAGCGACGATTATTAGGATCCTCATAGTCCGATGTCTGTGATTCATTCAGTTTCACTTTCACTGTCTGAAGAATGTCAGGGAAAAACCAAAGGAAATGATGGACGGAGCGTTGACAATACAAGCACTCACCCCCAGTCAACTGATCTGGGTTTAATCCATCACCATTCTTTAGCCCACTCTGCCACACCAGTTCAGACATGGCCATATGCAAATCAGTCTGACCCTGAGCCTCATGGGAACAGTCCAGCCCGAACTGCCAAGCCATGCCTTCCCTGGACCGGAAACAAGCTACCGAGGACCGGTTTCTGGCATTTCAGCCTTCTTCAGCCCGGCTTGCTTGAATCCAGTGGCAAACTGAGCAAGGGACTCACGTCTGAGCATACCCTGCCAACTTATGGCGAACAAAGAAAACCAAAGGAAATGATGGACGGAGCGTTGACAATACAAGCACTCACCCCCAGTCAACTGATCTGGGTTTAATCCATCACCATTCTTTAGCCCACTCTGCCACACCAGTTCAGACATGGCCATATGCAAATCAGTCTGACCCTGTGCCTCATGGGAACAGTCCAGCCCGAACTGCCAAGCCATGCCTTCCCTGGACCGGAAACAAGCTACCGAGGACCGGTTTCTGGCATTTCAGCCTTCTTCAGCCCGGCCTGCTTGAATCCAGTGGCAAAGTGAGCAAGGGACTCACGTCTGAGCATACCCTGCCAACTTATGGCGAACAAAGAAAAAACAAAGGAAATGATGGACGGAGCGTTGACAATACAAGCACTCACCCCCCAGTCAACTGATCTGGGTTTAATCCATCACCATTCTTTAGCCCACTCTGCCACACCAGTTCAGACATGGCCATATGCAAATCAGTCTGACCCTGTGCCTCATGGGAACAGTCCAGCCCGAACTGCCAAGCCATGCCTTCCCTGGACCGGAAACAAGCTACCGAGGACCGGTTTCTGGCATTTCAGCCTTCTTCAGCCCGGCTTGCTTGAATCCAGTGGCAAAGTAAGCAAGGGACTCACGTCTGAGCATACCCTGCTAACTTATGGCGAACAAAGAAACCAAAGGAAATGATGGACGGAGCGTTGACAATACAAGCACTCACCCCCAGTCAACTGATCTGGGTTTAATCCATCACCATTCTTTAGCCCACTCTGCCACACCAGTTCAGACATGGCCATATGCAAATCAGTCTGACCCTGTGCCTCATGGGAACAGTCCAGCCCGAACTGCCAAGCCATGCCTTCCCTGGACCGGAAACAAGCTACCGAGGACCGGTTTCTGGCATTTCAGCCTTCTTCAGCCCGGCTTGCTTGAATCCAGTGGCAAAGTGAGCAAGGGACTCACGTCTGAGCATACCCTGCCAACTTATGGCGAACAAAGAAAAACCAAAGGAAATGATGGACAGAGCGTAGACAATACAAGCACTCACCCCCAGTCAACTGATCTGGGTTTAATCCATCACCTTTCTTTAGCCCACTCTGCCACACCAGTTCAGACATGGCCATATGCAAATCAGTCTGACCCTGTGCCTCATGGGAACAGTCCAGCCCGAACTTCCAAGCCATGCCTTCCCTGGACCGGAAACAAGCTACCGAGGACCGGTTTCTGGCATTTCAGCCTTCTTCAGCGCGGCTTGCTTGAATCCAGTGGCAAAGTGAGCAAGGGACTCACGTCTGAGCATACCCTGCCAACTTATGGCGAACAAAGAAAAACCAAAGGAAATGATGGACGGAGCGTTGACAATACAAGCACTCACCCCCAGTCAAGTGATCTGGGTTTAATCCATCACCATTCTTTATCCCCCTCTGCCACACCAGTTCAGACATGGCCATATGCAAATCAGTCTGACCCTGTGCCTCATGGGAACAGTCCAGCCCGAACTGCCAAGCCGTGCCTTCCCTGGACCGGAAACAAGCTACCGAGGACCGGTTTCTGGCATTTCAGCCTTCTTCAGCCCGGCTTGCTTGAATCCAGTGGCAAATGTCAGACCAGTGCCTGCCTGGCCAAGTAGTAGACGTGGAAGCCGCCACCACGCCCGCCGACCATAGCGGTACGCTTAAGATAGCAATCAGCAGCTGGTCTCTGGACGGGTGCATTTGGCTGGCTCTCATAGAGGTAGTAGACCTAGAGATGAGTGGCAGACGCAGAGGCGAAACCTATTGGTTTTTGCCAGTGCTTGTGGTTTTTGTTTCCGTCCCCTTTGGTTTCTCGGCCTCTGGCTGACCTTTCGCACATCCTGACAGTGCAGGTGTCTGTGTGTGGGAGTGGGGGACAGTTTTGCGCAGACTGACAGACATCTTGCCTGGTGATGGAATATCTCCACAACAACAGACCTGGGGATGAGGGTCTCCCGGGGAGGGCTTGAGCGACTCTTTAGGGATGAAATCACTTGAAAAGGAGATGTGAAATTTGTCACTTACTTGGACCCTTAAATACAAGATCTGCTGGTAGATAGCATGCAGTTACTGCTGCCAGGCCCCAGAAAGCCCTGTCTCCCTTCCGCTGAGTACTCTAGCAGGGCTGAGGTGACAAGGAGAGCAGAGGAGTGCGACCCCTGACCCCCCGTGCGTCTCACGGATTCATAAATACTGCTGGTAATAAAGGGGCCAACTCAACAGGTAATCAAGGAAACTGCCTCACCTCCGTGTCGGAAACAACCAGCCCTGTTGTGCAAGCAAGCGTTTCCACACAGCCGACATCCGCGGATAATGGCAAACTGTTGCTGTCATTATAATTCAATAAAAAGTCGGCACAGCAATCACACCCATTCCTAAAAACATTCACTAAATTCAAGTTCAATCAAGTTGGTGGCTTTCAGAATTAAAAATAAAAATATTAAAAAATGGATCAGTACGCAACAATCGCGTTAAACACCACTACCACACAAACACTTTCTTTATAAGACATTCTACTTTTGTTAATTAATGTTTTGGTACAGTTTACATGTAACAATCCTAGCTCAATGGGAGGCATGATGCAATCCTCTAAGACACGTTCAAGACACGGCGAAAAGCTGTATTAACTGTTGTTAGGTTATATCCAAGAGACCTTTGTCAGAAAGCAATTGTGAGTCAAAGCTCACACAAGAACTCCAACACAACAACAAAATACCCCACTTCACTTACACAAATTGTGCTGTTATTAATGCTCTTATTAATCACCTGACTCTTGAAAGTCGTGGTGTTGTAAACCGTCTCCCACCCAAATGCAACCTATACCATCGATCTATCAGCCCTACTTCCTCTTCATCCATGTAGCCAGCCACCTATGCCAGTTTTCATAACTTTCAACCGGTGCCCCTGCACCTTTTGAGATGCCTTACTTGTTTGCTCCCCTCACACCTGCTGAGCTGGTTAGACCTTCACAATGGTTAGACAAGCAGGAAACCCCGTTGGGTGTACTGTGTTTCCCTGCCCTGCCCCCACCACAACATAAAATCACCCAACATCACTGATCCTTCTAGCACCACATGTTCTTCCTCTAGATGCTTACCACATTTTCTCTCAAATTCAGCTGATATGCTTATTTGCATGAAAGACAAATGCAGACCATCCAAATGATACAATGAGAACTCTTCTACCATAATGTTGCTGTGTGTAAGTACTCTGTCCCTGAGACCATGCTATCCTCAAAAGTCAATCTCCTCTCTGTTTAATTTCTTTCTCGCTCTGCCTGAGGCTGCATACTTACTGGTCCCTTTCCAGCCTCTTCTCATGCCTGCCTGACCATCCACGTGTTTCATTTGTAAAAAATTACCTTCACCATTTTTAGCAGCACCAGTCTAGACAGTTGCACTAAATTGTAATCACTTAAGTGTATAACTAACACTCCAAGCCAATCTCTTCCCGAAAATATATCCACTGAGGACAATGATTGATCATATTGCATGCAGCAATGTTCCCAGTAGGAAATTTTCTTCCAGATATGTACTCCTGAGGCTCTTCTAAACAGACTAGCATCAGTCTGTAGAAACCACACATTTAAGAAAGGCGTGCTCTACAATCCTATTGACAGATTGGGGTTCCTGCTTGCACTGCCTTGGATAACTTTTAGCTCCAGTTTCCTTGATATATAATAGACCACGAAAAGCAGGATGTTAAATAAACTGGATGCCTTAGTTTTTTCCTACCAGTAGTTGCACACCTAATTAATGAGTCCATAGTCGGTCTTAATGGCTCTTTAAGTGTGCAGCAGCGTGCCATGGTTTGTGCTTCTACATTTATAATGTAATTGTTACCATGTATTAAAGATTATGTGCAAAAACAACTGACAGGAGTAGGTCAGAATCAGCCTTGCAGTGTCCTCCATTAATTTAATTTGAACTTTGAATCAATCATGCATTATCACCTAAGCATTTGATTAAAACAGGCGGCCAGCCCAGTAGACTCTTCGAGCCACTGGCTTTCTTGAGTAGCTCGTGCAGATTTATTTTTCCTAAGAATTGTTTGCTTTATTTATAGCGGAGGCTGGCAGAGCTGCAGTACGTATCTACTAAGAAAATAGGAATACCTGGGTTGGGGGCTTAATAAAGTCTATTTATGCCTCTACATTCTTCACTAGAAGGCAGAGTGTACTCAGCCCGCATTGCTGCACTAGAGCTCTGTAGATGCACTTTGTAAAATGTTTTTAAAACAGCACTAAATTGTTTTTAAATCACTATTGAACTTACTTTCACCAATTGCTTGTTGCCATACGCTCGCCGGATCCCGGTCCACCAAAACAATTCCTATGCTGATTGTGCGGAGGGACATTACCAAGCCCAGCACTTCCTGGTTGAGCCATTAGTGGCGGCCATTTTGGCAGGGTGGTGCTTCAGCTCTCCAGACGATCCAATCTACTTCAGGGCGAATTACGCTAACGCGCAGCAGACACGCGCAGCGGGCGCGCCAATTTCACGCCAAAGGCAAGCCCGTCTGCGCCCGTCCACTCCCGAACGAGCCCAGGGGCCACAACCCCTGGTCATTTCACTGCGGGCCTAATAATCTATAACTCGCGATTTCTGCATGAGATGAGAAGAGATATTAATCCCAAGTGTTTACACTTATTGAACCCTGCCAATAACCTTGCTCACTGCCCACACTGTAATTTTAAGCTGATGCCTAACGCACATCTCAGGCCTCTCGCTAATACTCCACGAAAGGTGTTTCTCCTAAATTGCAGATCTTCGCCCAAACACTGTGTTGAAATAGCACAGGAGGAGGAGCTTGAGCCAGATGCTCTTTTCTTAACGTAGACCTGGCTTCAGATTGAAACTGACCCTGCTATTGTTCAGGCCCTCCCCAAAGGCTACTCAATAAGTAAAGCTGATCGCATCTCTGGCAGAGGTGGAGGTCTGGCTATTATCTATAAAGAAAGACTCCTATAACTGTCAAACCCTACCAACCACGCTCTTAGACTGCGAAAGCATGGCCTTCTCGTAAGAGTTTTCGCCTGCGAACACCTTTACCGGTGTGTTGATCTATCGCCCCCCTGGAGTCTTAGGACAGTTTCTTCCTAATCTCTCCAACGTAGTCGCCAATACAGCACTTGTCTCTGCTAATTTTACAGTGCTGCGGGACTTTAGCATTTATTTGGACGGCCCCTCTAATCACGGAGCTAGTGCACTATTATCGAGTTTTCAGGCAATCCAACTTAAACAAAAAGGCTTTTTCCCTACAAATAATTAGGGCCATCTCCTTGATCATGTTTTAAGCAACTTGGACAACCTGAGTGCTGGGATCTCTACCCCACTCCCTTGGACAGACCACTTTCTAATCCCTTTAATTTGCGATACCGCTGCATCTCCGACCTCCCAGGAATGATCAAGACATCCTGGGGAAGGAAATGGTCTAGATTCCCCTCCAACGGATGCGTGGCAGTCCTTGAAGACCTCCGAGGGTTCTCAATCTTAACTTGGGCAGCATCAACTTTAATAGATGGATTCAAGACTCACTCTTTGTAGTACTTCCCAAAGAACTCATCCAAAATAAAAATAAAAATCCTGTCAAAGATTAGAGAGGAGCTGGAAACAGAATTTTTCACAAGTTAGGAAAAGGGAACACAGGAAAGCAATTAGGCTATATAAAGCTGAGATTAAAATCGCCCAAGCACATTTTTATGAGGAGAAAAATAACACAGCCGCAAACTCACCTAAGGAAATCTTCCCCATTGCAAAATCACTCATCACCCTTCCTCAAAAACCCACGGCAGCAGAAGGAGGACTTACACGTTGCAATAATTTAGCGGTCTTTTTTTCATAATTTTTTTTTTTTAATCTAGTTAGAGCAGTTTTGCATTTTAGATGATGACTCATTAGATCAGGTCATCTCTAATGTAACCTCAGGCTCCCCTTTGGATCCTGCCCCCGCAACACCTTACCTTGGTCATCGAGTCCATCCACCCAGTTGTCCTTGATGTTTTGAACTCCTCAATCTCCTCTGGCATGGTTCCTACGTCATGGAAGTGTGCGATGGTCAGGGCTCTTCTGAAGAAATCCAGCTTGGACTGGATGTATGACGGTACAATGTGGGTTTTACACCGCAGTACCATTACAACAAGGGTTTTACAACCCAAGTCGTTACCACGACTTGAGCTGTAGGGTGCTGGACTTAGGAATAGTAAGATTTACTATTCCAAAACCAGCCTACGTACAGTAGGGAAGGTGTTGGAATAGTAAATCTACTATTCCTTAGTCTAGAGCGCACTCCAGCGCACGTCGTGGTAACGACTTGCGTTGTAAAACCCTCGTAATGGCACTGCGGTGTAAAACCCGCATTGTAATGGATGTTCCCCGCTTGGACCAGTCTAATCTGTCCAACTATCGCCCAATCTCCCTGCTCCCGAGGCTGAGGAAGCAGATTGAGAAACACATTAATAACATCTTGATTGAGTACTTGGAATCTAACAACCTGTTATGTGATTCTCAAACTGGATTTCTTCCTCAGCACGGGACGGAAACAGCTCTGCTGGCGGTGATGGAGGAGGCCAGGAGGCTGCAGAACCAAGGAGGAACGGCTGCCATCATCCTCCTGGACCTCAGTGCCGCGTTCGACACTGTTAACCATAACATCTTAGCCCATCGACTTAAAAGAATGGGAGTGTCGGGCACGGCACTGACTTGGTTCCAATTCTATCTTTGAGGGGATGTGGTGTCCCCCTGGCTACTTCTCAGCAGTGGGGTTCCAGAGGGCTCTGCCCTGAGTCCCATGCATTTTAATATCTATATGAGTCCTCTGGTGGAGATTGTCCATCCATTCGACATTAAGATCATCACCTACACAGACGACACTCAGTTAGTGGTAGCCTTAAATCACGCCCATGCCTAGAGGTGGTGGCCGAGCCGATGGAACTCTCATGCCTTAGGCTCAACGGGGCCAAAAAAGAGATCATGTTCTTGGGCAACTCATCATCCTCTGTCCCCGCTTTCCTGTGGCCGGCCTGTTTGGGCCCTACTCCACCCCAAAGACACAGATAAAGAGCATTGGCATGTGGCTTGACTACTCTCTTGATTTCACCCACCAGGCTACCATGCTCTCAGTCACTTGCTATGGACTGATGAGAATGTTGCGGAAAATAATTCCCCTCTTCCCATTCCAGGTGAGAAGAATTGTAGTACAGGCCCTTGTACTCTCTCGTCTGGACTATGGGAATGCCTTCTATCTTGGAGCCGCTCAATAAACTGCAAGTAACGCAGATTCGTGCAGCTCGGCTGCTTTTTCAGACTCTGCGAGAGATCAGCCTTGAGGAATCTTCATTGGCTCCCCATTCCAGCCAGGATACAGTTTAGGCTATGTGCCTGGTCTGAAAGCCATCTTGAAGACTGGTCCAGCTATTATACACCCTCTGGTTACCTCCTATCTTACTCACAGAACCCTGCGCTCCAGTTCTTTATGCCTGACCTCCCCCAAGAAAATACAAAGAGCGAGATGGGGCCAACGCTCCTTCTTGGTTAATGCCACTAAGATCTGGAACTCTCTCCCCCTTGCCCTTCGAGAGAACAACCATTTTCTGGCCTTCCGGAAGCTCTTGAAAACTCATCTGTTCGGGATGCCTCCATACCACTGTGACTTCTGTTTTTTCTTCCTGTCTATTAATCAGCACTGGGAGGCCTCAGGGTAGCCATGCGCTATATAAATAGAACTTCATTCATTCATTCACTTCATTATTACTGCCAGCCGCAGAAGCATGGTAGTAAGAGGGAGCTGAGGTGAAGAATAACTTCAAGGAGGCTAGGGAGGAAAGAAAGTTTAGGGAGCAGAGACAGGGGTAAAGGGTGAGCGCAGTGTGAGCTGTGAGGTCAGATAGCAAGAGAGAGAGATGAGATGACGGAGCATGAGATGGGTGAGGAGAGAAGGAAAAATATATAGAAAGACATGGTGTTGAGGGGAGGGATAGGTAGAGAGAACGCAAAGACAATCAGAGTTAGAGGTAGACAGGAGGGTGTAGGGGATAGAGAGAAAGATAGAAGCGAGTAAGAGAGAGAAAGAATACTGAGGACTCTGCTACATTATGCTCCCAAACATGGTGTTACACGTCTGTGATTGTTCAACAACTTTGAGCGATGTTTTTAATTTTTATCGGACAACAAGGTTGTGGTGAAAATTTACTCTATTTTGACCTGCGACAAAACTCCAGTCTATCTTATCTATAATACTTTAGGCCTTAAATTCCTACTCCCGAAAGTCAATACATAGAGGTTTATTTTTCAAATGTGTAAGTTTGATGTGTTAAATAAGTCAGTACAGGTGCTCACGCCCAAACATAGATGTAAAGTTATCCCTCACTGATACACACCTAATAGTAGCAACAACACACAGCTGTTGAAGGAAGCTGAACAAAGAATCCCTGCCAGCACACCATCTCCGGGATAGGCTTGAGAATTGGGGTAGCTTGCAGTTTCACTCTTCTTCGGCATGGCCACCATGCTGCCTGCAAATTGCCCTGGAGTCCTTGCTTAACCCAGGCACGGGTCAGCTTTTCCTATCTGGGTACATAAGTTTTCCCCATTTAGAGGGGGGCCAGCTCACCTCGCCAGCCCATTTCTGAGCCTCAGATTGCCTGAAGTTAAAGTGCCAATCCCTAGAGGTACCATACCAAATGTGATGGCAGGAGTAGGGTCCCTATACAACCTGTCTCCCTCACATGACTCACTTTGCTTCAGAGACCTATGTGGAGCCATCTTGAGTCTTTATTGCTGTTTCAAAGAGCTAGCCTATGCCTACACACATCATTAGCAAATAACAACTAGCAATGTCTGGTAGCTACTCAATTGTCCAAAGCATCAGCCGATATGCTGGAATTCTACTACAGCACTGGATAGAGCAGGAAGTTGAGGCACTTGGGTTGGTGGCAAGTTTAGGATTGTGGAAGAATTTGGTTCATACAGTTCACCAATACCACAACAAGTAGTTGCTTCACTGCAACATACCACACTCTCACAACTTCCACCGGAATGGGCAAAGCTCATTTGCTATGTTTGTTCTTAGTGTGATGTTTGGATTTTTCACAATCTTATGACTTCTTCAGTGATGAAACATTGAGGGCAGCGGCAGCACCAATGTTCCAGCGCTACAGGCTTGGGTGCCTTTCTTTGACATTTTCATGCTTTCTGGCCTGGGTGCCTTTGTGTGACGTTTCCATGATTTCAGGCCTGGGGGGCTTTGTGTGATGTTTGCATGCTTCCTTGTCTGAGTATTTCTGTGTGAAATTTCCATGCTTTCTGGCATGGGTGCTTATGTGACATTTCCACGGTTTATGGCCTGGAACGAATGCTTATGTGTGACACACACATTTCCATGGTTTATCGCATGAGTGCTTATGGGTGACATTTCCATGTTTTCTAGCATGGGTACCTTTGTGTGATGTTTCCATGCTCCCTTGTTTATGTACTTATGCGTGAGATTTATGAATGCAAAACGCATTGAAATTAAGGAATCGCAAAAAATGCGATTCCACCGTTTGCGAGAAGTGCCATTCTGCGAATAAATAGCGATATTGCACATTTGCGAATTCCAATTTTGCGAAAATCGCAAAAGCTAAATTGCAAATATTGGAAATCGCAAAAAAATTCGCAGATCACCAATTTTCGCAAATTAAATCGCAATTAGATGTATGAAAAATTCGCAAATAGTGATTTTTGGAAATTCGCAAAATACAGAATCGCAATTACCACCAAGTAGGAGCAGGTGGTAACCAGGTGCAAACTATTTAAGCAGCAACAGAATTAAAAAAACTGTTTACCACAATGGCGGGCCTTTACATCATAGCAAGGAGGATGCGTTTGAGAGCTTCTGCACAGAGGAGGCTACGGCAGGAGAGGATATTCCGTTTGCGCGTGACCATCTCCCAGCGCCTTGAGGAGGAGCTCTACACACATTACAGGCTTGATGAAGACAGCATAAATGATTTAATAGCAGAACTCAGACCCTACCTTGAACACCCCACACGCAGGACAAATGCCATCGCCACAGAAATACAGGCCTGTGTTCATTACACTTGTTGGAAGTTTTCAGGGGGTGATTGCCTCAGCAGGAGGGGTGTCACAAAGTGCCCTATCGCAATTCTTCAATGCCTTCCTAGATGCCATGGTTCAGAGGATGCCACATTACATTTACTTCCCCAGCACACCACAGGCAATAGCACAGACAAAGCAGGACTTTTATCAAATCTCACATTTCCCACACGTGATAGGATGCATAGACACATGTTGCTGTATCCCCCCCTCAAGCAATGAATACATCTTCAGAAACCATAAATGCTACCACTCACTGAACATTCAGGTGGTGTGTGATGCACAACACATCATCACAGACATCGTAGCAAAGTACCCTGGCAGCAGACATGATGCATTCATCTTCCGACACAGTGGGATATATCGTAGACTCTCAAGAGGGGAGTTTGGCGAGGGATACCTACTTGGTAAAAACCTTCAGACATAGGGGTCATTAATACCAACTACCATGTGCATGTCACAGGCTAACATATTTTATCTAATCCACAGGTGACAGTGCTTATGCAGTACGGGATTTCATCTTCACTCCCTACCTCAATCCCAACAATGCAAGTGAACGCAGGTACAACAGGGCACACATTGCTAGCAGAGGCACCATCGAACGGACATTTGGGATCCTGAAAAGCAGATTCCGGTGCCTCCATAAAAGTGGAGGTGCACTCCAATACAGCCCCAATACGTGCTGTAAAATAGTGGTGGCTTGTGCCATGCTCCATAATATTGCAACGAGAAAAGGGACACCAGTGGAGCTGAGTGACTCAGGATCCTCTGATGTGGAGAGGCCTGGACCTGGACGTATGGTATCTGGTAGAGCTGTTGCAGCGGCTGGGCGCCAGAGGCGTGATGAGATTACGCTCAACTATTTCTAGGTAAGGACAAACGACACAATGCCAAGTCATGTAAGTGTGAATGTAGTTTTTAATCCTTAATAGCAGGATATGTATCAACTCAAAACGTACAGTAGTCAAACAAGATATATTTAGCACATGTTACATTCACAGTGCTCAAAACAGTAAGGGTGTGCCTCACAAGTTGGATGACTGCAAACACAACAATGATGGACAGAATGTGGATCAATGTCACACATTCACCCCAGTCCAAAGATCTGGGCCCAAATCCATCGTTTTTCCACTCCACACCACCCTGGGTTAGACAATGGCGATATGCAAATCAGCGCTGACCCTGTGCCCCATGGGAACAGTCCAGTCCGAACTACAAAAGCCATGTCCTTCCCAGAACGGAAACAAGCATCCGAGGACCGGCCCGGTTTCGAGGTAACACCTCTCTTCAGCCCGGCTAGCTTGATTCCAGTGGTGTGGAGTGCCTGGGACTCACGTCTGAGCATCCCCAGTACACTTAGAGCGGTAACTGCAAACACAACAATGATGGACAGAATGTGGATCAATGTCACACATTCACCCCAGTCCAAAGATCTGGGCCCAAATCCATCGTTTTTCCACTCCACACCACCCTGGGTTAGACAATGGCGATATGCAAATCAGCGCTGACCCTGTGCCCCATGGGAACAGTCCAGTCCGAACTACAAAAGCCATGTCCTTCCCAGAACGGAAACAAGCATCCGAGGACCGGCCCGGTTTCGAGGTAACACCTCTCATCAGCCCGGCTAGCTTGATTCCAGTGGTGTGGAGTGACTGGGACTCACGTCTGAGCATCCCCAGTACACTTAGAGCGGTAATTGCAAACACAACAATGATGGTGGTGTGGAGTGGAAAAACGATGGATTTGGGCCCAGATCTTTGGACTGGGGTGAATGTGTGACATTGATCCACATTCTGTCCATCATTGTTGTGTTTGCAGTTACCGCTCTAAGTGTACTGGGGATGCTCAGACGTGAGTCCCAGGCACTCCACACCACTGGAATCAAGCTAGCCGGGCTGAAGAGAGGTGTTACCTCGAAACCGGGCCGGTCCTCGGATGCTTGTTTCCGTTCTGGGAAGGACATGGCTTTTGTAGTTCGGACTGGACTGTTCCCATGGGGCACAGGGTCAGCGCTGATTTGCATATCGCCATTGTCTAACCCAGGGTGGTGTGGAGTGGAAAAACGATGGATTGGGCCCAGATCTTTGGACTGGGGTGAATGTGTGACATTGATCCACATTCTGTCCATCATTGTTGTGTTTGCAATTACTGCTCTAAGTGTACTGGGGATGCTCAGACGTGAGTCCCAGGCACTCCACACCACTGGAATCAAGCTAGCCGGGCTGATGAGAGGTGTTACCTCGAAACCGGGCCGGTCCTCGGATGCTTGTTTCCGTTCTGGGAAGGACATGGCTTTTGTAGTTCGGACTGGACTGTTCCCATGGGGCACAGGGTCAGCGCTGATTTGCATATCGCCATTGTCTAACCCAGGGTGGTGTGGAGTGGAAAAACGATGGATTGGGCCCAGATCTTTGGACTGGGGTGAATGTGTGACATTGATCCACATTCTGTCCATCATTGTTGTGTTTGCAATTACCGCTCTAAGTGTACTGGGGATGCTCAGACGTGAGTCCCAGGCACTCCACACCACTGGAATCAAGCTAGCCGGGCTGATGAGAGGTGTTACCTCGAAACCGGGCCGGTCCTCGGATGCTTGTTTCCGTTCTGGGAAGGACATGGCTTTTGTAGTTCGGACTGGACTGTTCCCATGGGGCACAGGGTCAGCGCTGATTTGCATATCGCCATTGTCTAACCCAGGGTGGTGTGGAGTGGAAAAACGATGGATTGGGCCCAGATCTTTGGACTGGGGTGAATGTGTGACATTGATCCACATTCTGTCCATCATTGTTGTGTTTGCAATTACCGCTCTAAGTGTACTGGGGATGCTCAGACGTGAGTCCCAGGCACTCCACACCACTGGAATCAAGCTAGCCGGGCTGATGAGAGGTGTCACCTCGAAACCGGGCCGGTCCTCGGATGCTTGTTTCCGTTCTGGGAAGGACATGGCTTTTGTAGTTCGGACTGGACTGTTCCCATGGGGCACAGGGTCAGCGCTGATTTGCATATCGCCATTGTCTAACCCAGGGTGGTGTGGAGTGGAAAAACGATGGATTGGGCCCAGATCTTTGGACTGGGGTGAATGTGTGACATTGATCCACATTCTGTCCATCATTGTTGTGTTTGCAATTACCGCTCTAAGTGTACTGGGGATGCTCAGACGTGAGTCCCAGGCACTCCACACCACTGGAATCAAGCTAGCCGGGCTGATGAGAGGTGTTACCTCGAAACCGGGCCGGTCCTCGGATGCTTGTTTCCGTTCTGGGAAGGACATGGCTTTTGTAGTTCGGACTGGACTGTTCCCATGGGGCACAGGGTCAGCGCTGATTTGCATATCGCCATTGTCTAACCCAGGGTGGTGTGGAGTGGAAAAACGATGGATTGGGCCCAGATCTTTGGACTGGGGTGAATGTGTGACATTGATCCACATTCTGTCCATCATTGTTGTGTTTGCAATTACCGCTCTAAGTGTACTGGGGATGCTCAGACGTGAGTCCCAGGCACTCCACACCACTGGAATCAAGCTAGCCGGGCTGATGAGAGGTGTTACCTCGAAACCGGGCCGGTCCTCGGATGCTTGTTTCCGTTCTGGGAAGGACATGGCTTTTGTAGTTCGGACTGGACTGTTCCCATGGGGCACAGGGTCAGCGCTGATTTGCATATCGCCATTGTCTAACCCAGGGTGGTGTGGAGTGGAAAAACGATGGATTGGGCCCAGATCTTTGGACTGGGGTGAATGTGTGACATTGATCCACATTCTGTCCATCATTGTTGTGTTTGCAATTACCGCTCTAAGTGTACTGGGGATGCTCAGACGTGAGTCCCAGGCACTCCACACCACTGGAATCAAGCTAGCCGGACTGATGAGAGGTGTTACCTCGAAACCGGGCCGGTCCTCGGATGCTTGTTTCCGTTCTGGGAAGGACATGGCTTTTGTAGTTCGGACTGGACTGTTCCCATGGGGCACAGGGTCAGCGCTGATTTGCATATCGCCATTGTCTAACCCAGGGTGGTGTGGAGTGGAAAAACGATGGATTGGGCCCAGATCTTTGGACTGGGGTGAATGTGTGACATTGATCCACATTCTGTCCATCATTGTTGTGTTTGCAATTACCGTCACAAGTTGGATGATGCACAGGCTAATGTTCAGTGGAAGGTTTAGCCCTATTGGTTCTGCCACTACGGCGTCTCTCTAAGGTTGGCGGTGGGGTGGTGCTGCTCCTAACTGACTGATTGTCTTCTTCGCTTGGAGTCAGTACTCCCGACCCAGTTGTGCGTACTTGGCGCAACTCATCCACAGCAGTGGTCACTTGCGTGAGCGCATTTGCTATGTCTTGTGCAGCTTGGCTGAATTGCCGCTGCATCTCAATGCTGCGCTTGGCCTGGATGCTACATGTAGCCGCCAGACGGTTGATGGCCCGGGTGTACTTGTCTTGGCGTTGCCAACCTCTGCGCCTAGCACTACCCTCAGAACGCAATTCTTCACATACGGCCTGTAGGCCATCCTTCATGTCATTCCTTAGTGCACGGAAGCCCTCCCTCACCTACCTTTGTAAGAGTTTTATGTTTTTTGCCTGCAGGCGCTGCACCTGCAACATGTTGAGTTCCAGTCCTGCATAAACTGATTCATCGCCTCGCTCATCAAAAAGGTTGGCCGTGCGTCGTCTGCGCCTGGCTGCACTCCGTGGGACATGCTGTTGTGTTGCTGGTCCCTGTTGCTCTGGCTGTGTGTCCACATTTGGTACATTTTCCCCACTTTCTTCTGCGTCATCCTGAATTGGCGCTAGAGGTCTGACTATGTGTCTCCTTCTTCGTCTGTGACTGGTCACAGGGCTGTCCTTCCCTTTTGTGTCGACATCTTGGCCTGCTTCTCCTGACTCAGTAACTGTCACACTGGCTGAGGGCTGTGTCGAAGATGGTGCTGTGGACAGAACAGCACACAATAATTAACTTCACTGACTTGCACTGTATAAATACAATTTTCACACCTCTTACAAGTACATTGGTGTCTTGTTTCACTCTCAAGCCTGGCAGAATACATGTTTGACTATTTTAGCTGCAAATTTTAAACTTTGATTTACATGTGACTACATCTCCCATGATGCATTTCTGGGTCTGCCTGTGTGCCTACTCTGGACTACCTATATTGTATCTTGATCCTGGCTAACTGCTGGGGGTATTGGGGGGTGTTAACCGCTTCCGTGCGGCGCTGATTCCGCCCCTGTGCTGGACATTCCAGAACAGGGTGCCGTCGTGACGGAACCGTTCTGTCATCAGCACAGCTCAGCCGTGACTGATGACGGAACGGTTCCGTCACAAGCATCGAAGGGGTTAAGGGTGTGAGGGCATGGTTCTTACCTTTTGCAGATTCTGGCTGGTCAGAGCTGTCCAAATCAGCCACTCCTCCCACACTCTCTGGTTGCAGGGTCCCCTACACCAGTTCCTCCAGGGGTGTGGAATCAGAAACAGATGATGTCCCACCACCTGTTAGCCTGGACTGCTCCAGCCTGGCAGCTAGTTTTTCCTTGGAGCGCAGCCGCAGGTCGTACCATCGCTTTCGGAGGTCCTCAACACTCTGGGGTGTCACACCCACAGCATTCACCTTGTGCTGTATGTCTTCCCAGATCCTCCTTTTGCGACTCTCTGGCACCTCCCTGGATTTCCTTCCAAAAAGTAATTTGTTGCTTGTCACCATTTCATGGATCAGAGCCTCCAATTCAGCCTCAGAAAACTTTTGTTTTCTTTTTCTTGAGCTTTCACTCTCCTGCTGCTGGGATTCCTGCCTGGGCGTGGCTCCACTCTCAGCCATGGTTCTCCAGGTGACTGCACTGTTCCAAACACACCTTCACTCTGCCTCTGAATCAGGTAGTCAGGTGCAGCATGGGTAGTCAATCACTTCCTGGTTGTGATGTCATCATGCTGCACCAGAGTTCCTGATTGGAACATTCTAGAAAATCGCAAAATTGCGATTTTTCGTTCTTTTTTGCGATTTTTCGCTAAAATTGTGATTTTCCAAAGCGAATTCTCATAATATGCGATTCCTACATGTTAAGGAATCGCATATGGGGAAATCGCTAATAAATAGCGATTTTTAAGAAATCGCTATTTATTAGCGATTTCTTTCATACATTTCGATTTGCGATTCTGAATGTGCGATTCGGTAAATTTCGCAGATTCAGAATCGCAATTCTGTACTTTTATACATATCGCCCTTTGTATGTCTTTCGAGTGAACGCTGCCGGGCTGCCAGTGGTATGATTTGGAAAAGGCCTGAATTTGGGTGGGCACAGTATGATCCATTTGGATTGTCCGTGTAGTCAGTCATGGATGTTAATATATGTGCAGATGCAGAAATGTCTTTGGTGCAACCTGCAAATTAAATATTATTTTTGCATGTTACTTAGATGAATTGACATCACACTTCACACATGTCTAGCGTGTTTTCTTTCACTTTGCTTCCCTAGAATGTTCCACAGTGGACAGAGGAAGATTTCAAGCTACTTCACAAACTTCACATGGTCTTTTTTAGCAAACTTGCTAAAAAAAGACCATGCACTTCTAGTGGATGAAGGGAACAAGGAAGATGAAGTGCGAGAGAAGACACTAGATGAGATTGACAGCACTACTAGCAGCAGCGTTATCATCACCCCTACAGAAGAAAAGACACATGATTGTCCTCTTAAAGATGAGCAGCATCATTCTGTGGAGATTGCTGTAGAGACAAAGGAAACTCCAAGCACTTGCAAACAGTTTGACATATCACTGAAACCACATTCAGACAGAGTTTTTAGGAAAGGCATTCTTCCTAAAGGTTGGAAACATGACCAAAAAATATATTTCCAACACAAGAATCCATGGTTAATTGTTAAAAACCCTAACCTTGGCTGTTCTGTATTTCGCAAAGTACATGATCTTGGTGCTGAGAAATCCAGGGGAATGAAATTGTCTAATTGGACTGAGTCTACTGTGAAGGCATATAGCACCAATATAGAACAGCAGCTAAAGTAATTGAGGAAAATGATTGGAGAACATGCACAAAGCAAGGCTCATGATACAACTTTAAAAATCTTAGAAAACGCTAGAGATCCTTTATTGCAAGTAACTGCAAAAGCGCAATCTGTACAAATGACCGCAACAGCCAGAATATTCTGTGTAGCGTATAAGGAAGCAAAGCGAAACAGGCCAGCGTATGGTTTTGAAATGGAGATAGACTGCCAGCAGTTGAATCGACTGGACAAGGGGTGAATTTTGCACTCCAATGTAGCTTGCTCAAACACACAACGACACATATCCTCAGAAATGAAGAGGCAGATATTTGCCAAAATATTTGAGCTTTCCCCAAAAGTAAGTCTTTTACTAGATGAAGCCACTGTGTTAAATAGGAAAAGTTCTTTAACCGCTTGCGCGCTAGCGGGTTTTCCCGCTGTGCGCTGAGATATGTAAAAACCCTCGTTACATGACAAGGTCAGCTCGTCATGCGCGCAGCGCAGGTAACGCCCATGACGAGCTGACCTTGTCATTAGCGTTGAAGGGGTTAAGTGTGTACATGCGAACACATCTACCTGGCATGAACTACCCAGCTAATATGTTTGTTGACCTCATTGAGCTGGGTGATATGTCAGCTTATGGCATAGTAAACAGTGTACTGTCTGCACTAAAAAAAGATCCCAGTTAATATAAGTGAGGAATTTTTCTCCAAATTCCTGGTTTCAGTTGCCTGTGATGGAGCTTTAGTGATGTTTGGCCGCCACAGTGGTTTTTTAAAGAGGCTGCAAGAAAAAAATTCCTTCCAATATTGTAGCCTGACACTGCTCAGCACATTGCCTGGAACTTGCCGTTCATGACGTCATGACTGGAACTTGCCGTTCATGACGTCATGAATGATATTGGTGCTACATATCATTCTTAACCCCTTCGACGCTCATGACGAGCTGGGCTCGTCATGGCGTAGCCTCCTCGCACGCTCATGACGAGCCCAGCTCGTCACGTAAAGTGCGCTTTCGCAAAACCCAGCGTACGGGCGGAATTCCGCCCGCACGCATGCGGTTAAAACTTACTAGATAAGATGTATTCTTTATTTTCCACGTCTGTTATAAACTGTTTGGAGCTAAAGGAATGTGCTGAACCTCTTGACGTTCAGTTTTGCAGCATAGGTAGAGTGTAAGATACTCGTTGGGTTGCATCAAGCTGCAGAACAGTAGAGGCTATTTGGAATGCTTATCCTACTCTTTACAAGCACTTTACTAGTGCAGCTGATGATGGTTTCCGTGACAGTTCAACACGAAATATGTAAATGCGCCTAGGAAGGCGGTTATCATCTATCCAGTTTGTTGCTAATCTCTTCAGGAGTTATCTGAGTTGTCACTCGAGTTACAGAAACGTGATTCTTCAATCATTGATTCTCATCGGGCTATTTGTCAGAAAATAGCAGTGTTTGAGGTAATGGTAGACAGGCAAGGGAACAATTTCTCACAATGTAAGAAGGCCATGGAAGAAAATATATTCCAAGGTGTGATGCTGCACAAAGGAAAGACCACTACCAAAATCATTGAACAGGGTCAGTTTTTTCGTAGTCTTTTTCGAAAATCTAAGCCATTGTTTGTTGTCTACAGGAAGAACTAATTCTGCTGACAAAAAGGCTGCGTATGATACACTAATTAGCGAAGTGAAAGTTTTATACAAACAGTACTGGCCTGATGAGCTACCTGTTCTTTATGGTGAAAGTGATATTGAGTCTCTTTGTAAAAGATTCAACATTTACAGCCGAGAAACCATACGTGTTTACAGAGAGTATAAGGAATCTGGAGGAAAAGAAATAAAAAAAGGCAGGTCAAGGAACTTTTGATGCCCTTACACACTATTGATATCTGTACTGCAGAATGTTAGCGGGGCTTTTCTCAAATGAATCTTATATGCACATCTACAAGAGCATCATTGGTGACTCAGACAATATCTTCTTTAATGTTTTTAAATCGTGTTGGTCCACCATTTAGGAGATTCAACCCATTCCCCTATGTTCAGTCCTGGCTTGAAAAAGGACAAAGATCAGCTGATGACCCTAGGAGTAAAGCAAGGAAAGAGGAAGACTTGGAATGCACAAGCAATTTAGACTGCCTCTGGGCTTTTCTAGAATAATAGATGTAGACCATTCCAACTGACAAAATGTGTGTCATTGCAATGTTTTTGAAAAAATAAGGCATTACTGTGTTTGGATATTTAATTGTTCTAGTTTATATAGGTTATTTATTTGCCTTCATAACACTTTGTTGACTGTGTCAATTTATTTAATATGCTGTTATATTTATGTATCTTCCCTGATTGGATGTTATATTTATTGTTCTATTTAATATATTTTATTTATTTTATTTTTATACGACTTAACTTGCTTATTTGTTTTTTATTTGAGAACATGTATTTATTTGTATTTATATATTTTATTTTTAGTTATTTTGTCTTAATATAATTACATTTTGTATGGCATTATGGTTCATTTGCACTAATAGGTAAGACTTATTTAAGATACGGTCAAATTCAAACTGCCCAGCCACTACCTATTCATTTGGCCTAGGTACCTCCAGGACTTTTTGGTGGAGATCACAATTTTCTCTGCTTTATGTTAAGATACACATCTTTAATTAACAAGTAATGTTTTGAACATATGCCTCTTTTCTAATCTCTGTGTTGTCTGTTCCATACAGAACTACATAGTCCCATGTTTTTCTTTACTATTCTGAATGTCTAATAAATGCACATATAGCTCCAGGTGAGAAAGTTATAGTAACAAGCCCAATTGGTAATCATCCTTTTTTTAATTGTTTCTCTAAAAGTAATTGCTTTAGCGGAATACTCTACTGTAGTGATTAATCTCATACCCCTTCGGCCACTGAAAGTGACAGTGGCTGACTCATTCAAGTGTATTGCATGCTTTTATTCAGTTTAGCTTTTTGGACTAGTATTGTCACAACATTTTGTTTTATTTTGTCACATATTTTAAGCTATGTGAAAGTTGATTCTTTGTGCTCATAGACTCTGTTAACCCGTTTGCCGTGGCCGCGATATCGCGGCAGTGTGGCACTTCCGCAAAATGGGCGGGGCCACGTCGGCCATTGGACATGCGCAGCACTACAAAGGTAGTGCTTGCGACGTCCAACGGCCGACGGCAGCATTTAAGGGGTTAAAAATGGCATGCCCTACCCCTAGTATTGTCCTTTCCAGAAATCAGCACACAGAGCACTGAAATTGTCCCTTTTCATTGCACCAGTGGTTTTAGCTAATTTATTCCAAAATTGTGCTTTAAATGCACATTTGCTTTAATCTTTTTCAAAATGGTTCACAGGAACCTCCTATCAAAACCTTACTATGAGGAAGGCTCTCTTTCTGAAATTCAGATCAGGTATTATATTTGACTTTTAGCAGTGCCAGTTAAAGATGTGGGTGAAGCTGATAGAGTAGGTGAGTGGAGCCAGTGGAGGGAGTGGGTAGGGCCAGAAATTGTGGGTGTGGCCTCAAACAAACATTTGAGCACCTGCACTTCATATTTTACAAATTAAGCACTGGAAAGCAGCAACTACTCAGGCAGTCATTTCAACCAATTAATAACAGATAACGGTGATATTAAAAACCAAACACAGTAACAGTGCTTTTGAAATTTCCAAACATTAAAGACACGTTTACACCCAGCGTACATGGGGTATGGTGCGTACCCCTGCGATCTTGGGGGGTACGCACCATACCCGGGGGGCGTTCTGTACCTGTTTCGGCGCGAACTCTGCTTTTACGGCTGTTTTTAGCTCCCGTACGGTGTGTACCCGACACGTATGGTACTTGCTGGGACGTAAAAAACAGCCGCGAACCGCACAGATGTCGCGTACAGCGGGTTCTGAGGGAGATTCGGACGGGGATTTGATTAGTATGGTCTCTGTACGACTCATACAGAGTACGGCTCCTGGTACGAATCGTACTTCGTCGTACGTACGGGGGACGTACGGGGGACGTTGCAGGGTACGATTCGTACGGGAAAAATGTTCCGAACGGCTATTCGGAGCGGTTTTTCCTGAATCAGAATCGGCCACTTGGTATGACATCAAAGAAGCTGAATTTATGTGTTTGGGCTCTTCGCGATCCCCAATGGGCCTGATTGCCCAAAAAACTTTGTTGCTCTCAGAGCCCACCAACACAAAATTCTGAGGACCTGACACTTTGCACTACAGCATCGACTGTTTGTGGAGAGTGCCACCAACTGAAACCCTTCTCTTCCCCTCACAGCCCTTACCCCCCTGCAGTGAGAAGAAGGCATTTCAGGGGGACTAACCTGGTACCTGTATTCGGCTCATGCTCCATCGCGTTCAGCCTGAACCTCTGACTTACTCTCAGACTTACATGAGCAGATAGCCATGTGTGGTGCTTTGGGCTTTTTGCCGCTATTTTCACTTAAACATTTAAAACAACTTTTCTCTGGTTCTCCTAATTGGATATTTGTTGCTTTGTTCTTAATTTAATTGTTACATTTTGCTCTATTGTTCTAAATTCTTCTAGTATGTTTTCACTTTATTACTGTTTGAAGCGCTGCATAAATACTTTACCTTAAAACCTTTTCCAAGTATTATTGTGAAAGTTTACTTTCTGAAGAATACCCTGGTCCCTTAGATTGGCTTGAGATTCAAGTGTGTTCCAATCCTACTGCGCCTTTACAATTACATCATACCTTTGCTATGTGTGTGCTTGAAGGTTTGCAGATTGTCTTTTAGTTTTGGCTATGGTGTACAATACCACTGGATTAGTGTACCTTTTCCCCTGGCTAGATGGGATAACCCCTCATACATTTGTGTTGGCAATAACCATAGGTATTTCATCATACAGAGGTAAAAAGTCTTCTTTCCTCCAAGCACGGGAAACACAATATGTCAAACTTCCACAGTGACAGCTAATGAACAGAACCTTCTTCTATCCACCCAGGCAGGGATATATCAGCCACTTTCACTTGTTTGGAGTGTATAGGCATGGACCTTGAAAGGCCTGTAATGAAGAACAGAAATAGTAGCGTTCGAATAAATGTGTTACACCAGCCTTGGATATTCACTGGAAAATTCTTTGAAAAAATTCTGCCATGGGTGGAATCTTTTTGGACTTAATTGCACCTGATGGGAGATCATTAAATGTGGAGCTTTGATTTTAAACGTGTGGACCAAGCTCTCTGTACTTGCATTTCTGATGCTCAGAACCTTGTATGGTCATTTCAAAGATCAATATTTGCTACACACTCATTGTTAATGGTTGTGTTGGCAACAGCAGCAGTGGACCATTGAGTACCAGCAGTAAAGGAGATGTTATGTAATAATGTTGCTACCTTTTATTTGTGCTAGCTGTGAAGAAACCGGCTCCGGGTTGCTTTCAATCATATTTCTGTTACTATTTTCTGAGTTTCTTTGACTAAGACTGTGCATAGTGGAATTTTCACAGTGGGTCTGTGAAGCTTCACATTGAGCTGATGTAGATGATGTCATCAGAGATGGTTCCTATGTTTCATGGGCACATGTGGACATGCTTGTTTTGCTCATTGGTCAATGTAAGCCTTAGGACCAGAAACCCAGTTCCAGCGCTTACCTCCCTCAACTCAAGTTTTTAGCATTCAACATACATACCTCTTAATTAATAAATATAATGGGAACCACTACAGTTACCTTCAAAACCTTCCCGGACCATTTCTAGTGCTACAACCAAGCACCAACTGCTTTCCATTGACAACAACAGACTGGTACTCAAACCCAAAATGCTAAACCTTATACAGAACTCATCCATTACCAGATGCCTCACCTGTTACTGCCTTGGATCGTGCCTATCACCAAATCATAAGCATAACTTGCGACCCTCAAGCAGGAAGTTCTTCATAAGGATGCCATCAATTTAGGCTTTGACATGTGACTGGCTGCTGGAAGATAATCTTCTTGCTTCACGGGAGCTTCGGATTGATGATGCTGACACCATGCTTCCAGTTTCAGTGCTGGCTTAGGTTTCCCTAGAGAATGGTCAGTCCTTCCACTTTTAATCACAGGGATTGGCTGGTCTTCAGATGCTATCCATGCTGACCTACTACCAATCCTACAGCACTTTTGGCAGCAGCAGTTTCCAGCAGGAGCAGAAACTGCTGATGCTGCATCTCCAATTGGCTGTTGCTGTTCTGCCGGCCCCTCGTATCTTTCTGTTACTAGTCTTCCTGTCCTTACTCTTCCTGTTCTTTCTCTTCTGACTTATGCTGCTATCCTTATTTCTCTTGTCACTGCTGCCATTATCTCCAATAATTCCTATCAATTCACTTCCAGGGCTCGAGTAATTGGACCTGCTTGGAAAAAACACAAAGGTTTATCTGTCTTTGTTTTCACAAACATTTTCAGAAACATTTTAAAAAATGTTTGCACATTTAACGTTGGCCCCAAAACATGTTGGTGTAAACGTGCAAATGGACTGATAATGAAAACCCATGAACACCCATAGGCTTATGCGGTTTGGTTTAATGCCTTTTGGCTCATGGACATGTATTATTTATGGAGAATTAAGGCGAAAAAATAAGATAGTGGCTATTTGTCTAGCCAGTGAGTAAATAGAGTATTTCGACTGCTATTTACAAATTGACTAAATGGCAGACATTGTGTAGTATTTCGCCATTGGCCATGTAAACAACAAATAAACTCCACTATTCACCCAGCTGCTGACTGAAAATCAGAGGTTATAAACTATGTGGTCAGTGGCTATACAAATAGCACAGAAGTTTCATTATTTGCCCGGCTACCATGTAGATAGTAGAGAACATGTACTATTTAAGCTGCTGGCTAGATAGCAGTAATCATGTACTCTGACAGTGTGAACCACAACACTTTCAACAAAGACAACAACATTTATCTGGCTGCTGACTAAAATATAGAAATCCTACAGTATTTCACCAGTGACCACGCAAACAGCTAAAGAAACATCACACATTTCCCTTGCCTCAATATATAAATAGAGATTGTGCGCTATTTGCCCACAGCTGAGCAAATAGCAAAGAAACTTCACCATTTACACAGCCCTTGACTAAAGAGCAGAGATCATGCACTATTTAGCCTACAGCCATGCAAATAGCAAGGAAGCTTTACTATTTATCATGCCACTTACTAGAGAGCAGAGAACATGTACTATTTGGCTACTAGCCAAGAAAACAGCAATCACTATTTTTATGACTGCCGCCAGACTGGCAGATGTCATATACTCTTTGTGTATGTGAAATATTCAGCAACAGTTATTTAGCTAGACAACAGGTAAATAGTGAACTGACTCTGGTATTTAGTTGACCACTTGCTAAACATTGGAAATGATGTATGTTTGGCGAGTGGCCTTGAAAATAGCAAGAAAGCGTTGCTATTTACTCTTCTGATGGCTAAATAATACCGATTTTGCACTGTTTTCTGCCGACCATGCAAACTGCAGAAAAACATTCTACCCGGTCGCTGGCTGAATAGTAGAGATTCTGCACTGTTTGGTGAGCAGTCATGCAAATAACAGGGAAACGTAACTATTTATCTGCCCTCTGGATTAGCATAGGTTATGTAGTATTTAGCCAGCAGTCCAGCAAACACCTAAGAAACTTCACTTATTATTTGGTTGCTGGCAAAACATCCGACATTATTTACAATTTGACCAGCTGCCATGACAATAACAAACAAACCTAATTATTTCCCTGACAGCTGATTAAATGGCATGCATTATATGATATTTCACCAGTAATCCGGCATATATCAAAACAATGACATATTTACAAGGCTGCTACCTATATAGCAGAAATGATATGTTGTTAGAAAAAATCTTCAGGCCCTCATTTATGAAAAGTGACGCATCATTGCGCAGGCGCAGGGATGCGCCACAATTCCTTACGACGCGCTGCGTCAGAAGTTTGCGACGCGGATGCGTCACATTAATGGAATGGCACATCATGTCGCAAGTGATGCCGTAAGCCGGAAAAAAGACACGCAGACGCTGGCGTCCTGACGTACCGGAAAGTCACGCAAGTGCGGGAAAAGTGCCGTAAGTCACAATCGCGGAACTGACGTAAGCTTACGCATCGCTGCGTCACATTTACGTTGCGTCACAATCCGGAAAACGCCAAAAATACACGCATCCATCTCCTAATTCTCCCGCAAATGGAAAAAATTGTTACCATGGAGCCTGAAGGACAGAGCAGCAGCCAAGGGAACCTTCCACATGGCAGCCAGGATGTCCAGCCACATGGCACCCAGGATGCGCAGCCTGAAACACAGGGAGAAACCCATGTCAAGAGGAAGAGGAAAATTAATTTTAGTGCTGAGGAGAACAACATACTCATAAATGAGGTCACAGACCACCAGCACCAGCTCTTTGCTAGTTCCAAGTTGCCACTATCAAAAAAAGAGGCAATTTGGCTGTCCATATTGGCAAAGGTCAACTGTGTGGCCCAATCTAAGAGGACAGTCATTGACCTGAAGAAACGGTGGAACGACATAAAGCGCCGGACTAAAGAGAAAATGGCAAAAAACCGCAAAGAAGCAGCGGCGACAGGAGGAGGCAGCCCATCACAACAGGAAGAGCTGGATGACCTTGAGGAGCGGGTTGCGGCGGTCATCCCAGACGAGTTGGTGGTTGGCATTCCAGGACAGGACATGAGGAACCGCAAGACACACAGGGTAAGTCCCTACAAGGGGAAATGTGCAAAGAAGGTAATGTTGTGCAGTCCATAAAGTAAGGTAGCCGGCTCAATTACAGACGTGTAGTGGAAAGAGTAGTCATGCAATGTCATGAACTGTGAAGGGTCTACAAAAAGTAATGTACCAGGGACATGCACATGTCACATTTGGTAAACACCTACTCCTGTCAAAGTAATAACATATTTTCTAAGTGAAGTCCCAGCCCACTGCTGCACCTGACAAGTGCCACACGCAGGTGCAAATATCCAACTACCCTCATGAAATACCATGATGTCATTTTGATCATGTAGTGGTGTCACAATGTGCCACACCCACAATAATAGGCCACAGACAGCCATGTAACATAGTACAACATATTATGTCATTGCACCATTCCCACATTAAAGTGTGAGAAAGCGCAATTCCAGGGCTGTTGCTGGGGTTGTACCCACAAACATCCATGTCCAATTGAGAATGTCCAATAGCAAAGTCAAACTGTAACAATGACGCTGTGCCACAAATATATGCATCCACAGGGTCTGTGTAAGGCATGCACAACCTCAAGAAATACAAACTGTTCCCTCTCGGATATACCCAACATATAGCTTTTGCATGCAAGTGGACACATAGAAAGCGGAAAAATCTGTAGATGACTGCATCATGCAGGAATGTGTCCCTTCCATGCACACAAACACTGATCCCCTGCACCGCTGGACCCCCTGCAACATGGTGCAAGTTTGCCTGGGTCGGCGCATGCCAAGCATTGTGCACCTGTGTTGTTGTGAAGGACAGGTGACACCAATAAAGAGACCCTACTCATAGTCACCCCATGCAGGCCCAAAATCTGTCATTGTACTACTTTGTGCATGATGGTTTCAGCCACATCATCTGCATATGTAAGGGAAAGTACTCATGAATGTTACTCAGCATGCGAAGCCCTGTGCCACATTACACAAGCATCATGTATAACGTATGCATGGTGGGTCTGCACATCCAAATAAAAATATCAGTAGTGGTGATGTGCAATCATTACAATTTTTTTTAATACATTAGCATCTCGCAATTGTGTCAGTACCTCACACCTGCATCATGGTAGGTATAGGGGTGAGGCAGTGCCACTGGGAGAGGCCTGCACCAAGGTATCATGTACTTGAATGATGCTCCTCACATGAATGCATGACTTAAGCACTGACCAGCTACGTCTGGATGAATGACGTATATAACATGAATAACAACATGTAGTGACATGCAGTGAATACAGCACATCTATCTATCACATGATCTGTACCTATGCATGCACTGCAGCACACCTATATTGCAAGGTGCGCAGTGCAGATGATAAACATCCAGCAAATATGCACCATAGTTAATTATACAAATGGATCATCAGCGAGTCTGCAGCACTGTGGGCCTTATTGATAAAGGCCTTGCGCCTCCGGTGCGCCACTTTTAAAAATGGAAAAAGTGACGCACCGGCGGCACAAGTCCTTCAGAAATGAGGCCCCTGAAATGTAAAACACATACATGGACGCAATGAGGGAGTACCACAAAAAAATAGTCTACGATAATGCCAAGTCCTGCAAACTCGTCAAGGTCCTGCATGAATAAAACAACCTATGCTGCAAAGCTACAGACATCACCCTGGCACTACAGACCGGTGATAAGTGTCCAACAAAGTTCACCATAAAGTAAAAAATGTCACTACAACAACTTTGCTGTACACAGGAGATGCCACAGGCAGCACCACGCAAACCTCTTCCAACACAACAGCCATACTACCATACCCACCGGGACACCAGTCAAAGCTCAATGCACCACCTCCAACATGAGATACAGCCACCTGTGGGTTCACTACAGCCCTGTCCTCATCACATCAACAACAGCACCAAGATCACCCTATTCACAGCCACAGGTGACATCTGCACCCTCTGGGACCAAGAGCTGTGAGTGTGCTCCGACACAGACTAACACCACACAGATTTGCTACACTACATGAAGCAGGATTCCAAGGAACAACGCTTAACTGGGTCACTCATCCCAGCAAGAGGTCCAAGGATCCGACTGACAACCTTCGTCTTCATAATCATGTCATTCCAATGCAGAATGCAAGAGGGACCATCTATGTGTCTGACCCTTGTCAACATCAACAGGGCTGCCTCAGCGCCATTTGAAAACAAACACAGCCTCAACATTGTATCCATTGCTGATGACAGACAGGTTATACTCTCTCACGCCTAAGACTACACCAACCAAACACTTGAAATACATTGTGGAATGCATTACGTTGCAGTCTGCATGAACCACAGCTGCTTGAAAAATAATTCAGAGATTACAGAAGTCTGTGTCCTTGGAACAACTCTTTCTGCATGTAAAAACACCTGTTGGATCTCCCACTCTGATGGGAAGGGGCTGCGGCTACCGCTCAAAGAGACAGCTCTTGATGAGTCTTCTGAATGGGAGTAGGTCCTGGGTCTGCCGTAGGTGGGCCAGGAGGGTGTGCAAGGTCTTGGCGGCGAGGTAGGACAAGGATCTGCTGCTGGAGGTTGGTCATAGGATGCGGTGGACAGTGGTGAGGGGGAGGCTGGTGGAGTGGACCTGGCGTGTGGGGGTGTAGAAGCTGAGTCTGCTGTACAGGTAGGCTGCTCCGGCCCACTGGAGTGTATTGTGCGTCTGGGTCTGGAGCTTGAAGCTAATCTACTTGCTGATGGGGAACCAGTGTAGGTCTCACATTTGGGGGAAGATGTTGCTGCGGTGTGGGACGTTGACAATCAATGAGCCGTAAGTGTATTGGATGCGTTGCAGTACTTGTAGGTGTTTGTCAGGGAATCCTCAGTACAGTGCGTTGCGGTAGTCCAGTCCGCTGCTGCTCAGCGCCTGCGTCACACTAATGTCAGTCTGGGGTGGGGATCCACTTGTAGATCCAGCATAGCATGTGGAGGCAGTTGTAGCATGAGGAGGACATGGCGTCGACCTGCTCAGACATGGAGAGGGAGGAGTACTGGATGTATAGTAAGTAGCGTGCATGGTCAGTGGGTGTTGTTGCTGTTCCCAGTGTGGTTGCCCACCAGGAGTCGTCCCAGGCACAGGGTGTGGGTCCAAGGATGAGGACCTGTGTCATGTCCAAGTACAGTTTCAGACTGCTGCTCCTCATCCACTTGGTGAGGGAATTCTGTCCCTCGTGGAGGTTTGTTGAGGGTGTGTGTGGGCCCCTGGTGATGGAGAGGATGAGCTGGGTGTTGTTGGTGTAGGAGATGATGTAGAGGCTGTGATGGCGGCCCACGTGTACGAGGGGGACATGTACATGTTGAACAGTGTTGTGCTGAGGGATGACCCCTGGGGTACGCTGCAGATGATGTTGATGGCGTCCCATTTGATGGATGGGATTTGGAGACTCTGGACGCTCTGGGTTCTGCGGGAGAGAAAGGATGTGGTTCAGTCTAGGGCCTTCAATTGGAATCATGATTCTCGGAGGTGTGTCTTCAGAGTGTGATGGCATACCGTGTCAAAGGCGGTTGACCGGTCCAGGAGGAAGAGGGCTGCTGACTTGGTGCTGGCTAGTTGGTGCATGATGTTGTCTGTGCCGGACATGTGGACTGTCTTGCTGCTGTATGTACGTATGAATCCGAACTGGGACGGGTGAAACATGTAGGGGTCTACCAGCCCGCGGCCCAATAGCATGTACATCATTACCTAGATGACCTTCGTTGGGAACGTGAGCAGGGAGATGGGCGGTGAGTCCCCGAGGGCCTTGGGGTGTGCCTTGTGCGTCTTGAGGAGGGCATTGCTTGTGGCGTGCCTCCATATTTCAAGGAATTTTGCTGCATTGAAGAAGATGTAGATGAACTTGTGTAGTTGTGGTATGATCGCTTCCTCTGCTTTTTACAATAAGTGGTGTGGTGATGGTACTGGTGGTGATCCAGAGTGTACGGAGTTCATGACCTTGTGTGTTGCGTCCTTGTCGACGTAGCACCAGGATGTGCTGCGGTTGGGGCTGGTGGTCCTCGCTGGGGAGGTGGAGTCTGGCATAGTTGGTGTGGATGTGGTGGTGAACCTGTCGTCGATGGCACTAAACGTGCGCTGTGAGAAGATGGACAGTGAGTCCCACACTTCTTGTGATAGTGGGATGTTGACAACGTTTGCGCATGGGTTTCTCTGTTCAATAACGATGCAGAAGACATCATTGCTGTTGTGTGCATTGGTATCCAGAAAGGTTTGGAAGGAGGAGCTCTTTGCCAATCTGTTGAGATGGTGATGTATACAAGTGGCGTCCTTGTGGACTGTGTGGTTGTGCAGTGTGTGTCCATGGAGCCATGTTCACTCCATCTTCCGGCATGTGCGTTGGTAGGTCTGGAGGTAGTCGGTGAACCGGGTGGCTCTGCTGCAGGCGTGGCTGTTGGAGGGCAACGTGAGTGGGGCAAAGGTGTTGGTGCAGTCCTACATACACTGTCATAGTGTTTTGGGCACTGGCGACTGGGTTGGTGGGGTTGTAGTTCGGGCCCTGGCTGAGGGGTGTGACCAGCTGGTCTACGTTTACTTCTACCCAGCATTGGTGAGGCGGCAGTTGTCTGCAGTGGTGTGTGGTTGATGAATAGAAGGTAAAATTGATGCTGCGGTGGTCGGTCGAGTGCAGGTCAGTGGTGTGGTTGGAGGTGACGTGGGTGCCTGTTGAGAAGACGGGGTCCAGCTTGTGGCTGGCGGCGCGGGTTTGGTCCAGAGTAGTCTGCAGCCGGGTCTGGTGAGGTCGTTGATCAGTATGGTGGAGTTGTCGTTGTTGTTGTCCTTGAGGTGTAAGGTCAGGTCCCACAGGATGATGTGGTGCGTGGAGGGGAGTGTGTGGGTGCTGGGGAGGTCATTGATGGAGCAGCATAACTGAGCACAGGGTTGGTGTGCTGTACACGAGGGTCCTCTGAAGGTGGTGTTGGGTGTCGGTGTGGATGTGTATATGCAGGTGGTTGGCGGTGTTGATGGTGTTGTCTGCATGGGTGCCGACCTTGAGGGTGGACTTGTGGTCGATGGTGACCCATACACAAAATCAGTCAGCGCAATCCCTGCGGTTCAACTTGTAGCTGTCTGGGATGTCTATGGTGATGTTGGTTGCAGAGGAGTAGTCCCACCAGGTCAAGTTTAATGATCACACATCTGGGGCGGAGGTGTCAAGCACATCCCAGAGCCACATGGGCTGTGTTCGTGTGGAGTGGGTGTTGTGGATAATGCATCAGAGGTGGTTGGGTCCACTCCATGGGGGTTTGGTGGTTCACTTGCATGTGAAGCTGCATGTGCGGCAGGAGAAGGGTCCCGTGTGTATGTTATTGTGGTGGCCTGGAAGCAACTGTTGTGTAGGATGGCATTGAGTGCATGGAGGGTACCGGCGTAGTACTTGAGTCTGGTGTAGTGGCGTTAGTGGCCACAAGGGGTCCTGGCGCTGGGCATGGTCCAGGCGCAGATGGCTCCAGACTGGCTTGCTTAAGGTGTGTCTCTGGTGCGCAAGTAGCACAGTCGAGCACAGTTTGGGGCATATGGGGATGTGGGAGGGAGGAGCAGCTGGTAGGCGGGAGCAGCAAGTATGCATGGGGTGGTGGAACAGTGGCACTGAAACCAAAATGGTGTGCAAACAGGGTGTAAAATAGTTGTAATGAGGCCACTAATGGGACACTAATATGGTGGTACTGCACACCTGCCAGTGTGTACTCAGCAGCGGCAGCAGGGGCACACAGGGGGAGCTGGGTGTAGGTTGAGCAACATACCAGGAGCAATCTGTATTATCAAAATGTAACGTAATTAGCATGAAGACACAGGAAATGGTCCACACACAAACAACACAGCTGTGATGGCTATGACAGGTGGGATGATGGGAGATGGTAAGAAAGCCATGTCCCCAATCCTCAGTAATTGTGGCCTGATACCTGTTGCACATATATAGAGTGCAAACAGCCACTTGGACTTGCTACTGTGCTGGAATGTGTCCCCAATATACACCAACAAAACAGACATCAGGACATGCACTCAAGTTGAATGTTGCAAGTGTGCAAGCACTGTGTGGCCATGTGCCATGTTTTTGGACAAACATTTTGAACCCATCAAATGATTCATGCCATGTCATTTTAGGTAACATGAGTGATGATGTGTAGCTTTAACTTTGACATGTTGACACACATCAAACTCAAAAAGGGTAGATGACTCAGAATTTTGCATCTGTACACCATATGTCAGACATGATCATAAACATACATCTATTTTTTATTTCAGAGCATGGCACACATCCTCATGAGCAGGAACAAATGTTTGAATCCGATGATGACGGCGTGGAAAGTGTACCAAGTGTGGACACAGACGTCATCCAGGACCTCTTACTATCAATACAAACTCCCTCTCCCCGCACCAGAAGGCAAACCAGCACAGTGGGATCTCCGCTTGCCCAACCTGGAAGCACTCCTACGCCACCTCCCACAACATCTCTGCCTCACCACTCGCCAAACACGCTGAATTCTTTTGAACAACGTGTCGTGGATGTACAGGGGCAGTTGGCACAGGAGGTGCGTAAAGGCATTGAGAGCATGGCAGGCACCCTAGAGGGAGTGCTCCGTTGCCTATCATCCAATATTGGCAGTGCGGAAACTGGTAGCAGCAATGATGCACCACCACGTACTTTGTTTCACGCCATGAATGAGATATCAGAGGTCATGCAGCAGAGGCACAGACAAATGCCTAACACAAGTGGCAGTCTTGAAGTGGCCAACAGGCTGAGGGAAATTCAGGACACCCTTAAAGAAATGAATGCAAAACAGGATGCCTACCTGACCAAATTGGCTAACTACCAACGTGATGTAACAGCTGTGCTTGAAAATCAACAACTCATGCTCAGTGCATTCATGCGGTACCTGATGGGCATGGAACATGATGCTGGTACAATCCCATCTACATCTGCAGCCCCTGATGTGTCTATGCCTCCCATGTCAACTGCACCACTGATTCCACCATCAGCTGTGACAACAAACACATCTGATGAAGAAGAGTCTGAAGATTGTCCAGTCCTCCGGAGAACCATGCGTTAGCATGACATATTGTACATGGACAATACATATACATTGTCTGGTGCACATAATACTGACATTGTACCACAGTAATGATGAACAACAAATTACTGCTAGCCAATGGATGTACTATTAATTATCTGTGGCCTCCCTCCATGAGGTGAACATATGATGCTGACACTCCCGTCTCACACAATAAAAACACTACTCACTCATGCATGTCTCAAATGTCATGTTGATGTATGGACTGTGCATGTACAAACTCAACCCTACTGTATGTGCCCCTTGATCAGAATAGTCCTGTCATACCTTGCTAATTGCTAACCTGTGTCACGTACATAAATGTGCACCCACAACATGCAATGTCCAACTGGCAACGTTCATAAAGTGACTAGTAATGTGTGTACAACAGCATTGCTAATGTGCAACATTACGAATGATGACTTTAGTTCGAATGAGTAACACTACAACTTTGTACAAGGAGGGGGTGACTGGGAACATCAGATATGCTTGCACGCTACCATGATTGTGGGTCAGTCCAAGGTGTTTGTATGTGATGATGAAATATCTGACATACCACATGTATGTATGAAAGGAAAACATCAGCAGGTGGCTGGCATCAAAGGCACATCCTAACGTAAGATGAGTAGCACACAATTTTATTAACTTAAGCATGGGAATAGGGACATGCTGCACACCAGTGATTGAAACAACATCACTCAACACTCACATGGTGTCTCATGTATGAAGTCCTACAAAAAATTCAGTGCTGCTGCAAAGACTGTGGCCCTCGTGCCTCAATGCCTTTGATACACACTTGGTACAGTCTCCTACCACTAGATCATCAAAGTGAATGTCAACTTAGATGAACATAAGCAAGGCATACCACACAACACCTTAGCCCAAGTAAGCCACACTACACACCATCCTCTGGTGTCCACATGTCTACATGTTTCACATCACAAACACCGTGATGGACATACTTTAAGGAGCACCCACACACCCCTGCCCACAGCACATCTTCCACAGGGCTGCATCCCCCATAGCACACAAACAGTGACAGTACATGGCCTCCACCATTGGAACATGCACCTCCACAGTAATAGCAAATGCTGAGAGCTACATGACATTAGCAGTTACACCCCTGCTGACCAAACAGATGTCAAGACCCACAGGCACATCTTTCCACACACATATGCAGTCAACATCATTAACCAGAGGGTCATCATGCACCCAGTGATGTTCATAGGAACATAGAACATCCCCAATCCTCCGCCATGACAAACAACAGCATCCAGAGGACCCTCCTACATGCCACAACAACATCCACACAATCCTCAAAGTAGGTCACACTGGCACTCCATATACACAATACATCGCATCATTGCAAGAAACAATGTTCCACAACACACTAGCAGTTAGACTCCACTAAGGCATGAGGCAAGGTAATACACCACACTGGAATGTCTCCACCCTTGCAGACCGGAGCAGATGATTCAGCCTAATACATTTCACAGCACAACACACAGAGTACTGATGCTGAGTTCCTCAGGGACTGTCCCTCAGTACCTTTGTCTGCTATGTCTACATGGCTCCCCTTGCTGAGGGCATCAGTGAACATGGACTCTGCATAGTACCCTACGCCTAATACACCCAGCTCTGCCTCTGCCTCACCAAGGTACCCAACATCACAGGACACGACTAACCACAATGGATGCGAGATGTGCCAACAAGTATGTGCCTCAGCTGGACAAATCTCCATTTGTTGTCAAAAAAGTCATCATAATCCCAAGAACCACTACCACATGGAACTATACCTGGGGGTACCCTGGGCTGGATAAACAGTTCTGCACTCATATGTGCCACACAAACTATACATTGTACAGAACACATCCCTCACCCGGTCATTACGGATAATAGCAGTATCCTCACCATACTTCTTCACCCTCTGCTAACTCTGCAAGTGCATCACAATTATTGCCAACTGATGCATTGATTGGATCTGCCACACACCCATCATCATCAGCCTGTGCAATGTGAAAGCCCTCAATAACATTATCAAAAATACCCTCAGTACAAAAAAGATGAATGTCCAGACAACCGTAGGTAGACGTTCCCTGTGGCTCACATGATAATACCACTTCCGCCTGCACATACAGGAGCTCTACTGCATCCACACCCATACAGATATACTGACACTCAAGGAGCTCACACACACCTACACAGTCAGCCAGAACCCTGGGCCAGCAAACCTCTACCAATGAATCTGCTTCTAGGCCCACAAGACATACGTCTGCAATACAGACCTATCCATGGTCACATTTCCCTGCATCTACATAGCCAGGCTGTAAACCAGCTTTCTTTTCCACTTGCAGGAAAGACGTGGGTCATACTGGCCCTCAGCATTGGGAAACACTGCAAACATTGAGGTACAGTCTCAATACCAGGTGGCCCAATAAATGACGGCCCTTGTGCCATCTGACCCTCACTTGTTGTGACGTTGTGTGATGCCTAACCCTGCATAACAGTCATCATCCATCACCAAGGAACATAGTCATGGGATAATGCTGCATGCAGCAAATCCAACCCTTGCACGCATTGATCTGCGTTACAGGCACGTGCAATGGGTGTTGCTGGGTGCCTTCCATGAGGCACTGTCCAGAAATTACACAGACCCAGTGCAGGCGTGAAGAAGGCTCAATGTTGACAAATATGATGAATTCTCCTTGTCTCCCCTTTTTCTCACAATGCAGTAGACATAGTAAGAGGAAGAGGCCGTTGTGATGAATGATTAACTGAGAGGTGTCCTTTCCTGTACAAGTCTGATGTTCACTGCAAGGAAGACACACTTGCCCCATTGTGCAAAGGTGACTGCGTTAGCGATGAACAGGACATTGTGCAACAGTGCTGGTGAGAACAACAGGACTGCGCAGTAACTAGCAGATACGGCACGGTCCTGCACTTAATCCTGCAAAAGGGTAGCGCTACAGGAAGACCTGCTGTGCTCCACTACGGAAAAACGTCATGAAAGAGGTCCCAGAATCTTTACACATGATTGTTGATCACATGGCCTCACCTGAGACACATTACCTAAAGTCCCTCAAGGGTGAGTATTGGCCTGTATGATTTTGTGATAGTGTAATGAACATTTGGCTTACAATAGCTAACATGTAACGGTAATCTCAGCTAAGAGATCATTGTTGACATTCCTTGGCCAGCAAGGGTAAGGCTCACCCAGAGCTGATTTCTCTACTTTATATGCCTACAAGTACAACTTATTGTAATTGAAACAGATATTTTATTAACAAAAATTGTTCAGAGTGTTTAAATGTTATGCTAAACTACACTACACTATTCAAAAATATTTATAAAATCCTACACTAATCTAATCTAATGCACTAACATCTACACTTATCTTGTCTAACTGTTCCTATACCTACCTCACACATACTACACAACACACAGATGACCCCCCACCCCCTATTCAACAATCACACATCAGGCATACATACACTTAATCTAAACACATACTAATTAACCTACCTAACTAAACAATGATATATTTTTTTTAATATTTTTTTTTTACATCTAAAAATACATTTAACATACACTATACATCAACCCCCACCCACTCCTAATAACTTAACACTTATCCTAACACTATTCCTAAGTACTACAACTATCCTAAATACTATCTAACTATTTTAAAAATGTAAACAATAACAACGTTCGTAACTTGACATGTCATGGACAACGACCACAGTTGTTAACTCTGTGTTCATTCCTGCTTGTCCATTTGTTCAATGGTGGCCTTCATGTCGGCAACCATGGACAGCAGGGTGGCCAGCTGCAGTTGCATGCCCGCAACCTTCAATGTCAGTTCCTTTTGGCCTTTTTCCAAAATTTCCATTTGGCCCTCAATCTTGTTAATTTTGGCCATCAGGAGCACACCGTCGATCTCAGGGGGAGCTGCTGTGGTGGGTTGCGATTTTGTAGCAGTGGTTGTCACTGGAGTCATATCCGAGGGATGTCCAGAAGTGGATTGAGTAGCAGATCCTGAACCAAGACCAGCTGGGGGTGCAACCAAACCAGATGTTGATGGTGCTGATGTCTGAATGCCTGAGGGTCCACTCTGTGTAGGAGATACAGTGTCCATCTGGGGATGTTGATCTTCACATGATCCAGTTGGTTGTCCGGAGTGCATGCGTGAGGTTTTAGCCTTTTCCTTCCGGCTCCGCGTGTTGGATGGTGGAGTGGGAGTTGGTGATCTCCATGCTCCATCAGCACGTGAGTGCTCATGTCGGCGTCCCATCGGCCTGAATGAACGACCAACATTCCGTATGTGGCGGTATCTCTTTAGACGGATGCGATATTGCCTCTCCTCATCTTGTGTCATGTTTTCTGTAATGGAGCAATGACATCCACATCAGTCTGCACTAACACATTGACACCTGTACACATGCACATTCATGCAATCTTCAGTAAAAATTGTCAAGGGGCTATCGTTAACAGGGCATCAATTTAAAAGAATGGTGGCATCCTCATTGATGGTCATACACAGGGATGCTAAGTGATGTTGCGTACTACCTAACATGATAAATAATCTACATGACATGTAAGGCCTCAATACATATGAGATGGTGCATTCCAATGCATTTGTCCTGGCCATGTACCCAATGCTCGCCATTCACATATGCAGGCCCCTTCTCAAAATGATGCCAGTGCATCTGTGTGCTGGCAAGGTTTGTATAGGCATTGTAATTGTGCTCTTCATACGCAGATACATAGCAAGGTATATGGAACATCATCCCTGTATGCTGCACAAGCCTACACACATGTAAAATGCACCATGGAAACAAAACATGGCCAAATTAGGATTGTGTTTCAAGGAAAAACACAGGTGTGCACTACTATTGATGTGTGCACCGCCTCCTATCATTTAACTCTTGTACATGGGGTGCTGCTTGGGAGTAAATATGTGCTGCATTTTCACACTACGCAACACAGACTGCACAACACTTTCATGGTAGACGCATCTTGACAGGGGACGTCATATCATGGCCAGCATCAAGGCCTGGTATGTGAGTTGACTATGCATGATAAATGTTGCAATGGCCATTTATACACATGTACATCAATGCATATTTACTACTGATGTCAATAGTCAAATCTGCCGGGGGCCCTTTTAGTTGCATAGGTAACTGCATGAATATTGTGCTAATTGATGATGGACTTGCAGCACTGTTGCATCCCTCTAACAATGGCAAGTACTGACACACGTGGGGCACAAGGAAATCCTACTTGTAGGAGGTATGTCTATGTTGTACTACAATTAGCATGTGTCATGTAGCCATGGTCTACATACACTGACTGTCACGTACCCCAAGTCTCCTTGCTCAGCATGACACTCTTCGACATCTCCATGTGCACACTTGCCACCATTGCATGCACACACCACCACAACATACAAACCTATGCCAATGACACCCATCTGGTACGGTCCCTCACCCATGACCCAGCCACAAACAAATACAACCTCCATGAAGGAAAGATAGACGCTGCAGAATGGAAGAAGGTCAGTCAGCGGATACTGTAGACACACAATACAGAGGTTTTCATTCTTGGCAAATCAACATCCGCCAGGGACGACGCCTATTGGTCCACAACAATGGTCACTGCAAGAACACCCACGGAGCATACACCCCACTTGGGATTCTTCAAGGTCTACTCACTCACAACTAACAAACAAGTGGACGTCATGTCATCCTTATGATTCTACACCCTGCACATGCTCGGATAGATATTCTGGTGGATCACCACCGGAACGTGTGAGACGGTCACCCAGGCCCTCATCAACAGCCAATTGTACAACGGGAAGGCCCTATACACAGGAACCACTGCCCATAGTAAATCCATCGGCACGACTCATCCTCGACGGCCCTCACCACTGCAGCATTTCTACAGGCCATATTGACCAACACTGGGTCACCGTCAACACATGGATCACGTTCTGCCTCCTCACCCACACACACACACATACACATGACATGGGCCCAGAATGACTCCTCAACCGCCTCTCGTTCTCACATCCTACCCGCCACCTCCGCTCCACCAGCCTCCCACTGGCCACCATCCCAAGGATTGACTCATCCACCACTGGACCTAGATCATCCTCCTACCTGGCCACCAAGACATGAAAGTCCCTTGGCGCACAACTACGACTGACCAGGACCATCTTACCTTCATTAAAGAACTGAAGAGCTGCCTATTTCATCAGTAGCAGCACACCCCCTCCCTTCAGTGCCTTCAGACCCTCACACCTGAGTATGGTGCTCTATGGAGGTATAGATCTATTGTTTGATTGTGGTCTCATTTTATGTGATAGATACTTACAGCAGCACAAGATTTTTTACTGTGTCCCTTGCACACTGTAACACCTCATACATGTGACCCTTATCATTGAGTTTATGGTTTCCACATGGTGCCATTGAGTCCTTCACACTTCCATGCACATGTGATGTGTAAACATGCTGCATGCAAGAATGATGATTTTGGCACTGTCTGCATACTTGACATGCATGAGGAGACATTTTAAGCATACAGACAAACATAGTAAGGATTTCACACTCACCAATGGCCTTAGGATCCTTGAAGGACTCCACCTCACCCCTTGTGTATGGTGGTGGACCACCTACAAGGGAAAGACAATAGTGCAGATTCTCAGCAAATGTTGCATATTTCAACACAGTACAGAGATTACATGAGAGTCAGTGGTATCTTCAACATTGGCTTACGATGCATCCCATGAGGCAACCTGATTCATACAACAGTCTCTGGCTAAGTACTTCACATGTGAAGCACACTCTTCCACTGCATGTATGACACACATGTGATCCTTTGTTTGTGGTGTCACATTGAGATGGCATTTGCCAAATACTTGCACACTTGTCCCATATCGATAATATGTTTGCATTGTGTAGATGTATGTGATTGTGCTTTTATGGGGGACTTCATTAATAATGCAGCACACCATGGTGAACAAACGGCACAGATGCGCGAGGCATCTGTGCGGGAATTGTGGGCCATTGCTGGAGTTGCGTCGCAAGCGCAACGCAGCTCCAGCAAGGCTCGGGGATGCACCACCTGCACAATGCTGCGTCAAGACCTACGCCTGCTTCAAGCAGGCGCAGGGTTTTTACGCAGCATTGCCCAGAAAGTGACTGAGTGAAATTTCATAGATTTCACTCAGCCACTTTCATGAGGGGTTCCTGCGCAGGAAGCCCCCCCCCCTGCGCAGGAACGCCTTCTTATGGCGCAGTGCTTTACAACGTTGTAAATAGGGCGCTTTATTTGCGCGGCAGTTGGTCAAATAAAGTGTCGCAATTGCGGTGCAAAGAGGCACAACTGCCTAAATAATCTGCCTTTATGTATGTTGCATTTTGGTGTAGCAAAATATGTTAGATATTTAGCAAATTAACACCAACCTGTAGTTGATGGTAAGGTGCATTTTTTTCCAAATATGCACAATTTTGCTTTTAGGAAGGTGGCAGGTGATGCACACACATGGCCATAGGGCATGTATGTGCACCATATGCACACACATATACTTTTGAGGGCTGCAGCAGTGTGTCTTTGAGACAGCCCTGCACCCTTGTAATAATTCACAAATGTCGATTAGCAAATAGCTGATTTGCAATAAGTGTTTTTAATGCAAATTATTCCTATGGCCCTCCTGGGCCATGGCAATGCATATGGAATTATCCCTTAATTGCAAAGTATAAACATGCTAAGTTGCACATACGAAAGATTAATGATTTCCTAAAATAATAGCGATTTTTCTTAATACATACCATTTAGCAAATCATAAATAGGGATTCCTTGATAATCTCAAGTTTAGATTAGCCAAAGGGTTTGTTGATAGATATGGCCCTATATCTGATGTCACAGCTGTGCAAGGGGATCATCAGTGAGACCCCTGTAGTTTCACAATGGAATAGCTTCACCTTACAATACAGCTGTTAATACATGAAATAAATGTAATTTGACTTACCAATTGTTCCCTCGACCTCGATTCCAAGGTGGTCCAGGAGATCCTGCTCACGGTTGATGACATCAGCCCACCGATGCTTGTACTGTCTGAGGGTCCGGTCCACTCCAAATATTCGCAACATCTGGTACCGGACCCTCTCCCACCTCAGCTTCCTTTCTTGGGTTGGGTAACCCAGCAGTACCCTGCCTCCACTCCCAATCATGTTTGGGAGGTAGTGGACAATCAGCCACAGTAGCCCCCCATACTCCTGCTCAGTGAGGTTCCTAGACCTGGGTGACATTGTGAGAAAGCACAAGCCACGCTGTGTGAATGCTACAAAAAAAATTGTGTCTTTCACAGGAATCCCCCTAATAGTATAAATCCACTAAACAGAACACTAATCCCCCTATTATCAACTTTGAAAACCCCTTAAAACAACACTAATCCCCCTATTAATGAATATTAAAACCCCTAAACAGACAGACACCCCTTTACACACAACACACAGGTAGACAATACACAACACTACAGAGAGTATTTGGACACAGTTAGCAAGACACACACTGTAAAACAACTGCAGGACAGGACAAAACTCTCAAGCACTTTGCAAACACACTCCTGCACCTCTCTGAGACTACAAAGGAGTGAAAGAGAAAGCGAAAGTATTATATAACTTCCTGTTTGTGAGCAGGGCAGGCTGGTTACATCATTGCCTGTTGCGATGCGACTCGTTTCCGTCGATGCGTCATTATTGACATGCGAATAAAACGTAATTATGTCGCATCGTTGACTTTAAGCATGGTACAGTTAAAATATTTCCCCTTACGGTGCGAGCAGTTCTGGTGGAAGCGTCATTATTGTCATGCGACACAATCTTTATTATGTCGCATCATTGATTTGAAGCATGGGTGACTGATGACATATTACCCTTACGGTGCGAACAGTTCTGGTGGAAGCGTCATTATTGTCATGCGACACAATCTTTATTATGTCGCATCATTGATTTGAAGCATGGGTGACTGATGACATATTACCCTTACGGTGCGAACAGTTCTGGTGGAAGCGTCATTATTGTCATGCGACACAATCTTTATTATGTCGCATCATTGATTTGAAGCATGGGTGACTGATGACATATTACCCTTACGGTGCGAACAGTTCTGGTGGAAGCGTCATTATTGTCATGCGACACAATCTTCATAATGTCGCATCGTAAATTAGATGCATGGCTGACTTATGAACTCTTCTTTTTGGCCTTCCACTCTTGGTTCCTCTCCTGTCCCTTCTTCCACAGTCAAGACCCTAGGTATAAAAATCAACAATCATCTTACCCTCCACTCACAAATTAGCTCTGTCGTCTCTTCTTGCTTTCTGATGCTCCGCACTATTCGCACTGTTTCCCGGTTTTTCTCCCCTCTGGCACTCAAACTCATCATGTCTGCCCTTGTGATCTCCCGGCTAGACTATGCCAATGCCCTGTACATCGGCATCCCGGCATATAGCCTACGTAAACTCCAGCTTGTGCAGAACCAGGCAGCTCGGCTGGTGTATGGCCTCCCCCGCTTCCATCATTCTACACCATTGTTGAAGGTGCTGCACTGGTTGCCTGTTCTACAACGGTCACTCTTTAAAACTGGTTGCATGGTTTTCCAGGCACGGCAGGGAACGGCCCCTGCCTTCATCTCTTCCCTGCTAAAAGATTATGTCCCCACTAGACAGCTTCGATCATCCTCTCAATCCCTTCTTCAGGTTCCTCGCTATAACAGAAAAAAATGGGGAGGTTCCAATTTTTCAGTTTTGGCTCCCATTTTTTGGAATTCCCTCCCTAACCACCTACGAGCGACCAAACAATACTCCCTCTTCCGCAAGGACCTGAAAACTTTCTTGTTTGTTCAAGCCTTCCCACACTAACTGTCCCTTTTAATCTTCTGTTTTCATGCCTCCAAAAGCGCCAAGAAACCGTATGGTGTACGCTGCGCTATATAAATATTTTAAATTCAAATTCATGACATATTTTCCCCCCAAGGTGCGACCAGTGTTAGTAGATGTGACTTTATTGGCATGCGTCACAATCTTCATTAAAGGCACATTGCAGTTATTATCTGACAATGTTGTTGCATATCTTAAGTGCTGTATGTTTTGACGCTGGCCAACAGATGCGTGTTTACGCTTAGCGTGAAAGTGTCTCAACAGGAACACAAAATGTTTGTGTGTGAATATTTCATGTTTCTATGTTCAGCTGAGTCAGACTATGACATGTGTTGACCAAAGTCACTTTTGGTCCTTGTGTAACGTCACTTTTGTGCGTGGAGTCAGGAATGCATGGGTCAGATTGTGACGTACGCAGACCCAACGTCACTGTTGTGTGTAGAGTCATGAATGCATGGATGAGATTGTGAAGTATGATACACCTACTTCATTTATGTGCCTGCCACATTAGTTCTATAATGCAAACTTGTGTGAGCACTGAGGTCAACTTTTTCATGGATGGTCATATTTAGCCTCACATCCACTGTGTAACATAATAATGAATGTAATGTTTGTCCTATTATTGATTTACCTCCAACATGACTTAGCAACATACAAGAAATATTTTATATTTTTACCTGCTGTGTGATTTCATAATGTGGACTCATCTTCACCTGTGCTTTTATCATTTTCTGCACCACTAAATGGGGATGGTAAATGTTGGTTTTTGACTATTGTGAATTTATACCCTAATTTATGATGTTTTTGTGTAGATTATTACAGCATTCCTGCGGCACTTCCCTGCAGCAAGCTAATAGGGCAGGAAGGTGCTGTGTCTTTGACATAGGGGAGATTCCTGTGCTTTTCATGTGCGCTGACTCACAATGGCCGGCCTGCCTACCTGCACTATGTATGCTGTGTTGCATGGAGGAATATTTTAGTACAGGAACGTTCACCTTCATACACATGTGCATTCATACCCTGCACACAGACACATATGCACTATGGTGCCAGGGTACCTGTGTTGAACATACACTGGTGAGTGTGGCCATTGCAGGTGAAATTGCAAGGCAGTACAATGTAAATGGATGTGTGGCCTGATGTATGTCTGATGTCAGCCTCCAGACATGAGAGTAAATGTCATGTATACCTGGTGACCTATCCTTAGGACACACCCGCGCCGCACGGCCATCAGCTGTCGCGTGTGCCCCCCGCCTGATTGCCACTGCTCTCAGCCTCGCTGAGCCGTCCTTCCTCTGGCCAGGCACCCCGCCGCTGCTCGTTCTCCCGCATTTTCTGCCTTTTGTTGTTTAGTTTGTAACTGTACAGCATTCCGTATTTAATTCCTGTTTTGCACTCTGCTTGTACTGGTGTCCCCCCCCTGTGTAATTTGTCCCCCGCTCCCCGCTTCCCGCTTCCCGCCACCGGGAGTGTGGACACGCCCCCTCCCTTCTGTGCCCCCCCGCTCCCGCCTCCCAGCTGCTCCTCCCTCCCTGCACTTGGCCATAAATGGCGACCGTGCGCACGCGCAGCGTTGACGCACAGCGGGAGCGCCGAATGTGTGCCGAAGGCGTGCCAAAGGTAAGCCCGTCTGCGCCCGTCCACGCCTGGACCGCGCCCAGTGCCAGGACCCCTGGCTCCCGCAGACACCAGCCCACCCGCCGGACCTACGCCAACGCCAAACTCTACGCACTCAACGCCGGCCGAAGCCCAGCCTGGTATTGAGCCACCCCGAGACGCACCCACGGACCCTTCTGCTGCCACTCCTGCAAGTTCACCTGCATCCAGACCTGCACTACACCAGCACCGACCAAGCCGAGCACCAGCAGCAACCACCTCAAGTGCATCCTGCTCACCACCCGCTCCATCCACAGACACGCCGTCCAACTCTGGAACCTGATCGACAACACATCTCCAGACATCGCCTTCCTCACAGAAACCTGGATGAACGCCTCCTCAGTGCCCGACATCGCCATCGTCATCCCGGACGGCTACAAGATCATCCGGAGGGACCGCGTAAACCAGACAGGAGGTGGCATCACCATCATCCACAGGAACTCCATCCGCATCACGACCAACACCGACAACGCCCTCGCACACGCCAAACACCTGCACTTCCAGATCCACATCAACCCCAAGACCACCCTCAGAGGCACCCGCATCTACAGACCCCGGGACCACGCACACAATTCAGCAAAGACATCACCAACTTCATTAGCCCGCACGCCCTCCTCTCCGCTGACTACATCCTCCTCGGGGACCTCAACTTCCACCTGGAGAACAAAGATCGCAACAGCACCACCCTGCTGGACAACCTCCCCAACCTCGGTCTCAAGCAGCTGGTGACCACCCCCACCCACTACGCCGGACACACACTCGACCCCGTGTTCTCATCCAGCATGGACATCACCTTCAGCCACGCCACCGGACTCCACTGGACGGACCACAGCTGCGTCAACTTGAGCTTCAAAAGGACCACGATCCACCACCACCAGGAACAGCTAGCACGCAGAAGCTGGTACAAGATCACAGCCGACCATCTTGCGACTTCCCTGAGCATGAACCCTCCCACCAGCGCAACTAACCCAAGCCAGGCCGCCACCAACCTCGCAAAGTGGATCATCAACTGCGCAGACAACCTCGCCCCTCTGCAGACCCCACCTAGCAGACCCCACAGCAAGAAAGCCCCATGGTTCACCAACGAACTCGAGAGCTCAAAGAAGAACTGCCGAGCACTCGAGAACGCCTGGCGCAGAGACCCAACACCAAACAACATGACTGCCCTCAGGCTCCCCACCCGAAAACACCACCAACTAATCCACGCCACCAAGAAACATGCATTCAAGGAACGACTGGACAGCAACGCACACAACAGCAAGGTACTCTTCAACATCGTTAAGGAGCTCTCCAACCTCAACGGCGGAAACAACGACATCACCCCTTAGCAAGACCTCTGCAAGTTCCTCGCCTCCTACTTCCACAACATGATAACGGACATACACTACAGCTTCAGCACTCAACCAACGCTCGCCACGACTGAACGAACGCCCACCACCACCACCCTCCGCGCCTGGACCCCGATCAGCACCAAAGACACCATCCGCACGATGAACTCCGGATCTCCAACCAACCCCTGCCCTCACCACGTATTCAACAAGGCCGACACTGTAATCGCACCCCACCTGAGGGACATCATCAACGCCTCCTTCGACACCGCCACCTTCCCGGAGAGCTGGGAGCACGCCGCAATCAGCGCTCTACTAAAGGAGCCTTCATCCGACCCCACCGACCTCAAGAACTACCGCCCCATCTTGCTGCTCTCGTTTCCTGCTAAAGTCATCGAGAAGACCGTCAACAAGCAGCTGGTCGCCTTCCTCAAGACGAACGGATCCCTCGACCTCTCGCAGTCTGGCTTCCGGGCCAACCACAGCACCGAGAGGGCCCTGATCGCAGCCACCGATGACATCCGAGCCCTGCTAGACAGTGGAGAAACAGCGACACTCATCCTCCTACACCTCTCCGCGGCCTTCGACACTGTCTGCCACCGTACCCTAGCGCAGCGCCTCAGCAACGTTGGACTCCAGGAGAAGGCACTGGAAGGGATCACCTCTTTCCTTGCCGGAAGGACACAGAGAGTCCGCCTCCCCCCGTTCAGATCAGAAGCCACCACAGTCATCTGCGGCGTTCCCCAGGGCTCCTCGCTCAGCCCAACCCTCTTCAACATCTACATGAACCCCCTTGCAGCCATCGCACGCCAACACAACCTCTACATCATCTCCTACACTGACGACACACAGCTGATCCTCTCCCTTACCAACGACCCCGCCACCGCCAGAGCCAACCTACACGAAGGGATGACAGACGTAGCCATGTGGATGAAGAACAGCCGCCTGAAATTGAACTTGGACAAGACGGAAGTCCTCATTCTGGGATCCTCACCCTCCGCCTGGGACGACTCCTGGTGGCCCCCCGCCCTGGGCAGCGCACCCAAAACAACAGACCACGCACGCAACCTGGCCTTCATCCTGGACTCCTCCCTCTCCATGACCAGACAAGTCAACGCAGTCTCCTCGTCGTGCTTCAACATCCTGCGCATGCTACGTGAGATCTTCCGGTGGATCCCCACCCAGACCAGAAAGACTGTTACCCAGGCCCTCGTCACCAGCCGACTGGACTATGGCAACTCCCTCTACGCAGGAACCACTGCCAAACTCCACTAGACACTCCAGCGGATTCAGAACGCCTCAGCACGACTCATCTTGGACATTCCCCATCGCTGCCACATCTCCGGACACCTGAGAGATCTGCACTGGCTCCCGGTCAAGAAGAGAATCACCTTCCATCTCCTCACCCACGCACACAAAGCCCGACACAACCAAGGCCCAGGATACCTCAACAGCCGCCTCAACTTCTACGCTCCCACACACCAGCTTCAATCGACCGGCCACGCCCTTGCCGGCGTCCCGCGCATCCAAAGAGCCACCACAGGAGGAAGGTCCTTCTCCTACCTGGCCACCAAGACTTGGAACTCCCTCCCGACCCACGTCCGCCTGACCCAGGACCACCTTGCCTTCAGGAAGTGGCTCAAGACCTGGCTGTTCGAGCAGTAGCAGACCCCCCCTCCCCTAGCGCCTTGAGACACTCCGGGTGAGTAGGTCACTATATAATAGCTTTGATTGATTGATTGATGATGTACTCCACATATGAGATTGTCATGCAACTTGCAGTGTAAATTTTGGAAAAATAATCATGCACAAGGGAGTAAAGGTTGTATGATGTATTTTTATTAGTCCTAACAAAAATCAAAATGCATGATGAGGATGTTATTTTTCACATTCTTAAAAAAAATTATGCACTATGTCAGCATGTCTGCGGATGCCTGCTGCTGTGCTTTGGTTTACAGGAGCATGGCCGTCCTCCTGGTCATCCTCCGGCATTTGTGGATTTAAATCAGGTCCCTCATCCCAGGGGACTTTTGAGAGCACACATATGTTGTGCAGTATTGCACAAGCCAAAATTAATTTGCACACTGTCTCTGGTGAATACAGCATACGTCCACCAGACTTGTCCAAGCGCCGAAACCTGGCCTTGAGCAGACCAAATGTTCTTTCAACAATGTTCCTGGTCCTGCAATGTGCTTGGTTGTACGCTACTTCCTGTGGCGACTGTGGGTTTCCATAAGGTGTCATCACCCATGGCTGGATGCCATATCCCTGGTCAGCTGTAATGGAATAAATGAGAAGGTACAATGAAATGCTTGTAATGGTTCTGGTCGAGTACAGGCCATATGTTGTGTGTAATATTTCATTTGGCAGTGTCCATTGGCCATGGATGTTGCAGAGAACACACCCAGTGACTCACATGCAAGACACCTTTGGCACATAGTTATGCTGGGAAATGGACACAGATTTGGACGGACATGCATTGACTCCCTATATGCCTCTACATGACCTTGGCACTCATTTATGAAGGACTTGTGCCACTGGTGCGTGACTTTTTCCCATTTTTTAAGTTAGGCACCAGCAGCGCATGACCGTAATTAATTATGCCCCTTCTATTGCTGTATATGTATATGCTAGTGCAACATTATTCCATCCATGTCCTCATTTAAGCGTAATTGAAGCAATATTAACAGTATGGTAGCATGGATGGTGCATTGTATCATACTCTTTTGCTTACCTACAAGTAGGCCATTGCCATACTGGCCATTCTTGAAGCGGTCATTTATGATGCAGTTCCGGAATATGAAGGCATTATGTACACTGCCAGGGTATTTTGCCAGCACATTGGTAAATAGTCCACGGTGATCCACAATGGCCTATACATTGATTGAATATGTATGTTTGCGATTTATGTACAAATGTGCTGTTGCTGCCGGAGGTACTAATTGCACATGTGTACAGTCAATGGCACCCAGCACATGGGGTAAGCCTGCTATGTCATAGAATCCTTGCTTGATCTCCATCTGCTGTTGTAGATTGTTGGGGAAACTGAGGTAGCGGGGTGTCAGTTGGATGATGGCATCCAGGACAGTTGGTAGGAATGATGAGAAAGCTGGCTGGGATATTCCTGCCACTTTGGCAACTGTTGTCTGGAAGGAGCCCGACGCTAGCATATGCAACACAGCCAGGAGCTTTGCCTGTGGCGGTATGTTGGTAGGCCTGTTGGTTCCTACCTCTAGCCTTGGTCCAATGAGTCGCTGTAGATGTAGTATGGTCTGCTTCTTGAGGCGAAATAGACTTATGACCTCCTCATTCCTGAGGCCTCTCAGGACGCTCCTTTGACGGAATAACCGCTCCTTTCTGCGGCGTTGCCTTGGGGGGGGGATTTTGTGGGGCGGGGGGTTGTGGTTGGATTCCTGGTGCTAGTCGTCTCCGTCTGGCAGCTACTCGCAGCATTACCACCTCCATGGTGTGGGGATAGTTGCAGCAATGTCCACTGTGGCCTCTCCTCTTGCTATGTGCCGATGCGTCATTTCCTGCGCGTCCGTTTTGTAGGTGCACCAATTCTGACGTAACCGCAACGATGCGCATTTTCCGCAACAGATGCGACAAAAGTGGATAAAGTCATTAATATGGATGCGTCACTTTTGCGCGTGTTTCTCCGTGGTAACGCCCACCTTGCATACATTAATACTTACGTGTCGCAGGGTATTTTGACGCAGTGGTTTTCCGTGCGCAGTGGGCTGAAAGTGGCGCATCGTCAGAGATGCGCCACTTCATTAATATGGCGCATGCGTTGCGCCGACGATGCGCCATTATTTTTGACGCACCGGCGGCGCAAGCTCTTCATAAATGAGGGCCCCAGTGTTTACATGTCGGCTTGCTAAACAGTAGACAGCATGTAAAACTTTGACAGTAGCCATGCAGATAATAGAGAAACTTCACTATGTACCTGGCGCTTTGTTATATATTTGGCTAAGAAAATAAATAATAATCATGTAATTGGAATGATGTGTTTTTATGTACTTTTATGAATTGCTTAAACTGAAATCGAACAAAGCTTTGCTTTACTTGACTTGACCTGGCAGGTGACAGCTTAAAAAATTATACGGCAGCTTTTTTAAGACAGCTTAAACATTGTGTTGTTATGCCTTCTTCAGATTTTATCAGGTGCTTACCACCAGGTAGGACTGCATATAAAGAGTCAACATCATTGTCATCCATCTCATTATGAAAGTTAGGGTCCCGATGTATTGTACCAAATGGCACACACACTTTTTATGAACAGAGGAGTATTTTACAAACTGACGTATGAACTTGTAGGTGGTTCATAAAATACTTAATTGTAGAATTGCCTGCTTATTTATTATTCAGTAGTCAGTTACCAACTTGCAACCCTCTGTGATTGGCTGTATTCACAATTATGTTGACAGCAAGACAGCTCTCCTCCAACCCTTTGACTGCATTCTTGAATCCCAAACTATTTTTTTCTAAAGCAGTCTGTTTTCCCTGAAAGGAACCAGTGCTGCTGTTAAAAAATAATTTTCCATTCCATAAAACCTTTTTCCCCTGAGGTTGGGAACACAATTCGCAAAGAGAAAAGGCTCCTAATGGGACCAATTCCCCCTTTTAAATAGGTTAATATTACAACTTGGGGGTCCTTAGCTCGCAATGGCTTGTGACAACAGTTTCAGTTGTAAGCTTTTAATAAATTACTTTCGGAATTAGAAAGGGGAGCAGGCACACCTTTCACGACCCCTCCTATTTGCAATTGAGAAACGATCATAAAGTCCTTTTATGACTGAATTTTTTTTCCTAATTTGTGAAAGGGGTTTTGTGCATAATGATAGGCCTTTTTGTTGTCAACATACCCTGTGATTTTGCAAAGTGACTATGCATTTCAAGCTGAGAAAACAGCTTTAATACTGTATTGCATTACTCATGTAATTCCGCGTAAGTTTGCTGTACGTATATGTTATTAAGCTGCAGCAAATCCCACAAGTTATGCACATTCCTACTTTTAGGTCGAAAGGCCCCAAATGTTTTGAAATTATTTTGATAGACATGATGCAAAATGCCACTCTGCTGCATGGTGGGCCAAGACACAGCGACTAGGAGGCACGTTATGGAGCTGTCTCATGCTCCACACATTGTCCTACTACTTTGAGCTTACCTGCAGAAGTGACTAATGATAAAGATGGTTAGAACCTTTGCAGAATAGTTAAAGCTTTTTACTCTTCTACAGTTATGTATTCACTCTTACTCACAAATAGAATAGGAACATACTAGGGCCGGATACAGGATTATTTCAAGCTCCATATCATCGGAACACCTCCCATTCTGCAGCAAATCAGTGTATTCTGGAAATAATATTTGTGGTTCAGTTCAATTAAACAAATCTGACCTGAAAACTATGAACTGTAAACACAAAGGCCAGAACTGCAAATGTCGTATCCCAGTGACATAGTGTCATCTGATATTGACGGTAATCGTATCAAAATAAAAAAATGCAGAGAGCCCTTTATGAAGTCACTAACACTGTATAAATGAGAGGCTTCTTCACAATCTTATGACAGGAGGGTAAAAATGATTCAGAGTTTGGGGATGGAGCTAACTTCGTCAGGATGGTTGAGGACAATACCACAGCCATCCTGAGGAACCTTCGCCCGCCAGGGTTAGGGTTGCTGAGAAAGGACAAAAAGGAAGCCCTGCTCAGAAACATTGTCATTATTAACAGGAAAAAACTCTGACCAACCCTCATTGTTAATATTTACCCTACGGCATCACTCTGGTAGAACGAATCAGCAGCCCTTTGCTAACATGGATCCCATAGAATTTCTCTAGGTAGCCTTTATCAATCCTGCCTCACTTTAATGTGTGGGTCTCCACCCTTCATCCACAAAGATGCTGGCCAATATACTTCCACTCTCTTGGGAAACTCTATCTAACCTTCACCACGTCATGCTAAATGCATTCCACTGGTCCTTTCACATAGACTTTCCCCCACACAGAGTCTTACTCCTACTATACGTGCGCAACATATCCACCACACATACATATACATAGAATGTCGACTCAATGGTCTGGGAATCACACAGACTATTCTACCAGTCTTGACACTCATTGCTTCTTTGCTGGCCTTCCAAAGACTTCACCACATATGTATTTCCACAGCTGTTTGTCTAGCCTTTAGAGTTACACACCCCTCTACTCTGGTGCTAAAGCTATCACTGCTGACCTTGGTTCCCACTGATGTCACAGCTGGAAAGCAGAGCCCTTTGTTATTAGGAATCCCTCTTAAGCCATCTGAAACAATCTATCTGGATCCGCCCTCACCCCTCCTCTGATTATCTGCGCCTTATTATGTTTCTATCCTGATCTCCCCTTTGTAGATTGCCATCACCATCTTATGTAGCCATTAATCAATTTATGCTGACTTTAACCATCTCAGTCTTTCAAAACCTTTCAGGATTCTTCACAGACAACACCCCTTTGTATTTAACTACCTTTAGACCCTTCTGCCAAGTTGTAATCCCTCAGCCACCTTATCTGCCCAAAGATTATCATCCAAGCATCAGACATAACCTTCTATCCTTCAGAGTTCACATTTCAACAGTCTTTGCTTTTTTCCCTTTGCTAGCTCTGGTTGTGTAGCAACTGCTTACCAGTTCTTTCTGGGGGTTGAGAGCATAAGAGGCATGAATAAAAACTGTTCATAACAGGGATATCCTAATACATGAGCGTACAATCACAGGCATCCTCCTGCTCCCAGTCTTCTTCATAAACCTCCAATTTCTTCTGTGCCTGCTGGTGTTCTCTTCCTGATCCTGTTCCAACTCCACCTTTTCTATGTTGTTTTGGTCCTCCTGATCCACATCCTGGCCCAACTAATTCTGTCACCCTAATACAGTTTTCCAGAATATGACGCTCCTTGTTCTAGTTCTTTTTAACCCTTGTCTTCCTGGCCTTGCTCCAGGATCTTTCTGTTATTAGCCCTTCCTACGCCTCCCGATCCTGCTAGTAAAGATCATCACCTGGCTAGTGTGCTGGGATCTTCTCCACCTAACTCTGTTGTCTTGGTTCTCCTAGATCTGGAACCCACAGTCTTCTTTTTTTGGGTCATCTTAATTCTCCTTGCCTATTCCCTGTATTTGTGGTTAATCTGGTACTCCATCTACAGTGTCTTGTCTTCCTTACTATTTCATTTTGGGGTAGGCTTGTTCATGATGGTCCTGGTCTAGTCTTATTGTCCCTGAGCCTCTGGATGTTCTGGTCCCCCTGATCCCCACCAGCCTGGTCCTGATACCTCAGTTCTTAGTCTGCATGCTCCAATTGGTACTTTGAGTCCTTATACCCTTGGTTGTGACCCTCTGGTACTCCTAGCACTGTTCCTGGTTCTGCAAATGTATTCTTCTTTTCCACCTAAACCTCTCTCATCAGATCTCTGTTCTTATTGGCCCTATTCTACCTTCTCCACTCCTGACTTGTTCTCCTAGTCCTCCTCCATCTTGTCGTGATACTTTTGGCTCTGGTCCTCTTGATACATGTCATCCAGATCCTGCCCTAAGTTGTCTGCTTATGTTGATCCTACTTGTTCAGGCCATCCCCTTCTTAACCGTCCCTGTGTATCCTGGTCCTCTTTGTCTGGCTCTCCTTGTCCTGGTATAACAGGTCCTGCTAGTCCTGGGCCTTTGTGATTTGATCGTACCTTTCCACCTGGTTTTGGTTCCTTCCTGTCGAAAAACAACAGAGGGGCCCTGAAACTAAAAATAAATACCAAAAGGGGAACAACCCGCCAGGGCGAGAATACTAAAGAAAAAACATGGAGAAGGGTGTTCCCTAAATATAGGGGCAATCTAATCAAGCATTCAGCTAACCCACACAACCACAGAGAAAACAGATGTATTCAAAGAGAACTTTTTTTATTATTTTTAATTTGTTATATATACATTGTTTTCATAGAAAATTGGTTTCATTTAGACAATAAAATAATGTCTGTAAGGTTTTTGAATCATATACAAAAATATAATCGTCAAAATCGTCTTTTGAGTATACTCGCTGGATTTTGCTACTGGTAGCAAATCACCTATTTATCCCGTGAAATCTCCCAGTGGTCCCGCCCTTGTGGGCCCCCTGAATACCCACCTTCAGCCCTTGATGCCACTAGGACCGCTTTCCTCGTATCTTATGTCAGACGTCCTTCACTGCGTCTGCCTGGTTTTTCCACCTCAAGTGCGCCCTGATGAAGGAAGCCTGTATTGGCACTTGTCCGAAACGCTCGTCGGCGCTTTTGTGTGTGATGATACGTATGTGAATGTTTGTGTATGAATCTGACTGTACATTAGGTGTGTTTGAGTGTATGAGTGAATGGATTTTGTGCCCTCTTTTTGAATTACTTTTGCGTGTCCTAGTTTTTATATTGTATTTTTGTATATGATTCAAAAACTTTACAGACATTTTTTTATTGTCTAAATGAAACCAATTTTCTATGAAAACAATGTATATATAACAAATTAAAAATAATAAAAAAAGTTCTCTTTGAATACATCTGTTTTCTCTGTGGTTGTGTGGGTTAGCTGAATGCTTGATTAGATTGCCCCTATATTTAGGGAACACCCTTCTCCATGTTTTTTCTTTGGTTCCTTCCTGCCCATGTCCTCTTAGCTCTTGTCCTGCTGGTTCTGTTTGCCTGGCCATCTCCCTATTATTTCAGGTCCTGTTCTCTCTATCACTCTCAGTTGGGTTTACTTAGCACTGGACATCCTATTTCTGGTCATCACAGTTTGTGTGCTTGTTAAAAATTGGGGTCTCTAGTTGGCGTGTTGTTACCCTGTCCATGTAGGGACCCTTCTTCCTAGTCAGGATAAGGGGACACACTTCTAAAATAACCCCTGCTCACTCCCTTGGTATCTTGGCACAAGCAGTCAGACTTATCTCAGAGGCAGTATGTAAAGCATTCACACCTAACATACAGTAATAGAGTGAAAACAAGACCAACAAGCATTGGCATAGCCAATTGGTCTCGCTTTTGGGACCTTATAAGTATTTAGTTATGCAGCACAATATCCTTGGTGCAACAACATCAAGTAATGCATGGCTAAACACTTATAAGGTCCCAAAGACGAGACCTATTTGGCTATTTCGCGTGACATCTGATGCCATTTGTTGTCTGGAGGTGCATGTTGCAGCATCTCTATGTGATTGTCACCATATTTGTGCCAGATTTTACTGTGGATCCCTGTAGTGATCCTTATTTTTGCTGCTGCTTCAGTGAAGGGCTCTATCGCTGCTATGCTCCTTGGAGCAAACAGATATACTGTGGGAGCTATTTTCCTTGCCAGCAGACTCAGGGGCGTTGATTGTGATCTGCTGATTGTCAGCATCTCGGGCACTGGAGGATGCCAGCAGCTGGATGGCTGCAAAGCCCAGCAGCAGTACACCAGCTATCTGCCGCCTTTCCGTAACATAAAGTAGGTTGGAAGTGTCAGGGTGAAATGAGTAGTTTAGGGCTTAAAGTTGACTCTGAAAATCTGTGCACCACGCCCCTCCTAGGGACAGTTGCCTGGTTGCGTTCGTGGGGGGCACAAGCATGCAGGCAGGTTTGGACGGTGCCCGTCTGGTGGTGGTGTGTTGTGTCCTAGCAGACACAGGCTAGGGTTAAACTTGTAAACCTACACTAAACACCCACCCACCACTGATGTCACGACATCACGTGACACAGTCAATAAATAGAGCCGAGCGCTCGTGCTCGTGGCTCACTATCCCAGCTAAGCTCCGTGTCTGTGTCGCAGTCATTCACCACCATGTGGGCCTAGAGCCCCACGACATAACATTTGGCGACGAGGAGTGGTTGTCACCCCACTTGACGCAGCCACTACTGCATAAGGGGAGAATGCTGCCTGTGTGAAGGGCACCCCCTGACGAGGTGGCGCCGGCCACCGAGAGGCCCCAGGGGTGTGTGCCTTGCCCCGGGCCTAGCGTCGACGAAAAGCGGACCGGCCAGAGCCCACCTGCACCGGCCGCAACTGTGCCCCACGCGGACCGATCGGAGCCCACCCGAGTCGGCCGCAGCAGCAGCGACCCCCACCGGAGCAGAGTGCTAGCCGGGCGAAGCCCACTCGCCACGGCCGCAGGAGGAGAATAGGCCCGTTGGCCGGAGGCTAGCCGGAGGGCTGTGAATGGCCCCGGGGGCCCCGCATGCCAGGAGCGACCCCCCCCTCTCATGACGGCAGATCCGCGGTGCCCACCCGCATGGCCATGGTGCCTTGTCGCGTGCAATGCGGCCGACAATAACATTTAAATAAAGCAGTGCCAGCGGAGCCCACCCGCGGCCTGCCTGAATCATCCCCCGCCCCGCGCAGCGTGTGCAAAGGAGCTGCCGCGGGCAGGGAGAGGAAAAGCGAAAGCCCCTTGTATCTGCACGCTAAGCGGAGCCCACCCGCATGACCAGCGCGCCGTACACAAACAAACTTTAAATAAGGTGAGACCAGCGGAGCCCACCCGCGGCCTGCCTGAAGCGTCCCGGTCCCCCGCCGCGCAGAGTATGTACAGTGAGACTGCGGCGGCGGGGTGGATATTCTTTAAAGGGACCACTGCGGGATTATACTGGAAGCGGAGTCCACCCGCATCATTGTGAGCCTTTCAGCCCCCACCCGGAGTGAAGCGGTAGCAGGGAAAAGACTGCTTGCAGCCCGTGGCTGGTCAGAAGCCACACACACGTGGAGACCGCGAGCATGACGGAGCAATCGAAGCCGCCGTCAGTAAAAGAAATGTAGCCCCTGCGCGGCCCATGGTGTAAGAGGGCCTGGGGCCGAACAAAAGTAAGAGCCAGAGGGTGCCGACCCCGCATAATTAAACATGGCCCATAGCCCCCCCCTGCCCTCGCGAGAACTGTGAGGCTGGCGGGCAGGGAGGGCGAAAAAAAAACAAAAAAAAATAAGAGTGGAACACGAACTAAAGGTTGTTAGTATCGCTATAAGGCATAAAGCTTAGGTTTAAGTTTAATGCCTTGGCTTTTCACTTTCACGGGTCGGGCGGGGACCCAGGATGGGGTGCTATCTTCTGGTTGCTCCAGATAGATAGAGCAAGGGTTCCCCAGGGAGGGTGGAAGGGTAGTTTGGGCACAGGGGGGAGGTAGGGGTGGCGGCGAAAAAATTCAAAAAACTTAATTTTCGCTCTAATTTTGTTTTGAGTTTGTGGGTGCTGTCTGAATATTATACAATTGTTTTTTCCTTACCCTGGTGGTATGTATACTGGCAGGCTTGTTCCGATAAACCCTGTTGTGTCTCTATAGATACTACTATGTTGCTCTTAATGGTAAAAGTCTTGGTGTGGGTTTCTCGTTACAATGAGTAAATTAGCCATTCTTTCCGGGAACACTAATGGTCTGCGTATCAATCCTAGAAAAGATAACATAATGCAGTACCTTCGAGACTCTGAGGCACGTATTATAGTACTTCAGGAAACTCATCTTGCTGAACCTGAAATGGATTTGTTGCCTAAAAAGAATAGGTGGATCGATCTATGTATAATGACGTCACAATCTGTACATATTAGAGGGGTGGCAATAATTTTTAAAAAATCAATAAAAGCTAGGTTGGTGTCTAAACTGGTTGATCCTGGTGGAAGATGGGTAATTGCATCGGTGATCATATCAGGGTCCCCAATCACTATATTAGGATACTATGGTCCAGATCAGGACGACCTGTCAGTTTTGAAGACCCTTTTTTCCCACCTTTATTTATTTCCTGAGCCGGTTATTCTTGCAGGAGATTTTAACATAGTCTTAGATCCCCTATTGGATAAGTCCCCTTCTAACAGAGCCAGGCCTCTATCTAAAACCAGGTCTTTCCTGCAGGATAGTATGAAGCAGCTAGGGTATAACGATATTTGGAGATCACTGCATGGACAACAAAGAGGTGTTACTTTTCGTAACTAAAGATACCACCACCAGTCAAGAATCGATTTTATTTTGATTAGTCAACCTTTGGTTAATTTGGTTAAATCAGTTTCCCACCTCCCTTTTCACCTATCAGACCACGCGCTATCTATTTAGAACTGGAGGGGTTTCCTAAGAGTCGTACGAGAAACTGGTCATTTGACCGTTCATTGCTGTCCTCGTTGGATGTTATCAATGCCCTTAATGTGGAGGTGCAGCATTACCTGGAGGACAATGTTGGAACAGCTTCCCCCGGGGCCGTATGGGATTCACTAAAGGCCATCTTAAGGGGCCTTATAATAAATAAAGCTACACATAAGAATAAGAGACATAGAGAAGCTGTGACTTCCTTAGAAATGGAAATGGCCAGAGTGCAGACAGAAATAGCCATGCACCCGCATGCCCCTACGACCAAAGTACAGGAGTGGCAAAATTAAGTAGTTACTCTGAAAGGGGAATTGGGCGCAGTTCTGAATGCTCGGGTTCTAGAGAGATGGGAGGCAAGTAAGTTGGCTCATTTTGAGTATGGTGAGGGGGCTGGAAAGTTACTAGCCTGGAAAACAAAGACTGAGCAAGTCAGAAATAATATCTACTCAATTATCTCCGATGGTATAACATACTCTACCGATGCAGAAATCAGGGGGGTTCTCCAGGAATTTTTTTGTGAAATATACAGTGAGGACAAAAATATCAAAATCAAACAAGTTGAGGACTGGCTGGCGGGAGTCTCTCTTCCTGCACTCTCATTAGAACAACGTGCTGCTTTGGATGATCCAATCTCCCAGGAAGAAGTTAGATTGGCAATTATTAGTAGTAAAAAGGGAAGGGCATCCGGCCCAGACGGCTTGCTGTCGGAAATTTATATGGCTTTGAATTCAACAATCCTCCCTTTTCTGACCGAGTTGTTTAATGACATCCTCCAAGATGGAATGTCCCCTCCCATTTCTTGGAACAGCGCCTCAATAACATTGATACTGAAACCAGGAAAACCGGCAACTAGCAGTGGGTCATATAGACCAATCTCTATCTTGAACTCTGACTATAAAATCTTTGCGTCGGTGTTAGCAAATAGGTTGGGGGCAGTTGCTTCAAGTATCTTGCACTTAGACCAAAAGGGGTTTGTAAAGGGACGCCAGCTCTATGAGTTGACTTATGACCTCATAGGAGCCATTGATATGGCTTCTGTAAAATCTCTTCCACTAGCTGTTCTCACCCTAGACACCACCAAGGCCTTCGATAGGGTCAACTGGATATACCTATCGGAGGTCTTGGGGAAATTCAACATTGGCGAAAAATTTAGCCGTGCAGTGAGACTTTTGTATCAAAATCCATCTGCCTCTTTACTAGTCAATGGTGAATTAACCAACCCATTTAACATCACGCGGGGCACCCGCCAGGGCTGCCCTCTTTCTCCCCTCCTATTCGCCCTATATATTGAGCCATTCACTCAACGGCTACGTGACGACCGTAACATCAAGCCCTTTAACTTCGAGGGATGGGAGAAGAAGGTATCCCTGTATTCGGATGATGTCCTTGTTTTCACCTCTGAACTCCGCTCGGCTTTTCCAGCTATAATTGCTTTGGCCCAGGATAATGGTAATGTGTCTGGGTATGAAATCAATGCCTCGAAGACTGATATCATGGTCTGGAACGACCCTGAGCCTGTGGCAGGGGCTCAGCTGAGTTCTGTTTTACGTTATCTCGGCCTAAATATATATAATGATATAAACAAAATAGTTCCATCAAATTTTTCGTTCATTGCAGAGTCGTAGATTGATGAAATCATGGTCTTCGCTTCCTTTATCTTTATTGGGTAGAGCCAACTTAATTAAAATGACTATTCTCCCTAAAGTTTCTTTTTTGTTTAATACCATCCCTCTTTTTTTTTTAACCCTCTATGATAGTCAAACTTCAAAGCGATATAAGTTCTTTTATCTGGAATGACCACATCCCTAGAATAGCTTGGAAGAAACTAAGGCGCCGTAGGGAAAAGGGTGGTTTGGCGGCTCCCGATATCCAGCTATATGCGTGGGCTTTTCAATTCTCTCATGCCAGGATGTTGCTAAAATCACCTATTAATTCTGCCTGTGGGTATATGTTTGCAGCATTGCTTAGAGGGGAAAAAATAGCTGAGCATGCATTTTTGTTTAAGTTTGGCGACCCCAAGTTAAAAAAAAAAATTAAATTGAAGGTATTGCGAGATATATCTAAAACATGGGTGGAACTCAGGCGCTCCATAAAACTTGATTATTTCTCTGGTAGATCTCCACTCTGGAACTCACCTGGGTCTCCGAGTTGGCTACTGGATGGTCTCGCAGCACCTCTAAGAGAGGCAGGATTGGAGGAGTGGGGGGACCTTTTTGTGGAGGGTAGCTTACTCCCATGGGAGGTTTTATTCTCTAGGATAGGCCTAGGGCTCTCCAGGTTTAAATACCTGCAAATTCGAAGCTGGGCACACTCACAGGTTCCTGCTAAGGGCAGATTTTTGTTAGGGGGTAATAGCAACATGGTCTCCCTCTTAATAGATAAGCCTCCGACAAAGAAAGAGGTTTCATTTTGGTACAATCTACTATTGGAGAAGGTTGATAGTGAGTTCCATCTGCCCGACACATTGTGGGCCGCACACATCACTAATGAAAATGTGGAGAACCTGTGGTTTGAGTCTTTTAAGATCTTGTGGAATATAGTGAAACCATCTTGGTTACGCCGAAACCACCTCTTTACCCTACATAAGGCATATTATTCGCCAGAGAGACTATCAAAGTTTCCAAACAACTCAGCAGTGGCATGCCCTAAATGTGGTCTGGTGGCGGCTTCTGACCTGCACATGTTCTAGGATTGCCCTTTGTTATTTTCTTTTTGGAATGCAGTCTGCCTCACACTCACTACTGCCATAGGCTCCCAAGTCCGGCTATGTCCCGCTCTTATAATTTTGGGGTTGCACCAGAATTTCAGGGTTCAGCAAAGAACTTACTCTTTTTTGGAATCTTGTTAGCCAGAAGGGAGATCTGTAAGAATTGGAAAGACCCGTTACCCCCCTCCCTGCAGGACTGGCGCACTTCAGTGCTACAAATATCAAAAATGGACCTACTAAGATCAGGCAATCCAGACAAGAGAAAATGTTGGTCTACACTGGCCATAGTTGAGCATGTGACCGGGGCTTTTTTTTTTCCCAAATCCAATGATTACGCTGTTTGGCAATCTCTCTTTTTTATGTTTGTGTACCCAATAGGGCGATTCGATACAAGGTTGGGTATTTGACTGCAGCATACTACCCTGATGGTTATCCTGATGTGGTGTTGTGGGAGTATATCAAAGTACTGATGGGCGAACCACCTCGTAATATCCAATGTCCATACCAGTTTATCTGTGACAGTACGCTTATCTCTACGCACTACTATTCGGATACCAAGGGCGTGAATGAGGACAAAAAACACACACAAAAAAAAGAGAAAAGGTGCTGAAATATCCAGTTGTATGAGAGCTATGGAAACTTCCCAAGGAGGAGCTACATGAAAGTGTCACATCGAACGCAGATTATATTATGTGCTGTGTTTTAGTTAGGGAGAGTGTTCATCTTGGCTTTCCTTAGGGAGAAGACTTAGGCTATTGCTTGAGTGCCTTTAAGCTACTTGACCCATCATCAGAGTATTTTCTACTAAAGACTCTGATGGCTCACAACATTTTTCTTTTCCTATTTCATTATGTCGTTTCTCAAATGGTTTAGTTTAGGGTTGTCCTTATTAGACTAGTGTAGGGAAAGTCAGGTTACTCATGCTTGTTAAAGAGAATCATCTGATGCAATTGATCCTTCATTTCGTCTTTCTGGTTACCTGTGCTATATTCTTTAGTCAGTTATTTGCTTTGTACATAGGGTACATCTCTCAAGGAGATTTAGACTTAATGTGATCTTCCTGTACCTTTATATGATTCTATTTGGATTGATCTACATTGCTTTATTTCTGAACTTATAACTAAACCTACTAAACTCAGATTAGAGAGTTGAGTGAATTAATGTGTAGCCAAATTAGTTGCACTGTATTGAATTTGTAAAGCAAGGATTGTATTCCTTTCACCTATCACTCTAATAGAAATACCTATCCCCACTGTAGACAATTGTGTAAATGGGCCTACACTTTAACACAGTCATACTATGGTCTGATGCCCCTGTCGCTTTATGTACAAATCTCTTAAACAATGCTTTGATGTGTCTGTTGTTTTATGTAAAACCCTGGAAAAATCACCCATAGCACATCAGCTCCATCCACTTTATCTTAGAATTCCACAAGAAACTGAAAACATGGCTTTTCCAATAGGCCCCAGAGGGAGCTGCAAACCCAGGCCACTCCCATGAGAGATATGTGTGCAATACAAATAAGCATAACATAAAAATGCTCTCATGCATTACTCTGATGCATGTTGGTCTATGCACAATACTCTTATACAACACTTGGATGCTTCTGCCATTCTTTGCATTTATCTTTAATTCAATGATGTGAGTACATATGGAAGACTGGTAACAGAGTTAGGACATGGAGCAAAAAATAACCTTCAAAACCATTCTCCCACTCCTTGTAATTTGCAAACTGCCAGGAACATTGTTATTTGAGGTAGTTAGATATTAGGTCTGTAGTAAATCAAAGTTCATTAAATTATTATTATTTCTTTATCAGTAATATCTTGTAGATCTGACAATCTCACACACGAAAGTCAAGTGTAGATGTTTTATTGCTAATTGCAAATAAAGTGTGGAAAAACACTGTATCCTTTTTGTCATTTTATTGTTATGAAAATGTTTCATTAATGTCATGCATGTTAAACCAGATGTACATAGATAGACAATTTAAAATTGATAATCTATGTTGTGCTTGCTGTGTTCTGGCATGTACTTAGAGATAATCTTAGTGTTGGATTTGTTATATTGAGCGCTATATATCTATGTGTATGAAGAGCACTTTTTAATTGGTATTTTTTGTATAGTTATTTACAGCGTTGATGAGGTGAATTCTTCTACGAAACACGTTAGATGTTTAATGTCTGTGCAATTTAGAGCACACAAATTAACCTGAAAAATATGTGTTCTGGCACTTATATGGCTCTGCTGTTAAAACATGCGAGAGGGCTAAAGAAGAAGAGGAAAAAATCATATTTAGGCTTACATCTGGAGGTTTGTTGAATATGATTCCATCTTTTTTTTAAACTAGAGAGATTTGACTAAACGCTCTACTCAAATGGCATCATAGTCTGTGCTTTCGGGGTGCTTACAGAAAAGATGTATTCTCCTTCGATAGCCTTTTTAAACCCGAGAAAGAAACGCTGAAAATCTGCCATCATTTTAAAAGTTCTGAAGGCATTCTATTTAGAACAAGGGAGTTCATATAATCGTTCTTTCTCTGACTGGAAATCGCACTGTTATAGGCATCTGTTGCAAACTGGAACCTAGTGGAGTTCATTTAAATGATCAGAGACTGACGTTCTCCAACTCTGAATCAGCACTAATTGGATTGCTGTTCTGGTATATTCTAACTGCTGTGTTCTTACTAATCTTGGTCAACCAATCAATCAATAATTCTTTATTTGATTATTAATTAATAATCATAAAAGTACAACTTAAAATCAAAATCAATACATCACTCATCATAAAACAGGAAAGCTGTAAATAAATATTCATTGCTAAAAAAGATTGTATAGATAGATTTAAAACTGAGTAAAAAGGCGTCTTACTTAAGTGCAAATAATAGAATATTTACATATAAAAAGCCGCACTCATGTATAAATCACATTTTTATGTAAGACACAACAGCTGCTATACTAGTTGGATCTGCCATCATCTGTAAATCTAAAAAGCAAGCCTTTACTTCTAAAAACTCCTATTCATTGAAATATAGAGCAAATAATGTTTGTGCGATTAGTGGTATGTCAGGAAGAATATTACTAGATGGTCCAAGGTGTGTGGCTTAGGCCCATTGCGTGGACAGGTTAGAATGGAATTACAACCATATTGTCCAGAGGTAAACATAGTCTACAACATATTGAGCCCAATCAAAATATTGGCAGCAAAGATCTGTCCCACTGGTTTTTAACCCAAGGTAAGATAAGGCTCAAGTCCTAGATTCACTTTAATTATCTTTCAGATTCTCTTAATCGGTTTCTCCATTGCTCTAGTTTTCCTAGTTTCCATAATTAAATGAAATCCTGAAAATTTAGACCATTGTTGAATCCCACTTCAAGCAGACTAGCTGCAGCTTTTTGACAAAAGAGTAACATCAAGATTGAAAAGTGTATGGCTCAGTGCTGAACAGTGGGGAACCCCTACCGTGTTAATTTATGCAAGGAAGCAAGAGTTTCAGCACATTCTTCAGCAAAACACTGTTTTTTTCTGCTTAAGTATTCATGAAATTATGATGAAGTAAGTAAGGGTGAGCGCAATCAAGTAGCAGTAACAATAAGCAGAGTTCCGCAAGCGGATCCTTGATCCACCTGTTCGCATGACGTTTACTACATATTGCAATGCAGATTTAGTGTTCGAACAGAAATATTGTGCAAACTGCATACGCGTACATGTGCACGGCCATATTGATTCTTGCTCTGTTTATGGTGCTAGGGCCTACTTTATCATCTTTCTTTAATCCTTTCAATCCATGCTTTCTAAAAGAAAATGGCTGAAACTCTAATCACATCATAATCAAATGGCCCAAGGATACCAGCAAGTAATGCTACTGTGCCACTATATAATTATATGTGTTTTGCTAAGAGTACGGGTTACAATTTGTCTTTTTTCTTTCTTGATATATCTAATCCTGCCAATCCAACACAACCAGCAGCAGGTAGCAGCCAGGACCCAGTAGAGGAAGCTTTGATGCCATCAGGGTTGAAAATCAGAGGCTGGTGAGCAAGGATGAGCGAGGATGATGAGGTGGCAGCAGCTGCAGCTGCAAATGCCCCAGGCCCCAGCCAGGACCCAGTGCCTCCGGTAGTCCGTCGCCAAGGTCCCAAGGCAGCCACTTGCCACCATTAAACCACTGCTGCTTACCCCTATTTTAGAGCATTTCAGTGCCGCATTCTACAGAGGATGGCATGCCTGGGAGCGAGGCTGGAGGAGCATCTGGACACTTTAGAGACATATGTTAGGAAGCTCCTAGCCTGACGCTAGGCCACTTTTGCTTCTTTCTTAATCTTTATTTGGTGGGTCGCACTTGTTGGGGAGAGGGTGGGAAGGTGGGAGTTGGGGCAAGTTTTAGATTTTCCTATTTCTTTATGGACAATTTTTTGGGAGACATTTGAACTACTTTGGACATTGATTGGGGTTAGGGAGAAGGGTGGGACAACAAATATAGTTTATTTATATTTGTTAGGGAAAACTCATTTTTATAGTTGTACATTATGATCTAAATCTTGTTATGGAGGTTACTGTTTCACTTCGCACTGCTGCCTTTGCCTCATCCAGTTTTTAAAATCTGTTGCTAGAGCAACAAGTACAACAACAAAATAGTTATGCGGTACTCTCCCTTGTACTACTGCAGGACTCTTTCTTCTTGTCTCTGCAGTCTGCAGCTATTAACCCCTAAGGACTAAGAGGGGGTGGGTGGGTGAATTTCCATTGTATAGAATTATTGCAGTTCAATAATGAATCACCCACAGTTCTCGTCTTGCCTGATTAGATGAAGCGATTAATGGCAACAGAGTTTTCCAAAGTGCCATGATGGTGGTGGTAGTAGCAGCATTCTAGCATCGTAGTCCAGTAGTAAAAGGACCAGATTAAAAAGCAAGGTCCCACCCACTCCTATCCAAACTGAAACTGAAACTGTAGGATAAGAAATATTCATTGCAGGGAACTAAACAATTTTAACTAAAAACTAAGTTAATGTCATTACTATATGCAAGCTTTAATAAAAATGAGACAGTAACCAGAGACTAGACTACAAGTACACAAGAAGAAGAAAAACTATAGAGAAAATATGATAAGCAATTCTAAATTAAAATGATCAGAATGCTGAGCTAGTAAAAGTTACAAAATGAATTTGACTCGAGATTTGAAGTGGACACATGTAACCTTCGATGCACAACAGTGCCTGAAGGATGATGCTGGCTATTATGTTCCTCTGAAAAAATATCGAATACTGTGCATGGTTGGCTAATATAAATATAATAATGCCAATGTGGGCTATACTTAGAGCTGAAGGAGATCCTACCCCTGCAATGAGTTGGTGTTACTTTCACCACATTCGTCTCAGCAAGTGTGTGATCAATTAATGGTGTAAATTTTGTCACACATCAATAAATCAGACAGGAGGAAGAGGGTTAGGGGTTCAGTGAATGGATGGGAAAGGGTTTTGAAAGAAAGGTTTGACACAGACAAACACTACACAATGACAACATTCATCTTGGCACCCAACAATAGAAAAATCAGTAGTGGAAGGAAAAGGAAATGGAGGAATGATGAGTAGTGCAGGTAAATCAAACCAAATGTCCGTCTGCCCCCAGAGAGAAGTTACATTATGTTCTGTGGTACCAAGGCTTTAAAGATAGCAAACATATTCAATTAAACTATCTTTAGGAGTCCTAAACAACGCATACAGTTCTAAAGATTAAAGAGAAAAAATTATACTGTATTGCCAAGCTGCGAGTTGCATCTGCATTCCTCTTGGGCTGTTTGCCAATCTTGGGTGCCTGGCAGATGTGGTTCAGTAAGGTAAGCGAAGCATGAGTATATTATATTGCTTTTCCAGTATGGCGCAAGGTAAGAAGCCCTGTAGATTGAAAAACAGAAATGATATTGAAGAATCAAGGAGAAAAAAGTTAAACTGCATAAGTGCATTGAGAAGACTCAGAGGCAGCATGACTAAATTTCTGTTTCCAGTTACCTTCAACAACAAGCCAAACATGCAACCATTACTTAGCTTCTCCTTTCAGCCAGAAAGCACTGAGCATACACACGCACACCCAGCAACGTTGCATTATCACAATCAAGTAAACTCTATGCACCTCTGTCACTCACAACCACTACACAGTTGTTTAGGTCTGTTGTTTACCTTTTGGACACTTCAAAGTCATCACCAAATTGGTTGGTTTCAGTACATTTTAAAACTTCCCTTTTCTGGTGGCAGTTCTTGAAGTAGTCATGCACATGCCGGGAGTCATTCCATCATCTCTGATCCTCCTGCATATAACTCCGAGTATGGTGTCGGCTTCGTACCAACCTTGTCCCGAGTCCAGACTCAAATGCAATAGATTGACCTGCAGTACAATTTTGCTGTTGCAAAACAAGAAGAGAAACATTGAGTCATGTTTTTATAGACTAGATATGTGTCTGCGTTATCTAATGGACTGGCTGTGTCTGACTCTTTGAGAAGTATAAATCAAAAAACAATAAAAACAAAGCAATATGGAGTGGACCCAGTGAAGGAATCTCACTATCTCTCAAAGGGGAAAGGAAAAAAATCACCTTCAGGGGAAAATTGATTAGCCAATGTTAGGCCACCAACATTGTAAATCATCACAAACACATTATAAGCGTACTTGTTACAAACCCCCAGAGTCACACTGCCCAAAACCACATGAATCATCTCTCAACACACATCACAAGTTCACAAAAACAACAATCACTCAGCATTCAATGCATGCAATTTACTAGTTCTTTTGGCGCGCCCACCGTGACCAGTGTAAATCGAATAATGTCACATTTTGGGCAGTCCCTCTAGGGTAGGAAAGTAAAGATAGTCATGGCACAGGGTTGGAAGCAGACACACATTTGTTTGTATTCTCCGTCCAATGCCCTTGAGGAAAATGTGGTGGAGGTGGGGGGGTGTATTCAGGATTTCTTCACTGAACACAGTTGCAACTCCAATCTGGCAATAAACTGTGTCTAAGAGGGAATGGTGGGAATAAGATAGTAAACCAGAAACAAACAAATAAAAGTAAATAATAGTGTACCCCTAGCTACATCATTTTTGGGACGCCCAGGCCTAGTACTAGTCAGGGAAGTAGAACTTGTCCTCAAACTCTGGTGGTTCAACCCAGAAGTAAGTCATCTAACACACTACCTCCATGACCTGAGTCTCCTTCCTCTTCCTCCTATCGTACTTCAGGTATGGAGCAATCCGGTGGTATGAAGTGATGATGCATTTTGATCGTGGTTAATTTTATATACCTTATTGGGCGAGAGACTGTGACAATGGCACCAGCAGCACTGAAAATACGCTCAGGGGAGACACTGGCTACCGGGCAAGCAAGATAGTGTATTGCCAGACTGCTGAGCAATGGCCATCGGTGCCTCTTCCCATACCAATACACCAATGAGTTTTGATCAATGCAATGTAGACCTCTGTTGCATTATCCAGATAGACCTGGACCATTAATGCAATAGTCATTGCTGGTGCTCAACCTTGATCTGCCTAATTTGCCTTCGCATCTGCTCTGAACTTAAGCTATGTCACTAGAAACCACTCAGTTGCAGATTTTGGGGCTGATGCTCCGAATCTTGTTGTTGATAGTGTTCTTTTTGTTGGTTTTGGCTGCTGTGAACCAACAGTGCTGCCTTCAGGCTATGAACTTGAAGGCTACCCTCAGGACTTGGGCCCTGGAGGAGTGGGCCTCTAATTCCCTGCTGCTCTTTTTCTAGCTCTCTGCCTTGATCAGCTATCCATGTTTTGTATTTTCTAACATCCCCATCTAAAAAAGAAATGAGACTGGACAGTAATGGTTTGTACCCTGGATCAATAATTGTGGCACATATATAATATTTGAATGACAGAGTGTCTCTTTGCATCCAGTATTTGCAGTCAAGTGAAGAATTAAGCTCTCCACCAACTCATACATACTTATTTCCTCCACATCTGTCTACATTGCAGACACCTCCTTTAGCTATTCCTGGAGCATGTGCAAGAAAGGGATAGCTTGGCCCATGGTACTGTCCTCTTTGTTGACTTCCCATGTGAATACCTGAAAAGGAAGCAGCATGTCTGTCAGCCATTTCACTTGGCCACATTGGTCCATCTCAATGAACAGGCCTTTATAGTTGCATCCTCTCTTTGCATGACATATTTATTGATAGGTCTGCACTACTCAAACAGCTGTTCAAGCATGTAATAATCAGAGTACTAATGTTTTGGCACTTTCTATATGAGTGTTTTAACTGGCATTCTATTATTACGCAGAATGACCCTCAACTGTTTCTTGGCTTTAAATGAATGACTAAAAAGAGTGCAGTTTCTTCTGCAGGTGGACAGTAAGTTGCTTACTTAGGCTTCTTTTTGGAGAAAGTTGTGTACAATGATGTTGATGCAGTGTGCCGAACACAGGACCCTGAACTAGCCACCATCAGTCACATGGCCTTAACTAAATTACTGAAAATGTATTGAAAAAACGGTGATGCACTCCTTCTTTTGGAAAATCTGTAATGATTATCTATTTTTAAGAATGTATTTATGAAAACTCTTCTCAGCGTGCTGCGGGGGTAGCACGGTTGTCTTGGCCGTACCTCTACTGTGAACCTCCCTAACTCGAGACCTTAAGGTCGTGACCCTCACGCACTATCGCTCAACATTTGTGTCAATGCAGTTTGTATGAACTCAATATATACCAAACTTTTTTACAATCTTTTCTCATTTGTGAATGTTTAATTTCGACACCAAAATTATGAAATCAATATAATTACAGAAATGAAATCATGTTATTTACACATTACATTCCTCATTTTCAATACACAAGAAAATTCATTTCCACAAGTTCTTCTGTGAATCCTTTTTAAATGCTCATGCTCAATGCATTTCGGGCCATGCTTGGCCCTTCATCAGGAGCCCGTTTTATCTAAAAGAACAATGCAACATATTCATCAGCAACTTCTCCTAATTGGAGAATTCAAGACATTGTTATTAGCAAAATAGAACGAGTAATGTATAAAAGTTTGCTCGTAATGCCAATTTATGAGTGTATGTGGAATAGAGAGCGAAAAAGAGAGCAAAAGCGACCCTTGGCCACACCTTAGTGCTCAAAAAAATAAACAAACCATAAAAAACGCTTACGTAGTCTGACGATGAATTAAACCTTTGTAATCTGTGAAACAAATTCCAAACATCAGCAATAATTAAACTAAAAACAAATCGACATGTAATTCAACTTCATGAGACCTCTCTGCCCTTACCCGTACTAAAGGCTCCACAGGTTAATCAAGAAACTATTCAAAAACGCCGGTCTCTCCCAGGACTTCAAGCGACCCCTCTGAAACACCTGTGATGGTCACGAAAAAGTAACCGAAAGTTAGACTCCCGCTATTACTGAACCGGATCCTAGATTCACTCCCTCTTGTGAACAAGCTCACCTTTTCTCAAAAGTCAACACTCGGAAACCTTTATTCTCCACCCGAACTCTCTGTCTGTCCTCGCGTTTCTCTATCAGTAGCCATTCTACCCGACGTCTATAAAACCATCGTAGAAACAAACTAAGGACTGAGAATGGCCGCCATCTTGGAAAGGTGTCCGGAGCCTCAAACATCAATACATTCATAAGCCTGTAGATCTAATCACAATAAAAACCGACCCTTACTCAACTGAAACAAAGACGACAAACTAATCTCCGAATAATATATAATGACTGCTAATGTAAGGTCAAAGAGCAACAATGAGCACAATAAAAACAGTGGTCGCAAAATAATGGTTAAAGTGAAAAATATAAAGGGAAATTATTGTGTGTGAAGCATGCTCCCCTGATGGTCCATGATGCTTTAAGTACTCTCAAAACTAGAAACATAAACAATTTTGACACTAAACTCACTGTACTAATGACACGGGCAAATATCAACAGTAGCCAAACCTAATTACAGAAAACATGCAAAATCTATATGTTCATTTAACCCTTTCGGGTCCTGGGTACCCAGTTTTTTTATCCAAAATATTTCTCTCTGTAGGAGGGATCGAGTTCGATCCGTGCCTTCAGAATGAGAAACTTGTTGAATGACTGAAAATTGGAATTGCGAAATACTGTGCCTTTCCTGTGTCCAATGTAGTGCCAAACTACTCTTCATGTTTTTATTCCTAATTGTGCTTTTATGTTCTGAGATTCTTACTTTGAGTTTTCTTTCGGTTTTCCCTACGTATAGTTTTCCGCATGGACATTTGATATAGTAAATGAGGTTCATGGAGTTACAATCTGAGTTATGATATAACTTTATCTCTTTTCCCGAAGAGGGATGATGTGGACTTCCTCCACTGATGACATTATTACAATGTACACAATTAGTACATGTCCTCATTCCTCGGTATGATGTTTGACATGTTTGTTTAGATGACGATTTCAAGATTTCTTTGAGATTCTTAGACCTTGTAAAGGCAAATAATGGTTTCATGCTGAATAAACCTCGAAAGTCTGGTTCACTATCTAAGAGAACTCAGTGTCGGTTAATGATGTTTTTAATCTTCTGTGTGCTTGTGCTGAATTTAGACACAAACACCTGTCTCTCCTTCTTCTCTTTTGGTTTTTGTTTCAGTAAATTATTCCGGTCCGTCGCCTGGATCCGTGTATTGGCCTGTTCTATAATTTCCTGAGGGTAACCTCTCTCTTGATGCAAGGAAGTATCTCGAGTTAGGGATCTTAACTAAATTACTGCCATTGTCCATGGCAAACAATCCAATCTCAAGCCCTCTTGGTAGAAGCCATTCAAAGACCTTCTTGATAAAGTTTTCCAAAATGTTTGCAGCTGAATGGGATTTTTCTATGGCGAACATAGCTACTGTTGCATGCTTCCTAGCAGCATTAAATATATTAGCAGTGTCAACACCTGCACATATATTTTATCTAGCACCCACAAAAGAGATCCAGTTTGCACTGATGCACATGTAATCAGTGGCTTGGCAACTAATCCACTTTTCTGTTGTCAGGTGGATAGTGTGAACAGCACACTGCTGCAAAACTTGTATAAGCAATTCCAACATATTGTGATGTATTGCTGAAACAGCAACTCTGGTGAAATAGGCCTGTTTGGGAGCCTTCCAAAATTCAAGAAAATACACCCTTTTCCACAAAAGAAAAAAGAGTGGATGTTCAGCGCTAACTTTTTAGCCACCTTTGCATCGTACAAACATGATGTTGAGTCGTTCCCTTCATACTGCCCCTCTGGCCTAAACATGGCAGGAATAGTAGCCTTGATTTATTTTTCTGATGCCACTTATGCAGGTGACTTCTTGAGAGTAGGTGGTAGGTTCAATGTGCTTTTCAATGGGGCAGTCACTGTCCTCTGTTGCTTTGATGTCTCAACCTGAGTCTTGTGCCATTGTGATACTGCTGAAGGGTGCAATACCACTGCACTGCTGGGGAGAGTGCTGCTTTGTGTAACCAAGATGTCTTCTTTTTCTTCATCTTCCACCATGATCGCATCAGATTCGGGTTCCCAGCCAACTTTCACCCTCTCCACCAAACAACAATTGTAGATTTTTGGCCACTAACGTGCGCATCTCAATGGATTATGTGGTGCTATTTCAAATCGGTTGTTTGGCCCCAGTATGATAGTTTGTATAGCCCGACTAACACTAACAATTGACAATACTGTGTATATATTGATAAAACGGAAAACCACATCAACATAAACTTTCATGGTGACTGATTGTACAGTCAGGAAGGGTAAGAGAGAGCAAAAACAACAACAACATACTGATGTAACTGTTTGCTTTATGTTTGTCGTGTGACTTCACTCACTTGTAATGTGGCACTCAGGGAGGTGCGGATGACAAATGACAATGGGAGGAATAATCCCTAGACAAATAATGCTGTTGTGCACTGATAGCAAACATGGTTTGATTGATGTCAGATGTAGAGAAAATGGTATGACCAAAAACTATTTTTTTAATGAAATTTTTTTGAAAAAAGAGTGAAAAAACATTGACAAAATACTTCTACTTTAACAATTATTAACAAACTGGAAAAAATTAATTTTTATTTTTTTTAACATAAGTCAAGTTACCCTCATAAGTGAGTAAACCACTCATGTAGCCTATGGCAAAGGGCAACACTGGCTGGATACACAAACGGGCTGCCAGCCAGTGACACATTGTGATCAACAACAACAACACTGAACAGGAAGGCAACGGGAACAAAGAGAAGACAAGAAGACCTATGTAGAAAACGCATTGACTGCCTATACAAAATGGTCAGTGACCACATGAGAACACATGCAGGCCACTGGCTGGCTAGTAGTAACACAAAATGGCCACCAGTCACACGGTCACAACAACAAGAGGCAGGGGGTGAGGCCTTGAAAACAAAGAACACATGCAGGCCCATGGACACTGACTATATAAAAAATGGCCCCTGGCCACATGGCATCTGGAACAAAGGCAATTGGTGGCCTATGGCAAACAAATACAGACAGACAGACATACTGGCCAGAAAAAGGAGGCATGGTAAAACAGAGAACACATTAATTCAGCAATGCCAAAAATGAAAATGAACAGGGCTTAATGTGGCCAAGAGGCAAGAGGCCTGGAAAACAAAGCACACTGCATTAATGTAGCAATGCCAAAAACAAAAATTAACAGGGCTAAACAAATGTTTACAATAACACACATCCTTCAAATGCTTTACACCACCTATACACTGTTTGCAGGGAAAAAATGAGGAAATACCATAGAAAAAAAACAATTTTTTTATTTCAATCCCAATTCATCCAAGGCCTAAATGAGGTTTTACCACAGAAACAGTTGTTTAATGCACCCATGACTAGCACTGAACTTACTGGCTGGAAAACCAATCGGCAGACTAGGCCACATTGTGAATTAAATCAATACTGCAAATGTATTAAAAATCACTTGACCCCTACTGAAACAACAGACCGCTCACAGCAATACATTTAAAAAAAACTTTAAACGTACAAATAAATCCAGGTGAATGGCCCCAATCAAACAAACAACACCACTTTTTCATTGTACTTGTGAATTCTCAAATACAAAGTCCTTAAATCCAATGGGATATGGGATATGCAGCAGACACAAAGAGTGATCCTTCCAGCTCCAAAACCAAAGGAAAAGTGACCACTAAATAGACAAAGCACTGGGAGGAGCCTGCTGAACAGGAACAGGGAGTTGGAGACTTTTGCGCACTTCCTTGCAGTTGGGAAAAAAGTAATTAAAAAAAAACTCCTCTTAAAAACAACAACGCCAAAAGTTCATTTGAGGAGGTTTATAACTTCAAATCATAATGTTGGGAATATTTTGTTGCTTCTCGAGGAGAGAATCTTCCCCAGATTGCACCCGTGGTAGATCCTGCATGTTCAGGATCAGAAATCATCTGCCGGAAGTCACTGGTGCACCCGAATGGCATGTTGGCGACCCTAGAATCTCATGGCAGCATGCTACCGACCGGTAAATATCGTGGCTATTGCGAAAGGCCCAGAAAATCTTATGGTTGATTGCGAGGGCCCAGCAAGTCATTCCTGCACACCTGAAAGGACATTTCGAGCGTGCTGAAAAAAGCTCTGTTGCAGACTGCGGAGTTTATCCATAACTCTGTGAAGAGTTACCGAATTCCTCAAACTCTGCGAGTGGATATAAGTTTTATGCCCAAGTCTACAATGAAGTATCTGCTGAAGATTTTCAGATATAAAATTGTCCTATGAATAATAACTGATCAATAAAACATTTTTCAAATTAACTTTAGTCTGCTACAGACCTGTTATGCAGCTATTGTACAATCTAGAGTTCACCCAATGCTATGATGCTCACTTAGAGTAAAACACGGTTTTGCCTTTGCAGATCAACTTGCATCCCAAAAATGTATACCTTCAATTATATGACTTTTCTCTCTGAACTTGTAATTTAACCAATATTTTCATTCTGAAATTGAAAGCCAAGTCCTGCCATGTTCCTATATATTTAGTTTTCATTCATTCTCTTGTCACTCCCCGACACCTGACCTGTTATGTAACTTCTGATTTCTCTTTTTCCATTTAATGTTCATAGAGTGGCTCGTTTTCACAAATCTATTCAATTTTACAGTAACTGCTGACCTCATGATTCTAATGCCAGCACAACATTGTTGAAATCCAGTTAAAGCAGAGCCTGCGCTATTTAGGACAATACAAGAACACATAATAAATTATCCTTCTCATGCAATATAATGACAGAGTTTAATGAAACAGGATAATACAATCAAAACTTGACATTGTTGGCACAATACCATTCAGTAGCTTTATTAGCTGTTTAAATGGGTAACATTACTCATCAAATAGTTATTGTAATGTAAGGTCAATAAAGTCTGCATAAATATTATACATTCTAAGAAACAACAGTTATAAACTTAACAGTATTGGCACAATACCATTCAGTAGCTTAGTTAGCTGTTTAAATGGGTAAGATTACTCATCAAATAGTTATGTTAATGTAAGGTCGGTAAAGTCTGCAAAAAATTAAAAATTTTCAGAAACAACAGTTATACATCTTAGATGTTTTTGTTTACAGGAATTCAGCCTCATCCTCACAATTTTGGGAAAATGCGGGACAAGTATGCCAAGACACCCATGTTGCGAGGACAATTTGTAAGTGTAGTAGAAGGTAAGTGATATAGAGACTTTTCTAATAGTTACTCTTTTGGATCAACACATTTATTGGATATTGCAGCACATAACATATGCATTTATAACAGTAGTTGTACAAACATTGACAAAGGCGATAAGTGTGTCTTATAATTAAATTTGCCTTGTCATCATTTATTGATACATTTATTTGTGTGGGGTATTGTGTATGGGAAGTAGATGAATGGATGCTTCTACTCATGAACTCATTCCTCTATCTGCCCTTGTAATCAATATTTTTATTCATTCACATAGTCACTTGTACCCTCACTCATGTAACTATTCATCCATCCATTACCTCATTTTTGCAATTGTTAACCTTCCACAATGCTGCACACACTGTCAGTGGCTATTCCTACTGACTTTGCTAACAATTGTTTAAACTGTATCTGAGAAGAAAATTAAATAATTTGATGTGTATGCAATATTTTCATACCATCTTCCAAAATATTAAAGAGAAAAGGAATGACATATATACAGTCTGTTGTATGCAATTTGAATGTATCCTCAAGCAAAATGTCTATAAAGACGTTTTATCTTATCTATTTAAATGTGAATGTGAATCGAACATAAAATTCCTAATTTACAAAAGTTTACCACTCTTACCTCATGTCCTGCCATACATGTGCCTACAGTATAGGCACTTTACCAGTTGCTTTAACTACCATCCCACAAGTGCTCTGAAGTAAAAGAAAAGTTGCATACCAAACAAAAATAAATAAATAAACTGCACTAAGATATGTTTTCAATGGTGACCAATCAATTAAGTTCAACCTCTGATTCTCATAGCTAGTTTAAATATCTCAGCGCCTGTCCATGCAAAAATACATAGGTTATTTGAACGGTTTATACAAAGATAGCTTTAGCACAACAGTCATCAGTGAAAAAATGTGTGGGAGGGTACATTTATGAACAAATTTTATTGAGTAGCTGATTTCTTGAAAGGTGGAGCTGAAAAAATGTAATGAAGCAATGTGTCACTAAATGCATGGAATGCTGTTATCCTAGATTGACCAGGTATTTATTTATCTACAGAGAATCTTTAGCAGATTGTAATATTACAGACTCAGGCAACATGTTCATTAGTTTATTGGTCATTAGGAAGCACACACCACCATCTTAGAAAAGTGTAGAAAACTGCAGTTGTTTAATCAAGTGACACATATTTTATCCAGGTGCTCTAGGCATGAAAGTTGGAACCACCAGGGAGTTGTACATAAGCCTTTTTTGGTAAATTCTGACACTAAACATGACTGGCTGTCCATCTAGCAAAATCGCTTCCTTTTCGGCTGATCGAAAATGTGACTGAGATTGTCAACAAAGTCTGAGAAGGCACCAAACTGATTCCCCTATCCAATATGAGTGCTGTACTTTTCAGTACTTCTCTGAATTCACAGCCAACCATATTCATTAGCAATATGTTGGCTAGCAGTAGAAACATATAAATGGGAATGGGATAACAGAAAAAACAGAGACACAGGATTTTCCCAGTCTGAATCCCCTCTCTATGGAGTGCTGATGTCCACTGCATAAAGTGTATTTAGTATCTACTTCCTGTTTTTGGAAATACAAGCTCTATAGTTCTGATATTTATTCAATTTTGTATTTCCTTAAAACTGCAATATAGGAACTGCTCATCAGAATTAAATAGTTCACACTGATATTGTCAGGAATGTGGCTATTAATTTGGGAAGCAGGACCTCTATCAACTCAATACATCCAATTGGGTTGGGTTTAAAGACAGTTCTGAGATAATTTGTGCTCAATTGCAGGTAGCTATGGCATAAGCAGCAAACGATTCCCAAAAAGCTCTCTGATAACTTTAAGCCAAAAATGTTAAAGTAAGGAAAACATCAAATTAAAATTCCTGAAGCAAGTTAGACACATAGACATACGTTAAGTGAGAAAAAGACACAACAATCTTCAACATAGGTGAAGTGGAACCAGAGACATGAATTTTTAAAGTTTTACGGCAAGAAGCAATAAAGAAAATTAAAGTGGCAATCAAATGTCACTGTTCTAGGTTGACAGGGACTAAGGTATGGTTTCAACTGACCACAATAGAACAGAAACTGAATACAACAATCAGATCAAAAATTATATTTTTTGATGATTTAAGGACTATTTTTAAATTCTTAGTGGAGGGGAATATTCAGTCAGAAAGTGATGTATATCCTTTCTGCCGTATTACGATCCTATTCTATCCTATGGAGATCATAATACGGCAGATCGGATATCCGTCAGGTTTGTGACAGAGTATTTCATACACCAATATCTAAATCAGGGCCTTAGTCTTTTTTTATGGAAGTGAAAATCTTCCTTTGGGATAAGGTTCAAGGATGTGGTTGGCCAGGATCTCTCCAAGTTACATATATTGTCACCCAGCTCCTGCTGAAGTCATTTGTTTTTGGCACCAAAAGCTCCAAGTGAGACAAATCTGGATTTCCTTGCAGTGGAGGCCACTTTGTTGATCAGATAGATGTATTACCTATGTGCATTCCAACATGTTACCTCTAATTCAGTCGTTTTTGGGGATTTCAATATTCTCCAGTGGGACAAGGCTGGGAGCTATAGCTGGGCAGGACTCCACAAGGCCCAGATACATTAGCTGTGAGGTACTGCTGAACACGTTTTCAGCTGAGCAAAATGCTCTGAGTTGGCTGGACCTCAAATTACCCAGTTTTGAAAGTTCTGGGAAAGTACTTCTTTATCACTTGTGCAGCCCCCTCGGGGAATACATCTAAGTACCAGGTCTCTCTACAGTCAGGTCTCTTGTGGGTGTAGTACTTAGCTGTCTCTTGAGCCTTCAAGAATTCTTCAGATTTTTGTGTCTCTAAAACAAGAAAACTGGAGGCTAAAAGTTACTCTTTTGAATTCAATTGTAAATATTTCAAATAGGTAAAGATATTTTTCCCTATCATATATCAGAGAAGGGCATTCAAACTTCAGTCCAGCCAGAGCAAAGTGGTGCTCCTTGCAGATATATGTTTTTGTCATGTATGTGGGTGATGTAAATATACACCACAGCCTTCATATTACATTTAACATTCTTTGCCATGCACTTTAGGCACTTTTTACAATAGACTTACATGGACAGTATATAGGTCATAAAGGGAGTTTCAATGTAGAGTAAATCTTTTGGAGGAGTCCTATAGCTAAAAAAAAAAGGTGAAATATCTTGGTTGACCATGCAGAAAAGGCAGATTTGATACAAATTAGTCAATGCTCTTAACTGACATCACTACCTCAATCACAATGCATGGTTTGTGACGATTTCAATAGTCTTGTACGACGAAAAGGATCCTTTCCATTTCCTCCTGTTGCATAGGACCTCAAAGAAATATGCAACAAAAGTATGGTTTTATAATCCTAAAATATAAATTGTGAATCCTTACCTCATGTTATTTCAGTTCATTTGCAAAATATGTTTTGTTATCTAAAAGCAATTTGTAAAGCGCTCTCATCAAGGTATCATGGCACTGGCTTTGCTCAAATACAACTAATAATTAGGGCTCCCGGTTTTATGGTATTTATTTTTTTGCTATTTCCGTCTGTATTTATCCATATTTATTTTTTGGGCAATTTTTCTGTATTTATCCACATTTATTTTTGACACAAGCAAAAGACGACGCTACAGTTAGTATTTTTCCACGTTTATTTAGATTGACAATGCACACATGCGCTCAGTTGTTATTGGTCAACACTATACATTAATCTGATAACTTTGCTGTTTGCAAAATGTCCCACATATGCTTAAAAGTGCTTTCACAAGCCATTTGTCTCAGAGCCTTGCAGTTTCTGTCATCGGCAGAGTGCCACATCCTCTCCTCCACTTGTGGTAAATAAATAAATAATACCTCTATTTTTGTCTGGATATACAATAACAGATAGCTCAATAAATAAGAGTCAAGATTCGAGGTAGTAGGAGTTTGCAGGTTTAATACAGCATAAAGGACAGGAACAGGACAACCTGCACGGGAATAGGATGGCAGCGCTGCACGGGGCAGGGACAAAGGAATGGGAATGGCAACTTTTAATAACAGTGCACAAGTATATATACTTAAACAAAATACATGGTATTCAATACAATAGGCGTAACAGTAGGCAGGGCCTATAGCAGTCGCGAGAGATAAGGCAGAAAGTAGGTGTAACAAGAGGCGTGAACAGGGCGTATACATAGACATGTGATGTAAACGTAACGGAATATGTCACAAATGGGGCGGAAACATGGAGGGGGCTACCTAAGGAGCCGGGACCTCTAACCTATTGGTGCGCGCAAACTGGCAATGACGTGTTACTAGGGAGAAGCTGGGGGCTATGACTTCTGAGCTAGAAGGAGAGACGAAAGTCTGGAGAGTCAGAGCGACATGTACCTAAACACTATCTAGTATCTGATGTTTAGAGAACATGTTGATAGAATCCACATCAGGGCAAAGGCTAACAGACACTAAGACTGGTGCATGCATTATTCTACATGTAGTGTGTGTTGAGGAATATTAAATGACCATAAATACAGTATTTCTCTTACATGGAGACGTAAAGGCTAGACGATGACTGAAACTATTGATGCGATTCAGTAGCTTAGGAATGCAGAGAAGGAGGGCTGGACTGATAACTAGAATCATAACATACTCTTGACAGACTGGGAGGCAGAGCCAGGCCGAGCCGGGCACTGTGAGGCAGGAAGTAAGTGAAGGGTCAGGGATACAGGTGGGGGCTGTATCGCTCCTTGGAGAGGGTTCAGGAGACAGGAGCTGAATCTGAGTCCGGGCCCTTTTGAGGCCTAGAAACGGGGACTTTCAATGAAACAACGTGCACACTGAGAAACGTGGCAATGTAGCTTTACATAGGCCTAATACTCGTAGCTTTCACGAGAACTGGAAACTGGCATACTAGAGTTGGACACAACTGTAATGGCGTCTTTAATCGATCATGGGGAATACATATGCATATTAATCATGCACATATAGCATAAGATGGGGAACACGTAGGGACACAGAACATGGCAAAATTTACTTTTCCACACACTGAACACCATACTGCCCCACTGAGAAACTCACACTGCCTTCAGCTGCAACCCAATTGTGCCACAACAGCGCTAAAGCTGTCCCTGGCCATCACTATGAGGATTGATGTTTTGTGTGTGCAGAAGAGAACACGCATTTGCAATGCAATCGGTCTCGCATTTACGCTACTTTAAGCTATTGGCATTGTAAATGACAATGCTTTTTATTTATCTATTTTAAAAACCAACACATAAATAGAAGGCATTGTTATTTACAATGCCAATAGCTCAAACTCAAGTAAATGCAAGACCTATTGCATTGCAAATGCTTGTTTTTTTAAGTGAGTGCTTGAAGTAGGAGGACAGAAAAACAAACGCAACAAAGAACAAGCATTTACAATGCAATAGGTCTCGCATTCACGCATGCTTGAGCTATTGACATTGCAAATAACAATGCCTTTTATTTTCGTTTTCGGTTTTAAAACATAAATGAAAGGCATTATCATTTACAATGCCAATAACTTAAACTCGGGTAAATACGCCACTTATTGCATTGAAAATGCTTGTTTATTACTCCTTTGTCTGCCCATAGCATGTTACAAGGAGACTGGCAAGCTTCTTGTAACACTAATTGAATAGAAAATGTGGTGCATCTTGGCTGTTCCAAGTCTGTTGCTAAAGATTTGCCATGCCCTGTGACGCAAGAAGATGCACCGTTCCCCAGCGTGCTGTCAAGGGACAGGCTAGTACAAGACAGCATTGTGCCCTATGTCCGAAATGATTAATGCCACCCTGGAAAATTAACAGAGTCCATTTAAACTGCGTCCATGCTGCTGCAGGGGCTCCTAATGCAACAGCAGCGAGACCCACAAGAATGTTGTGATGTTGCAATGTGTAGAAAAATAAGTTTTAAAAAAGGTGCAAAATTGGCGCTTCTATGTAAATCCTGGTTTGTTACCTCAAGCAACATACACAATAGTTTGTGAAGCCTGACTTTTAGTAGGCATGGGGGGGGGGGGGGCAGGGTGTTTAAAGATTTGCAGGTAGTGTCATGTGGCTTTGGTTTTACGACAGAGGTGAATGCCTGGGTTGGAAAGTGGGGATGGATTGAATGGGAGGCGCTGCCATTGAGTTGGGGAGAGTGCAGGGTGGGGGCCACGCTCTGTAGGATTTGGAGGATTGTATGGGGTGGAGGGAGTGTTTGAAGTGATGAGCAAGGAGAAGCCATGGTTTGACTGGAAGGCTGAATGATGTAGGGTGTGACTAGAAACACCTAAATGGTGCTATTAGTAGCGCTGACTCCATAGGGCAGGATGTCCAACCTGAGTTTAAGAGGGCCGCACTGCACCAGACGCCTGCTTCTAGGTGTCAGAAGTGAACATGTATTCACCCACAGCGCTCCTGTTTCGAGTTCCATCCCGGCTCACAGCCCGGTCTGCTGCCTGCATTCCCAAGCCCCCCTCCCCTCTCAAGATGCCCAGCAGCGTACAGCCAGCAGCAGAGCAGCAGAGTGCTCTGGATCACATTGAACAGAGAATATCAAATTACACCCAGTCTCTGCCCCCGCATACAACCACCATCAGTCCCATTACAAACACACCAGTGACTACTGCTCTCACGGACATTAAATCACAAATTAGGTAGCTGATGTACCCATACAAGTGGGAAAGCGATCAGCTGTAGAGGGACCACGAGACAGGAAGAACACTTTTTTATATCCAAGTGTCAAGCACCGCTCTGCATCCCCAGAGGCAGCTGCTTCCTCCCAGACCTGCTAATTATCAAGGAGCGGAGTCCCACCTGTCACCAAATGCTCCATTGCTGTAATCAATGGTGTGAATAGAAGCTCCTAATCTGACTCTGTCAGGGGCTCTAAAAGGGGTGAAATAACAACAAAGCCGCATTAACAAGTAAATGGTCTTTCAAAGACCTGTGAAGTACTTGGGTTGCGGCTGGCAGCTCTGTGTGTGCCCGGGAAGCCCGGGCTGAGACTTCTTAACCCTCTAAGGAGGGGTAGACGGCTGCACAGCAAAATGTAGTCGTATTTTCCCGTTTTTTAAATATAAATACAGATAAAGGAAAACTTGTTTTCCATCTGCATTTATATATAAAAATCCATAAAAACAGAAAACCGGGAGCCCTTATTCTTAAAGAGCCATGTTTTCCACTCCTTTCTCAAGGAGAGAAGAGTAGTTCAAGCCTTAATATGCAGTGGAAGAAGAGTTTAAATCTTGCCGCACCCACAAAGAAGCCTCTTCCTCCTCAATTCATCCTCTGAAATTTAGGGACAATGTTTTCTTGGCATATTAAGATCTAAGGGTTCTTGTGGGTTCGTACCAAACAAACACCCTCCTCAGAAACTCAGGGCTGATGTCTTGCAAAGTCCTATCAGCAATAGAGAGAGCCTTAAATTTGACATACTTACTGACTGTCAGCCAGTGCAGCTTATGTATTTCATAGGAGACTGAAACTTGGGGATTCTGAGAAGTAACCTGGGTAAATATTTTTTTTAACTGTCATTTATTCAGATACTGTTCTTGCATATTTAGATAAAGAGCACTGCAGTAATCAAATTTTGACAGAACTGACGCTGTGTTAGCAGCTTTTTTAGAATCTGGTGGAACGTAAGGGAGTGGCTTTTTGGTCATTCTGAAGGTGTGCAATGAGGATGAGACAACCCTGTTGACCTGATTACCAAAATTCAGTTTGTCATCAATGATCACACCCAAGTTCTTTGCTTTTTTTCTCCATAGTTGGAAACGGTCCCATTTCAACTGGCCTGCAGGTTTGGGCCCAGGTTGAGGTGTGGTTCCCAAACAAAATGACTTCAGTCTTTCCAGACTCTAAACAATGTTTACTCGTCTATTTACTTATTGCACTTGTGCATTCATGGAGCCTAATGTCAATGGTATTTTTGTTATTACATGCTGTTGTAACTGCTTGAGTGACATAAGAGGTCAGGCTAAAACTGAAGGACTGGGTCAACAATGCCAACACTGTTATGGGTGCACAGACAAAATATCGATTCCCTAATATCGACCTACAGTAATATCGAGTCAAAAATATCGAAGGGGAAGAATATCGAGGTGAAGAATATCGTTGGACAGAATATCGACCCTAAGGTAAGTAATATCGATTTTTTTTATATCGTTGTAAGTAATATCGAAGTTAGTAATATCGATATCAAATATATCGTTCTCACTAATTTCGATGTTACCAATATCGATATTAGTTTGTTGTTATGTATTTTATTATGTATTTTATATGTATGTGTTAAATGTTTTTTGTTAAGTATTTTATTTGTTTTAAATTATATGTGTACTATTTTTTATATATTAAAAATGTTATTTTTAATTGAATGTTATGTTTTAGTACTGGTTGTGGGTTTATAGGGGAATAGGGTGGGAAGTAATTTAATTATAGTAAATTCATTATTAATTTTTAGTAATTGTAAATTAATTTTAAATAATTTTTGCGTTTAAGTTTTGTAGCGGTTTGTGGGTTTATAGGGGAATTGGGTGGGAAGTAATTTAATTGTAATTAAGTAATTAATTATTTGATATTGGTATTGATAATTATTTTATTTCTAATGAATTGGTAATTAATTATTTTAATTGGTAATTCATTATTTCAATTGGTAATTCATTTTTTAATTGGTAATTAAGGTTTGTAATTGGTAATTACATTTTATATTTGGCAATTCATTTTTTTAATTGGTAATTAAGGTTTTTAATTGGCAATTACATTTTTTAATTGGTAATTAATTTTCTTGATTGGTAATACATTTTTTTAAATTGGTAATTGATATTTTTAATAGTTAATTATTTGGTAATTTATATTTATTAATTACTATTTATTGGTATTTATTGTTATTTTATTGTTAATTAATTATTCAATTGTAATTATGTTTTTAGTAATTATTAATGGGTATTTGCAAATGATGTAGAGTTATTTAAAAATACAATTTTTAATTATTTTATTTACAACAATTATTTATAAGTATGTTATATTTAACTTCTGCACTATCCAACTACTGTTGCACTCTCTGGAGTGGGAATAGTAACTTTTACCCCTACGCTATCCAATGCTTTCCCTACTTTTGCACTCTCTGGAGTGTGAATAGTAATTTTTACCTCTACGCTATCCAACGCTTTCCCTACTGTTGCACTCTCTGGAATGGGAATAGTAATTTTTACCCTCCCGCTATCCAATGCTTTCCCTACTGTTGCACTCTCTGGAGTGGGAATAGTAATTTTTACCCCTACACTACCCAACGCTTTCCCTACTTTTGCACTCTCTGGAGTGGGAATAGTAATTTTTACCTCTACGCTATCCAGCGCTTTCCCTACTGTTGCACTCTCTGGAGTGGGAATAGTAATTTTTACCCTCCCGCTATCCAGTGCTTTCCCTACTGTTGCACTCTCTGGAGTGGGAATAGTAATTATTACCCCTATGCTATCCAATGCTTTCCCTACTTTTGCACTCTCTGGAGTGGGAATAGTAATTTTTACCTCTACGCTATCCAACGCTTTCCCTACTGTTGCACTCTCTGGAGTGGGAATAGTAATTTTTACCCTCCCGCTATCCAATGCTTTCCCTACTGTTGCACTCTCTGGAGTGGGAATAGTAATTTGTACCCCTAAGCTATCCAACGCTTTCCCTACTTTTGCACTCTCTGGAGTGGGAATAGTATTTTTTACCTCTACACCATCCAACGCTTTCCCTACTGTTGCACTCTCTAGAGAGGGAATAGTAATTTTTACCCTCCCGCTATCCAATGCTTTCCCTACTGTTGCACTCTCTGGAGTTGGAATAGTAATTTTTACCCCTACGCTATCCAACGCTTTCCCTACTGTTGCACTGTTTGAGTTGGAATAGTAATTTTTACCCCTACGCTATCCAACGTTTTCCCTACTGTTGCACTCTCTGGATTTGGAATAGTAATTTTTACCCCTACGCTATCCAACGCTTTCTCTACTGTTGTACTCTCTGGAGTGGGAATAGTAATTTTTACTTCTACGCTATCCATCGTTTTCCCTACTGTTGCACTCTCTGGATTTGGAATAGTAATTTTTAGCCCTACGCTATCCAACGCTTTCCCTACTGTTTCACTCCCTGGAGTGGGAATAGTAATTTTTACCTCTATGCTATCCAACGTTTTCTCTACTGTTGCAATCTCTGGAGTTGGGATAGTAATTTTTGGCCCTACGCTATCCACCGCTTTCCCTACTGTTGCACTCTCTGGAGTTGGAATAGTAATTTTTACCCCTAAGCTATCCAACGCTTTCCCTACTGTTGGACTTTTTGGAGTTGGAATAGTAATTTTTACTTCTACGCTATCCAACGTTTTCCCTACTGTTGCACTCTCTGGAGTTGGAATAGTAATTTTTACCCCTACGCTATCCAACGTTTTCTATACTGTTGCGCTCTGTGGAGTGGGAATGGTAATTTTAAGTTATATGCTATCCAACATTTTTATTACTGTATGTTTTTTAACTTATGGATTTTGAATAGTATTTTTATTTATTTAGCCATTTAATTTTTTTGTATAAATTTAGATAATGTAGTATATAATTAATTTTTGAAATATTGAAAGTATATTTAATTTTTTTATTTATTAAACATAATTCTTTATTTTTTATTTATGTTTTTGTTTTATATTTGTAAACATATTTGTAATTTATAATATTTTGTATTAATTTAGAAATTATTAAAATAATTATTACGACTTATTGTTAAGTATGTATATATTATATATTTTCTGTGTATGTTGAATTAATGTATTATAATTATATATGTATTATTTATTAATTTTAAACATTATTAGATATTTTTAACTATGTTTATTTTATTTATTAGTGTTATTTACTTTATTTTACATTATATTTTTACAGAAAAAAAAAATATTTTTAACATATATATTTTTTTTCAATATTTTTGTACTTACCATGTTGTAGATAGGATGTCGATATTCTTGCCTTCGCTATTTATGCATCAATACTTCTCTAGGTCGATATTTTCTTGGTCGAGATTTTATCAGTGATTCGCTGTTATGTATACATTAAGTAGCGTAATGCTAAGCGAGGATCCCTGTCGGAACCCCCATGGCAGGGAAAAAGGTTTAGAGAAAAAATAATTCAGGGCCATAACTTGCTCGTTACCTTTTAAGAAAGAGTTCAGTAGTGCTAGAGCCTTTTCTTTGATATTGATATCTCCCAAATGATGTGATCAGAACCCTGTGGTTGACTGTAGCAAAGGCCACCGGCAGGTCAAGGAGAAAATGAGCAGCAGTGCTGCCCTTAACTTCGCTGTTGCCTTGATCAGGGCTGTCTTGTTACTGTGACCAGGTCTGTAACCAAACTGGGTTGGGTTTAGGCGATGGTTTGTTAGGAGAATGTTTGAAACATGTTGCTTCATAACTTTCTCCACAATCTTAGCAGATAGTTGGAGACAGGAGATGGGATGATAGTTGGTAGGGTCAAGACTAGTTTTTTTTTAAAAGAGAAGAACGTATGCTTTTTTTCACAGGGATGGATACTGTCCTGTCACAAACATTTAAATTAATGAAGCTGGTATGGTTGGAAGCTACTAATTCGAGGATCAGCTTCAGCGCAGAGGGGTCTAGGACCTGACTGAGAACCTAACCTAGTGAAAACAAATAGTTCAGAACTTGATCTTATGTGACTGGAGAACATCTGAAAATGTTGCCTGTTCTAGGTCATCCAGAGAACTCATCGTTCCAGTGAAGACTGCACTTTTTTTGCATCAAACTGCAGATAAATCTGATCCACGTTCTCCCTAAAACAGTGGGCAAGTCAGTTACTGTTTGTAGTAGATGGTTTTACTTGATCAAATAGTGTTTGAGACACTTTATATAAATCTTTCGTCTGTGTGCAGTATTGCGACACCCTTTTCCTTTTTGTATTTTACAATTTAGATTTATCTTTCTGAGTGCCTCAGTGAACCATGGGGCAGAGGGTTTTTTCCTGTGGACATTAGTGCTCTTAAGTTGAGCAAGTAAAGTAAAAGCTGACCTTAGGCAAATTATATATTCTTGCTAAGCGAGCTCAGGATCACAAGAAAGTGAAGGCTGAGATGGTTCTAGATGCTAGGTAAGTAGATCACTATCAGTTTTGTTCCAGGTGCAATATCAGGTTGTACTATTAGGCACTGCACAGGCTGAAAAGTTTGGAAGGTACTGATTTCAAAGAAAACTGCATGGTGGTCCAACTAGATCAGTGACAGGACCCCATTAACCTCAATTTGGAGAGAATGGAATTGAATGCTGCTGCGCTGGTGACTAAAGAGCCAGATCTTAAGAGGTTTCCTAAAGGATAGGAGGCCTGGACAGTTTTTTAGATTCATGGGGGGTGAATTCCATATATTTGCTGTCTCTAGAAGGAATATCTATCTCCTCACGATACTAGTTTGGCCCTGTGCAGCACTAGATACTTGGCTTCCAAGGATTTGAGATTTCAGGATGAGGTGGGCCATGTAAACTGTCCTAAAGATAGCCTGGACCGATATTATGCAATGCCTGAATAACTATGCAGATACCCTTAAATTCTATTCTTTTTACTTCTGGAAGCCAGTGTTGCTTAATCAAGGCAGGAGACACAGACTAATATTTTGAATTCAAATTAGGAGCCAATGCATTTTGTAGCATCTGAAGTTTATAGAGGAGCCTTTTCAAGATGCCCATATATAGGGTATTGCCATAATCCAATTTGGTTAAGGCAAGTGTAGTAACCATTGTTTTTTGGAGTTCTGGAGGGACAAATTGACACGTTTTCCTGAATGTTTTTCCAACTCCGTGGTCTACTGGGAATGCGTAATTCGGGCTAAAACTAACTCTGTGGCGTAGCGGAATTTGCCCCTGCCCCCTAACCCTCAAGTCATGAGAAATGCAGTTTGCGGAGTGCCACTTTTATGGAGTTCTATGGCATTGCCCAAAAACTCAGTGGAACTCCACTCCTCTCTGCTCCACAACTAGGAAACGGGAAGTAGCAGCCAGCAAAGAAGCAGTTACCTGGTCTGGTATCTCTGCTCTCCGCCATGCCCGGCTGCCCTCTTCCTCACCATGATCTCCTCTCCTCCGCGCAGTCCCCCCAAGGCATACAACGTAGAAGTTTGAGACATGCGGCAAGGAGGATACTACAACCAGATAACTGAAGCCCTCCACCTTGAAAAGAAAACCTTTGCAAAATAACAGTAAAGAATGGAACAGGGATGAAGTACTTTTCTCATGAAACAGCAGGACACTCTGAATGATCAAACACTAAGAGACCCCATGAATGAAAATCAGACCCAGCAGTTGCCTCACACAGCAGCTCTGGCCACCAACAACCCAAAGAACCATACATGGAGGCAACATAGCATGCAACATTTTTCCACTCAGAAAATTAGAAGCCTTAACCGCACCTCACTGGGCAATATAGAGGAGCAGGTTTAATAGCTATTTCTCAGTCACAAGAGAAACAGGCCCTGCTTCAAAAGATCACCATGCAGGTGAGGAGATATACAAACGGGGGCATGGCTTGGCGCCCAGGAAGTATGGCAGCACTGGGGTAAAGCGCTCCCTTGCGGTCGGTGAGCCCCGCGATTCCAGCTCACCTCTCACCGCCTGGGAGATGAATTCTGCCGTCTGAAGGATATGGGCACCTCTTGAGACCCTCGGTGCCTCTCAAGACGCTTTTACACAGGATTTATTCGCAACCGCCATTTTGTTTTATCGCGCGATGGTCGTTTCCTCAGGAAAAGTTTGCATCTGCGCTCCTTTTGCTCATCTATGCATGCTCACTTATTGCAGGATGCCCATAACTGTGTTTTCACTGCTTTTAAGCTGAAGTTGACCCTCTTTGGAATGATTTCACTCTCTGCATTGATAGCTAAGGAATATACATATCCACGTATGAAGCAGCCATTTTGAATCTCCTCAAAAGCCACCACGTTATTTCCATACACTATCGCTTCCTCAGCTTTGCATGCTGTACTCCCTGCTTATTGATGTCTTTATATTACCAGGATTTGGAAGTCCAGGTTTTTCAGCACTGGAGCTACCTTATCAAGCATTGCATATTAACTGCTGTCTAGCATTTTTCCTTTTTTTTTCTTTATATGCAGCATAAACACTATGCTTTTGGTGCTCGAATCCTCTCACTGAGCAGTTTCAATTTTTTCTGCATTTTTTCTCCATTGGTAACTTTAATATATTTTAATATTTGCAATACCTGATAGTATATTTCTGCGCCTGTGCCTGCACGAAGAGATCCCACCCGCTTGTTGCTGACTTGCCTTTTTTCTTCGCGGCCACTCAATTTCTCTAACTGTTTCTACTACATGGAATTGTTTCTTTTTGTGCTTTGCCAGAGGGAACTGCTGTGAGTATGCCTTATGGGCAGAACAAAACCGACTCATTCTCCTACTATTAAACCAAAACATATCTTTGTCAAAAACTCAAGGATCTTCTCTGAACTCTCTCGGTTTGTGGACTCTCAGACGCCTTCCCCTCAGAACATTAGAAAAAGAAGAGAGTGCCAGCCCACCTTGTTTTGTTTGCTCCACAATTTAAGCAACAGATCAATATTATTTATGATATGTTAGGTATATTTATTTGTACCTGTTTTTTTCACTTCAATTATTTAGAAAAAATCATTATTTTATGTCAGAAAAAACGAAACTACACATATATCACATATATACAAACAACTTATGCAAAACAATCATCAAAAAACATTATTACGTAAATATATACATTCACTATACACAACATAGCTTCCACATTTCTTAACTGGAGGGAGGGGAGAGGAGTTGGCCTAACGGCTAGGGCGCTCGACCTCGGACCTGGGGATCTGGGTTCGAGTCTCGGTAACGACGCCAAAAACTCCTGTGATTCTGGGCAAATCACTTAATCTCCCCGTGCCTAAAAATGAATGTGTGTCCGTCCTCATGTAACGTAACTGGTGCTATGTAAAGCGCTCTGATACCTGATTCGGTTCGGGTCTAGTTCGCGCTATATAAAACTCTGCAAAACAACTGTTCCCAAGGCAAATATCAACTCTTTGCCTTCCTGAGCATCAATGATTATAATAAAGAGAACAGTAGTGAACAAAGTCACAATCAACCAGAGATATTACATAGTAATTCACAAGTCAATAATCATAAATAATTCAGAATTTTTTTTTATATCTCGATTCTGCCGACGCGTTTCGAACACCAATAAACACTTATGGGTTCTCCTCAGGGCTTTGTCACTTTTATCTGCATGTGTGTAAAAGAAAAAACACCAAAAAAAGGGTTTTAGTGTTATTCCTCATAGCCTCGTACTTTTGCTATCCTACTAGTGTATGATAAAGCCATATTACCTCTCCTGTAGCCGTCTACTCTCCTATATTTGAGTCTTGGTCTTTGGGATGCAATCTACAGGATATCAATGAAATCCTGTTAGACTCACACTCTCGTTTTACATTGCGATTACATACACAAGAACACTGCGTGACATACCTTAATGGTTCTGTGTCTGCGCGTACCCCTACAGCTCTGCTCCCTTTTTGACCTAAGGGCAAAATAATGCTAGTTAACCACTTGAGGATTTATCTAAATTAATGTTAAGGTGTATTAAAAGCGTTACCAAGTTCCTTCGTACCTGCTTGTATCCAACGTTCACTTTGGGGCGCCTCAATTCGTATGTATGATAATTTTGGCCTTGCGGGTAATCTGTCAAGATATAACAGTGTGCAGATTCTTAGTTTCAGGATTTATATACAGGGGGCTGTTTACGCTTCACAGCAATTCCGTACTGACCTCGTTGCAATCGGTCTCACGGATTCCCGCTGTGCACACCACGTTAAACCATTCTGGTGCTTCTCGCATTCGCGCTCTATTAAAGAAAGCGGAGCACGATTTTAGTCCCCAATAACTACATAAATACCGGCGGATATCATCCACATACCCCACAGGCGTTCCTTACCTCTTTTTAGCTTGCTACAGCGTCTCATTCACCTCACTGTGGGTGATGGCGGCCCCGTCACATGATTACTTAAAGCGATCATGTGACCTTTTTGGTTCTGGGAGATGTAGTTTTTTGTAGAAAACAGAACTTTACTCGCTCTAGCCTTAATCATAGTTGTCCAATTCGGGTCTTGTGTGTTTATGTGTTGCCCACCTTTGGCCTCCCTAGTGGTTCAGCGCTTTTTGGGGGGTAATCAACAGTCATCCATGGAGCCCCATGTAATTTTTAAAAAAAATATTATGCATTACAGCCTTGATACCTCGGAAAGCGTGTTCAGTCCATGTTGTGTGCTATTGAATTTAAGGATCAAGTATGCTTCTTTTCTAAGCAAGGTATCGTCAATATCAATAGGACCTTTATTTCCACACACACAAGACCCGAATTGGACAACTATGATTAAGGCTAGAGCGAGTAAAGTTCTGTTTTCTACAAAAAACTACATCTCCCAGAACCAAAAAGGTCACATGATCGCTTTAAGTAATCATGTGACGGGGCGCCATCACCCACAGTGAGGTGAATGAGACGCTGTAGCAAGCTAAAAAGAGGTAAGGAACGCCTGTGGGGTATGTGGATGATATCCGCCGGTATTTATGTAGTTATTGGGGACTAAAATCGTGCTCCGCTTTCTTTAATAGAGCGCGAATGCGAGAAGCACCAGAATGGTTTAACGTGGTGTGCACAGCGGGAATCCGTGAGACCGATTGCAACGAGGTCAGTACGGAATTGCTGTGAAGCGTAAACAGCCCCCTGTATATAAATCCTGAAACTAAGAATCTGCACACTGTTATATCTTGACAGATTACCCGCAAGGCCAAAATTATCATACATACGAAGTGAGGCGCCCCAAAGTGAACGTTGGATACAAGCAGGTACGAAGGAACTTGGTAACGCTTTTAATACACCTTAACCTTAATTTAGATAAATCCTCAAGTGGTTAACTAGCATTATTTTGCCCTTAGGTCAAAAAGGGAGCAGAGCTGTAGGGGTACGCGCATACACAGAACCATTAAGGTATGTCACGCAGTGTTCTTGTGTATGTAATCGCAATGTAAAACGAGAGTGTGAGTCTAACAGGATTTCATTGATATCCTGTAGATTGCATCCCAAAGACCAAGACTCAAATATAGGAGAGTAGACGGCTACAGGAGAGGTAATATGGCTTTATCATACACTAGTAGGATAGCAAAAGTACGAGGCTATGAGGAATAACACTAAAACCCTTTTTTTGGTGTTTTTTCTTTTACACACATGCAGATAAAAGTGACAAAGCCCTGAGGAGAACCCATAAGTGTTTATTGGTGTTCGAAACGCGTCGGCAGAATCGAGATATAAAAAAAAATTCTGAATTATTTATGATTATTGACTTGTGAATTACTATGTAATATCTCTGGTTGATTGTGACTTTGTTCACTACTGTTCTCTTTATTATAATCATTGATGGTCAGGAAGGCAAAGAGTTGATATTTGCCTTGGGAACAGTTAAGAAATGTGGAAGCTATGTTGTGTATAGTGAATGTATATATTTACGTAATAATGTTTTTTGATGATTGTTTTGCATAAGTTGTTTGTATATATGTGATATATGTGTAGTGTCGTTTTTTCTGACATAAACTAATGATTTTTTCTAAATAATTGAAGTGAAAAAAACAGGTACAAATAAATATACCTAACATATCATAAATAATATTGATCTGTTGCTTAAATTGTGGAGCAAACAAAACAAGGTGGGCTGGCACTCTCTTCTTTTTCTAATTATTATAAGGTCCAGCTAGCCCCACTTTTTAAGGACCTAACTCCTTCACTCCAAAAAATTCCCCTCAGAACATGCAGACAACGATGAATTCCTCTTCTACAGCTTCAGGAAAAACAAACACCAAAAGGCAAAAAAAAGACCGTCCTTCCCCACCCAAATCAATGTCGTCAGTTTCTATGGAGCTTTCGTTGGAGGAAATTAGGGCCCTGCGTCCCTTTATGGAGGAAACAAACGCCAAATTGCAAATACTGACGGACAATTGGTCTCAACTGGAGACGAGGGTCTTCTCAGTGGAACAAAGCATTTCATCTTTCTAAGAAACTTGTGTCACAGTTTCTCATCTGAATTCACAGATCTTCTCTCTCCAAAGACAAGTGGAGGGTCTTGAGAATCATAACAGACGCAATAATCTCTGCATCTACGGCCTGGGGAGGGCATTCAGGGGAATGACCCTCTCAATTTTTTCAAATCTTTTCTCCCCAAATTGCTACATCTGCTGGATGACACCATGCTCAATATCCAACTTGCACACCGACTGGGCCAGATTCCTTCTCCATCTTCAACTTCGCATAGGCTAAGGGGAGTCATTTTGTACTTTCTTGAGTACACAGATCTCCTGAAGGTGTTATCGGCTGTTAAAGCTTCTCCACGCATCACCTGGTCGGGCTCGTCTCTGTTCTTTGCGCAGGACTACGCCAAGGCCTCTGCAAACCGACGCAAGGCCTTTCTGGATATGAGAGATGATCTACGGTCAATGGGGGCCCGATATGGTCACTTCCACCCGTGTCTATTTAAAGTTACATATAACAACAGAACAACGACATACGAAGATCCTGTGAGTCTCCAAAGTTTCATAAACTCCTGTAAAACAACCAACATGGACTCTTCGGGTCCTTCTTCATTCCATGCATGAGATTGTAGTATTTTTCTTGAAGAATCTTTCTGGCCTTTGTTCTTCTTCATGTAGATATTACTTCGTGTTCTGAAGTTCCTGGTTTTTTATAAATAAGTTGTTGTGTTCGCTAGAATTTCTAAAATGTAGGTTTCTTATTGTGTTTACATTTACTGTCGTTCATCATTGATAGTGTCCATGTCTCTCCCAGCATTCCCCTTTAACCATTATTACGTTCTGTCTCCATAGCTTATGTACCCTTGTCTCGTGGTGTCTTCCCGATCGCACGTCTGGCTGCCCCTGGATGTACTGCATACTTCAAGTGGTACCTCCCCCTCCTCCTGTTTTCCAGATTGTACTTCCTTAATCTCCCTTTTTCGTATGTATGTTTTCCCTCTATCCGTTTTTCATATATTTGATCCCAATTGTTCTTATATCTCCCTTCATGTCTTCTCTTCCTATTAAATGTTTGGGTGTCGCTCTCTTTTTGTTCCCTTCCAGTTTTTATCACTTTCATATCTTCTCTGGTTTTTATGCATAGCTATATTGTGCTATTCGCTTCCCTACTACTCCTCACTCTTCCTCATTTTTCATCTCTTTGTCGTCTACATGGTCTGGGCTTTCTTCTTCCTTTTTCTTTTCTTTCTATGGCTCGATGTGTTTCTAATACTCCATCTCATTAAGAATTATTACTTGGAACGTTAAGGGTTTGAACTCCCCCATTAAGAGACAAAGAATATTGTCTCACTTAGCCAAACTAAATGTAGACCTTGCATTTTTACAAGAAACTCATCTCTCGGATATTGAATCATTAAAATTGAGGAGAGGTTGGGTAGGTGAGGTTTTCTACTCTCCAGGTGATGGTAAACGAAATGGGGTGATGATATTATGTCGCAAGTCCCTTACATACTCTTTGTTATTTCAAGAGTCTGATACAAATGGAAGATGGTTAAAGGTTAAATTATCTCTCAAGGGTGTTCCAATCTCTCTTCTGAACGTGTACACCCCTACATGCGGTGAACCCTCTTTTTGGTGCATGTTCGCCAAGCATATCACTCAATGTACGGATGATAATGTTATCCTTGCGGGTGACTGCAATCAAGTTTTTGATCCTTTCATTGACAGGCTATATAAAGTCTCATGAGTGCCTAATAAATCCCATAAGTCCTTTGTTCACTCAATTTCGCAACATGAACTTATTGATGCATGGTGCCTATGTAATCCGATCACCAAGGAATTTACCTTTTACTCCCCAACCCATCACTCTCAATCAAGGATTGATTATATTTTTGTTTCTTATAATATTGCACAAACTCTCACTAATGCGGAGATAAGTCCCATTCTATTATCAGATCATGCCCCTGTCTCAGTAAACATTGATATTTTACCGAAAGTTATTGGCCCTAAAAGATGGCGTTTTAATAATGCTCTTCTTCTGGATCCGAAGTTTACAGATTCTTTTGCTAATTTCTTTGACAAGTTTTTTTAGATAAATCAGACCCATTCCATGACCCATTCCACTTTGGGGGATGCCTTTAAGGCTGCAGCAAGAGATTTTGTAATTGGCTTTGTTGCAAAAAAATGAAAAATTGCCCGCAAACTTACTGGGGACCTTCTTCAGAAAATTAAGAGATTGGAGCACTCTTATTATAACTCACATTCTAAAGATTGCCTAACAGCTTTCATCAATGCCAAAAGGCATTTCAACAAAAAATCGACAGAAGAGGCTTCTCTATTTTTGTTAAAGACTAGTGCAAAATGTTATGGGGGTAAAAATAAAGCGGGAACATTTTGGCTAACTATTTAAAAGTTAAACACAATAAGTTGAATATTGAGTCTGTTTATGATGCAAATTCTGACCTGAAATCAAACGATGCTGATATTTTAAATGAATTTTCTCTCTTTTATAAAACACTATATACCTCTGAAACTCAACCCACTACCCAATCCTTTTCGAATTTCTTCTCTAGTATTCATAAAGCCCAACATTTTCTTCTTGATCTCTCTCCCCCCTCCACCATCTTAAAAAGGACAAGGCACCTGGACCGGACGGTTTCACGGTGTAATTTTATCTTCATTTTTCTAAACTTATCTTGCCTAAATTTTATTCCCTTCTAGACTCTTTCACCGCATTGGGTAGTTCCTCTGGCTCTTTTTCTGAAGCTCACATATGCCTTATACCCAAGGAAGGAAAGGACTCTAAGCATTTGCAAAAATTATAGGCCCATCTCTTTGGTGTACATTGATTACAAGATTTTTGCCAAAGCTTTAGAAATACAATTGGATTCCTAGGCAAGGAACAATCTGGATTTGTTAAGGGATGATTTATAACTGATGATACAAGACTTCTTTTTAACATTCTATCCAAAACCCCACGTTTAAACCAATCACTTGCAGACATTGCTTTGGACGCTGAAAAGGTGTTTGATAGAGTTGAATGGCCTTATTTGTTTTACACCCTCAAATGGTTTGGTTTTGGTCCTAAATGCATCTCCTTAATTTCCTTTTTATACTCTAACCCTCGTGTAGAGGTTTGTGCCAATGACTTAGTGTCTTCATTTTTTGATTTGGGAAGAGGTGTACGCCAAGGATGTCCCCTATCCCCCTTCCTCGTTAACCTGGCTTTGGAAACTTTTCTTTCTAAACTGGGTCAGAATCCTAATATACACGGCTTTCAAGTCCTACATTCTCACGTCAAACTAGCAGCATACGCTGATGATATCTTACTCTTCATGTCCAAACCTAATGACTCAATCCCTGCTTATTTTTTAGCTGAGGTAGGTGAATACTCCAACATTTCAGGATATAAATTGAATAATGACAAATGTGAGAATATACCTTTAACTAAATACACCTTTAAATCAGATTTCAGTGCCTCCAATTTTACTTGGAGTTCTACTCATAATAAATATTTGGGTTTGCATGTTACCTCGTTTATTTCAGACACAGTATCGCTTTGTATGAATAAATGCATTCAAAAGATTTCGGATTTGACTGCCAGATGCCATCCTCTTTATCTATCTTGCTGGGGTCGCCTTGACACCATAAAGATGATGCTATCTCCTATTATTATATATACTATCTCTAATATCCTGATTCCCATTCCCACTAAATTCTTTAGGAGGATTAACTCCGCTCTGCCTGCCTTTTTATTGAATAATAAGAAGTCCCGAATGCCTCTTCTTAGGTTAATACGTCCTAAATCAGATGGTGGAGTTAATTTTCCGGATTTTCCGGCCTATCAGAAGGCATTCCTTTTGCGTCAGGCCTCCCTTTGGTTACGAGATTCCACAGACGACTTTCCTTTATGGACCACAATTGAGCGTCTTTTTCTGTCTCCTTTTACCTCCGCTGAATATCTATCCTTTTCACGTAAACCACAAGCATTATCAACACCTATAATTACATTAACCTCTAAACTATTTTTGTCCTCCTCCTCCCCTACTTATCACACCGTAGCTGACTTTCTTAATTCCACCATTTGGCACAACAAAAGTTTACTCATCAAAAACAAACCATTTTATCTGAGGATTTGGCGGCAGAAAGGGTTAATTTGGATACATCAATTATTTTCACAGTCGACCTTTATGTCCTTCTCCTCACTCAGCCAATTATTTAGTTTACCTACCTCCTTCATTCACAAATACCTTTTACTTAAAGAAGCGGTGACGGCTACCTATGCCCGGCTGTCTACTACACATACCTCTCTTAATCCTCCCAACTCTGCAATACATCTACATCACTTCTTGAAAACCGCATCCAAGGCCTCCATCATTTACAGGTATCTCCACAATACCGACACTGCTCGACCAAAATCCAAGTAGAGGAGTTGTGGGAACGCAACTTTGCTACTTCTTGGCCAGTGCCCCTATGGAATAATATATGGGTCAAAATTCGTAAATCACCTACAGCAGCTAATATAACGCAGATGTTGGTTTTTATATACAACAGACTCTTTTTCACACCACATGATTTAAGCATTAAATGTGCTACCGTACCAGATGTCTGTTGGACTTGCTCCTCTCCAAATGCAGATTTATTTCATATGTTATTTGTTTGCCCTAATCAGACCCCCCAGGATATAGCGGCTGTTGTAAAAATGCCGCGCGATTTCTACAAAAGTGCCGATTTCGCGGGCACTTTTGTAACAATCGCGGCATTTTTACAAAAGTGCCGATTTCACGGCAAACCGCGAAATCGCGAAATCCTGGAGGGTCTGCCTAATGTACATAATTTTTGGAAACAAGTGTGGTCCCAAATTAACTTGATTTTTCGAACTAATCTTTCTTTTTCTTTTACTCATGTTTTTTTGGGAAGTCTTTCTTCTTGCTTAATGTTAAAATGATTGATTTGTTACTTGCAGTTGCATTCCAGCAAATTACAGCTAACTGGAAAGACTTTTCTAAAATCTCTTTTAGAGCTTTGTGGTACAATGTTTGACATAATCATAGATTGGATACTTCCTTTGTGTATCCTATACAAATAGCAGCGAAGCGCCTAGATTTGTGATTACCTGTTACAATGTATTTTGATGTCTGTGATAGTTGTTCTTTCCAACGACGGCCAAGCCAACAAGAAGTTTCAAAACCTCCTTGAATCCCTTAAACCTCTTTAATTCTTCAATATTCTACTGCTTTTTCTCATGATTGCCATTTGTCGCTTTCCTTGTTGTACTTAACGCCCATCTCATACAATGTTATTGTAGTAATTTCTTGACTGATCTTTATATATGATATGCATTTATGTTTTGTACTTTGTATTGACACCCTGATTTCTCTTAATAAAGTTTTCTTTTAAACTTAAAAGGAGATATACATACAAACCTAAAATGTACCGAAAACCAGCACTGAGAATGACTACAATGCAGCTGTAATGGCACTAGAATAGCATTTTAGATTATAAACATTTTGTCTTGAGATCAGACAAAATGAAGCAAAGTTAAACCATTGGCAATTTCTATGCATGTTTGAGCTCGGAAGCAGGATGATGCCGCTAACAGGGAAGTTAGGGCCCATTTCATTCAAGTCTGCTGCTCTGAAGGTCTGAGGTGATGAGATAAATAAGATTTTAACCATGGGAATGTCACATGAACCCACCATCATCTATGCCAGTACTGAACAACATTCATCAGTGCAAGGCAGAATATGTACAGCACATAGACACCCGGTTCACTTAAAAAAGCATGAAGAGTACAGTAGAAAAATCGGGTTGAAAGAAGAGGTGCTATTCCCACAAAATGCAGGGGCTATACATTCAAACCGATTAACCATCAGAGGACAATGTGACCTCTTATGGACTTGACCAAAGCAAGAGAGACAATGAAGATTTCTTTCCTCAAATCAGGACTGGAGCTGAGTCTACAGACGCTCACCCAGGTGTGACATTGCCATCCTTGGGACAAGCAGAGTTGCCTGTGTAGGCACAGAAGCATCTGTCAACATCATGAGCAGAACTCAGTATAATGAACTTAAGATGAAACCAGTTCTCTGACCAGTGAGCACCTGCATCTCTATGATTAACACTGCTGAGACAGTGACAATGCAGCATGATAACAAAAACCTTAAAACAAAATTCTTCATCATCACCTAAGGCAATGGCAACGTTTCTGCTATTCCATGGCTGAAATGTTGGTCCTTATCTCATTTTCACACTGCATGTATACAATGGAGATTAACACCACCATCACACAGTTCAGTGATCTTTTTAAAAGACTAGGATGTCTGAGAGTAATGCTAATAAAATTATTGAGGCAATGAAACGTGTTGCCCTCCAACACAGAGAGTTCTGGTCCATCTTCGAGATAAATGGAAGTTGTTCTCAAACAAATGAAAGATTTAGGGCTTATCAAAAAAGTGTGAAGACCCGCTCAATAGGTTTCTACAATGGTGGTGGCGACAAAACTAGGGCAACTCTATGTCATTAGATTATGTATAGACAAGAGGCTACAAAATGTGTCCATAAACAGTGAAAGATAATTACTCCCCTTCTAGATGACCTATCAGCAGGCCAAACAATGCAAAGTGGATAAGGACAGTCGTTATATCCCCAAATTCTCTGCTCATGTTGGACTCTGCCAATACAAGCAGCTGAACTTTGTAGTATTCTTGGTCTCCATGGTATTTTCAAAATGACACTAGAGTGACTCTAAACAGACTGATAGGTGTCATCAATCTAAGCAATGATATCCTCATAAGCAGCCAGCTTCAAGGAGAGGAGAAGGGTTAACCTTCAATGGAAAAAAATGAGAATTTTTAAAACCATGTATACAATTCATTTGATACATATTCTCAGACAATGGATTCCAAGCTGATCCTCAGAAATTTGAAGAGATCAAGAAAACACCCATAGCTAAAAATGCCCACTGAAGTTCTCATTTATTTAGGCATAATCAATTTAGGCACCCACTGTGAGTGTTTTATACCAAACTAGGCAACCATATTTCAACCACTACAATCAAAATGAGTGTTGGACTAGCAGCAATAGCTTGAAGATGTTTTTGTGAATATAAAGTGAGCCATCATGGAAGATGCTGTAATGCGTTATATTGGTACAAAAGGGAGTGGTGATGGACGGAGCATCTGAACCAATCAAACACTCACACACAGTCAAAAGATCTGGGTTAGATCCATCACCGTTCTTTAGCCCACTCTGCCACCCCAGTTCAGACATGGCTATATGCAAATCAGTCTGACCCTGTGCCTCATGGGAACAGTCCAGCCCGAACTGCCAAGCCATGCCTTCCTTGGGATTCTCTACTTAACTCTGACTTTCTGACTTCCTTTTCCGTTCTTTTATGAGCTTCCTTGCGCCATAACTCGATGGCATCTTTCTGTGACTGCCTGGCTTTCTTTTTCCATAATACTTCTTCTATTCGCATGATACATTCGGCATCCCATGTACCCGATACGGGCCATCTATACTTTTCTTCTAACTGTTTGGTATACTCTACCCATAAATCTAGATACATTATGGCGCTTATGCCATGTTTCTGATACATAAAATGACCTGGACTGTCCCTAGGTGGGACAGGAACCGCTTCCTCTAACAGACCCTTTCTAGTTTTTAACTGACGTAACTTGGAAAATAGCGGCATTCTAAACTTGAATCGGAACACAATACAATACACGAAAAACAATAACAATTGGGAAAACAATTCAGGCATACCACGACATTGGAAATACATTAAACAATATCATAACATAACAGTTCGAACAGAATACTACCTGAAAATACTGAAAACAGAAACAGAACAGAATTCTCGAGAACGGAACAGACTAGAGTTACTGGATGCACTGCTGTAACAGTACGGAACATACCGGTCCCATAAAGGAACGCATCAAGACCCGTATCCACCTAGGTGAACACTTCGTTTGTGGGCTTGGGTACCACCAACCCACGGACCAGGAGTCAATTTAGATTGGTCCTGTCTAGATACTACCCCAGCAATGGTACTCACCGGGCAGCACGGAACGGAAGGCCTCGAACGGGACTGGACGACGGACGACGAACTTCGGACTTCAGTTACGGGTGGGCCTCCGGATACCTCGGACCTTGGACTCTCGGCTTGGGCTCTGGTCGGGACTCGCCGCGTTCCTCCACCGTCTCGTTCGGATGCTGGACCGCCTCTTCCGTCTCCTCCGTGGGCCTGAGGGATACTTGAGCAGAAATATCTGCCACTGCGCAGAAGAGTTCCGTCACGACTGCAGAGGGTCAGGGGGTCGGCGTGGCTTCACCGACGCGTGGGGAAAGGGCAAGTCCCTATTCGGGCGCCATTATGTGGTAAATAAATAAATAATACCCTATTTTTGACTAGACTTATAGCATAACAGATAGCTCAATAAAATAAGAGTCAAGATTCGAGGTAGTAGGAGTTTCTGCAGGTTTATTACAGCATAAGGACAGGATCAGGACAACCTGCATAGGATGACCCAGCAGCTGCTGGGGCTTGGTCTGGGATGAGCGCGCTAACATTCAATAACAAAACACAGGCATATATACATAGCGCAAACACATAGCATTACATTGCAGTAGGCGTAGCAGTGGGTGGAGCAGAAGGCGTGACGCGTAGCAGTCGCGAGAGATAACAGTAAAAAGAGGTGTAACTGGGAGTATACATAGACATGTGATGCAAACGTAACAGAATATGTCATGAATGGGCGGAAACTTTGGAGGGGGCTACCTAAGGAGCCGGGACCTCTAACCTAATGGTGCGCGAAAACTAGCAATGACGTGTTACTAGGAGAAGCTGGGGGCTATGAACTCTGTGTAAGGAGCAGAGACTAAAGTCTGGAGGGTCGGAGCGACATGTACCTAAACCCTATCTGGTATCTGATGTTTGGGGAACATGTTGATATAAACTAGAAGTCATGAGGGGAAAAGCTAACTTGATTCTAAGACTGGACCATGCATTATTCTACATGTAGTGCGTGATGAAGAGTATTAAATGACCATTAAATACAGTATTTCTCTAACGTGGAGCCGAGAAGGCTAGACAATGACGGAAACTATTGATGCAGTTCAGTAGCTTAGGAATGCAGAAGGAGGACTGAACTGATAACTGGAACTATAACATACTTTTGGCAGACTCAGAGGCAGAGCCAAGCTACACCGGGCACTGCGAGGCAGGAAGTAAGTGAAGGGTCGAGGATACAGGTGGGGGCTGTATCGCTCCTCAGCGAGGCTTTCAGGAGACAGGAGCTGAATCTGTGGTCCGGGCCCTTTTGAGGCCTGGAAACGGGGACTTTATAATGGAATAACGTGCATACTGAGAAACGTGGCAACATTACTTTACATAGGCCTGATATTCGTAGTATTCACGAGGACTGGAAAATGACATACCAGAGGTGGACACAACTGGAATTGCGCCTTTAATCGGACATGGGGAATAACATATGCATATTGGTCATGCACACATAACATATGATGGATGAGGCGTAGGGACACAGAACATGGCAAAATTTACTTTTCCACACCTGGACCGGAAACAAGCTTCCGAGGACCGGTTTCTGGCATTACAGCCGTCATCAGCCCGGCTTGCTTGAATCCAGTGGCAAAGTGAGTAAGGGACTCACGTCTGAGCATACCCTGCTACACTTATGGCGGCCAAAGCGATACAAAAGGGGGTGGTGATGGACGGAGCATCTGAACCAATCAATCACCACCCCCTTTTGTACCGTAATGCGTTATATTGGCACCCACATAATTACAGAACTAACTGTAGAATTTAACTCTGTTGGCCTGAAAGCAGTGCTATTCCAAGAATACTGGAGGGATAAGTAGAATACAATAGCCGTTTGCCAGCAGATCATTGACTGACACTGACAACAGATATTTCCAGAAATATTATTGACATGTGCTTCCTTTCACTTGTACCTTTTTGAGAGAGAACATACAGAGCAGAAACCACTAGTACCACTTTTGAAAGTTATATCACAGAAACTCCTTTCCCCCCTAGGATTGTATCAGGGCGTCTGGAGTCCCAATGACCACTTGTCTCGCCTAGGGAGGCCCAGTCAGCAACACCAAGGGAGCACAAAGCATCGCTGGGCTGGAACTCGGTCCACCAGCAGGCTCCTCAGTCAGCGCGACGCAGGAGGTGACGTCACCCTCCCGGCGCCCGGCACCTTTAAAACAGTTCCTGCACTCCCACAGGGTAGGATTGTTATCAAGGCATCTGGAGCCCCAGCGATCGCTTGTCTTGCCCAGGGTGGACCAGGCAGGAACACCAAGGGAGCACAAGGCATTGCTGGGGTGTGACTCGGTCCCCCAGCAGGCTCCTTAGTCAGCGAGGCGTGGGAGGTGACGTCACCCTCCTGCGCCCTGTGCCTTCACAACAGCTCCTGCACTCCCGCAGTGCGGGATTGTTATCAGGGCATCTGGAGCCCCAAAAACTGCTTGTCTCGCCCAGGGGGGCCTAGGCAGCAACACCAAGGAAGCACACAGTTTTGCTGGGATGGGACTAGGTCCTCCAGCAGGCTCATCAGTCAGCGAGAATGGTGATGTCACCCTCCGGGCACCTTCAAAACAGCTCTTGTACTCGTGCAGCGTGGGATTGTTATCAGGGCATCTAGAGCCCCAACAACCACTTGTCTCATAGAGGGGAGCCCAGGCAGCAACACAAAGGGAGCACACTGCATTGCTGGGGTGGAATTTGGTCCCCAGCAGGCTCCTAAGTCAGTGCAGGGCAGGAGGTGATGTCAGCCTCCCGGAGCCCGGCGCCTTCAAAACAGCTCCTGCACTCCCACAGCGCGAGATTGTTATCAGGGCATCGGGAGCCCCAATGACTGCTTGTCCCCCCATGGGGGCCCAGGCAGCAACACCAGGAGAGCACACGATATCGCTGGGGTAAGACTTGGCCCTCCAGCAGGCTCCTCAGTCAGATCGGCGCTGGAGGTGACGTCACTTTCCCTGCACCGTCAACACAGGTCCTGCGCTCCTGCAATGTGGGACGTGTACAGACCTGCCAAGGCAAAGCCCGGCCAAGGGCAGGCCCATCCGCGCTCGGCACAGTCCAGATGAGACTGGGAGGGGCCACCCCTCTTGGTTTGGACAACAGACTTCCCCGGGTCATCTACTACAACGGACTAAGGTTTGTGTTCAATTATCAAGGAGAGGTAGAGGATTAGATAGCTAGTCCATATCCCCACAGGAGCATTTGCAGCAAAACGCTAGCTAATACTTCGAGAGGGAATCCCCCTCACTCATCACATACCCGCTTAAAGTACAGCTCGCACTTTCACATATTCAACGGTCCTGAGGAAAGCCAGTTTTACAGAAAAAGCCTGGCTGAAACATGTAGACCACACCTTGGATGTAGGAGTTCCTAATAACCACTCCACCAACATCCACTTGCCTTGTTTTTAACGCTAACAGAGGCCCAGACATTTAAATTACCCCCTCGTGTACTGGGACCACTGTATAGCTTTTAAAATAGCACGTCACTCACACTGCAGACTCAGCAATACACCAGCTCCGCTGTAATACAGGCGTAAAAGCACACCCGGGACACATTCAGTGTCACTGGCTGGGTCCGATGATGAAGCATGCCACCAACTAGGATGGTAGGTGAGGGCTTCATAAAGAACACTAATGTTTTTCCCCTTTCTCATACAGTCCTAAGTCCTCTAAAATTCACAAATAGGCTACTCCTCTCTTTGATTACACATATCTAAGGTTAGTGTCACCCACCTGGGCTCTGTGTTTGCTAGCACTAAAAAAGCTATAGGGAGTTTCCCTCTTGTGGCCAACGCTCCTTTATCAGCTCCAATTACAAATTAAGCAAATAATTCAATCTTGGGGAAAGTTGATAACATGAACAATCTGGAAGCAGCAACACGGCCAACCACCTCATATCCCCCAATAAATTCTGATCTACTGCCGCAAGCAGTTATGGCAAACCAAGAACCATCACCGCCCCTCAAACTGTACCTCCTTCACAACCTACTTCATTAGACAAAAAGCTACAAAGGGCAATAGGAGCTGTGGCCACGGAAATAGAGTAACGAATAGCAATATGGGGCAGTTGGATCAGGGGATGCACCACAGGTTAACTACGAGCAACCACCCTGGATGACCAACCTGGTGACGAACCTTCAATCTCAATTTGGTCCATGGTAAAGGATGCACTTAACAGTCAAACGGATCTGGTTGACAAATTGACACTATTGGTTGATCATTGAGTGGGCAAGGCAGAGCTAACCCTTAAGGGGGTAGAGACAACTAAATCCTTAGTCCTGCAAATAGTACCTCATTCCACCAAGCAAGCCACCCCAGCCCTTAATTCCCAGACTAGCCCTAATAGATCTAACCCAACCAATCAGAATGCAGTAGATCTCCTCCAGAGAATTCCACTGCCCCAGAGACCTCTTCCAAGAATTCAACCACAGGAGACCTGTCAAGAGAATTCCACAGAGAGCACTTCCGAGCCCCTTCTAGCTGGAGCAATAGGACTAGCTCCCCGGCAACAAGGTCCAACCCATAGGGTCAGGGAAAGGCCAGCATTTTCTGAAGACCTCACCATAGAAGAGATTGCTCTCCCATGTATCACCCTCCCCCTGGCCTAAACTCCAAATGTCATTGTGCTTGCAGGAGTACCAGAATTGAAAAAGGGGTGCAGTGAGTCTCATTTTGAACTAAAAAATACATGTATTTTCTGTCTGGCTAAATACACCCAATTTTCTTATAAATATGCAAACTAAATTATTTTTACACGTAGAGTTAGTTGTGTGGGCTGGAGACCAAAAGGGATTGCATAGTAATACATTTCAGAGATCCTTTGACTGTGCAGACACTTCTAGAGTGTGGCTACCAGAGGGTGATAGGAGGAACAGTTTTCCTGCCTCTGGGATCTTTTTTTCCCCCAGGGACGAACCCACACAATATGAGAAGTATGGGTATTGATAGGGGGACAAGGAATCAGAATAGGCCATGACTCAGACAGAACCTGGATCCCATCCGACCACCCTTTTACAACATCCCTTTTGCAAATAGATACAGCCCTCCAGAATCAATTGACTGACTTACTCAAACTGGGCCTCTCCCTCTAAGCTCCTACTGCCAAATAGAGAATAGAGTGAAATTATTGTACCAGGGCGTCTTTTTAAACCAGGGTGGGCCTAGGAAGCAGAAAGGAGATCTAAAGAAGGGATGTGGGGTCATTGCGTGCAAGGCAACAAGCAAAAATGTTGAACTGACACCTATGGGCCACCCATTGCCCGACCAACCCCAATACAACGTACAGCCAAATAATCCTATATTTCCCCCAATCGCAAAGCATCCTCCAGCGGTAGTCAGTATTTGCAACTTAGGTAACGACCAAAGGCCGTTGTGAAGGATGGGGACAAATAACCTCCAATGGACCTATTCAAGGGATAGCTTTCCACTCCCCACCCATGCAGCCAATAAAATGGGCCCAGTAGGTCTGCGATTATTTTTCTGGAACATACGAGGACTCACCTCCAAACTGGCTATTCCAGATTGGTGATTATTCATAGATCGACACAAGTTATGCATGTTCCAGGAAACTTGGACCAGGACGGTAACACACAGAGTGGGCTAGGCGTCATATAGTATCCCAGCTGATCAGGGGGATGGGGAAGGCCGTTTGGGGGTCTAAGTATTTGAGTAGGTGTCCACTCCGGTTGTAAGGTCAAACAGATAGGGACACCATCTCATGACATTCTTTGTATTTTTATAACCTTCACCCCAAAAGTAAAAATCGCTCTGATCAATGTATATTCACGCCCGGGCCCCCATGGTCAAACCTCCGACACCCTTGAATTACTGTCAACTTCCTTTCAACAATTCCGGAAAACTATAGGGTAATTCTAGGAGGGAACTTTAACTGTCAGTTCGAACCTCTCAATGGTCTCCCCATTTCAAATAAGGAGGACTCAGATTGGGCTATTCTAGAGCGTAATATTCCACCCATACGGGCCTTGGCCCCACTGGCCTACAGATGCATGAACTTACACTAAGATCTTCATTAAGGGCATGCAAAGGCCATTTAGCATCAGATAGCCCTTCAAAGTATACTTTTAATAGACGGGTCAGGCATCAATCATAGATTATATCTTAGTGGACATCAAATCATGACATACGGTTTTAGATTTTAAGATCAATCCCCGCCACAAGATTGACCATAGTGCTTTGTAGTAGATGTAATTCCACCATACAATAGAGGCTCTCTCGGTGTTCCACCACAATCTGTTACAGTCTTATTCTGGCCAATGGAGGTAGGAGAGTATGCTGAGGGGAATTTTCTCAATCAAAGGAAAAGCTTGCTTCCTTATACCAGCAAATCATCCCTTTACTCACTGTAGCAAACCAACACTTTGCGATGACTGGTACCTCAATCTCTCAGACCATACTTTCCAATAATTATCAGGAAATGTAATCTACTCTGGCTCCCTTCTTTTTTACCAGCAGAAAGACTAGGTCGAACAGAAAACCACAACCCTTTTGGCGACGATTGTGGAGTACACCCGAGCTGCCACCTACAGGGACTAGCTGAAAGAAGTTATGAGCCTACAAGGTGCGGGTAAACTGTCTTGGTTGGTGCACATCAAGAATACATGCCAGGCACTTGGGAGGGCACATTGGTGGAGTTCAGCTGAAAGGCACTTATTGAGAATTACAGACAACTAAAACTGACTCAGCTATTGAGGAATTCCCCAGGGCGCCTAACACAGGGGTTCATGGAAGAAAAACTACAATACAGGCTAGTACCGGCACTAGATGACATCCAGCCGCTTCTTGCATAGAAGTTATTCCTCCAGTTCAGGCACGATGCACTCACGCTCAGATCGTTCACCACTAAGTGAGCGGGTCACCCGCAGTTGGGACTTTCCTGTGTGCCAGAACGTGGAGGAAACTGAAATGCATGTACTTTTCCTTTGCCCTGCCTGTAGAAGGCCAAGGTCCGGCTGGCTCGTTCAGCTGTGCAGGAACTTGGGCATCAGACATTGCTCTTTGGCCCTTAGGTTACTCAAGTATGATACTCAAATGTCCATTGTGTTTTCTATTTAACGCTTCTTGTACTCCATGTGGGATACTCGTAGAATGATACTAAAAAAGATTTAAAGAGTTTGTAGGCTAACCAGTGCTCAACACCATTAATCAAGAATTTCCAGAATATGTATCCCTCCTTTTTATTCTCACTTTTGACAGCTGATGTTTTCCTTCACATACCACTATCTTGTATATAACTAGTTTTATAGTTCCTAAACAATAAAAAAAAAATCTTTATGTTTTATCGGTACTGTCATTGCTTTTTTGCACACGGATAGTTTTTGATACTTGCAGCCTGATTCATGAAGCGAAATAGCGCCCGCAATCGCTGCGAAAATGCAATTGCGTGTGCAAATTACGGAATTGGCATTCAAGAACAAAATAGCGAATTCGCAAACACAGAATAGCGAATATAATAGCGATTACGCTATAATAGTCGCAGATTCCCGGTAGTCGAGCATTAGCGATACGGAAATAGCGACCAACCACGGAATCTGCGAAATAAATAGCGAAACGCAATATATTCTCTATCGGCATTCATGAAAAATATACAATAGCGAAAAACCCCAAATTCGCAGTTTGCGCGGCGCAAATTAAGGACAACTCAAAGCAGGTGGTAACCATAAAAGCCATGATTAAGTAAAATTTGAAAAACCGTTGGCCAATCACCAACAGGTCCAGGCCTGACCAATCACACATAAGGACATTCAGCAGCAGCATTAGGCGTTCCACAATGCCAGGAATGTACATGGTGGTGAAGCGGCGAAGGCTACAGCGAGCAGCACGGAGGAGACGCATGAGGCAGGAAAGGATTTAACGGCAGCGGGTCACCTTGCTGGGCCAAACCAGAGAACAGATATATGCCAAATACAGGCTGAATGGGGAAATGATCATCTGGCTGATACATGAACTTGACCCCCTCATGCAGCACCCAACAAGGCGAAACAATTCGGTGCCTACACATGTGCAGGTATTGTGCAGCCTGCACCTCCTGGCCTCCGGCAGTTTCCAGGGCATAGTAGCGACTGCTGGGGGGATATCCCAGCCCACCATGTCACGCTGCCTCCACACTTTCGTTGACGCCATGCTCACCCAGCTCCACCGCCACATCACATTTCCCACGAGCCAACAGGAATTGGACCTGACAAAACTACAATTTTACAATGTAGCCCTTTTTCCCCATGTCCTCGGCTGCATAGACTGTACCCACGTCGCCATCTGCCCACCAGCTGCCACGGAGTATATGTACCGCAACAGGAAGTCCTACCACTCCCTCAACATACAGATGGTCTGCAATGCCAAGACCATCATCATTGACATTGTCGCCCAGTACCCAGGGAGTACCCATGACTCCTTTATCTTCAGGCACAGCGGACTCCACACACGACTGCTCAGGGGAGAGTTTGGGGAAGGACACCTACTTGGTAAGTACACTTTGTCGACAATGTCACATTGCTATGAAGTCACTGCGCTGCACAGGCAATCAACATCTGCTCCTCTCATTCAGGTGACAGTGGCTACGCCCTACGGGAATACCTCCTGACCCCTTACCTCAACCCTGCCACACCTCAGCAACGGCGCTACAATGTTGCGCACATCCGGACAAGGAACTGTATAGAAAGGACATTTGGGCTACTCAAGAGCAGGTTCCGTATACTGCACAAGACAGGTGGGGCCATGTATTACAGTCCTGCTGTGTGCTGCCGCATTGTGGCTGTCTGTGCAATGCTTCATAACATTGCAACCAAGCGCCGGATACCTGTTGAGATCTCAGGCAGTGAATCAGAAGGGGACGACCGGCCACCAGCACATGCGCACCATGCACGCGGGGAGAACCCAGCTGAAGGCCACAGACGCCGCAACCACATCACAGAGAACAATTTCTAGCCCACCCTCTTCCCCCACCCCACAAATCACAATTGCATGCAAAATGTAATGATTACACAACGCTAATGTGTGCTGCAAAATAAATATATTTGTTTCATTCACAAAAAAAAGGTAATCAGTACAACTATTTACAACTAACAGTATTCCTTCATACTGCAGTGTGAAAGTACATGGCAGGCTTATAGTCAGCCTGTGGCAGTGTTTTTCTGACAGAGTCAATTGCGCCTCCTGCGCGTTATGCCCAAGCGCCTCTGAGGCTCTTCCTCTTCCGGGGCACCTATACCTGGCGTTGCCCTGGTGCTGCGCCTAAGTGGCGGGACTAGTGTGGCAGATTGGCTGCTGACGCTGGAAGCCCCTTCACTGCCATCGTCACCCCCTACAGTGGCAGGTAGAGCAGGAGGGTGTAGTGCCGTTACCGCCGTGGTGAGGTGCTCCAGGACCCTGGTGATGTCCTCACAGCACTGTACTAGTTGGTGCTGCTGTGTGAGTGACCGCCGCAACAACTGTGAGGTGGCATTTGCAGCCACATAATTAGACCTGCTGTAGGAGGCCAGCCGGCTCATGAGCTGGTGGTGGCGCCGGCTTGCTGCACTGCGCTGCTTGATCATCGCAGCAGTGTTTGCCTCCATGGCTGCAGTCATGCCGCCCATGGCCGCCGTCATGCGGTCCATGCGGTCTCCCACTCCGGCCACATTGCGCCCAATTTTGTGCAGCTGGAGCTGAATGGCACCTTGCTGCTGTGACTGGCGCTGATGGATCCTCAGCATGCGTTTTTCTACGCTCAAACAGGCATGGCGCTGTCCATTGCCCCTCCTGCTGATTGGAGCTGTGGTGTGATGGCGAGAACTCCCACGCCTGCTGGCCTGTCACAGTGGCTGGCCGCTGTGTTGGCGCTGTTGCAGGCCCAGATGTCGTAACACCAGCTGCAGGTGGTGTCACAGCAGGCGTTGCTGGTGCGGCTGGGACTGGAGGCACATTAGTGGGGTGCCTGGGTCTGGCTGCGGGTGGAACGGCAGATGCAGGGGCCACAACGGTGGGGGGCCTGGCTTTGGCTGCGGGTGGAACGGCAGATGCAGGGGCCACAACGGTGGGGGGCCTGGCCTTGGCTGTGGGTGGAACGGCAGATGCAGGGGCCACAACGGTGGGGGGCCTGGCCTTGGCTGTGGGTGGAACGGCAGATGCAGGGGCCACAACGGTGGGGGGCCTGGCTGCTGGTCTTGTTGCAGCGGCAGGGGCTGGTGCCTGGATTTCCGGTTGAAAATCCTCCTCCTGGGCCTCCTCATCTATTTGCAGCCTCTCACTGTCGCTGCTTTCTGCGCCACCTGTGAGGGTAAGTGGATACTCATTAGTTGCATGTGACTGTCAGACGTGCTGATGTTACATGCATGCTGGGTGACATTCCCTGGATGGCTGTGGATTTGCGTACTTTGGAACCTGTCTGGCTGCATTGTGGTACTACTACATTGTGGACATACTACATCTCCCACAATGCTTCAGGGCATTTCCTGATGCGCAACAAAGGCATGACTAAGGGACATTATGTGAGCCTATTTGGTCCGGGACGGTCATAGGGGACAGGGTCGCAGTCGCATGCCACTTACCTTGGGTGTCTTGGGTGGGGCGGGAGGAGTCCAGAAGTCTGACGCCAATGCACGCCTCCCTCTCAAGGGTGTTCTCCACCTGGTCCTCCAAGGGTGTGTTGGGAGGGACTGTAGGTCCGCCACCTCCAGTGCCCGATGCCTCTCCAAGGCGCTCCGCCACCCTCTCCTTGGCACGACCTCGGAGGTCATACCATCGCTTCTTGAGCTCCTCCAATGACCTATCGGCCACACCCACGGAGTTCACACTGGAGGCTATTCCCAGCCAGATCCTCCTTTTGTCTTGCTCTGGGACCTTCCTGGAGTTGATCCCAAAGAGTCTGTCGTGGTTGGCCACCACCCCTTCTATTAGATTCTCGAGCCCCTGCTCTGAGAACTTTAGCTTTCTCTTCCGCCCTGTGCTGTTGCTGGGGCCAGGAACAGGTTCCTCAGACATGGCAGCAGTTTGGTAGTAATTTCGCAATCACCAGATTAGCTGCTGCTTTCCGACCTGCTCCCTCGAGGTTTGCCTCACTGTGGTGTTTGGGGGTGGGAACTGCCTGCTTCCTGGTTGTGATGTCATCACTGTGCTCGAAAAGCGACTTCCCGTTTTCCCGATCGCGCGAGATTGCGACTCGCATTCCCGATCGCACGAGATTGCGACTCGCATTCCCGATCGCACGAGATTGCGACTCGCATTCCCGACGCTGGTAGCCGGAAATAGCGATTATTCTGCGATTATAGTTAGTCGCTAACGGATTTAGCGCCCGCGTGCGAGTCGCTTTTTTTTTTCCGTAATGTACATGAGTTCTCAATAGCGATTCGCATTTTATCGCTATTTGAGACTCGCAAATGCCGTTTTTCATGAATCAGGCTGTTGGTGTACTAGATACATGCCTTCCTTGGTTACTTTGTTGAAATGAAATAACTCTATGGCTAATACTGACTACTTGATAATGCATGCACACTTTATTGCCATGTACTCTATGGAAAAAAGTAATGGTCTATTGGAACTAGTATATTGTCTACTGTTAGGCCTATGGACACTCAGAAGAGATGTTTTTGCAATGTATGATCTTCAATAGACCAGCATGCTTATTTTAAACTTTGTTATTTATTCATAGATACCTTAAAGTATGTTGTAATAAATTGTACATATTGTATCATTTTTCTATGTGCGTTTATGGCCCTAGCGGACGAAATAAAGATTTTTGACTGACTGACTGAATATAAAGTGAGCCATCATGGAATATGCTGTAATGTGTTACATTGGCACCCACGTAAAGACAGAACTAACTGTAGAAGTTAGCTCTGTTGGCCTGAAAGCAGTGCTATACCAAGAATGGTGGAGGGACAAGTAGAATACAATAGCCCTTTTCCAGCAGAACATACAATCCTCACAGAGCAGACACCACTAGTATACCACTTTTCAAAGTAAAATCACAGGGACCCCTTTCCCCCCTAGAACAAAGTTTGCTCTACAATTATAAAGGTGCAACTTTGTGATCAAGTATGGCTAGGCTCCAACAATACCACAGACTACTTATCTCTCCAGTTATCCTGCAAAAAAAGACTTTATACTTTATGTGGCCTGTTGATTCCACAGAACCTGATCTTGCAGTTGTCTTGCCCCAAAGCTCTGTCTCTCGAGAAGATTATCAGAACTGCTAATGCAGGTCTGTGCATTACAGGGTCGAAGTTGGCAGTAGAAAAACAAAACAATTGGACATCTTTCCCTTTTGGCCACACTGAGAAAATGAGGATACCCAACAAGTCTTAGCAAAAGTGTAGTGGTTTGGACATTAATTTCATGCCTTGAGGGAGAAAGTTCCACTCTTCTTAGGGAACAAAATAGAAGACCCGAAAGGACTTCAAGAGTGCAGAACAATGGTCGCTTACAAAGGACGTCAAGACATGGCCAAAACAAAAGCCTAGTTGAGAGAAAAGTAAGGTTTTACAAAATGAATACACTGACCACAACAATCCAAAATACCAAATTGCCTGTACTGTCTGTCACAGACACTCAGACCACATAAAGACACAGTGTTTGAATGAATCAAACCTAAGCAAAAAATATATATTAGCAGTCTACTGACTACTAATTTCCAAGACTGACAATGGCCTACTTTTATATGAATCTGATTTTCGGGAGTATATGATAGAACTAATATTCCACCATCACACAATTTCATTACAAGACAGGAGGGTACCATTATGCATTTATTTATTTAATGCCACCCCACGCAGCACGAGAAATAAGTTAAGATGAATGGACATATAGGGGCAAAATGGCGGACATGGCTGTGTTAGAGTGCGGCAGGACACGAGTGCTCTCCACGATTCCTCCCCTGTAACCCCCTGTCCGCTGATGCTTGTGAGGAAGCTAAGGAGGCTCTAGAAAGCGTGGTGCTCCAGCCGTGAAGTAAAGCAAAGTTAAGCAAAAACAAACGAGGAGTCCGGCATGTTGAGGCTGTTGCTGCTGTTATCAACACCCCATCACAAACGCGACTCTACTTACTCACCGTGGGGATCTGTGGTTGCCGTCCTGGCATCGGCGGTGGCTCCGTGATCAGCCTTCGGCAGCTGGAGGAGGAGTAGGGGGCTGCGGCAATCGGATTGAGGTGTTGGAGCTGTCTGGAAGGTCCGGAGCAGAGGAGCCAGGATGGAGACCAGGAATGCCAGTTCCAGCGCGGTTGCCAAGGGACCAAAGACTCGTGCAGCGGCTGCTGCGAATACACCGACCACAGCGCTACTGATCTCTTGTGCGCAGACCCCCTGTGATGGTCCGCACAATGTGCAGAATGCACAGAATGCAGCTCAGGCAGTCACCGAGTTGGGAGTCACGGAAATACTGGATCCTACCGATAAGGTACAGAGGGACGCTGTCTTGGCTCCTGATGCCGGGGACCTTGCAGGGCCGGAGGTAACAATTGCAGGGATTTAAAAAAAAAAACACGTTCCCAAAACGAAATTGTCGCCGATCCTATCTGCTCTAAGTAGTAACAGCACTAACTCTGGTATAGTAAAAACGGTAACCAACTCTTTGGAGATTCCCCCCTCAGCTTTTCCCCCTAGTAACCAAGTGAATTCACTGTGTGAAAGTAGCGGAAATGAGCAGGCTAATATTACTCACGGTTCAGACTCTTTAGATTCTGCCACTTTGATTACAGCTCCTCTCCAGCGCATAGTTGACTGTGTATCAGAACCCCTCAGCAGAAGTGGCTACTGAAGTGGACTCCTGTGGTTCAGGGGGGGAATTTTACTCCATGTCAGACTTCTCCATCTTCTCGGAGGGCGAAAGTGTGGACCTTGACTGGGCGGACGATAAAAGCCTAGCCAGCTCTGCGCATCTCGAGGAAGAAGAGACCAGCATGTTACTGTTAGTGGGAAAAAAATATGGTTCGGAAAGCACAAGAGGTATCTCATCTATTTAACGTAATACCAGGGCGGGTAACAAGCAATGATGGGTCATCAAACTTAGACGCCTCTACAGCAGCTCAAGCAGGTGGGACAAATGACAGTAGAGGGGCCCCAGGTCCTAACTTTGAAGAAACTGATAATGACATTACCCTTACTACGATATACCAGGCCACCATGTTGCACCGAGAGAAGAAGGTGGAAAGTCTGCGTGTCCAGGGTGCAGTGCGTATACTACAGAACGCGATGCCGCGCGTGGTTAAATCATGTACCGAGCTGTCAGTAAGAATTGGAGAAGCCGAAGGAAGAATTTCCTCAATGGAGGATGAGTTTGCTTCGCAGAAGGCTGACGTCTCTGTCATTCATTCAATCCGTGATGACATAAATTGGAAACTAATTGACATTGAAAACAGGTCAAGGAGAAACAATTTGCGTATACTGGGCATCCCTAAAGGATTAGAAGGGAAAGACACCCGTCAGTTTGTAATTGAACTATGTGCTGAAACCTTTCCTGAGTTAACCAAGTGGAAATGGGAGCTTGAGCTCCAAAGGGTGCACAGATTTTCTTTTCAGGTGCGGGGGGTACCAGAGGGGCAGAGGCCATGCCAAGGGCAATACTGATCTGTTTCAGCAATTTCCTATTCCGTGAGCACCTATATGATCTAGCAAGGCCTGATCGCAAGCGGAAAGCTAGGGGCTGTGAGTTTTTTGTGCGCCCTGACTGCTGTCAGGCCACTGTACAACTAAGGTGGCATCTGCGTCAACTTATTTTGCCATTTCAAGCGAAAGGGGCACAAGCTTTCTTATTAAATCCCTCCAACCTCAAAGTTATCTATAAAGAAAAAACCCTATTTGCTACTTTCGAGATAGTTGCAAAGGAATTTCTGTGGACACTGTAATGGATAATGTACTTCCGCGATAGCATTGAAAGCTTCCTCGATTATACCTTATTTTGGTGCTTATTCAGGGGAAAAGGGGGCAGGGAGTGCACTCACTCCCTTTTCTCCATCACCAATACAGACTATTCAGTCCCTTTGCCTCATTTGGGTGGGTTCAGGGGAAGGTGGGTGGGTAGGGGTAGTAGTAGGGAGGGGGTGTGGGTGGTTTCTCGGAGCAAGGAACGTAAGGAGCACAGAGGTGGGGTGGATTCACCTGAAAGTGAGTAAGTCATGGTCCAATAAATGTATCTCAGCTACATATTGCTTTTTCTGAGTCTTTAGCGGCAGCAAGAATCATATATATTAACATGTGGGGAGAGACATTGTGGGGTTTCTCAGTTACGATAAAACATTTTTTGTTTAAAGATGGGTAAATTGGCCATTTGCTCATGGAATGTATGTGGTCTGAATAATAGAAAAAAAGAGGAATTATGGCTCAGATCCTCAAAACAATGAGGGTAGAATGGGTATGTGTTCAAGAAACACACATCGCTTAGAACAACGGGGGATGGCTGAAAGATCTGGGTTTGGAACTTCTGTGTTGTGCACGAAAAGGGTCGATTACAGGTGGGGTTGCTTTCCTGAAGAAATACGGGTGGGGCGAGTGTAAACGTGTTAAGGTGGATCATTTTGGTCGGTGGGTAATTATCGAGTTTAGGATAGATGGCCTCTTAGTTACTATATGCTCATTGTATGGTCCCAATTCTGACGATCCCGATATGTTGAACGATATTAGCATTGAATTGGCCTCCTGGCCATCCCCATTAATCCTATGCGGAGATTTCAATCTACACATGGGAGGAGATGTAGACATTCATAGTAATCTCTGGTATAAAGGGAAAAAGAATAAGGTTTTTAAAGCTACCAAGGGTCTTCTTAATGATGTTGGTCTAGTAGATGTCTGGTGGCTGAAAAGATTGGGTGACCCAGGCCACACATTTTATTCTGCCCCTCATCAGTAACATGTTCGATTGGATTATTTATTTACATCTATATAACTTTTGACTAACGCTTGGATCGACATTCAACCTAAAATAATATCGGATCACAATCCCAATATTTTGGAATTAGAAACAGAAACGCTGTACAGACCCCCCCAAATAACCGTGGACGTTCAAGTGTCAGTTGCTAGTTGACTCTGCCTATCATGAACAAATGTCTAAATGGATAGCAGAGTTTTTTCAATTGAACTGTGGCTCTGCCCCAGTGGGTATGTGTTAGGACACAGAACGTGGCAAAGGGACAAACAGCGCTGCCTCCACGATAACCGGACTGCAACCCCCATACAAACCCCGGCGGGAACTACGCTACCCATAATGCTGTGCGCGGCGCATGCGCGAGGCTTGCACGCGGAAGTGCCGGCATAAAACGGACCGGGATACAAAGACAGCCGTCGGATATTTTCGGGTCCGCAGTTGGAATCTGTGCTTCAACCAAGGTGAGCTGTACCTCTGGAGAGACGTTCTCTCGACTCTTGTTCCCCGCGCATCAAGGCGCCGGCGCCCCCAGTCCCCGCTCGAGGGTTCGAGCACTTGTACTCGCGCGCTGAGAAGCGCCACTCGCACTGTCCCCGCTCGAGGGTTCGAGGTCTTCAGCTCGCGCTGTTAAGCGCCATCGCACCCTGTCCCCGCTCGAGGGTTCGAGCATTAGCATACGCGCATTGAAGCGCCATCACACCCTGTCCCCGCTCAAGGGTTCGAGCATTTGCATACGCGCATTGAAGCGCCATCACACCCTGTCCCCGCTCGAGGGTTCGAGCTCTTGAACTGGCGCTGTTAAGGGCCATCGCACCCTGTCCCTGCTCGAGGGTTCGAGCATTTGCATACGCGCATTGAAGCGCCATCGCACCCTGTCCCCGCTCGAGGGTTTGAGCATTTGCAATAGCGCATTGAGGCGCCACTACACTCAGTCCCCGCTCGAGGGTATTCGAGTGACTTTGAACTCGAGCACACAGAGCAACAGTCCCCGCTCGAGGGTTATCGAACGAGTGGGCTACACCTTTTGATTTCCCTTACTCTTTCCTTTTGCTCTCTGTTGGAAGATGTCGGGACCGGCATCTATGCAGAGGACGAACTAGGGAGTTAGCTTTCCTCTACCCCCGCTACCACAGTTCGAGTGGCATTGCCGGCCACTGCTTAGCACGGTGTCCTCTGTTGGGTGGCTGTCGGGACCGGCAGTCGTGCAGAGGACGGTTGGACGCCCATAACATCGGCTTCTCCTCACCACTCTTGACCAACGGCTTTGCTGTACTTCTTGTACTCATTTGTCTGATTAAACAACCTGGTTTATCACCGCAATATCCGCCTTTGTTCGTTTGTACTGAGTTTAAGGTCCTACGGCTGTACCTACCTCAACCCCGGGGTACTCAGGGGGTTACAGTATGGCATGGGATGCATTTAAGGCCAGAGTGCGGGGAGAGTCCCTTAGCTATTCCATTAATAAACAACACAGAATGAGGGCAGAAGAGGACGATGAGATGAATTTACGTTGGCAGTCAGCACCAGTCGGGATTATGATCAATTGGCGAAAGATTTGGCTGTTAAAAAAATGAGGGCGTACCAAATCTTTGCCACTATGTTAGCGGCCCAAATTGCCGTACATCGTTCTGACCTTTATGAGGTGGGAGAGAATTGGGGCCGGTTACTTGCTAAAAGGTTAAGGCAGAAAGAGGTAGCTAGGAGTGTTGACTCAATTCAGGATGAGCATGGGCAAATCCAGACAGAACCCACAAAAGTATTGGAGATTTTTAATACAGCTTTACCTAAATGAGGATACCATTGAAATAGTTTCCTAAATTAACTCTTGAACAAAAAGAAGAGCCAGAGGCCGATATCTCTTATGAGGAACTTGAGGCAGCAATATTATCGCTCGTGGTAGGTAAGGCGGTGGGACCAGACGGAATCCCACTTGAATTTTTTAAAACTTTCCTGTCAGTCTTAAACGAGCAAATGCTGGGGACGTTCCTGAGTGCACAAAGGAGATTAGCCCCACTGTCCTGGCGGAAATCAATAATAACGGTGTTCTTAAAAAAAGACCATCCTCTTACAGACCTATATCATTAATCAACGCCAACAGTAAAATCTATTCCAAAATCTTAGTCGTCCGGATTTCAAGGATTATCTTAACCCTGGTATCACCATTTCAGCATGGGTTCATCCCCGGCCGCGACACGACTGACCACGTGAGGCGTGTGATAGCTTTGATAGACTTGGCAGAAGCTACGAAGACCTCTATTGGAACCACCCTGTTGGATGCCGAGAAGGCATTCAACATGGTGTCTTGGCCATACTTATGGGAGCTTCTACGTCTGAAGAGATTTGGACCTGGCATGCTACAAGAAATGAAGTCTTTATATCAGCTACCTACTGCTTGCATACGCTTATCTGGTAGAGAGTAAGATCTCTTCACAATCAGTCGCGGAACAAGACAAGGCTGCCCAAGTTCACCCTTATTATTTGCCTTATATATTGATTTCTTTTTATCTAAATTAAATCAGTCCATTGATATCAAACCAGTTAAAGTATGCGACATTGAGTATAGAGCTCTGGCCTGTGCGGACGATATTGTTATTGTCACTACTGACCTGCCTTCCGCATTGTCAACAACTGAAGGCCTCGCATCACAGTTTGGGCTCTTGTCCGGGTACAAGCTAAACTTAACTACAACTCAGATTTCATGTGTCGGGAGCAACCCTCCGGATGGTATTCCCACCGTCTCGGATGCCATCTACTTGGGAATTAAGCTCTGCTCACCTATTAATAAGATCCCTGAAATTAACATGAACCAGTATTATAACAAGAACCAGACAAAGTGAATTCTACCATAGAGTGATTAATCCATCCTGGTTCTCGTGGAGAAGCATGGCTCAATGGTTAGAGCAGCAGACCCTGATGCAGAGGTCTGGCCCGGGACCAGGGTTCAATTCCCACCTCGGCAGCTCTTGGACTCAATTTCCTCGGACCTGATAATTCTCGCCTCGGTGCCTAGTCTAATCATGGGTCCCACTCTGTGACTCTGGGCAATAGCTTGTTTAATCTCGACAGTGGCACCAGCAGCGCTTGGATGCCTTGGGGGATGCCCAGGAGTGGACATTTCACAGGAAAGCCAGGATGGGTTCCACAGCGGTATGAATACAGCGCTACGAGACCTCTTGGTAGAAGTGAGCTATATTAATACAATTACATTTACATTTATTGCTGTATGGGAGGGTGAATGTTTTAAAGATGCTTGTGTAGCCCACGTTTCTCTACCTTTTCAGAACAATCCCACTTGATTTTCCAGCAGTGTCTTTTAAAAGACTTGAGAATATCAGTTCTAGATTTTTATGGGGCTACAAAAGGCAGTTTTGCAATTTATTTCCCCTTTGGTTGTTGGAGAAAGGGCTAGGCCTTTGCCTTGTCATAGCCCTTCAATATATGAGTTTGGGCTGGGTGAAGAGGCCAGAGTTGTTTGGTAAAATTTCTGGAACGCAGCTATTTTAAAAAAAACTACGTTTAAAATTCAAAAGGCTGCCCATGCTCTATGGAGGCGGGTCAAGCGGCATTTAGGTCTCCTGAATATAAATGCTAACACCCCTTTTGAAGCCGCAGGCGTTCTCCCTCTTATTTTTCGAGATCAAACTATTGTTAGGTGGCGGCAGAAGGGGATTTGCAGCTTAGGAGATCTTTGTTCCGATGGCCAATTGCCGTCCTTTACAGAGCTACAATTACAATATGGTTTGCCAAAACATGATTTTTTTAAATACCTGCAAATCTGTAGTTTTGTGAGTACGTTAGGCCCGGCTGCTAGGCTTCAACTCAGAAAATTTCCTTTAATAGAGCAGATGGGGAAAGGAATGTAATAGGTGTGGTGCTTTTGCCGCACATGCTGTGCATATGTTCTATCCGTGTTCTAAACTGGTGGACGTCTTGTCTGCTATTGAATGCTTTCTTGTATTAATAATGGGATCACTAGTTTGTATTACAGGGTAGCTGGTATTGATAGGAGTTAAACCAGATTCTAAAGGGCAAATAAGATCTAAAACTATGACCTCTTTTTTGTTTATCTGCATGGCGATTTTGCGCGCTTGTATCACGAAAGATTGGATTTCCCCTGATCCTCCGTCATTTACCTGCTGGAGGGCTAGGCTTCTGGTGATGTATAATCTTGAATCTGCAATTTATATGACCAAGCGGAATAGGAAGAGTAATGGGGGTGAAAATCTGGGCTCCTGTGGCGGAGTGGATTTAAGAGACTATGAGTTAGGTTATATTTTTTTATGTAGCCTTGATTGATTGTTTTCCATTTGTATGATTTGTCTCACCTCTCCGCCTGTTCTTGCTAGCTTCGCTGTTTTCTTGATTTTCCCCAATGCATTTTTTTTTATTTGATCTCTATGTATTTGCCGTCATATTTGTTTAAGTTTGTCTTTTGTAGTGTCTTGGTTGTGTTTCCACCTACCCACTGCTGTATATGTTGAAGTATGATTATTCCTTGCGTAAAAGTTTAAAATAAAAAAAAAGAAATAAGTTAAGATCATCCAAGAAACATTCCAGAACAGAACATTTATTACATATAGTAAATCCATGCAGCAATTAAGCTGTCTCTTTTAATGTTGTTCCATGCAGATAAGAGCCTTATTATGTCTTGTCATCTTTGACCCTTTTTGCTATTATTTTTGGTACTTCATTTTGCTTAGATAAGCTTGTCATGCGGCTTCCAATTTATGTAACCTGTTCACTTAGGATTGTTAACTTTGATTTCATTTACTGAAAATGTTTGATATGACTGTATGGATTGCTAGCTTTTATTTATTGTAAATTATGCAGTTGTGCCGCACACAAACTGACCAAGCATACCTTTCAGAAATGGAGCAACCTTAAGAGCAAGAAAATCTCCAAATAGTACAAAAAGTCTTTAGAGGCAGAGGAGAAGGAATATCCCCCACAACATCTAGTATAGAATCAGGTACCCTTGGAATGTGACATCGAAGAATTATATGAACCCTATCTGAAGTTGCTATATAAGTATGTTAAGCCGGTGAACCTCAAGAAGAATCATTTATTTGTCATTAATCGATTATACTACACTGCGGGGATAGCCAAGTTTGCTCCACTCTCCACTCCTAAATGCCCAAGGTGTGATCTTATCAAAGATAACAATCATCACATTTTTTATGAGTGTCCTAGACTCTTTGCCTTTTGGAGAGGAGTTGAGGAAACCCTGTGTGGTATCTTTGGAGAGGAAATTATGGTAAATATGACTCTGGTTTTATTTGGGGATGATGGCACGTGGAGTAATAAGATGCGTTATATACACATAGGCTTATTGTTATATCTTGTGTTGATAGCACTGAGGGAAATCTGTTTGAATTGGAGAGACCATTTGCTTCCTAAGCCTGAAGACTGGGTTAAAGCTGCATCTATAATGGCTCAATTAGATCAGGGATGAGGAAATGAGAACTGTTTGAACATTTGGCAGGCTTTTACAATGTGGGGTAAGGGTATGGGGTTAGTATAACCTCTCTTGTCTCCCCTTGGTCTTATAATTACACCAAGCCACCAATAATGGGGGAGGTCTGGTTCCAAGCACAAATCAAAGTGAATGCAGCAGCCGCGGGGCACACATGTCGGATGGTGGCTTTCAAAGAATTGCAAACGCGTACCTGGTGACATGAGTCCAAAAAATATTGAGCATTCCCGCTCTGGTCTTCTGGAGCCTGAACCAAAACCATCTCTGCCTGATGATCCAAGGCAGTCTTAGCCTGTAGGGCCAGGAATGACAAGATCACTGCAGAATGACTCTGGCTACTGTGGCCCCTTCATTCTCACAGAAGGCAGCCAGGTGTTTTGTGAGCATCCCCAACTCCAGCAGGATGCCTGTTGCAGGCCATATCCAACCAACGCGTCCCTTCAGGCAGGGATGTCATGGCCAGGTTTAGAGGAAATCCCTGGGCAGTGGCCTTAAATGCAATGCACTGCCTTAAGTAATATGTTTTCAAGGATCCTGGGAGGTCGATGGGGGCATTGTAATATAACACATTGGCAATTGACAGTTACAGTGCCCCTACGATCAGCTGTTCGTCCAGTGCATGCCCTAAGTTGAATTTTCCATCAGTATTACATTGCTTAACTTATATTGAAGGATCCTATTTTTTAAGCTCTTTTCACTTATACATACTTACTTTTCCTTATTATAAACTAACACGACTGATCATGAAGGTGAGGACCCTGAGATTTCACAGGGAAAAATCAATGAAGAGCTGATCAAAAAGCTAATTCAAAATGAGATGTATACATGTGTATGGGAGACTCTCGATCAGATCTTGATTATGAGAGGATATGAAAATGAAGGGGCCATTTCAAGAGAAGACTGTTCATGGTGACAAAGTGGGTAGGAGGAAAGGAAAGTCCAAGCACATTGAGAAAGGGGCTAACCCCTTTAAAAAGTTGGGAGACCCAAGAACCTCTGGAAGATGAATCACCTCCAAGAGAATGGGAAGTCTTAGCACCTCTCAGAGTATGAGGGTCCTAGACAGCACAAAACTGAAAGGTGTCTGCTGTGGCAAAATTGATTTAGGTGTTCCATGCAGAATTCATGTTTCTGATGTGGGAGAGGAGGACCCACTTACCAAAAACCCCTTATATCAATGTGATTTGGAATGGGATCAAGTGGACTTCGATGGGGAAAAACTCTTTACAGAGTGCTCACTTATCCTAAAAACTCAATTTTGGTTCTCACAGGCATGATTCCCAATGACTTTGGATCCAGCTTAGGATATTCTCCCTTTTCTTCCTGCCATGCAGTGTTATGATTTTTAATATACCCCAATGTAGGCCTGGGTAGTTACCTAAAATATTTGGTATTTACCTTTTACCTAGTTAGATAAAGTGTTGTATGCTTTTCTGAGAAAACTAGCATAATTTATTATGCATGAGGATTCTCAGAATCACAGCAGGATTACCATCTTCTGCATAAGAACTATGTGTAGGGAATATCCCTTTTGTCATCCTTGGCCGACATGACACAGCAAAGTAGAATCCTTGAGTGTACCTTTTTGGGTATATAAACACAAGGTCTTTCCTGAGGGAGGCAGAGGAGAAAGACTTCCATGCTGACACCCTGACGCGAGACACTCAGGTTCCTGCACACAGACACTCCAGCACAATGTGATCTGACATCCCTTGCGGTGTGTCCATCTCGAGACCAGGATGGGGTCCTTCATTCTCTCACACTAGAAAATGGGGTTGGTCTACTCCTAGGGGGATTCTTGGGTATTACAGATACATATATGCTAGGTACATTAAGGTGTATCTAGATAGGGCCTGCATCATAGGAGTATGCATTACTACTGTCACGTATTTATATGCTTGCTTATAATCATTGTTTTAGCATTATGGTAGAAATCTACCATCCATTTAGTCTGATGGGGCTTATAACTGTTTATATCTGTTTCTTACTTATGTTTGTTTCAGCACACATATTTTACGCTAGAATGACGCTGGTTCAATAAATGCTTATTGAAAACGTCCCCATCGTTTATTCTGTGTATCTCTCTGAGACAAAGTGAGCACGAGTGACTGAGTGAAAAGTACTTTACTGTTTCCATGATCCCTAATGGGATACGGTTGTCACGTTCAATAGTTGCCAGAACCTCTTCTCTCTTTGATAAGAGGAGTTCATGGTGGCACTGTGAGCTAGCTGGTATACAGGCGAACATACACAGTGGAGGTGTCTGGAGTCAGTCTGGACATCAATCCCACAGTTTATCCTCTACCGCGCTACCGTGTTTTCCCACTGTGCACTGGAATTTGAAAAATGCGCGGTTTATGACAAAGCCAGCTCGTCATCCGCGTAGCGCAGGTAATGCCCATGACGAACTGGCTTTGTCATCAGAGCTGAAGGGGTTAAGCTTTCTAAACATGCATATCCTATATAGAACAACGTGAAATAGTGCTACCAATGTTGAATCGGTTGTTATTTAACGGTCAGTACTGAGTAGTTCAGTCATACTGTTCTCAGAGACGCCGACTCACATTTACCAAGAGACATCTGGAGTGAGAAGGGAAAAACCCACCACAGCTGAGTAGGCATATCTTATGTATTGGCTGTAGATTTATTCAAGCTTGCAGGATTACAGTACCCTATTTTGCATAAACATTATCTCAGTTTCCTGGAAACTTTTTCAACAATGTCTAAATAAAAAAACGCTGTATCAGCATTACGTGCATATGTAGCAGGGGAAGAGAAACAAGAAGGTGCTATGAACATTTCAGAAAATGTCAGAAAAGCGCTCACTTAAAAACAAGCAGAACTTAGAATCACAGGAAGCCTCTCCTTGGCCCGTCGGCTGCGGCTCATAGTAAGCCGATTCGGAAGATTGGTATTCGGGCCCTCTCTAAGGCCCTTTTACTCTCACGCCCACAGGCAACTTTTGGTCTTGAACGAGCGGTCGAGAGTTTTACCACCTGGATCAGCCAAGGGACTGATTCTGCCTCAAAACTCTGACCAAATAAATGACCAGGACAATCTTTACCTAAACCCTGGTACTCAGATTATTTTAGAGAGCTTAAATTGAGTTACAAAAAACTTGAACGCTGGCGTTGGGAGTATTGCCCTCTGGCCAAAACTGCTCTTCGCAAAGCCCAGAGCACCTACTATGCAGTCATTGGGGAGGAAAAGAGTAGCTTTTACGCGGAGCGGATTGCCAAGGCCAACATCAATAGCAAGGACATTTTGTCCATTGTTAGAAGCTTTCTGACTCCTTGCGCCGAACAATCAGCCCTTCCAGCCTCTTCGCAATGGTTCGCAATGGTGTGAGGAGCTGTCTTCCTTCTTCATTGATAAAATATAGACTATCCAAGACAGCCTGGGGCCGATTCATTGGCCATCTTTAAATCTCTCAAGTTGGGTTCTCCAACCGACCCCTGCCCAGTCCTGGCTCGGGTGGCTGAGGTGGTCTTTCTAGAGTTTACCTCTATTATCAATCTATCCCTACAGACTGCCACTGGACCCCTGACCTGGAAACAGGCTAAGCTTCTGCCTCTTTTGAAAAACCTTACTTAGATCCGCTTAAACTGGCCAGTTATCCCCCCATCTCCCTCCTCCCGGCACTGTCTAAGGTCTGGGAAAAGGTGGGTTTTCGACAGCTTGAGGCATACGTGAAGCATCCGGTGTCTTACATCCGGTGCAGTCCGGCTTTAGGGCGTCATACAGCACTGAGACTGCACTGATGGAAATGGCTGAGGCGATTAGGGAATGTCTGGACGCGGGCGGCAGAGCAGCTGTGGTGCTTCTCAATCTCTCTGCCACCTTCGGTACGGTTCCCCACCAATTACTTCTTACTCGACTCTCAGACATTGGCATCGCTGGCCCCGCCTGGGATTGGCTGAAATCTTTTTTGGAAGAACGCACCCAGCAGGTCAGTATGCCACCTTTTTCATTGGTGGCCAGGAAAGTATCTACGGGAGACCCAGAGGGTTCTAATTTGAGCCCTCTGCTTTTTAATATCTATCTGACCCCGCTGATTTTTCTGGCAGAGGAGCTGGGAGCAAAAATAATAGCTTATGCCGACAATACCCAGCTCTTATTTATCTGGAAGGACTCTGACTTGTCGACCGAAACTGCCCAGAAATGTCTTATGTCGGTGTTTCAGTGGCTTGCACTTGCCCAACTGAAGTGCAGGTTCTTCTGTATGGTCAGTTCCCGCCTGCCTTTAGAGAATGACTGTGGCCACCTGATTTCTCCCAATCCATTTCTGTGGGCAACCCAGCTAAGAACTTGGCGGTATGGATTGGAGAAGATCTCCGGTTCTCGGTGCAAATTAAGAAACTCACCAGAGTGTGCTTCGGCACTCTCAAATCAAATAAGACGTTTTCTCCCCCTGCTTCCCAGGCCAGCTAAGGAAACGGTCACCCGGGCTCTTATTATTTCTCGCATTGACTATGCCAACGCCCTGTACATTGGCATTGGCTATTGGCTATCTGCTAAAAAAACTGCATACCATACAGAATGCCGCGGTTTGACTTCTGTTTAACATCTCCAGAAGAACAAGCGTAAGGCAGCACCTTTGAGATTTACACTAGCTTCCTGTGGCCCGAAGAGTGCAATTAAAAGCCCTCACCCTGGCCCACAGAGCCCTGCATGGTCTTGGACCAATGTACCTCAGGAAGCATTTTGCTTTCTATGCTCCTAGTAGGTCTCTGCGTTCAGCCACCCAACGTCGGATGGTGATTCCCAGATTCCGTAGGATGCGGCTTGGAGGTCAGTCCCTCTCCGTGAAAACAGCCACAGCATGGAACTCTCTCCCTTTGGAATTCCGTTCTATTCAGGCATTTAGGCCGTTTAAAAAACAACTTTAAACATTCTTCTTTAACCAGCTGGCTTAAACTCCTGCCTGTCAGGTCACGGTATTTTTACGCGCCAGGATACTCACGAGTAATTGTGCACAATATAAAAATCACTATAACACAAAATAAAATAACATACGCATCATACAAGACAGAGGTATTCTATTCATGGGTCAAATTCCAACCAGCAGATACACACACAAATACATTTCATTTATACACTAAAGATGAAATACCAGTGGAATGATGTTCATATGAGGACATGGAAGGACGTTATGAGAACACTCACACTTCAACCAACAAGGGTTGCACCAGCAGGACAAATACAAGCAACTGCAACTAAAATAACTCCCTAAACACTGAAAGCCGTTATGGGTCGAATGCCCACTAAATGCAAGCATATGCCATTCTGGATAGCACAGAAAATAACACAGTTAGAGACAGTGTTCACACACACAGGCCCTAACTAAAGAACACAGAATGTTAACAATCTGTTTGCCAATGGGGATAGCTCCCCCGATAGAGGATTGCACCTCTTGGGGTACAGTTTTTGCTGCCATTTATACCAGAACTCATGGTATCCCTTTAATAGCGGTGATACCAGATGTATTAAGACAGATACAGAATGAGTATGGAGCAGAGCCTGCTCTGAAATTATGGATGAAAATGTTTGGACATTTTGCCCAGGTATCCATGATTATGTTACCAAACAAAAAAGGGGAGGCAGCAGCGGTGGCGATACGCCAACACTTGAGGTATTTCACTCTTGTTCAACAGGAGAGTGAATTACCAAAAATTATGGAAGATACATATGCTGAATTAGGTAGAGATAATTTGAGAGCTAGAGCAATAAAACCTCAACTTGTTGGTGGACCTGAAAGGATAGCACCAAGCAAGAACCTGATTCTTCTAAGAAGAAATAGGACAGCCACGGCCCGTGGAGGGAGTTCTGGTGGGGCAGAAAGGTGGGGCGGGGCGGGGGGTGCTAACAACCGGAATATGGATAACTGGAGGTAAGTAAATAATTTAATAAATAAAACGTTAAAATATTTTAAAGAGCCTGGGGTCAAAATGGGTTTAAAGACTCAAAAGGTTGCACAATAAAGCACAAATTGCTTAGGGAACAAGTGGAAGAGCTAAAAAAAGACTTACCAAGAGTGTTCTGAATGCAAATGCTTAACATTAGCTATAGATACAATGGTCTAATTCTCTCACTGTGACAGATGTGGACTACAAATCTGATGCTACGTTAAAAACACAAGCATTCCTGCAATATCCTCTCCCGAGTGAAATAATGCCTCCAGATCAATATGAATATGTATTTACACTGACAGCCCTACTCAGCCTGCCATTGGAAGTAAACAGCAATACAGCACAGTTTGTGCGATTGTAAAATATGCAGAAAGGCAAGTTCAATCCTAGCAGAATGAAGACACAGTCTCTGGAAGACTGCACATCACAGCTGGCAGAATTAAAAGCCTTAATATTATTGGCACTCATAAATACGATTAGAAATTTCCCACACTTATATCGTTCGATTCATTTTACTGTGTCCAGTCTTACAATGAATATCTTCACTACTGGGGTCAAAATGGGTTTAAAGACTCAAAAGGTTGCACAATAAAGCACAAATTGCTTTGGGAACAAGTGGAAGAGCTCATAAAAAGACTAACCAAGAGCTTGTGTGATACAAACGCTGAGTCACCAATGTGATGGCATTCAAATTCATTGGCTGATGCTATTGGTGGCCAGGTTAACAAAACAGTCAAAAACATTTGTCCTTAAGGGCACCATATGTCATTAGATGAAGGGTTCCATGAGCACATCAGGCCCAAACACCACTGCTAATATCATACAGGCCTCTTGCTTGTGTCTATTTGGACCACTGCGGCCCCTTACAATGTGATGGGCTTACAAGTACTCTTGCATTGTTGCCGGATCCTGCGGAATAAATGGGTCAAAGTTCACGTTTCAAAACTATTCCTTTTGATAAATGTGTCTCAATGCAATGATTAAATATGACTATCTGAAACCAGGAAGCTTTGGGCAGCAGGGAAAAATACATTGTTAGGTTTGCTATTTTACTTAGAACGGCGCCTCGAGACTGGCCTTTCTCAGCATCTCGATATACCAAATGCCTGCCTGTTTTCACTCTATATGCTTTGTCCACTTAAACTTGTGCTTATTTAGGGGAAGGCTTTAACAATAACTCACACCTCGTGGTTGCAGGGGGGTCAAAGTGCAATTTTAAGACAAACATCAGTAAAGTATCCTCACTTTTCAATCTCTGTCCTTCAGGCTAATTACATGTCGGGCCTCCTTCACTGATGGGTTCCTTTTTCCATTTTGCAGTAGAGCCCACCAATCTGGTTTCTGATGCAATGTGTGTGATCCATGAAAGACTCTGGGTGCTTCAGGGTAGCAGGGTGCGCGAGCGCACAGGTGCATACACTGGAGGAAGAAAAGCTTCTAACTATAATATTAAAAAAGAAGATAATCCAAAATCAAAACCTCAATTTAAAGTAAGAAATGCGAAGGATACTGAGGACTCAATTTCTGAATGGGGAATGGGCTCTGACAATGCTAGACAGCGCAGCTGAAGTAACAATAGCTCGCTAGAACCTGATGGAATTTCTGGTGACAGCGGCGTTGAATGAACATTCCAGGGTGGAGACACCTGATACTAGGGTAAGTGTCCCACACCCGGTATATGAAAAAGCACTACACCTGGATGGAGACAAACCCAGAAAAGGTCTCTTTTTTGAGAACTTGGCTTATGGCTATGACATGCTTTTTTCTGAAAAAGATTGTCCCTCTGAGATTATTATGGAGTGCCCAAAGGGAGAAATAGTAATTTTACTGGCCTTTTCCGACCTCATTGCAGTATCACTAAAACATTTGTATGTGCAGTAGTGGGCAGTAGAACTTGCTCCTGCATTGTACCGCAACTATTTAGGGTCGGGTACTGAGACACCCCACCATGTACTCCACAGTTAAACCAACTTCAACTCCACGGAGACAGTACCCAATAAAACAAGAAGTGAAAAAACAAGTCTGGGAGGTATTAAATCAACTTGAATACCAAGGTATAATAGAGAATTGCACCGCTTTAATGAGCAAACATTTGTTTCCTGGAATGAAGCCTGGCGATTCATACCGCCTACTTTTAGACTACAGACATCTGAACACATGCTCAATGTCATTTGTAGTAGAGAATGCACACGGTGCTCAATTAATGAATAACATTACGCGGAAAAAACACAAAACAACACTAGATATCTCAAATGGATTTTTCTGCCATAATATACCACCTGAAAGCAGATATTTGACAGCATTCTCAGCACTAGGGTCAATTCTGCCGACATCCTCAAGGGTACAGGAATAACCCAGGGTTGTTCTCAGCTTGGGTAACAGCGTTGCTTCATAATTTTGATGAGGAGGCATTGTCCGATGTATATAATATTTATCTGACGGATGGTGATTTCTTGGATCATGTGACTAGGGTGAGCAACATGATTTTGGGGTTCGCCTCTGAGGGCTACAAATTAAACTTTAAAAAAATTAAAATAGCCCACCTGAATGTCCGATTTTTGGGATACGAGGTATCAAGTGTAGCCTTGCAGGTAATATTTTAGACAAGTGCGCACTGCTCCAACCTCCCAAATCTCTGAAAAATTTACTATCAATATTGGGATTCTTAAATTTTGGCAGAACATACATTTTGGATTTTGCTGAAGAAGTAAAACCTTTTTACCATCCAATCAGACCTGATTTTTAAATTAGACATTGGACACACGAACACACGGATATCCTTTGTTACTTACAGGCTAACATCCACACATACGTATAAATGCCACAAATCTCCCTAACCTTCAATGAAGGTAAAACTGTACCCATAGCATACAAATCACACTTCTACACAAACGCTCAAATGTGGTTTGCTTCTACAGAAAAAATGCTGACGGCAGTACAGACTGCAATAGTGAGAAAGAGCACTAGTATGGGGGAAATGAATAATTGGCGTACCTCCTGCACCAGCCTTAGAGGCTGTAACAAAGGCAAGTGTTCTGAATGCAAATGCTTAACATTAGCTATAGATACAATGGTCTAATTCTCTCACTGTGACAGATGTGGACTACAAATCTGATGCTACGTTAAAAACACATGCAAAACAACAGTTGATGGACAGAATGCAGAACAATGTCATACATTCACCCCTGTACAGAGATCTGGGCCTATATCCATTGTTTTTTTGGACTCCACACCGCAACAGTTCAGACATGGCCATATGTAAATCAACCTTGACCCTGTGCCCCATGGGAACAGTCCAGCCCGAATTGCCAAGCCATGTCTTTACCGGACCGGAATCAAGCATCCTAGGAACGGTTTCTGGCTATCAGCCGTCTTCAGCCAGGATAGCTTGACTCCAGTGGTGTGGAGAGCATGGGACTCATATCTGAGCATACCCATCCCACTCGGGGTGACAAAGGCAAAACAACAGTTGATGGACAGAATGCAGAACAATGTCATACAATCACCCCAGTACAGAGATCTGGGTCTAAATCCATTGTTTTTTTGCACTCCACACCACCCCAGTTCAGACATGGCCATATGCAAATCAGCCTTGACCCTGTGCCTCATGGGAACAGTCCAGCCCGAACTGCGAAGCCATGTCTTTCATGGACTGGAATCAAGCATCCTAGGACCGGTTTCTGGCTATCAGCCGTCTTCTGCCAGGATAGCTTGACTACAGTTATGTGGAGAGAATGGGACTCACCTCTGAGCATAACCATCCCACTCGGGGTGACAAATGCAAAACAAGAGGCGATGGACAGAATGCAGAACAATGTCATACATTCACCCCAGTACAGAGATCTGGGCCTAAATCCTTCGTTTTTTTGCACTCCACACCACCCGTGTTCAGACATGGCCATATGCAAATCAGCTTTGACCCTGTGCCTCATGGGAACAGTCCAGCCCGAACTGCAAAGCCATATATTTCCTGGACTGGAATAAAGCATCCTAGGACCGGTTTCTGGCTATCAGCCTTCTTCAACCAGGATAGCTTGACTCCAGTGGTGTGGAGAGCATGGGACTCACGTCTGATCAACGGCTTTGGACATGTGATTGGTGGCCAAGCTGTTTAGGCGATATGCCTACACCATGTACTGAAGCCAAAAATTTAGGGATATGGATGGATCCCACACTCTCTCATGAGACACACATTAACCGTCTAGTAGGCAAGTGTTTTGGAGTCCTAAAGACTCTCAACAAAACCCTAGATCTCCTTCCTTTGGAGGCCTGGCGCACTATGACCCAGGCACTGATAACGTCACGCCTCGATTATGGAAATGTCCTTTTCCTGGGAGCTTCTTGTAAACGCATTGGGAGACTCCAAATACTGCAAAATGCTGCAGCCCGCCTAGTGCTTAGACTCCCACGAAGAGCCAACTCTAAAACCACTCTGGATGCCCTCCACTGGCTCCCAGTGAAAAAAAGAATACAGTACAAAGTACTCCTAATATGTCATCAGATAATCTGGAATAAAGCCCCCAGATATCTGACAGGTCTGGTTACCAGGTATGAACCACGCAGATTACTCAGATCTAGCGGTATGGGCATGCTTATGACCCACCGCTATAGGAGAGAAAAAATGGGAGGTTGGTCTTTCAGAGTGGCGGCTGCAACAGCATGGAATAAACTTCGCAGCCATCTCCGCCTGGAGCCTTCAGAAACCATTTTTCGACGGCAACTAAAAACTCATCTGTTCTCCTTATAGCCTATTTAATGCCCCTTGCCTCATACTGTCCTCTCCCCCTCTTATGAGTTTATCGCCTCTTCTTTAGCGCGGGGTCACGCCGAGATGGCGTACTATTTTCCATGCGCTCTATAAATGTCTTTATTATTTGAGCATACCCATCCCACTCGGGGTGACAAATGCAAAGCAACAGTTGATGGACAGAATGCAGAACGATGTCATACATTCGCCCCAGTACAGAGATCTGGGGCTACATCCATCGTTTTTTTACACTCCACACCACCCCAGCTCAGACATGACCATATGCAAATCAGCCTTGACCCTGTGCCTCATGGGAACAGTCCAGCCCGAACTGCCAAGCCATGTCTTTCCTGGACCGGAATCAAGCATCGTAGGACCGGTTTCTGGCTATCAGCCGTCTTCAGCCAGGATAGCTTGACTCCAGTGGTGTGGAGAGCATGGGGCTCACTACTGAGCATACCCATCCCACTCGGGGTGACAAATGCAAAGCAACAGTTGATAAACAGAATGCAGAACGATGTCATATATTCACCCCAGTACAGAGATCTGGCCCTAAATACATCGTTTCTTTTGCACTCCACACCACCCCAGTTCAGACATAGCCACATGCAAATCAGCCTTGACCCTGTGCCTCATGGGAACAGTCCAGCCCGAACTGCCAAGCCATTTCTTTCCAGGACCGGAATCAAGCATCCTAGGACCGGTTTCAGGCTATCAGCCATCTTCAGCCAGGATAGCTTGACTACAGTTATGTGGAGAGAATGGGACTCACCTCTGAGCATACCCATCCCACTCGGGGTGACAAATGCAAAACAAGAGGCGATGGACAGAATGCAGAACAATGTCATACATTCACCCCAGTACAGAGATCTGGGCCTAAATCCTTCGTTTTTTTGCACTCCACACCACCCGTGTTCAGACATGGCCATATGCAAATCAGCTTTGACCCTGTGCATCATGGGAACAGTCCAGCCCGAACTGCAAAGCCATATATTTCCTGGACTGGAATAAAGCATCCTAGGACCGGTTTCTGGCTATCAGCCTTCTTCAACCAGGATAGCTTGACTCCAGTGGTGTGGAGAGCATGGGACTCACGTCTGATCAACGGCTTTGGACATGTGATTGGTGGCCAAGCTGTTTAGGCGATATGCCTACACCATGTACTGAAGCCAAAAATTTAGGGATATGGATGGATCCCACACTCTCTCATGAGACACACATTAACCGTCTAGTAGGCAAGTGTTTTGGAGTCCTAAAGACTCTCAACAAAACCCTAGATCTCCTTCCTTTGGAGGCCTGGCGCACTATGACCCAGGCACTGATAACGTCACGCCTCGATTATGGAAATATCCTTTTCCTGGGAGCTTCTTGTAAACGCATTGGGAGACTCCAAATACTGCAAAATGCTGCAGCCCGCCTAGTGCTTAGACTCCCTCGAAGAGCCAACTCTAAAACCACTCTGGATGCCCTCCACTGGCTCCCAGTGAAAAAAAGAATACAGTACAAAGTACTCCTAATATGTCATCAGATCATCTGGAATAAAGCCCCCAGATATCTGACAGGTCTGGTTACCAGGTATGAACCACGCAGATTACTCAGATCTAGCGGTATGGGCATGGTTATGACCCACCGCTATAGGAGAGAAAAAATGGGAGGTCGGTCTTTCAGAGTGGCGGCTGCAACAGCATGGAATAAACTTCCCAGCCATCTCCGCCTGGAGCCTTCAGAAACCATTTTTCGACGGCAACTAAAAACTCATCTGTTCTCCTTATAGCCTATTTAATGCCCCTTGCCTCGTACTGTCCTCTCCCCCTCTTATGAGTTTATCGCCTCTTCTTTAGCGCGGGGACACGCCGAGATGGCGTACTATTTTCCATGCGCTCTATAAATGTCTTTATTATTTCAGCATACCCATCCCACTCGGGGTGACAAATGCAAAGCAACAGTTGATGGACAGAATGCAGAACGATGTCATACATTCGCCCCAGTACAGAGATCTGGGGCTACATCCATCGTTTTTTTACACTCCACACCACCCCAGCTCAGACATGACCATATGCAAATCAGCCTTGACCCTGTGCCTCATGGGAACAGTCCAGCCCGAACTGCCAAGCCATGTCTTTCCTGGACCGGAATCAAGCATCGTAGGACCGGTTTATGGCTATCAGCCGTCTTCAGCCAGGGTAGCTTGACTCCAGTGGTGTGGAGAGCATGGGACTCACTACTGAGCATACCCATCCCACTCGGGGTGACAAATGCAAAGCAACAGTTGATGGACAGAATGCAGAACGATGTCATATATTCACCCCAGTACAGAGATCTGGCCCTAAATACATTGTTTCTTTTGCACTCCACACCACCCCAGTTCAGACATAGCCACATGCAAATCAGCCTTGACCCTGTGCCTCATGGGAACAGTCCAGCCCGAACTGCCAAGCCATTTCTTTCCAGGGCCGGAATCAAGCATCCTAGGACCGGTTTCTGGCTATCAGCCATCTTCAGCCAGGATAGCTTGACTGCAGTGGTGTGGAGAGCATGGGACTCACGTATGAGCATACCCATCCTACTCGGGGTGACAAATGCAAAACAACAGTTGATGGACAGAATGCAGAACAATGTCATACATTCACCCCAGTACAGAGATCTGGGCCTAAATCCATCTTTTTTTGCACTCCACACCACCCCAGTTCAGACATGGCCATATGCAAATCAGCCTTGACCCTGTGCCTCATCGGAACAGTCCAGCCCGAACTGCCAAGCCATGTCTTTCCCGGACCGGAATCAAGCATCCTAGGACCGGTTTCTGGCTATCAGCCGTCTTCAGCCAGGATAGCTTGACTCCAGTGGTGTGGAGAGCATGGGACTCACGTATGAGCATACCCATCCTACTCGGGGTGACAAATGCAAAACAACAGTTGATGGACAGAATGCAGAACAATGTCATACATTCACCCCAGTACAGAGATCTGGGCCTAAATCCATCTTTTTTTGCACTCCACACCACCCCAGTTCAGACATGGCCATATGCAAATCAGCCTTGACCCTGTGCCTCATCGGAACAGTCCAGCCCGAACTGCCAAGCCATGTCTTTCCCGGACCGGAATCAAGCATCCTAGGACTGGTTTCTGGCTATCAGCCGTCTTCAGCCAGGATAGCTTGACTCCAGTGGTGTGGAGAGCATGGGACTCACGTCTGAGCATACCCATCCCACTCGGGGTGACAAATGCAAAGCAACAGTTGATGGACAGAATGCAGAACGATGTCATACATTCACCCCAGTACAGAGGTCTGGACCTAAATCCATCATTTTTTTGCACTCCACACCACCCCAGTTCAGACATGGCCATATGCAAATCAGCCTTGACCCTGAGCCTCATGGGAACAGTCCAGCCCAAACTGCCAAGCCATGTCTTTTCTGGACCGGAATCAAGCATCCTAGGACCGGTTTCTGGCTATCAGACGTCTTCAGCCAGGATAGCTTGACTCTAGTGGTGTGGAGAGCATGGGACTCACCTCTCAGCATACCCCTCCCACTCGGGGTGACAAATGCAAAACAACAGTTGATGGACACATTGCAGAACTATGTCATACATTCACCCCAGTACAGAGATCTGGGCCTAAATCCATCGTTTTTTTGCACTCCACACCACCCCAGTTCAGACATTGCCATATGCAAATCAGCCTTGACCCTGTGCCTCATGGGAACAGTCCAGCCCGAACTGCCAAGCCATGTCTTTCCTGGACTGGAATCAAGCATCCTAGGACCGGTTTCTGGCTATCAGCCGTCTTTAGCCAGGATAGCTTGACTCCAGTGGTGTGGAGAGCATGGGACTCATGTCTGAGCATACCCATCGCACTCTGGGTGACAAATGCAAAACAACGGTGTATGGACAGAATGCAGAACAATGTCATACATTCACTCCAGTACAGAGATCTGGGTCTAAATCCATCGTTTTTTGCACTCCACACCACCCCAGTTCAGACATGGCCATATGCAAATCAGCCTTGACCCTGTGCCTCATGGGAACAGTCCAGCCCGAACTGCCAAGCCATGTCCTTCCTGGACCGGAATCAAGCATCCTAGGACCGGTTTCTGGCTATCAGCCGTCTTCAGCCAGGATAGCTTGACTGCAGTGGTGTGGAGAGCATGGGACTCACGTCTGAGCATACCCATCCCACTCAGGGTGACAAATGCAAAACAAAAGTTGATGGACGGAAAGCAGAACAATGTCATACATTCACCACAGTACAGAGATCTGGGCCTAAATCCATCGTTTTTTTGCACTCCGCACCGCCCCAGTTCAGACATGGCCATATGCAAATCAGCCTTGACCCTGTGCCTCATGGGAACAGTCTAGCCCGAACTGCCAAGCCATGTCTTTCCTGGACTGGAATCAAGCATCCTAGGACCGTTTTCTGGCTATCAGCCGTCTTCTGCCAGGATAGCATGACTACAGTTATGTGGAGAGAATGGGACTCACCTCTGAGCATACCCATCCCACTCGGGGTGACAAATGCAAAACAACAGGCGATGGACAGAATGCAGAACAATGTCATACATTCACCCCAGTACAGAGATGTGGGCCTAAATCCTTCGTTTTTTTGCACTCCACACCACCCGTGTTCAGACATGGCCATATGCAAATCAGCTTTGACCCTGTGCCTCATGGGAACAGTCCAGCCCGAACTGCAAAGCCATGTATTTCCTGGACTGGAATAAAGCATCCTAGGACCGGTTTCTGGCTATCAGCCTTCTTCAACCAGGATAGCTTGACTCCAGTGGTGTGGAGAGCATGGGACTCACGTCTGATCAACGGCTTTGGACATGTGATTGGTGGCCAAGCTGTTTAGGCGATATGCCTACACCATGTACTGAAGCCAAAAATTTAGGGATATGGATGGATCCCACACTCTCTCATGAGACACACATTAACCGTCTAGTTGGCACGTGTTTTGGAGTCCTAAAGACTCTCAACAAAACCCTAGATCTCCTTCCTTTGGAGGCCTGGCGCACTATGACCCAGGCACTGATAACGTCATGCCTCGATTATGGAAATGTCCTTTTGCTGGGAGCTTCTTGTAAACGCATTGGAAGACTCCAAATACTGCAAAATGCTGCAGCCCGCCTAGTGCTTAGACTCCCTCGAAGAGCCAACTCCAAAACCACTCTGGATGCCCTCCACTGGCTCCCAGTGAAAAAAAGAATACAGTACAAAGTACTCCTAATATGTCATCAGATCATCTGGAATAAAGCCCCCAGATATCTGACAGGTCTGGTTACCAGGTATGAACCACGCAGATCACTCAGATCTAGCGGTATGGGCATGCTTATGACCCACCGCTATAAGAGAGAAAAAATGGGAGGTCGGTCTTTCAGAGTGGCGGCTGCAACAGCATGGAATAAACTTCCCAGCCATCTCCGCCTGGAGCCTTCAGAAACCATTTTTCGACGGCAACTAAAAACTCATCTGTTCTCCTTATAGCCTATTTAATGCCCCTTGCCTCGTACTGTCCTCTCCCCCTCTTATGAGTTTATCGCCTCTTCTTTAGCGCGGGGACACGCCGAGATGGCGTACTATTTTCCATGCGCTCTATAAATGTCTTTATTATTTGAGCATACCCATCCCACTCGGGGTGACAAATGCAAAGCAACAGTTGATGGACAGAATGCAGAACGATGTCATACATTCGCCCCAGTACAGAGATCTGGGGCTACATCCATCGTTTTTTTACACTCCACACCACCCCAGCTCAGACATGACCATATGCAAATCAGCCTTGACCCTGTGCCTCATGGGAACAGTCCAGCCCGAACTGCCAAGCCATGTCTTTCCTGGACCGGAATCAAGCATCGTAGGACCGGTTTCTGGCTATCAGCCGTCTTCAGCCAGGATAGCTAGACTCCAGTGGTGTGGAGAGCATGGGACTCACTACTGAGCATACCCATCCCACTCGGGGTGACAAATGCAAAGCAACAGTTGATGGACAGAATGCAGAACGCTGTCATATATTCACCCCAGTACAGAGATCTGGCCCTAAATACATCGTTTCTTTTGCACTCCACACCACACCACCCCAGTTCAGACATAGCCACATGCAAATCAGCCTTGACCCTGTGCCTCATGGGAACAGTCCAGCCCGAACTGCCAAGCCATTTCTTTCCTGGACCGGAATCAAGCATCCTAGGACCGGTTTCTGGCTATCAGCCATCTTCAGCCAGGATAGCTTGACTGCAGTGGTGTGGAGAGCATGGGACTCACGTATGAGCATACCCATCCTACTCGGGGTGACAAATGCAAAACAACAGTTGATGGACAGAATGCAGAACAATGTCATACATTCACCCCAGTACAGAGATCTGGGCCTAAATCCATCTTTTTTTGCACTCCACACCACCCCAGTTCAGACATGGCCATATGCAAATCAGCCTTGACCCTGTGCCTCATCGGAACAGTCCAGCCCGAACTGCCAAGCCATGTCTTTCCTGGACCGGAATCAAGCATCCTAGGACCGGTTTCTGGTTCTCAGCCGTCTTCAGCCAGGATAGCTTGACTTCAGCGGTGTGGAGAGCATGGGACTCACGTCTGAGCATACCCATCCCACTCGGGGTGACAAATGCAAAGCAACAATTGATGGACAGAATGCAGAACGATGTCATACATTCACCCCAGTACAGAGGTCTGGGCCTAAATCCATCATTTTTTTGCACTCCACACCACCCCAGTTCAGACAAGGCCATATGCAAATCAGCCTTGACCCTGAGCCTCATGGGAACAGTCCAGCCCAAACTGCCAAGCCATGTCTTTTCTGGACCGGAATCAAGCATCCTAGGACCGGTTTCTGGCTATCAGACGTCTTCAGCCAGGATAGCTTGACTCTAGTGGAGTGGAGAGCATGGGACTCACCTCTCAGCATACCCCTCCCACTCGGGGTGACAAATGCAAAACAACAGTTGATGGACACATTGCAGAACTATGTCATACATTCACCCCAGTACAGAGATCTGGGCCTAAATCCATCATTTTTTTGCACTCCGCACCGCCCCAGTTCAGACATGGCCATATGCAAATCAGCCTTGACCCTGTGCCTCATGGGAACAGTCCAGCCGAACTGCCAAGCCATGACTTTCCTGGACTGGAATCAAGCATCCTAGGACCGTTTTCTGGCTATCAGCTGTCTTCAGCCAGGATAGCTTGACTCCAGTGGTGTGGAGAGCATGGGACTCACATCTGAGCATACCCATTCCACTCTGGGTGACAAATGCAAAACAACAGTTGATGGAAAGAATGCAGAACAATGTCATACATTCACCCCAGTACAGAGATCCGTGCCTAAATCCATCTTTTTTTGCACTCCCCACCACCCCAGTTCAGACATGGCCATATGCAAATAAGCTTTGATCCTGTGACTCATGGGAACAGTCCAGCCCGAACTGCCAAGCAATGTCTTTCCTGGACCGGAATCAAGCATCCTACGACCGTTTTCTGGCTATCAGCCATCTTCAGCCAGGTTAGCTTGACTCCAGTGGTGTGGAGAGCATGGGACTCACGTATGAGCATACCCATCCTACTCAGGGTGACAAATGCAAAACAACAGTTGATGGACAGAATGCAGAACAATGTCATACATTCACCCCAGTACAGAGATCTGGGCCTAAATCCATCTTTTTTTGCACTCCACACCACCCCAGTTCAGACATGGCCATATGCAAATCAGCCTTGACCCTGTGCCTCATCGGAACAGTCCAGCACGAACTGCCAAGCCATGTCTTTCCTGGACCGGAATCAAGCATCCTAGGACCGGTTTCTGGCTATCAGCCATCTTCAGCCAGGATAGCTTGACTCCAGTGGTGTGGAGAGCATGGGACTCACGTCTGAGCATACCCATCCCACTCGGGGTGACAAATGCAAAGCAACAGTTGATGGACAGAATGCAGAACGATGTCATACATTCACCCCAGTACAGAGGTCTGGGCCTAAATCCATCGTTTTTTTGCACTCCACACCACCCCAGTTCAGACATGGCCATATGCAAATCAGCCTTGACCCTGAGCCTCATGGGAACAGTCCAGCCCAAACTGCCAAGCCATGTCTTTTCTGGACCGGAATCAAGCATCCTAGGACCGGTTTCTGGCTATCAGACGTCTTCAGCCAGGATAGCTTGACTCTAGTGGTGTGGAGAGCATGGGACTCACCTCTGAGCATACCCCTCCCACTCGGGGGTGACAAATGCAAAACAACAGTTGATGGACACAATGCAGAACTATGTCATACATTCACCCCAGTACAGAGATCTGGGCCTAAATCCATCATTTTTTTGCACTCCACACCACCCCAGTTCAGACATAGCCATATGCAAATTAGCCTTGACCCTGTGCCTCCTGGGAACAGTCCAGCCCAAACTGCCAAGCCATGTCTTTCCTGGATCGGAATCAAGCATCCTAGGACCGGTTTCTGGCTATCAGCCATCTTCAGCCAGGATAGCTTGACTCCAGTGGTGTGGAGAGCATGGGACTCACGTATGAACATACCCATCTCACTCGGGGTGACAAATGCAAAACAACAGTTGATGGACAGAATGCAGAACGATGTCATACATTCACCCCAGTACAGAGATCTGGGCCTAAATCCATAGTTTTTTTGCACTCCACACCACCCCAGTTCAGACATGGCCATATGCAAATCAGCCTTGACCCTGAGCCTCATGGGAACAGTCCAGCCCAAACTGCCAAGCCATGTCTTTCCTGGACCGGAATTAAGCATCCTAGGACCGGTTTCTGGCTATCAGACGTCTTCAGCCAGGATAGCTTGAATCTAGTGGTGTGGAGAGCATGGGACTCACGTCTGAGCATACCCCTCCCACTCGGGGTGACAAATGCAAAACAACAGTTGATGGACACAATGCAGAACGATATCATACATTCACCCCAGTACAGAGATCTGGGCCTAAATCCATTGTTTTTTGGCACTCCACACCACCCCAGTTCAGACATTGCCATATGCAAATCAGCCTTGACCCTGTGCCTCATGGGAACAGTCCAGCCCGAACTGCCAAGCCATGTCTTTCCTGGACCGGAATCAAGCATCCTAGGACCGGTTTCTGGCTATCAGCCGTCTTCAGCCAGGATAGCTTGACTCCAGTGGTGTGGAGAGCATGGGACTCATGTCTGAGCATACCCATCGCACTCGGGGTGACAAATGCAAAACAACAGTTGATGGACAAAATGCAGAACAATGTCATACATTTACATCAGTACAGAGATCTGGGTCTAAATCCATCGTTTTTTGCACTCCACACCACCCCAGTTCAGACATTGCCATATGCAAATCAGCCTTGACCCTGTGCCTCATGGGAACAGTCCAGCCCGAACTGCCAAGCCATGTCCTTCCTGGACCGGAATCAAGCATCCTAGGACCGGTTTCTGGCTATCAGCCGTCTTCAGCCAGGATAGCTTGACTGCAGTGGTGTGGAGAGCATGGGACTCACGTCTGAGCATACCCATCCCACTCAGGGTGACAAATGCAAAACAAAAGTTGATGGACGGAAAGCAGAACAATGTCATACATTCACCACAGTACAGAGATCTGGGCCTAAATCCATCGTTTTTTTGCACTCCGCACCGCCCCAGTTCAGACATGGCCATATGCAAATCAGCCTTGACCCTGTGCCTCATGGGAACAGTCCAGCCTGAACTGCCAAGCCATGTCTTTCCTGGACTGGAATCAAGCATCCTAGGACCGTCTTCTGGCTATCAGCTGTCTTCAGCCAGGATAGCTTGACTCCAGTGGTGTGGAGAGCATGGGACTCACGTATGAGCATACCCATCCTACTCGGGGTGACAAATGCAAAACAACAGTTGATGGACAGAATGCAGAACAATGTCATAAATTCACCCCAGTACAGAGATCTGGGCCTAAATCCATCTTTTTTTGCACTCCACACCACCCCAGTTCAAACATGGCCATATGCAAATCAGCCTTGACCCTGTGCCTCATCGGAACAGTCCAGCCCGAACTGCCAAGCCATGTCTTTCCTGCACCGGAATCAAGCATCCTAGGACCGGTTTCTGGCTATCAGCCGTCTTCAGCCAGGATAACTTGACTCCAGTGGTGTGGAGAGCATGGGACTCACGTCTGAGCATACCCATCCCACTCGGGGTGACAAATGCAAAGCAACAGTTGATGGACAGAATGCAGAACGATGTCATACATTCACCCCAGTACAGAGGTCTGGGCATAAATCCATCGTTTTTTTGCACTCCACACCACCCCAGTTCAGACATGGCCATATGCAAATCAGCCTTGACCCTGAGCCTCATGGGAACAGTCCAGCCCAAACTGCCAAGCCATGACTTTCCTGGACTGGAATCAAGCATCCTAGGACCGTTTTCTGGCTATCAGCCGTCTTCAGCCAGGATAGCTAGACTCCAGTGGTGTGGAGAGCATGGGACTCACTACTGAGCATACCCATCCCACTCGGGGTGACAAATGTTTGTGTTTGTATAAGCTTTATTCGAGACAATTCTCATAAAAGCACATTAAATCAGAATATTTACAAAATACATAATACAGAATAAAAAATCCATTAAACACAGTACGCTCATACAACATTACAGATAAAACAATAAATGCCTAATACATAAAAAACATTAAAAAGGAATACCTGATTACATACGACCCCCCAAGAACCGTCGTCTTATCGCCCACGCCCAACCCATGTATTTGGCGACACCCATAACTATCGAATCCTGCTGTGTTGTGCATAGGATTCTTAGAGCCACTGAACTTTCGCGTGTCCCCAAATTTTTACAAACCGGCGAGAGCCATTTCCTCCTTGGATTCACATAGGCTTCACATGAAAAGAGAAAGTGGCCAAGGCTCTCCTCAGCATTTTCGCAGGCAGGACATAGACTGTTAGTGGGTCTGTGCCAACCAGATGTCAATTTCTTGAGTGGGATAGATCCTGACCTCAGCTGGAAGACAAGTTTCCTGTCCATTGGTACCGTGACATTATCCCAATAGTTTTCCAAGACAGGTGAAATTTTGGTCTCCAGAAAACGGCCAGACATAGAATCTGCCCTATTGTCATTCAGCATCTTGCCACCCACCCAATCCCAATATTGATTTTTAAGAGCTTCTTTACTTGGGAAGGTTTCTCCCTCGGGGTTATTCCAAAGATTTGAGAACCCTAGATTTTCCAACATGGTCTTCAGATGTTTTAACCATTTTATTTTGTGGAAGATATCTTCCCTGATTATCCACAGAAAGCTCTCAGCGTACTGTCTTATTTCCGGAGTCGTCCAGAGGCGCCTCCAGTAAAGAACTGGCCGCAATCGAGCTCTGTCGATAATCGTGCGTCTGCCAAGCTCCAGAAACAATGGGATTAGGGGGGTGCTCTGAGGAAGTCCTGTAATACCACGCATGAACTTGTTCTCGGAAGTCTGAAGAGCCGTCAGACCATTCCAAGCCCATAGTTCTGCGCCGTATAAGGTGGCACCCAAAACCTTCGCATCATACACCGTCAAAGCGGGTTTTATAGGTTTTGTTTTTGATTTACGGTGTTCCCCCCTTAGGGCCCCCGATAGCTGCTGGTGCTTTAGGACTACTTTGTTCACGTGATGCGTCCAGCCAGTCCCCCCCGCAATCTGCACTCCCAAATATGTAAATTCCTTGACTATATCGAGCCTGCTGTTATTTAGGGTAATTTTAGGATCGCTTCTGCGTCCAGCAGAGAAGGCCATTAGTTTGGTTTTTCCTACATTTACCTCTAGCCCATGCTCCAAGCAAAAAGCATCAAAGATGCCTAATGCACGTTGTAGCCCCATAGGAGTCTTTGACAAAATAAGAGTGTCGTCAGCGAACATCAGGATCGGGACCCTGGTGTCCGCTAACGATGGGGCGTCAACACTAGCCCTCAACATTCTCTCGACTATCCCGTTAATGAATAACGAGAAAAGTAGAGGGGCCATGGAACATCCCTGCCTAACACCCCTTTCAACAGGAAAGTCCACCGTTGTCTCGCTACTTCCTCCCCATTGGACTCTGGCATAGTTGGATTCGTGCAGTTGCATGATTAAAGTTAACAGTTCTGCAGGAATCCCCAGCTTTTGGAGCACCGACCATAGTTTGTACCTGGGGACTAGATCGAACGCAGCCCGTAGATCAACGAACGCGACATACAGGCTGCCCCTCCCCAGCTCAACGGTCTTCCACCGCAATATTATGAAGCGAAAGACCTGGTCGATGGTACTAGTAGCACGCCTAAATCCCGCCTGGTATGGCGAGAGGGCACTGTTATCTTCTACCCAGTCCATCAGCTGGTTGGTTACCATTCTCCCGACTATCTTCTGCACGGTGGCTATTAAGCTTATAGGCCTGTAATTAGCAGGCAATGAGCGGTCGCCCTTCTTGTGGACGGGGATAATGGTTGCACATTTCCAGATATCTGGAACCACTGCCCCCTTTGCTAATGCATTTGCTACAAGGAGGATGTATCTCGCCCATCTGGCCACATCGTGTTTAAAAAATATCAGGGGGGATACCATCTGGGCCTGGCGCCCTCCCGCATTTCGCAGAACTAATGGCAATTACCACTTCACTAAGGGAAAACAGATCATCTGTTGCGTAGACCGGTGTTATTTCATCAGCTGTCACAGACTTATTACTTTCCGCATACTGGGGCCCAAAATAGTCAACCCAGGATTCCACTGGTACATTATTGTCGGGTTTTGCAGGGCCCACACCACTACCCCACTTGATAATTTTCCAAAATAACATTGGGTCTTTATTATCAGAGGCTTCTTTTAATTGGGCCCAGTGGTCTTCGTCCCATTTCTTTTTTGCACAATAGATGGCTGCTTTGTACAATTTCCTGTTCATTCTTACTGCTGCAAGATCCCTGTTCCTTATCGCATGCCCCAAGTCTAGGCGTGCTGCTCTACAATGGTTATCGAACCACCTACCCACTTCTTTAGTTTTCTTCCCTTTTCTTTGCTTTATAAAAAAACATGGTCTTAAGGCGGAGAATAACTTATTGTGGATATCTGTGATAACATTGTCCCCAGGAGCTACTAGGGCTACTGCTTCAATCGCAGAAATAGCACAATCTACCATATTAATTATGTATGTCATAGTGACTTCGTTTGCTGTCACCTTGGGCCATTTTAACCTTCGCTCATCGTTACTTAACAGAGGAGTTTCGTTATGTGTCTCATTAGGATTTCTTGAACCTACATTCCACCACTTATGTGACACACATAGGGGGTTGTGGTCACTTTCAACCCGGGGCCTGATTACCATGTCAACAACCCCATTCCACAGCTGGAGACTACACAATATATAGTCAATTCGGCTCCTATTAATACCATTATCAAAGGTAAAACTGCCCTCCTTGTCCCCGGGTGTCCTACCATTGAGGGCTCTTAGACCATATTCCAAACATATTCCATTTAGTAGGAGAATCTCTTTAGTCCATCGCTTCACAGGTTGTAAGTTTAAGGAAGGTACTCCCCATAGATTGTCCTCTTCACACTCGATAAGGACATTTGTACAGGTCAAGGGTTCAAAGGTCCTGTTTAGGTCCCCGGCAACTATCTTTAAATTACCCTGGGAATTAACCTCCATAACGTCGGACAACAACTCAATTGTAGATGGATTGACTTCTTTACCACCTCTCACATAGACATTGTATAAATCTATTGGTGCACCATTTACAACAGAGATTCTAAGGGCTTGTAAATCACAATTTCCCTGGTCTAGGATTTTTATATCAATATGCAAACCCTGTCTAACCCACACAGTTAGGCCACCCTTTGGCCTCCCTCTTCCCCCTTTTGTGGCAGGTATATAGTAATTCAAGTAACCTAAGCAAAATAATGGATCACAAGCCCAGGTTTCTTGAAAACAACAGATGTCAAAACCACTTATAAAATCCACCCAAAGTTGGGAATCCAACTTGCTAGCCAATCCGGCGACATTCCAAGACAAAAAGGTGCCAATATCTGCATATGTCCCGTCCCTAGATTTAGCGATTGGAGAATCATGGGACGACATCGATATCCCCGTTAGGTTTGCCAGCCTTTCTGGGTCATCTACTGTGACCACAGCTAAATCATCCGTTACAGGGTGTAAGACATTTGGTTTTATTGTTACTAGTCTAGAACCACATTCATCGGCCACACACCCGGCCTCATTACTGTTCTCCTTAATGTCTGTAGCAATAATGTTACCACAGACATCTCCTAGCTCCTCTACTTCTTTTGTAATTCCACCCACGTTGTCAGTACCAGTATGTCAATAGCCCCACCCTGAGTCCTGCCATCCTACATGGGGATTATTGTGTGTATGTGGGGTACAATTGAAACTGACATGGGGAGGTGGTAAAGAAGTCACTGGCCATTGCGCCTTTGGGGGGACTATTGGCTCGTTGAGTAGGCTTGTGGTTACACTTGTTGATCTGGGGTAAAAGAAAGTGAGGTCCACAATACCAATACCGCCCTTATTTGTTCCCCATCCTTGCCTTGTTATCCATCCCACCACCCTAGGATCTTGAAAATTAACCACTATACAGTCTCCCCCCAGGGTTTTAGGTGTGTAACCCATCCAGTCTATTCTCCTTGCCCCTATTATTAACCCATCAATGTCACCCGGCAGAGGACGATTTTCCTTTAACCAGTGCATGGTCTTATTTTTAAGCATCTGGAAATTTTCTCTCTGCCCTGGGGGTAAAGATGGTACATTGATGAGAACTGCCACATAGGGGAAGGAGTCTGGAGTAAGATTGATCGGGGGTTTTCTATGAGGTGGCTTTTGCAAGGGCGTTGGGATAGGTTTGGGAACTTGGGGAGGAGGTTGGGGGACTGGTTTCTGCACCTGCTTATTATTAGCAAGGGGTGCTGTTGTGGCTTTAACAGCCGACTGGTTAACACTGACCCTATTTCCTACCCCCGTGATGTTGGGAGGTATACATGTATTGGTGATTGTGTTCACAAAAGCTGGTACTTTACCCACTTGTTGGCACGAAGTAGCCACAACGTTTACAACGGCCGGTTGGTTTTGTGGCCGGGGTAATGGGGACTGTACGGGATGTGTTGAGTTGGACTGCGATGATTCAGAACCTGAAGTAGCTTTCTCAACCCTAACTAAGGGTTTTGTGGTGGCTTTAGCTGGGGGTTTATTTTGTTTGGAAGGTATAGGTGAGCCATTTCTTGGATTTCTACCCTTGTCCTGTGTGTGGGGGTTATTTACAACCTGAGAATTTGAGCTTGTTTCCAACCTACTCGTTTTAATCAGGGATTTAGTAGAATAGAAATTGTCTAAAGTTGCTTGCTCAAAGTGGTTTAACCTATCTATGAGTTTTGCAATTCTATCCTCAATGGGAATGAGTACCAATCTAAACATTTTTTCCAGTTCTGGAAGCACATTTGCGAATAGTACATCGCTACCATTACTTGATGCTTTGGGAACAGAACATGAATTGTCCACTTTATCTTGGATATCCTGGGAAGTAGGAATAGTTGACGTTACACATCCTGTTCTTTGCACTGGTTCTTTAACTGGATTCCCACTGATCACAAGTTTATGTAACTTCCTGATTTTTGGTAGTGGTTGGACCATTTTTTTACACCTTTTAACAGAAACTGGACATTTCCTTTTAGCCCCAGTTTTAGAATTAAACGATACAACATGAGGACCCGCATCAGTATGCAATAGTAGGTCAGATATACTACCACTGGTATTATTTAAAACTGCTACGACAGTCTCAGTTGTTTTATCCCCCGAGGCCTCAGAGTCTCTGTTTGTAACCGGGATGCTCACTGATGATATAGGGGTTACCAGAGTGGGATAGACTACATTTGGAAACTTGTCCGTAGAGTTCTTAAGTATTTCGATAGAAAGCCTGCGCTCGGCACGCTTCTCTGCCAAAGTTAGTTCTTTATCTATTGCAAGTGAGCGATTAAAAAAGAATTTATCTAAAGGACCGATGGCCAAGGGGCCAGACTCTGTGGGAAGAGACGTTAAATGGCTGGTTGCAGGACTTGTATTTGCAGCAGTTGCCATAATGGTAACAAAACAGTACAAGGGAAGCTATGTCACTTACTATGGTAGATGGAGTTTCACACTGACCAGGGGTGGTGGCCCAGCCCGGCCTCCTTCGGCCCCGGACGGCCACAGACGGTCCCGCCCTTGTCCCGGGCTTCTCCCGGGCGCTCCCGCGCGCTTCCGCGCAGCGGGACTGTCGTCCGTGTTTATAGGATACTAGGGTGAAAAGGGGGAGGAGCCTGCAGGGAGAGCTGACCAGGTGGAATGAGTTAGGGCGGGCGGGCGCTCCTGGGACAGGTAGTCCTGCGCCTCCCGCCTGCTCGCAGCCCTGCAGAAACAAGGATCCTCAAGTCCCTCCACGCCCAGGGGACACAAGGGTGCAAGTTGTTCTCACCCACGCGACGCGGGACCCGCGCAGCGGGTACCGCTAGCTTTAACAGGTCGCTGTGCAGCACAACAGAGACAAGGCTGCTACCACCAAAACTCCAGTCGCCACAGAGGTAAGGTCCGTTGTGAATGTCCGCCAAGAGTCCCACCAGTAGACAGGGGCAGCTTACTTTTCAATCGGCTGAAAGGGGGAGGAGCCTGCAGGGAGAGCTGACCAGGTGGAATGAGTTAGGGCGGGCGGGCGCTCCTGGGACAGGTAGTCCTGCGCCTCCCGCCTGCTCGCAGCCCTGCGGAAACAAGGATCCTCAAGTCCCTCCACGCCCAGGGGACACAAGGGTGCAAGTTGTTCTCACCCACGCGACGCGGGACCCGCGCAGCGGGTACCGCTAGCTTTAACAGGTCGCTGTGCAGCACAACAGAGACAAGGCTGCTACCACCAAAACTCCAGTCGCCACAGAGGTAAGGTCCGTTGTGAATGTCCGCCAAGAGTCCCACCAGTAGACAGGGGCAGCTTACTTTTCAATCGGCTGAAAGGGGGAGGAGCCTGCAGGGAGAGCTGACCAGGTGGAATGAGTTAGGGCGGGCGGGCGCTCCTGGGACAGGTAGTCCTGCGCCTCCCGCCTGCTCGCAGCCCTGCAGAAACAAGGATCCTCTAGTCCCTCCACGCCCAGGGGACACAAGGGTGCAAGTTGTTCTCACCCACGCGACGCGGGACCCGCGCAGCGGGTACCGCTAGCTTTAACAGGTCGCTGTGCAGCACAACAGAGACAAGGCTGCTACCACCAAAACTCCAGTCGCCACAGAGGTAAGGTCCGTTGTGAATGTCCGCCAAGAGTCCCCTAGGACCGGTTTCTGGCTATCAGCCGTCTTCAGCCAGGATAGCTAAACTCCAGTGGTGTGGAGAGCATGGGACTCATGTCTGAGCATACCCATCGCACTCGGGGTGACAAATGCAAAGCAACAGTTGATGGACAGAATGCAGAACGATGTCATATATTCACCCCAGTACAGAGATCTGGCCCTAAATACATCGTTTCTTTTGCACTCCACACCACCCCAGTTCGGACATAGCCACATGCAAATCAGCCTTGACCCTGTGCCTCATGGGAACAGTCCAGCCCGAACTGCCAAGCCATTTCTTTCCTGGACCGGAATCAAGCATCCTAGGACCGGTTTCTGGCTATCAGCCATCTTCAGCCAGGATAGCTTGACTGCAGTGGTGTGGAGAGCATGGGACTCACGTATGAGCATACCCATCCTACTCGGGGTGACAAATGCAAAGCAACAATTGATGGACAGAATGCAGAACGATGTCATACATTCACCCCAGTACAGAGATCTGGGCCTAAATCCATCTTTTTTTGCACTCCACACCACCCCAGTTCAGACATGGCCACATGCAAATCAGCCTTGACCCTGTGCCTCATCGGAACAGTCCAGCCCGAACTGCCAAGCCATGTCTTTCCTGGACCGGAATCAAGCATCCTAGGACCGGTTTCTGGTTCTCAGCCGTCTTCAGCCAGGATAGCTTGACTTCAGCGGTGTGGAGAGCATGGGACTCACGTCTGAGCATACCCATCCCACTCGGGGTGACAAATGCAAAGCAACAATTGATGGACAGAATGCAGAACGATGTCATACATTCACCCCAGTACAGAGGTCTGGGCCTAAATCCATCATTTTTTTGCACTCCACACCACCCCAGTTCAGACAAGGCCATATGCAAATCAGCCTTGACCCTGAGCCTCATGGGAACAGTCCAGCCCAAACTGCCAAGCCATGTCTTTTCTGGACCGGAATCAAGCATCCTAGGACCGGTTTCTGGCTATCAGACGTCTTCAGCCAGGATAGCTTGACTCTAGTGGAGTGGAGAGCATGGGACTCACCTCTCAGCATACCCCTCCCACTCGGGGTGACAAATGCAAAACAACAGTTGATGGACACATTGCAGAACTATGTCATACATTCACCCCAGTACAGAGATCTGGGCCTAAATCCATCATTTTTTTGCACTCCGCACCGCCCCAGTTCAGACATGGCCATATGCAAATCAGCCTTGACCCTGTGCCTCATGGGAACAGTCCAGCCCGAACTGCCAAGCCATGACTTTCCTGGACTGGAATCAAGCATCCTAGGACCGTTTTCTGGCTATCAGCTGTCTTCAGCCAGGATAGCTTGACTCCAGTGGTGTGGAGAGCATGGGACTCACATCTGAGCATACCCATTCCACTCTGGGTGACAAATGCAAAACAACAGTTGATGGAAAGAATGCAGAACAATGTCATACATTCACCCCAGTACAGAGATCCGTGCCTAAATCCATCTTTTTTTGCACTCCCCACCACCCCAGTTCAGACATGGCCATATGCAAATAAGCTTTGATCCTGTGACTCATGGGAACAGTCCAGCCCGAACTGCCAAGCAATGTCTTTCCTGGACCGGAATCAAGCATCCTACGACCGTTTTCTGGCTATCAGCCATCTTCAGCCAGGTTAGCTTGACTCCAGTGGTGTGGAGAGCATGGGACTCACGTATGAGCATACCCATCCTACTCAGGGTGACAAATGCAAAACAACAGTTGATGGACAGAATGCAGAACAATGTCATACATTCACCCCAGTACAGAGATCTGGGCCTAAATCCATCTTTTTTTGCACTCCACACCACCCCAGTTCAGACATGGCCATATGCAAATCAGCCTTGACCCTGTGCCTCATCGGAACAGTCCAGCACGAACTGCCAAGCCATGTCTTTCCTGGACCGGAATCAAGCATCCTAGGACCGGTTTCTGGCTATCAGCCATCTTCAGCCAGGATAGCTTGACTCCAGTGGTGTGGAGAGCATGGGACTCACGTCTGAGCATACCCATCCCACTCGGGGTGACAAATGCAAAGCAACAGTTGATGGACAGAATGCAGAACGATGTCATACATTCACCCCAGTACAGAGGTCTGGGCCTAAATCCATCGTTTTTTTGCACTCCACACCACCCCAGTTCAGACATGGCCATATGCAAATCAGCCTTGACCCTGAGCCTCATGGGAACAGTCCAGCCCAAACTGCCAAGCCATGTCTTTTCTGGACCGGAATCAAGCATCCTAGGACCGGTTTCTGGCTATCAGACGTCTTCAGCCAGGATAGCTTGACTCTAGTGGTGTGGAGAGCATGGGACTCACCTCTGAGCATACCCCTCCCACTCGGGGGTGACAAATGCAAAACAACAGTTGATGGACACAATGCAGAACTATGTCATACATTCACCCCAGTACAGAGATCTGGGCCTAAATCCATCATTTTTTTGCACTCCACACCACCCCAGTTCAGACATAGCCATATGCAAATTAGCCTTGACCCTGTGCCTCCTGGGAACAGTCCAGCCCAAACTGCCAAGCCATGTCTTTCCTGGATCGGAATCAAGCATCCTAGGACCGGTTTCTGGCTATCAGCCATCTTCAGCCAGGATAGCTTGACTCCAGTGGTGTGGAGAGCATGGGACTCACGTATGAACATACCCATCTCACTCGGGGTGACAAATGCAAAACAACAGTTGATGGACAGAATGCAGAACGATGTCATACATTCACCCCAGTACAGAGATCTGGGCCTAAATCCATAGTTTTTTTGCACTCCACACCACCCCAGTTCAGACATGGCCATATGCAAATCAGCCTTGACCCTGAGCCTCATGGGAACAGTCCAGCCCAAACTGCCAAGCCATGTCTTTCCTGGACCGGAATCAAGCATCCTAGGACCGGTTTCTGGCTATCAGACGTCTTCAGCCAGGATAGCTTGAATCTAGTGGTGTGGAGAGCATGGGACTCACGTCTGAGCATACCCCTCCCACTCGGGGTGACAAATGCAAAACAACAGTTGATGGACACAATGCAGAACGATATCATACATTCACCCCAGTACAGAGATCTGGGCCTAAATCCATTGTTTTTTGGCACTCCACACCACCCCAGTTCAGACATTGCCATATGCAAATCAGCCTTGACCCTGTGCCTCATGGGAACAGTCCAGCCCGAACTGCCAAGCCATGTCTTTCCTGGACCGGAATCAAGCATCCTAGGACCGGTTTCTGGCTATCAGCCGTCTTCAGCCAGGATAGCTTGACTCCAGTGGTGTGGAGAGCATGGGACTCATGTCTGAGCATACCCATCGCACTCGGGGTGACAAATGCAAAACAACAGTTGATGGACAAAATGCAGAACAATGTCATACATTTACATCAGTACAGAGATCTGGGTCTAAATCCATCGTTTTTTGCACTCCACACCACCCCAGTTCAGACATGGCCATATGCAAATAAGCTTTGATCCTGTGACTCATGGGAACAGTCCAGCCCGAACTGCCAAGCAATGTCTTTCCTGGACCGGAATCAAGCATCATACGACCGTTTTCTGGCTATCAGCCATCTTCAGCCAGGTTAGCTTGACTCCAGTGGTGTGGAGAGCATGGGACTCACGTATGAGCATACCCATCCTACTCAGGGTGACAAATGCAAAACAACAGTTGATGGACAGAATGCAGAACAATGTCATACATTCACCCCAGTACAGAGATCTGGGCCTAAATCCATCTTTTTTTGCACTCCACACCACCCCAGTTCAGACATGGCCATATGCAAATCAGCCTTGACCCTGTGCCTCATCGGAACAGTCCAGCACGAACTGCCAAGCCATGTCTTTCCTGGACCGGAATCAAGCATCCTAGGACCGGTTTCTGGCTATCAGCCATCTTCAGCCAGGATAGCTTGACTCCAGTGGTGTGGAGAGCATGGGACTCACGTCTGAGCATACCCATCCCACTCGGGGTGACAAATGCAAAGCAACAGTTGATGGACAGAATGCAGAACGATGTCATACATTCACCCCAGTACAGAGGTCTGGGCCTAAATCCATCGTTTTTTTGCACTCCACACCACCCCAGTTCAGACATGGCCATATGCAAATCAGCCTTGACCCTGAGCCTCATGGGAACAGTCCAGCCCAAACTGCCAAGCCATGTCTTTTCTGGACCGGAATCAAGCATCCTAGGACCGGTTTCTGGCTATCAGACGTCTTCAGCCAGGATAGCTTGACTCTAGTGGTGTGGAGAGCATGGGACTCACCTCTGAGCATACCCCTCCCACTCGGGGGTGACAAATGCAAAACAACAGTTGATGGACACAATGCAGAACTATGTCATACATTCACCCCAGTACAGAGATCTGGGCCTAAATCCATCATTTTTTTGCACTCCACACCACCCCAGTTCAGACATAGCCATATGCAAATTAGCCTTGACCCTGTGCCTCCTGGGAACAGTCCAGCCCAAACTGCCAAGCCATGTCTTTCCTGGATCGGAATCAAGCATCCTAGGACCGGTTTCTGGCTATCAGCCATCTTCAGCCAGGATAGCTTGACTCCAGTGGTGTGGAGAGCATGGGACTCACGTATGAACATACCCATCTCACTCGGGGTGACAAATGCAAAACAACAGTTGATGGACAGAATGCAGAACGATGTCATACATTCACCCCAGTACAGAGATCTGGGCCTAAATCCATAGTTTTTTTGCACTCCACACCACCCCAGTTCAGACATGGCCATATGCAAATCAGCCTTGACCCTGAGCCTCATGGGAACAGTCCAGCCCAAACTGCCAAGCCATGTCTTTCCTGGACCGGAATCAAGCATCCTAGGACCGGTTTCTGGCTATCAGACGTCTTCAGCCAGGATAGCTTGAATCTAGTGGTGTGGAGAGCATGGGACTCACGTCTGAGCATACCCCTCCCACTCGGGGTGACAAATGCAAAACAACAGTTGATGGACAAAATGCAGAACAATGTCATACATTTACATCAGTACAGAGATCTGGGTCTAAATCCATCGTTTTTTGCACTCCACACCACCCCAGTTCAGACATTGCCATATGCAAATCAGCCTTGACCCTGTGCCTCATGGGAACAGTCCAGCCCGAACTGCCAAGCCATGTCCTTCCTGGACCGGAATCAAGCATCCTAGGACCGGTTTCTGGCTATCAGCCGTCTTCAGCCAGGATAGCTTGACTGCAGTGGTGTGGAGAGCATGGGACTCACGTCTGAGCATACCCATCCCACTCAGGGTGACAAATGCAAAACAAAAGTTGATGGACGGAAAGCAGAACAATGTCATACATTCACCACAGTACAGAGATCTGGGCCTAAATCCATCGTTTTTTTGCACTCCGCACCGCCCCAGTTCAGACATGGCCATATGCAAATCAGCCTTGACCCTGTGCCTCATGGGAACAGTCCAGCCCGAACTGCCAAGCCATGTCTTTCCTGGACTGGAATCAAGCATCCTAGGACCGTCTTCTGGCTATCAGCTGTCTTCAGCCAGGATAGCTTGACTCCAGTGGTGTGGAGAGCATGGGACTCACGTATGAGCATACCCATCCTACTCGGGGTGACAAATGCAAAACAACAGTTGATGGACAGAATGCAGAACAATGTCATACATTCACCCCAGTACAGAGATCTGGGCCTAAATCCATCTTTTTTTGCACTCCACACCACCCCAGTTCAAACATGGCCATATGCAAATCAGCCTTGACCCTGTGCCTCATCGGAACAGTCCAGCCCGAACTGCCAAGCCATGTCTTTCCTGCACCGGAATCAAGCATCCTAGGACCGGTTTCTGGCTATCAGCCGTCTTCAGCCAGGATAGCTTGACTCCAGTGGTGTGGAGAGCATGGGACTCACGTCTGAGCATACCCATCCCACTCGGGGTGACAAATGCAAAGCAACAGTTGATGGACAGAATGCAGAACGATGTCATACATTCACCCCAGTACAGAGGTCTGGGCATAAATCCATCGTTTTTTTGCACTCCACACCACCCCAGTTCAGACATGGCCATATGCAAATCAGCCTTGACCCTGAGCCTCATGGGAACAGTCCAGCCCAAACTGCCAAGCCATGACTTTCCTGGACTGGAATCAAGCATCCTAGGACCGTTTTCTGGCTATCAGCAGTCTTCAGCCAGGATAGCTTGACTCCAGTGGTGTGGAGAGCATGGGACTCACATCTGAGCATACCCATTCCACTCTGGGTGACAAATGCAAAACAACAGTTGATGGAAAGAATGCAGAACAATGTCATACATTCACCCCAGTACAGAGATCTGTGCCTAAATCCATCTTTTTTTGCACTCCCCACCACCCCAGTTCAGACATGGCCATATGCAAATAAGCTTTGATCCTGTGACTCATGGGAACAGTCCAGCCCGAACTGCCAAGCAATGTCTTTCCTGGACCGGAATCAAGCATCCTACGACCGTTTTCTGGCTATCAGCCATCTTCAGCCAGGTTAGCTTGACTCCAGTGGTGTGGAGAGCATGGGACTCACGTATGAGCATACCCATCCTACTCAGGGTGACAAATGCAAAACAACAGTTGATGGACAGAATGCAGAACAATGTCATACATTCACCCCAGTACAGAGATCTGGGCCTAAATCCATCTTTTTTTGCACTCCACACCACCCCAGTTCAGAAATGGCCATATGCAAATCAGCCTTGACCCTGTGCCTCATCGGAACAGTCCAGCCCGAACTGCCAAGCCATGTCTTTCCTGGACCGGAATCAAGCATCCTACGACCGTTTTCTGGCTATCAGCCATCTTCAGCCAGGTTAGCTTGACTCCAGTGGTGTGGAGAGCATGGGACTCACGTCTGAGCATACCCATCCCACTCGGGGTGACAAATGCAAAGCAACAGTTGAAGGACAGTATGCAGAACGATGTCATACATTCACCCCAGTACAGAGGTCTGGGCCTAAATCCATCGTTTTTTTGCACTCCACACCACCCCAGTTCAGACATGGCCATATGCAAATCAGCCTTGACCCTGAGCCTCATGGGAACAGTCCAGCCCAAACTGCCAAGCCATGTCTTTTCTGGACCGGAATCAAGCATCCTAGGACCGGTTTCTGGCTATCAGACGTCTTCAGCCAGGATAGCTTGACTCTAGTGGTGTGGAGAGCATGGGACTCACCTCTGAGCATACCCCTCCCACTCGGGGGTGACTAATGCAAAACAACAGTTGATGGACACAATGCAGAACTATGTCATACATTCACCCCAGTACAGAGATCTGGGCCTAAATCCATCATTTTTTTGCACTCCACACCACCCCAGTTCAGACATAGCCATATGCAAATTAGCCTTGACCCTGTGCCTCCTGGGAACAGTCCAGCCCAAACTGCCAAGCCATGTCTTTCCTGGATCGGAATCAAGCATCCTAGGACCGGTTTCTGGCTATCAGCCATCTTCAGCCAGGATAGCTTGACTCCAGTGGTGTGGAGAGCATGGGACTCACGTATGAACATACCCATCTCACTCGGGGTGACAAATGCAAAACAACAGTTGATGGACAGAATGCAGAACGATGTCATACATTCACCCCAGTACAGAGATCTGGGCCTAAATCCATAGTTTTTTTGCACTCCACACCACCCCAGTTCAGACATGGCCATATGCAAATCAGCCTTGACCCTGAGCCTCATGGGAACAGTCCAGCCCAAACTGCCAAGCCATGTCTTTCCTGGACCGGAATCAAGCATCCTAGGACCGGTTTCTGGCTATCAGACGTCTTCAGCCAGGATAGCTTGAATCTAGTGGTGTGGAGAGCATGGGACTCACGTCTGAGCATACCCCTCCCACTCGGGGTGACAAATGCAAAACAACAGTTGATGGACACAATGCAGAACGATATCATACATTCACCCCAGTACAGAGATCTGGGCCTAAATCCATTGTTTTTTGGCACTCCACACCACCCCAGTTCAGACATTGCCATATGCAAATCAGCCTTGACCCTGTGCCTCATGGGAACAGTCCAGCCCGAACTGCCAAGCCATGTCTTTCCTGGGCCGGAATCAAGCATCCTAGGACCGGTTTCTGGCTATCAGCCGTCTTCAGCCAGGATAGCTTGACTCCAGTGGTGTGGAGAGCATGGGACTCATGTCTGAGCATACCCATCGCACTCGGGGTGACAAATGCAAAACAACGGTTGATGGACAAAATGCAGAACAATGTCATATATTTACTCCAGTACAGAGATCTGGGTCTAAATCCATCGTTTTTTTGTACTCCACACCACCCCAGTTCAGACATGGCCATATGCAAATCAGCCTTGACCCTGTGCCTCATGGGAACAGTCCAGCCCGAACTGCCAAGCCATGTCCTTCCTGGACCGGAATCAAGCATCCTAGGACCGGTTTCTGGCTATCAGCCGTCTTAAGCCAGGATAGCTTGACTGCAGTGGTGTGGAGAGCATGGGACTCACGTCTGAGCATACCCATCCCACTCAGGGTGACAAATGCAAAACAAAAGTTGATGGACGGAAAGCAGAACAATGTCATACATTCACCACAGTACAGAGATCTGGGCCTAAATCCATCGTTTTTTTGCACTCCGCACCGCCCCAGTTCAGACATGGCCATATGCAAATCAGCCTTAACCCTGTGCCTCATGGGAACAGTCCAGCCCGAACTGCCAAGCCATGTCTTTCCTGGACTGGAATCAAGCATCCTAGGACCGTCTTCTGGCTATCAGCTGTCTTCAGCCAGGATAGCTTGACTCCAGTGGTGTGGAGAGCATGGGACTCACGTCTGAGCATACCCATTCCACTCTGGGTGACAAATGCAAAACAACAGTTGATGGACACAATGCAGAACTATGTCATACATTCACCCCAGTACAGAGATCTGGGCCTAAATCCATCATTTTTTTGCACTCCACACCACCCCAGTTCAGACATAGCCAAATGCAAATTAGCCTTGACCCTGTGCCTCCTGGGAACAGTCCAGCCCAAACTGCCAAGCCATGTCTTTCCTGGACTGGAATCAAGCATCCTAGGACCGTCTTCTGGCTATCAGCTGTCTTCAGCCAGGATAGCTTGACTCCAGTGGTGTGGAGAGCATGGGACTCACGTATGAGCATACCCATCCTACTCGGGGTGACAAATGCAAAACAACAGTTGATGGACAGAATGCAGAACAATGTCATACATTCACCCCAGTACAGAGATCTGGGCCTAAATCCATCTTTTTTTGCACTCCACACCACCCCAGTTCAGACATGGCCATATGCAAATCAGCCTTGACCCTGTGCCTCATCGGAACAGTCCAGCCTGAACTGCCAAGCCATGTCTTTCCTGCACCGGAATCAAGCATCCTAGGACCGGTTTCTGGCTATCAGCCGTCTTCAGCCAGGATAGCTTGACTCCAGTGGTGTGGAGAGCATGGGACTCACGTCTGAGCATACCCATCCCACTCGGGGTGACAAATGCAAAGCAACAGTTGATGGACAGAATGCAGAACGATGTCATACATTCACCCCAGTACAGAGGTCTGGGCATAAATCCATTGTTTTTTTGCACTCCACACCACCCCAGTTCAGACATGGCCATATGCAAATCAGCCTTGACCCTGAGCCTCATGGGAACAGTCCAGCCCAAACTGCCAAGCCATGACTTTCCTGGACTGGAATCAAGCATCCTAGGACCGTTTTCTGGCTATCAGCTGTCTTCAGCCAGGATAGCTTGACTCCAGTGGTGTGGAGAGCATGGGACTCACATCTGAGCATACCCATTCCACTCTGGGTGACAAATGCAAAACAACAGTTGATGGAAAGAATGCAGAACAATGTCATACATTCACCCCAGTACAGAGATCTGTGCCTAAATCCATCTTTTTTTGCACTCCCCACCACCCCAGTTCAGACATGGCCATATGCAAATAAGCTTTGATCCTGTGACTCATGGGAACAGTCCAGCCCGAACTGCCAAGCAATGTCTTTCCTGGACCGGAATCAAGCATCCTACGACCTTTTTCTGGCTATCAGCCATCTTCAGCCAGGTTAGCTTGACTCCAGTGGTGTGGAGAGCATGGGACTCACGTATGAGCATACCCATCCTACTCAGGGTGACAAATGCAAAACAACAGTTGATGGACAGAATGCAGAACAATGTCATACATTCACCCCAGTACAGAGATCTGGGCCTAAATCCATCTTTTTTTGCACTCCACACCACCCCAGTTCAGACATGGCCATATGCAAATCAGCCTTGACCCTGTGCCTCATCGGAACAGTCCAGCCCGAACTGCCAAGCCATGTCTTTCCTGGACCGGAATCAAGCATCCTACGACCGTTTTCTGGCTATCAGCCATCTTCAGCCAGGTTAGCTTGACTCCAGTGGTGTGGAGAGCATGGGACTCACGTCTGAGCATACCCATCCCACTCGGGGTAACAAATGCAAAGCAACAGTTGATGGACAGTATGCAGAACGATGTCATACATTCACCCCAGTACAGAGGTCTGGGCCTAAATCCATCGTTTTTTTGCACTCCACACCACCCCAGTTCAGACATGGCCATATGCAAATCAGCCTTGACCCTGAGCCTCATGGGAACAGTCCAGCCCAAACTGCCAAGCCATGTCTTTTCTGGACCGGAATCAAGCATCCTAGGACCGGTTTCTGGCTATCAGACGTCTTCAGCCAGGATAGCTTGACTCTAGTGGTGTGGAGAGCATGGGACTCACCTCTGAGCATACCCCTCCCACTCGGGGGTGACAAATGCAAAACAACAGTTGATGGACACAATGCAGAACTATGTCATACATTCACCCCAGTACAGAGATCTGGGCCTAAATCCATCATTTTTTTGCACTCCACACCACCCCAGTTCAGACATAGCCATATGCAAATTAGCCTTGACCCTGTGCCTCCTGGGAACAGTCCAGCCCAAACTGCCAAGCCATGTCTTTCCTGGATCGGAATCAAGCATCCTAGGACCGGTTTCTGGCTATCAGCCATCTTCAGCCAGGATAGCTTGACTCCAGTGGTGTGGAGAGCATGGGACTCACGTATGAACATACCCATCTCACTCGGGGTGACAAATGCAAAACAACAGTTGATGGACAGAATGCAGAACGATGTCATACATTCACCCCAGTACAGAGATCTGGGCCTAAATCCATAGTTTTTTTGCACTCCACACCACCCCAGTTCAGACATGGCCATATGCAAATCAGCCTTGACCCTGAGCCTCATGGGAACAGTCCAGCCCAAACTGCCAAGCCATGTCTTTCCTGGACCGGAATCAAGCATCCTAGGACCGGTTTCTGGCTATCAGACGTCTTCAGCCAGGATAGCTTGAATCTAGTGGTGTGGAGAGCATGGGACTCACGTCTGAGCATACCCCTCCCACTCGGGGTGACAAATGCAAAACAACAGTTGATGGACACAATGCAGAACGATATCATACATTCACCCCAGTACAGAGATCTGGGCCTAAATCCATTGTTTTTTGGCACTCCACACCACCCCAGTTCAGACATTGCCATATGCAAATCAGCCTTGACCCTGTGCCTCATGGGAACAGTCCAGCCCGAACTGCCAAGCCATGTCTTTCCTGGGCCGGAATCAAGCATCCTAGGACCGGTTTCTGGCTATCAGCCGTCTTCAGCCAGGATAGCTTGACTCCAGTGGTGTGGAGAGCATGGGACTCATGTCTGAGCATACCCATCGCACTCGGGGTGACAAATGCAAAACAACGGTTGATGGACAAAATGCAGAACAATGTCATATATTTACTCCAGTACAGAGATCTGGGTCTAAATCCATGGTTTTTTTGCACTCCACACCACCCCAGTTCAGACATGGCCATATGCAAATCAGCCTTGACCCTGTGCCTCATGGGAACAGTCCAGCCCGAACTGCCAAGCCATGTCCTTCCTGGACCGGAATCAAGCATCCTAGGACCGGTTTCTGGCTATCAGCCATCTTAAGCCAGGATAGCTTGACTGCAGTGGTGTGGAGAGCATGGGACTCACGTCTGAGCATACCCATCCCACTCAGGGTGACAAATGCAAAACAAAAGTTGATGGACGGAAAGCAGAACAATGTCATACATTCACCACAGTACAGAGATCTGGGCCTAAATCCATCGTTTTTTTGCACTCCGCACCGCCCCAGTTCAGACATGGCCATATGCAAATCAGCCTTGACCCTGTGCCTCATGGGAACAGTCCAGCCCGAACTGCCAAGCCATGTCTTTCCTGGACTGGAATCAAGCATCCTAGGACCGTCTTCTGGCTATCAGCTGTCTTCAGCCAGGATAGCTTGACTCCAGTGGTGTGGAGAGCATGGGACTCATGTCTGAGCATACCCATCGCACTCGGGGTGACAAATGCAAAACAACGGTTGATGGACAAAATGCAGAACAATGTCATACATTCACCCCAGTACAGAGATCTGGGCCTAAATCCATCATTTTTTTCCACTCCACACCACCCCAGTTCAGACATAGCCATATGCAAATTAGCCTTGACTCTGTGCCTCCTGGGAACAGTCCAGCCCAAACTGCCAAGCCATGTCTTTCCTGGATCGGAATCAAGCATCCTAGGACCGGTTTCTGGCTATCAGCCGTCTTCAGCCAGGATAGCTTGACTCCAGTGGTGTGGAGAGCATGGGACTCATGTCTGAGCATACCCATCGCACTCGGGGTGACAAATGCAAAACAACGGTTGATGGACAAAATGCAGAACAATGTCATATATTTACTCCAGTACAGAGATCTGGGTCTAAATCCATCGTTTTTTGCACTCCACACCACCCCAGTTCAGACATGGCCATATGCAAATCAGCCTTGACCCTGTGCCTCATGGGAACAGTCCAGCCCGAACTGCCAAGCCATGTCCTTCCTGGACCGGAATCAGGCATCCTAGGACCGGTTTCTGGCTATCAGCCATCTTCAGCCAGGATAGCTTGACTGCAGTGGTGTGGAGAGCATGGGACTCACATCTGAGCATACCCATCCCACTCAGGGTGACAAATGCAAAACAAAAGTTGATGGACGGAAAGCAGAACAATGTCATACATTCACCACAGTACAGAGATCTGGGCCTAAATCCATCGTTTTTTTGCACTCCGCACCGCCCCAGTTCAGACATGGCCATATGCAAATCAGCCTTGACCCTGTGCCTCATGGGAACAGTCCAGCCCGAACTGCCAAGCCATGTCTTTCCTGGACTGGAATCAAGCATCCTAGGACCGTCTTCTGGCTATCAGCTGTCTTCAGCCAGGATAGCTTGACTCCAGTGGTGTGGAGAGCATGGGACTCACGTCTGAGCATACCCATTCCACTCTGGGTGACAAATGCAAAACAACAGTTGATGGAAAGAATGCAGAACAATGTCATACATTCACCCCAGTACAGAGATCTGTGCCTATATCCATCATTTTTTTGCACTCTCCACCACCCCAGTTCAGACATGGCCATATGCAAATAAGCTTTGATCCTGTGACTCATGGGAACAGTCCAGCCCGAACTGCCAAGCCATGTCTTTCCTGGACCGGAATCAAGCATCCTACGACCGTTTTCTGGCTATCAGCCATCTTCAGCCAGGTTAGCTTGACTCCAGTGGTGTGGAGAGCATGGGACTCACGTATGAGCATACCCATCCTACTCGGGGTGACAAATGCAAAACAACAGTTGATGGACAGAATGCAGAACAATGTCATACATTCACCCCAGTACAGAGATCTGGGCCTAAATCCATCTTTTTTTGCACTCCACACCACCCCAGTTCAGACATGGCCATATGCAAATCAGCCTTGACCCTGTGCCTCATCGGAACAGTCCAGCCCGAACTGCCAAGCCATGTCTTTCCTGCACCGGAATCAAGCATCCTAGGACCGGTTTCTGGCTATCAGCCGTCTTCAGCCAGGATAGCTTGACTCCAGTGGTGTGGAGAGCATGGGACTCACGTCTGAGCATACCCATCCCACTCGGGGTGACAAATGCAAAGCAACAGTTTATGGACAGAATGCAGAACGATGTCATACATTCACCCCAGTACAGAGGTCTGGGCATAAATCCATCGTTTTTTTGCACTCCACACCACCCCAGTTCAGACATGGCCATATGCAAATCAGCCTTGACCCTGAGCCTCATGGGAACAGTCCAGCCAAAACTGCCAAGCCATGTCTTTTCTGGACCGGAATCAAGCATCCTAGGACCGGTTTCTGGCTATCAGACGTCTTCAGCCAGGATAGCTTGACTCTAGTGGTGTGGAGAGCATGGGACTCACCTCTGAGCATACCCCTCCCACTCGGGGTGACAAATGCAAAACAACAGTTGATGGACACAATGCAGAACAATGTCATACATTCACCCCAGTACAGAGATCTGGGCCTAAATCCATCTTTTTTTGCACTCCACACCACCCCAGTTCAGACATGGCCATATGCAAATCAGCCTTGACCCTGTGCCTCATCGGAACAGTCCAGCCTGAACTGCCAAGCCATGTCTTTCCTGCACCGGAATCAAGCATCCTAGGACCGGTTTCTGGCTATCAGCCGTCTTCAGCCAGGATAGCTTGACTCCAGTGGTGTGGAGAGCATGGGACTCACGTCTGAGCATACCCATCCCACTCGGGGTGACAAATGCAAAGCAACAGTTGATGGACAGAATGCAGAACGATGTCATACATTCACCCCAGTACAGAGGTCTGGGCATAAATCCATCGTTTTTTTGCACTCCACACCACCCCAGTTCAGACATGGCCATATGCAAATCAGCCTTGACCCTGAGCCTCATGGGAACAGTCCAGCCCAAACTGCCAAGCCATGACTTTCCTGGACTGGAATCAAGCATCCTAGGACCGTTTTCTGGCTATCAGCTGTCTTCAGCCAGGATAGCTTGACTCCAGTGGTGTGGAGAGCATGGGACTCACATCTGAGCATACCCATTCCACTCTGGGTGACAAATGCAAAACAACAGTTGATGGAAAGAATGCAGAACAATGTCATACATTCACCCCAGTACAGAGATCTGTGCCTAAATCCATCTTTTTTTGCACTCCCCACCACCCCAGTTCAGACATGGCCATATGCAAATAAGCTTTGATCCTGTGACTCATGGGAACAGTCCAGCCCGAACTGCCAAGCAATGTCTTTCCTGGACCGGAATCAAGCATCCTACGACCGTTTTCTGGCTATCAGCCATCTTCAGCCAGGTTAGCTTGACTCCAGTGGTGTGGAGAGCATGGGACTCACGTATGAGCATACCCATCCTACTCAGGGTGACAAATGCAAAACAACAGTTGATGGACAGAATGCAGAACAATGTCATACATTCACCCCAGTACAGAGATCTGGGCCTAAATCCATCTTTTTTTGCACTCCACACCACCCCAGTTCAGACATGGCCATATGCAAATCAGCCTTGACCCTGTGCCTCATCGGAACAGTCCAGCCCGAACTGCCAAGCCATGTCTTTCCTGGACCGGAATCAAGCATCCTACGACCGTTTTCTGGCTATCAGCCATCTTCAGCCAGGTTAGCTTGACTCCAGTGGTGTGGAGAGCATGGGACTCACGTCTGAGCATACCCATCCCACTCGGGGTAACAAATGCAAAGCAACAGTTGATGGACAGTATGCAGAACGATGTCATACATTCACCCCAGTACAGAGGTCTGGGCCTAAATCCATCGTTTTTTTGCACTCCACACCACCCCAGTTCAGACATGGCCATATGCAAATCAGCCTTGACCCTGAGCCTCATGGGAACAGTCCAGCCCAAACTGCCAAGCCATGTCTTTTCTGGACCGGAATCAAGCATCCTAGGACCGGTTTCTGGCTATCAGACGTCTTCAGCCAGGATAGCTTGACTCTAGTGGTGTGGAGAGCATGGGACTCACCTCTGAGCATACCCCTCCCACTCGGGGGTGACAAATGCAAAACAACAGTTGATGGACACAATGCAGAACTATGTCATACATTCACCCCAGTACAGAGATCTGGGCCTAAATCCATCATTTTTTTGCACTCCACACCACCCCAGTTCAGACATAGCCATATGCAAATTAGCCTTGACCCTGTGCCTCCTGGGAACAGTCCAGCCCAAACTGCCAAGCCATGTCTTTCCTGGATCGGAATCAAGCATCCTAGGACCGGTTTCTGGCTATCAGCCATCTTCAGCCAGGATAGCTTGACTCCAGTGGTGTGGAGAGCATGGGACTCACGTATGAACATACCCATCTCACTCGGGGTGACAAATGCAAAACAACAGTTGATGGACAGAATGCAGAACGATGTCATACATTCACCCCAGTACAGAGATCTGGGCCTAAATCCATAGTTTTTTTGCACTCCACACCACCCCAGTTCAGACATGGCCATATGCAAATCAGCCTTGACCCTGAGCCTCATGGGAACAGTCCAGCCCAAACTGCCAAGCCATGTCTTTCCTGGACCGGAATCAAGCATCCTAGGACCGGTTTCTGGCTATCAGACGTCTTCAGCCAGGATAGCTTGAATCTAGTGGTGTGGAGAGCATGGGACTCACGTCTGAGCATACCCCTCCCACTCGGGGTGACAAATGCAAAACAACAGTTGATGGACACAATGCAGAACGATATCATACATTCACCCCAGTACAGAGATCTGGGCCTAAATCCATTGTTTTTTGGCACTCCACACCACCCCAGTTCAGACATTGCCATATGCAAATCAGCCTTGACCCTGTGCCTCATGGGAACAGTCCAGCCCGAACTGCCAAGCCATGTCTTTCCTGGGCCGGAATCAAGCATCCTAGGACCGGTTTCTGGCTATCAGCCGTCTTCAGCCAGGATAGCTTGACTCCAGTGGTGTGGAGAGCATGTGACTCATGTCTGAGCATACCCATCGCACTCGGGGTGACAAATGCAAAACAACGGTTGATGGACAAAATGCAGAACAATGTCATATATTTACTCCAGTACAGAGATCTGGGTCTAAATCCATCGTTTTTTTGCACTCCACACCACCCCAGTTCAGACATGGCCATATGCAAATCAGCCTTGACCCTGTGCCTCATGGGAACAGTCCAGCCCGAACTGCCAAGCCATGTCCTTCCTGGACCGGAATCAAGCATCCTAGGACCGGTTTCTGGCTATCAGCCGTCTTAAGCCAGGATAGCTTGACTGCAGTGGTGTGGAGAGCATGGGACTCACGTCTGAGCATACCCATCCCACTCAGGGTGACAAATGCAAAACAAAAGTTGATGGACGGAAAGCAGAACAATGTCATACATTCACCACAGTACAGAGATCTGGGCCTAAATCCATCGTTTTTTTGCACTCCGCACCGCCCCAGTTCAGACATGGCCATATGCAAATCAGCCTTGACCCTGTGCCTCATGGGAACAGTCCAGCCCGAACTGCCAAGCCATGTCTTTCCTGGACTGGAATCAAGCATCCTAGGACCGTCTTCTGGCTATCAGCTGTCTTCAGCCAGGATAGCTTGACTCCAGTGGTGTGGAGAGCATGGGACTCACGTCTGAGCATACCCATTCCACTCTGGGTGACAAATGCAAAACAACAGTTGATGGACACAATGCAGAACTATGTCATACATTCACCCCAGTACAGAGATCTGGGCCTAAATCCATCATTTTTTTGCACTCCACACCACCCCAGTTCAGACATAGCCATATGCAAATTAGCCTTGACCCTGTGCCTCCTGGGAACAGTCCAGCCCAAACTGCCAAGCCATGTCTTTCCTGGATCGGAATCAAGCATCCTAGGACCGGTTTCTGGCTATCAGCCATCTTCAGCCAGGATAGCTTGACTCCAGTGGTGTGGAGAGCATGGGACTCACGTATGAACATACCCATCTCACTCGGGGTGACAAATGCAAAACAACAGTTGATGGACAGAATGCAGAACGATGTCATACATTCACCCCAGTACAGAGATCTGGGCCTAAATCCATAGTTTTTTTGCACTCCACACCACCCCAGTTCAGACATGGCCATATGCAAATCAGCCTTGACCCTGAGCCTCATGGGAACAGTCCAGCCCAAACTGCCAAGCCATGTCTTTCCTGGACCGGAATCAAGCATCCTAGGACCGGTTTCTGGCTATCAGACGTCTTCAGCCAGGATAGCTTGAATCTAGTGGTGTGGAGAGCATGGGACTCACGTCTGAGCATACCCCTCCCACTCGGGGTGACAAATGCAAAACAACAGTTGATGGACACAATGCAGAACGATATCATACATTCACCCCAGTACAGAGATCTGGGCCTAAATCCATTGTTTTTTGGCACTCCACACCACCCCAGTTCAGACATTGCCATATGCAAATCAGCCTTGACCCTGTGCCTCATGGGAACAGTCCAGCCCGAACTGCCAAGCCATGTCTTTCCTGGACCGGAATCAAGCATCCTAGGACCGGTTTCTGGCTATCAGCCGTCTTCAGCCAGGATAGCTAAACTCCAGTGGTGTGGAGAGCATGGGACTCATGTCTGAGCATACCCATCGCACTCGGGGTGACAAATGCAAAACAACGGTTGATGGACAAAATGCAGAACAATGTCATATATTTACTCCAGTACAGAGATCTGGGTCTAAATCCATCGTTTTTTGCACTCCACACCACCCCAGTTCAGACATGGCCATATGCAAATCAGCCTTGACCCTGTGCCTCATGGGAACAGTCCAGCCCGAACTGCCAAGCCATGTCCTTCCTGGACCGGAATCAGGCATCCTAGGACCGGTTTCTGGCTATCAGCCGTCTTCAGCCAGGATAGCTTGACTGCAGTGGTGTGGAGAGCATGGGACTCACGTCTGAGCATACCCATCCCACTCAGGGTGACAAATGCAAAACAAAAGTTGATGGACGGAAAGCAGAACAATGTCATACATTCACCACAGTACAGAGATCTGGGCCTAAATCCATCGTTTTTTTGCACTCCGCACCGCCCCAGTTCAGACATGGCCATATGCAAATCAGCCTTGACCCTGTGCCTCATGGGAACAGTCCAGCCCGAACTGCCAAGCCATGTCTTTCCTGGACTGGAATCAAGCATCCTAGGACCGTCTTCTGGCTATCAGCTGTCTTCAGCCAGGATAGCTTGACTCCAGTGGTGTGGAGAGCATGGGACTCACGTCTGAGCTTACCCATTCCACTCTGGGTGACAAATGCAAAACAACAGTTGATGGAAAGAATGCAGAACAATGTCATACATTCACCCCAGTACAGAGATCTGTGCCTATATCCATCATTTTTTTGCACTCTCCACCACCCCAGTTCAGACATGGCCATATGCAAATAAGCTTTGATCCTGTGACTCATGGGAACAGTCCAGCCCGAACTGCCAAGCCATGTCTTTCCTGGACCGGAATCAAGCATCCTACGACCGTTTTCTGGCTATCAGCCATCTTCAGCCAGGTTAGCTTGACTCCAGTGGTGTGGAGAGCATGGGACTCACGTATGAGCATACCCATCCTACTCGGGGTGACAAATGCAAAACAACAGTTGATGGACAGAATGCAGAACAATGTCATACATTCACCCCAGTACAGAGATCTGGGCCTAAATCCATCTTTTTTTGCACTCCACACCACCCCAGTTCAGACATGGCCATATGCAAATCAGCCTTGACCCTGTGCCTCATCGGAACAGTCCAGCCCGAACTGCCAAGCCATGTCTTTCCTGCACCGGAATCAAGCATCCTAGGACCGGTTTCTGGCTATCAGCCGTCTTCAGCCAGGATAGCTTGACTCCAGTGGTGTGGAGAGCATGGGACTCACGTCTGAGCATACCCATCCCACTCGGGGTGACAAATGCAAAGCAACAGTTGATGGACAGAATGCAGAACGATGTCATACATTCACCCCAGTACAGAGGTCTGGGCATAAATCCATCGTTTTTTTGCACTCCACACCACCCCAGTTCAGACATGGCCATATGCAAATCAGCCTTGACCCTGAGCCTCATGGGAACAGTCCAGCCCAAACTGCCAAGCCATGTCTTTTCTGGACCGGAATCAAGCATCCTAGGACCGGTTTCTGGCTATCAGACGTCTTCAGCCAGGATAGCTTGACTCTAGTGGTGTGGAGAGCATGGGACTCACCTCTGAGCATACCCCTCCCACTCGGGGTGACAAATGCAAAACAACAGTTGATGGACACAATGCAGAACTATGTCATACATTCACCCCAGTACAGAGATCTGGGCCTAAATCCATCTTTTTTTTGCACTCCACACCACCCCAGTTCAGACATAGCCATATGCAAATCAGCCTTGACCCTGTGCCTCCTGGGAACAGTCCAGCCCAAACTGCCAAGCCATGTCTTTCCTGGACCGGAATCAAGCATCCTAGGACCGGTTTCTGGCTGTCAGCCATCTTCAGTCAGGATAGCTTGACTCCAGTGGTGTGGAGAGCATGGGACTCACGTCTGAGCATACCCCTCCCACTCGGGGTGACAAATGCAAAACAACAGTTGATGGACACAATGCAGAACGATATCATACATTCACCCCAGTACAGAGATCTGGGCCTAAATCCATCGTTTTTTTGCACTCCACACCATCCCAGTTCAGACATTGCCATATGCAAATCAGCCTTGACCCTGTGCCTCATGGAAACAGTCCAGCCCGAACTGCCAAGCCATGTCTTTCCTGGACCGGAATCAAGCATCCTAGGACCGGTTTCTGGCTATCAGCCGTCTTCAGCTAGGATAGCTTGACTCCAGTGGTGTGGTGAGCATGGGACTCATGTCTGAGCATACCCATCGCCCTCGGGGTGACAAATGCAAAACAACAGTTGGTGGACAGAATGCAGAACAATGTCATACATTCACCCCAGTACAGAGATTTGGGCCTAAATTAATCTTTTTTTGCACTCCAAACCAGCCCAGTTCAGACATGGCCATATGCAAATCAGCCTTGACCCTGTGCCTCATGGGAACAGTCCAGCCCAAACTGCCAAGCCATGTCTTTCCTGGACCGGAATCAAGCATCCTAGGACCGGTTACTAGCTATCAGCCTGTTTCAGCCAGGATAGCTTGACTCCAGTGGTGTGGAGAGTATGGGATTCACGTCTGAGCATGCCCATCCCACTCGGGGTGACAAATGCAAAACAACAGTTGATGGAAAGAATGCAGAACAATGTCATACATTCACCCCAGTACAGAGATCTGGGCCTAAATCCATCGTTTTTTGGCACTCCACACCACCCCAGTTCAAACACAAGCATTCCTGCAATATCCTCTCCCGAGTGAAATAATGCCTCCAGATCAATATGAATATGTATTTACACTGACGGTCCTGCTCAGCCTGACATTGGAAGTAAACAGCAATGCAGCACAGCTTGTGCGATTTTAAAATGTGCTGAAAGGCAAGTTCAATCGTAGCAGAATGAAGACGCAGTCTCTGGAAGACTGCACATCACTGCTAGCAGAATTAAAAGCCCTACTATTATCGGCACTCATAAATACGGATTAGAAATTTCCCACGCTTATATCATTCAATTCATTTTACTGTGTCCAGTCTTACAATGAATATCTTCACTACTGGGGTCAAAATGGGTTTAAAGACTCAAAAGGTTGCACAATAAAGCACAAATAGCTTTGGGACCAAATGGAAGAGCTAAAAAAGACTTACCAAGAGCTTGTTTGATACAAACACTGAGTCACCAATATGATGGCATTCAAGTCGAAGGGAATTCATTGGCTGATGCTATTGGTGGCCAGGTTAACAAAACGGTCAAAATAATTTGTCCTTAAGTGCACCATATGTCATCAGATGAAGTGTTCCATGAGCACATCAGGCCCAAACACCACTACTAATATCATACAGGTCTCTTGCTTGTGTCTATTTGGACCACTGCGGCCCCTTACAATGTGATGGGCTTACAAGTACATATTGGTGGCTGTGGATTCATGCTCTAGATTCCTGTGGGTTTGCCCTCAGTGTTCGGCTGATGTCCAAACTGTTATAAAGGATTTGCGATTCTTCATAGGGACATATGCAATTGGCACATTACATTCAGACCGTGGCCCCAGGTTCAGTTCACTGGCTTACAAAGAAGCTATTCGAATTTTGGGTGTGGTCTTGCATAGTCCTCCCCAAATATCTTGAGGGATATTCAATTGTGGAGAGGAAAAATTGGGCTTTAAAGCAATCCTTAACAGCAAAGGTATTAGACTCGGCTGGTAGTTGGGTCCATCACCTATATGGGGTCCGGAGGGCACTTAAAACATTCCAAGAAGTTCCCTAGGAGGCGTCACTCCTAACAAGGTACTATCCGGAATGAGAATGTGGATACCTGACCTTGATTGTGGCAGCACAGTGGAGGATAAAAATCCATTTGACATTGATAAACGGCTAGCTATTTTAGAGGAACTCTATGAATTCCGGGCACTAAAAAGCAACATCCAAGTAAAATGCACCACGAGAAAGAAATTGGGCCATCATATAGAATGACTGTACCTGTCCTAGTTGTTGAAGGAACAAGAACAGTACTTCTGCCTCTTGCCAGCAAAAAAGAAAAGAGATTTGTCTCCATTGATGTGATCAAATCACACTATGTGGCCGATACTGAGTAGCAGGCCGTGTGGGCTCCTGGGTAGCCGCCTATCTCCTTTTGCTGCCATACAGGAGGATCAGACAGAAAGACTGATAACATTCGAAGAGTCTTCCATATGTAGAAATGGAGTTTCCAACAATGAAATGGAACTCGTTCTCATTGAAACTGAACATCAAAATACAAATGGAACACAGATATCAATTCAGCCAACCACAAACATTTACATTAATATGCCTCTACAAGAATCATCTACATGTTCAACAAAACCTGGTGAGCTACCAAAGATAGTTATATTAGAATTTATCTACTTCATCGATTTCAACACATTTCATTTTCTCTGGATTCAAGTGAACCTGTGTCACCGCCAGCTCAAATTTCATGTAAAGAACAACTTTTTGATTTCTACCTTTGGCTGAAAAATATATACCTAGTCTCACCATGGCTGCAGCTCTGAATTATAACTGGCATACTGTTCCTACTCTTCTGGATAGGTTTAGTGACTGTCTTTTTTTTGCTGGTGAATGGACACTATCTCCCAGAATGCTCCACAATATCACATGTGAATTCGGTACTGAAATCTCACACGTCATCTCATCGTGAACAGAGGGATCTTATGTATGTGAACATTACAGCAGTTCCAGTTCCTGACAGAATAGTTTGGGACAGAGTTTCATATGGTATATCTGGTCCTACTGAACATTTGAAAATACCAAATGCATTTCAAAGTTCTTTAAATGATATCATCACCTCCTGTACATAGTCTGACGATTGGGATTTTGAAACTGTGAATAAATTGCTGTCTGATTTAGAACTGTCTGTAGCATTTACAAAAAATGAAATGTTTGATGGTTCAACATTACCCAACACCACAGAAAGGTAGTTAACAGATGTTTGCACAAAGGTTTGCTGATTATTCTGGGTTAAATACATCAGATCCATGTTCATATTAATATAAGCTTACACCAACGTCTGCAAAGAAAAGTATGCTTACTAACACAAAACAGATATACTCTGCATCCTTTATTGCCCAACTTTCTGAACAGGGTGTCAACTTAGGGAAATACACAATTGATATATAATCAGTCTGGGGTACTAAGGAATGACAGGTTCAGAAAACGTAAGCACTATTTAAAGCAAGCCTCATCCAACAACAAATATTCTTCCTGAACAACACTGTGCAACAGACCTCCTGCCTTGGGTGAGCAAAGATTAAGCACCTGAACACACTTCATATTCCCTTGCTTTCACAATTGGCGGGATGGCGAGACTATACTGGTGAGGTTACACTAGATGACATCATTCAAGGAGTTTCATACAAATCAACAGACCCCAATTGGAAGGAATGGTTGGTTTGGCCTGTCAACCCAAATAGGTGTCAGTCAAGAATCAGAGGTACCACCAAAGGATTTAGTATCCATAGGCCTGACTTATGCTATGTACAAAGAGAACATCCAGGGGTGGTGGTATCTTACAGTGTTGGGAATTCAGGTCTCGATTGGCTAAGAACCTCAACGCTGTCACAGGTGAAATAACACTTGTCCTTACTCTCAGATGACATGGATCGTAGGGATTTTTTGCCAGGTCATGTCAGAAGCGCTTCCGATATGGTATTTTTGATGAAATTTGGGCAATCTCTCAACAAGAAGCTGCAGAGAGAATGTGTGAAATTGACAGAGTTAACTGAGAAAAGGATTTTTCTGTGGTTGACAATGGTACATAACAGTTTTGGTATTGCCAATTTACCTAGTTAGGTATCACATAAAATGTCATATAGTTTTCCAAGAAAACTAGCCTCATTTATTGTGTATGAGGATTCTCAGAATCACAGCAGGATTACCGTCTTCTGCATGATAACTATGTGTAAGGATCATCCCTTTCAACATCCTCGGATGACATTACACAGCAAAGTAGAACCCCTGAGGGTACTTTTTTTAGGTGTTTAAACCCTACGTCTTTGCTGAGGCAGGCAGAGGGGAAACACTTCCATGCTGAAGCTCTACTGTGAGACACTGAAGTTCCTGCATGCAGACACTCCAACACACAGTGGTTTGACATCCCTCGGTGGGTGTCCATCTCAAGACCAAGATGGGGTCTTTCTTTCTCTCACACCAGGTAATCGTGTCGGTCTTATCGTCGGGGGTTTCTTGGCTATACACATACAAACATGCTAGGTACATTTAGTTACTTCTAGATAGGGCCTGCATCATAGGACTATGCACTATTACTGTCATATATTTATATGCTTGCATGTATTAATTGTTTTAGCACTATGGTAGAAATCTACCATCCATTTACTCTGCTGTGCTTTTAACTGTTTATATCTTATGGCTATTTTAGCACACATATTTTATGCTAGAATGACGCTGGTTCAATAAATACTTATTGAAAATGCCCCCAACGTTTATTCAGCGTATCTCTTTGAAACTAAGTGAGTACGAGTGACTGAGCAAAAATTATTTTACTGTTGGACAGGGTTTTCAGGTTCAATAGAAGCACGGCCCCCTCTTCAAAGAAATGCAACAATGTCACCAGGCACTCAGATTTCCGTCAACCAAACCATGTCAATCCACCTAACACCGCACGGCATGAACTCCTTCGCAATTAGCTTCCCCCCTAACCTCTCCCCAAAAGCGAGAAGAAACTTCAAACATAGACTAATCAGACAGCATCCAGAAACATTATTTGCGGACACATACAACTGCACCTCCAAAGGGCAGATAAAGATGGATCTCATCTTCCACACGGATAGACCTGTGAACTGGAACACTACATTATGAATGCAACTTCACATATCCAAAACAACGACTACCACGCATAGCTGTAAACTGACAACCTCTCTCCCTAACCAGTAGACTAGGAACGGGAATACTTCTGTGTCCATTTATTCAAATGGCACAGTTTTGATACACGGCTAACAATGAGAACCTAGAGGCCTTCGACTCGCTTTTCCTTGCACTTCGTTCCACCCACTTACATTCACTTCATCCTTCCCCGCCTCAACTCCCTCCTCCGGTCAACCTGCTCCATCAGTTTAAGCAAACATCAATTCCCACACCCCTGGTGAGATCCTCCAGCCTCCCCTCTTGAGTGTCCACCCACTCCTACGTCCCCACTAATCGCGACCTCCAACTATCTGAGGAAGATCTGACCCCATCGCCCCCACAGATTCACCATCTTCAACATCACATCACCGCCCCATGTGCACAGTACACTGACCTTAATTCCACTCCCGTAGAAACCTTGAGGAAACTATCTCAACTCGACCCTTTGCACCCCCTTCCAAGGGTCGTAAACAGAGGCAGCATGGCCGACACAAATAGCAATAGACTTCACAAAACGGCCTTGCCCCCCACCCCATGAGATGTACCTACCCAAGACTGCATGCCCCCAGACCTGGAAAGCATGGCACACTGTCTGGCCTTATTAGAAAGTCAGTTAGAAATAATATTCCGGGGTCCTGATGAAATCCTAACCAACCTTGCCAAGCCCCGAAAGCCCCGGCAATTCCGGCCCAGGGCTTCCCCACCAACCGACTCCAACCTTCTAAAACACCATATCGGGCATTCATACACCCACGTGAACCAACTACAGAGACCCACTACAATTAATGCAGAGACCCCGTCACAGAGTCACACAAGAATCAAAGCCCCCGTGTTCTGGGTACAGAGTCTCCTAAGTAAGGTTGCTGAGATCCAGACACAAAGACCTGCTAGAACCAAAGCAGCAATGTCTGCTAAAGAAGCAGCGGATCTAGTCTTCACATACAATCCAAAATCCAAGTGATCACAGGCTTCAGAAGAAACTACCCCCCTCTAAAACCTCTAAGAGCCCCGCCCTCCCTCTCCACCATACCTAGGGCCCCATCTGGAATGTATCCTAGCAAAAAAAAGCTCTCCACTAAATGCATGCTCATTAACTGTAGAACATCCCTCAAACACACAATGGAAAACGCAGAAGCCATCCTCTCTCTCAAGACTTAGACATTGCGTTCCATATGGAGACATGGCTAAATGAGAACTCCCCACCATGCTTGGATATGCTTGTGCCCCCAGGTTTTACCATCATCAACAAAGATATAAAAGAATAATGAGGTGGAGGTATATCTATCATCCACAAGGACAACATCGACATAGTTAGAATAGTATAGCTCCTTTGAATGTCTTTCTGTCAACATCAAGACTAAGTATAATAGTCCATTAGTCTGTCACCTTCTCTATCATCCACCAGGCAACACCCCCACATTCGGGGAACACTTATCCGACCTGATTGCCCATTGCGCACTCAAACACGCTAACAACCTAATCCTGGTTGATCTTAACCTACGCTGGAATGAAGCCAACAACATGCTAATTCAATCTCTAAACAATCTCCTCTGTGACAATAATCTATCCCAACACTACTCAGAGGAAACTCACAATAAAGTAGCAACCTTAGATGCCATCATCGCTCATCAGGACCCACATATGATCGACAACATTCTACCACATGATCTTATTCCACATCAACCGAAGAGTACTTTCCCTGCTACCTGTACAAGACCCTCACAAATGATCCAGAAATCTCACCTAGATCCCCCTTGTCATCATGGAAGACAGGCTAAATGGGCACCTCTCCAGCTCTATATCTTGAATATGGTCATCTTGCTTGACAACTAACACCCCTGAAATTAAAAAAAATCAAGCTATTCCGTCCAGATCATGGTTTGACTCAGACATCAATGAGGAAAGGAGACAATTAAGAGCCACAGAATCACTTGACTCAGACCAATGTCACATCCTCATTCTCCTAGATCTATCAGCAGCATTCGACACAGTAGATCACAAACTTCTACTCAAGGCTCTCGAAGAAAGGGCCGGTGTAGACGAGGTGGTCCTCAAATGGTTCTCCTAATTCCAACACAATCGCTCCCAGAGAATCAAAATCTAAAGCTTTGAGTCCGACCTTCACCCAGTCAATAGGGGAGTCCCCCAAGGGTCAGTGCTCTCCCCTCAACTCTTCAACATTTACATGGAACCCCTCACCACCCTACTTAGAAAAGCTAACATTTCCTTCCACCTATATGCTGATGATACTCAAATTTACCTGGAAATTTCCTCTGTTAAAGACATTCGAAGACTCAATGACATGTTGAGGGAAGTGCAACTTTGGCTGTCAAGTAACCACTTAAAACTGAATCCAGACAAAACCGAACTACTCCTCATATCGAACAAAGAATAAAACCCACAAATGGTCGAGTGGTTAAAAGCTATTGATGCGCTTAATGGGAACCTCACCCTGGCTGACTCTGTAAAAATCATTAGGCATCAGCTAGACTCAAAACTGGACATGTCCAAACACATTAAGATCTCAGCTAAGAGAGCCTTCCTCAACCTGAAGCTACTGAACAAAATAAAATGTTTCATTACGCCCAAAGATCTCAAACAAGCCACCCAATCATTGGTGCTGTCAAGATTGAACTATGGAAATGCAGTCCTCTCTGGAATAGCTAAAACACATCTTGCTCCTCTGAAAATACCTCTCAATGCAGCTGCCAGAACGGTCACCGAAATAAAGAAATTTGATCACATCTCTCCTGCACTCAAAGAAGTCAAGGGGCTACCAATAGAAATGTGGGCAAACTTCAGAACAGCCTGTCTCACCCACAAAGCCCTACACACCGGCAAACCCGATTATCTGGCAGCCAAACTCGAAAAAGCAGATCAGAGCAGGAACCCCAGGAGCTCTAACACCCTACTACTCATCCCGCTAAAATCCCGAAAACAAAAAAACACGGCCAGGTCCTTCACTGGAAATGCACCCAAAATCTGAAAATTCCACCCCCCACCCACATTAGAACTATTCCCTCCTTCGCTAAATTCAAAAGTCAGCTCAAAATCATTTTCCTCGATTGATCCCTCTCTGATGCTATGTCAACAAGACCCCGAAATGGAACTCTTCATCATTGACATTATTAATATTCTTACTCGGAATGTCTTGCTTTATTGCATTATGTTTTGCTCTGTTTTATTCTGCAACTGATGTGAAGCACTCGGATACCCTCCTGTGGGGCTAGTGCTATATAAAACTTCTAAAATTAAAATTAAAACGTTGCCAGAAACTATTCTCTCCTTGGTAAGAGGAGTTCATAGTGGCACTGTGAGCTAGCTGGTATACAGGCGAACACACCCTGTTAGGGTGTCTGGAATCAGTCTGGATGCCAATCCCACAGTTTATTCTGTTTAAACTCACAGATCCTGCATAGATTTATAGGACCTACACGGCATCAGGACCTATTGACAAACAAAGATAAAGAAAAACATCCTCTGGTACTGACTGAGACTTTTACCCATCTTGCTTGGATAGTGTCAGTAGATCTAGAGAAATGTCAGGCTTTTCGGGAAGAGTTGAGGAACTTCTAGAAAAGTCTTGGGCTTCAGGTACCCACTGCATATATAGAGGAATTTGGAAAAAATGCTACATTGGCTTTTCGAAAGGGAATTGGATTCTGTGGAGGCACCTATACTGGAGGTAGTTAACTTTCTGAAAGAGCAGTTTGATAGGGACCTTAGTTATAGAACAATAAAGTGTTATTGAACCATGATCTCTTCCGGGCATAGTCTGGTCAATGGCGGGACTGTAGGAAATAATGTTTTGATTTGCAGAGTGCTTAAAAGGGTCAAGCTGAGGAGACACCCTAGACCTAGGTAAGATACTCTATTGGACTTAAATGTCATCCTCTGTATGTTTTTCTCTTGGCCTGGCCATGGGTATTTGGTTCTGAAAAGACTGTCTATGAAGTTGGAACACTTCATTGCATAATATGTTGTCAATGGGTTTCGAATGTTAAGGCTTTGGACGTAAGTAACAGATTCTACAATGGCTTTGGGGTTACCTTTGCGATTACTAGAAGTATGTCTGACACCATTTTGTATTCAATTTGTGATTCTTGCAGAAAGCTATGTGTTGTGAATTGCATGAGGGAGTAAAACTCCAAAATGAGTGACTTTCACACGGATGGTACTGACCAGCTTTAGATTTCTTCTGTAAAAGACTTTAAAGCAGTTGACACAGCTTTTATTGCTAAGTGGGTGAAATGTATAATGCAACTAGCTGATGTTGATTTACAAAGCCTTCAAGCTCACTTTATGAGGAGTGCAATGGCTAGACAGTCCTTTTTTTAAAGCAGCAGACTGGAGGATATTTGGAGAGCCACTGAATGGTTGAATTCCTCCACTATTGTGAAGCATTACTGTAAGCCAATTGAGTCTATTGTGGTGTTGAGGGGCTACCAACATGCATAATGATACCATCTGGTCTCGTAATGAAATAGCGTTTTTCCAAACTAAATGCCAAGAGAACCTGAATTTCAATTCAAATACTGGGATATATTAAAAAATCATATATAAATATATATATACACACACACACACACACACACTCACACACACACATATATATATATATACATATATACATTATCTACTGGCGGTCACCAGTAGGTATATATAGTTAGGACCTAGTTTCCATAGGAACTCCGCAACATTCTATTGGGAATAACTTTGGCGCCGGTTCATGAATCTCCGCTAATTTCTCAAAGAAGATGTCCCGCTCTACTCCGCTCCTTCCCTGAAAGTTTTGGGGGATTCGTCAAGTGGGGGCTGAGAAAAAAGGGGGGTCCCAAAACATGTTTTCCCCATGTTTTTTTCCATAGGACGATTAGATATGGCCACAGCCCGAACCGCTGAACGGTATTACACCAAACTTGGCAAAAATGGTAGGGACTGTTATGCAGTACGGCCTTTTGTTTAAATGGTTTAAATTCCTCCAGTAGTTCTTGAGAAAATTGAATTTGAAAAAAGTTATTATAGCCTTATAGCCCGCCGTAGCGGGCTATACCGGCTATTGAAGGCCCACTGAATCGTTAAAGGCCCGAGCCGAAGGCTCGGGACTTTAACGAAACAGCGGGACTTTAATAGCCGGTATAGCCCTGCTACGAAGGGCTATAAGGCTATTAGAACATTCTGGCACTAGAGGGCAGAATGTTCTAACAAATTAAACAAAGGGTTCTCGAAGCTCGAGGGGATATAAATCCCCTTGAACTTCGAGAAGCCTTTGTAGAACATTGGAATGTTGCTCTGCGGGCCTTTACCGGCCCGTAGAAGCAGGGAGCACTCCATTGTCTGCAATGGAGCTCCCAACATTCCAATGTTCTAAATATCTATATAAGCTTACTGTAAGCTTACTGTACTCTGTACCTTCCCGAGTATGAGCTGCATTCTGATTGGCTGCCAATGTCTGTCAACACTCCAAACCAGAAATTGTTGGCAGCCATCTTGTACCTCGGCAGACTGAGGCACAAGAAAGCAGAAAAACCAACGTGTAGAACTCAAAAAGGAGGCAGGGTAGAAGCACCCTGACCCCCTAGGCCTGCTCAAGAGGCCCCACAAGGACCCCCCAGTCCCCCCCCCAAATTTTTTTTTTTAAATCGCGGGGTGCGCCATCTTGGGACCAATATACATGATAGCACCTCATTAAAAAGCATTGCAGTTAATAGAAGGTTTTAGGACTTTAGTTACATTATAAATCATTTGTTGATGGTACCATACTCATTTCAGGAATTGTGGTGTGTTCTATGGTGAAAAAGCCTTCTGCTGGGATATCATGAATCATGTTTGAAAGAAAACTATTATCTCATGCTTTTCCCACAGTGGTTTGGAAGGGGATCTATAAGCTAAACTGAAAGCATATTTTCTGTAAATTCACATTATCTTTCTCAGACATGTGAGAATGAAGTCTGACATTCTCAGTAAAACATGTACATCCAACAAGGACAGAGACTGTCAGTTCATTCCTGTGTGTTCTACTGCAGCCTCTTAGAGTGTTCTAAAGAACAACTAGAGCACTAACAGTCCTACTTATTACAAAGGTATGGCACACCTGAAGCCATCTTGATTGGAATAAAGTGGTAACTCTTAAAACATTTAATTTAAAAAGGAACAAAATGAGGGGGTATATTTTGCCATAGAAAGTATGATTAGTGCTGCAGAAAGAAAAAGTAGGGCACATTTTGAGTGACTTCTCAAATCCTCTTCTATTTCATTAAAAAATTCTGACATGCAGTCTCCCAAGACGGCCACCAGAGACACAAGAGCCCAAATGTAGCCCAAATATCACCAAGATGTAGCCCAAGTATAGCCCAATGACAGAATGTTCCAGAGTGTTCTAAAGAACAACTAGAGTCCTAACAGTCTTACTTATGACAAAAGTATGGCACACCAGAAGCCATCTTGATTGGAATGAAGTGGTAAGTCTGAAAATATTTAATTTAAAAAGGAACACATTGAGGGGGTTCATTTTGCCATAGAAAGTATGATTAGTGCTTCAGAAAGAAAAATTAGGGCACATTTTGAGTGACTTCTCAAATTCTCTTCTATTTCATTAAAAAAATTCTGACATGCAGACTGAAACATGCACTTTGAATACCAGCAGCAGACTTCCCTGGTGAGCAGTAGCTTTACTACAGTGATCTAATGAGCAACTAAAATGCTAACATTCAGAATTTATGGCAAATGTGTGACACATCTGAATACCTTCTTGATGGGACCAAAGTAAACAAGCATTGAAAATGCAATTGATCTCGCCCTTGTTTAAGTTAAAGCCATTCTGTTTGTAATGAGGTGGCTTTTTAGCTTTGCTTTTATTAGTGTTTTTCAAACTTTCATGTAAATAACATGCATATGTATGCATATATGTATATGTATGGATGCATTTATATTTGTATTTATATAGATATGCAGATTATATATGTTTATATATGTATGTATATATATATATACACATACATTTATATAAATGTCTATGCATATATATGCATATATATTTATATGTGTGTGCGTGTAGAGAGAGGTAGAGAGGTAGAGGTGCAGAGGTAGAGAGGTAGAGGTAGAGAGGTAGAGACTAGTAGAGAGAGAAGTAGAGAGAGGTAGAGAGGTAGAGAGTGAGTAATAGAGAGTAGAGAGTGAGTAGTAGAGAGTAGTAGAGAGCAGTAGAGAGAGTAGCAGAGAGTGAGTAGTAGAGAGTAGTAGAGTGAATAGTAGAGTGATCAGTAGAGAGTAGTAGAGAGTGAGTAGTAGAGAGTGAGTAGTAGAGAGTAGTAGAGAGTAAGTAGTAGAGTGAGTAGTAGAGAGCAGTAGAGAGTGAGTAGTAGAGAGTAGTAAAGAGTGCGTAGTAGAGAGTAGTAGAGAGTGAGTAGTAGAGAATGAGTAGTAGAAAGTAGTAGAGAGTGAGTAGTAGAGAGTGAGTAGCAGAGAGAGAATAGTAGAGAGTAGTAGAGAGTGAGTAGTAGAGTGAGTAGTAGAGAGTAGTAGAGAGAGAGTAGTAGAGAGTGTGTAGTAGAGAGTAGTAGAGAGTGAGTAGTAGAGTGAGTAGTAGAGAGAGAGTAGTAGAGAGTGAGTATTAGAGAGTAGAGAGAGAGTAGTAGAGAGTAGTAGAGTAGTAGAGAAAGAGTAGTAGAGAGTGAGTATTAGAGAGTAGTGGAGTAGTAGAGAGTGAGTAGTAGAGAGTAGTGGAGAATATTCCAAAGTTTGGCACAGCAACACTTGCACAACAAGTCCAATCAAATCATATCACTTAGAGTCCTTATTGAAGCGCTGAATCTTGGTGTATATTCAAATGCTTTTATTTTCCTTAAGTTTATGTACCACAGCCAGCCCATGCGTTTCGTTCTGTACAACAGAACTTCTTCAGGGCGTTCTTATTTCCTTTAAGTTATGTCGGTATCCTGTTGTCATATAACTAGATATTTCTTCTACATGTTAGACGAGACGTAAGTACATTCTTATTCAAAGTGACTAGGTATCAATTTTACCCACTTGAGAAACATTTGGATTTGGATTATCATGTCCTATACTTTGGAATTTTTGAAAGACTGACTTTGACAAGTCCATGGATGCTGCAGGGAACGCCCCCAGCAACACCCATTGCACACCCCTTTAATGCAGGACACTGCGTTAAAGGGACTGATATTTATCAGGCAGGATTACGCCACAAAAAGTGGCTTGGTTCTGCCTGATAAATATCACTCAGTCTTCCGTGCCACCGGAACGTCACAAAAAGTGCATCATTCATGACATGGTCAGTGACATCACTGATGACATCACTGATGACATCTCAAATGACATCACTGATGACATCATCCATGTAACAATCAAATACATCTCATCACACACTAGTATAATCCTTCATCACTCACTGTAAAATAGAAAGTGCCATATTTGAAACCATTGACACACCAATAGAAATTTCTAAACACCCACTCAGTTATTCATAGAACTATACACACATCTAATCACTTACCTATAGATTCAATGTTATATGCACTGAATAATCAACAGAACACTATCAAATATACTTATACGCCTATTTCAACATTACACACCAGCACACATTGTATTCACTTATAAAGACATCCTTCTGACTTATGCAAACAATTGATTATACTTACATTTACTCACCTACACACTTATACAAACACCACTTCATCTATTTATATAGATAGTAACTCACACTTAGTGTGTTATAAAATCACTATTACAAGTATACAGTTATCCATATAGTGACTCATACAATCACTAAGTCTTAGGCACACTTAATTAGATATAACTGTCACATACACTGCCTTTTTTTCAAGTTTAATGGAGATGTACCATTGAGAGAAATATGTCATCAGCACCACACCCATAAACATATACACTCACTGAAACAACTGTCATAACATGTAGTCTTAACCTCATATACCTCCTGAATGAACTATTCACACATTTTTTGGCAATCACACCCCCCCCCACCAAAGCACACAGACATTCATTTACCCATACAAATACTCAGTTAAGAAACCAATAACAAATATAGTCTTTAACATAGCAATTAAGACAAAGCGATAAAGACTTTCACACAGTTTAGTAACTACACATTATATATAGTGAGACTCTACAAATTAGTCAAGGAAACAATCAATGACACTGTTACTAAATCCACCATTCGCGCATTTATATTTATATATCCACTCATTCTTCAATGCAAAGTAGTGTATTTATAATACATATTTAAATATCAAAGCAAACCACATTTACTGGAGGATGTCATCAGTGATGTCATCAGTGATGTCATTTGAGATGTCATCAGTGATGTAATCAGTGATGTCACTGACCATGTCAGGAATGATGTAATATGTGACATCATCAGCAGAGGTTTGCGGGTCGTGAGTTATAGTGGGTACAACTAACTATAACGGGGGAAGTTCAATGGTTTTGTATGAGTAAAATGTCCAGCTAACTATAATATATCTATATTTATATATACGTGCGAGGACGTGCGCGGACCTTCGCGTGCGCGAGCTGCATTCTGAGTGGCTGCTAATGTCTGTCAACACTCCAAAACAGAAATTGTCGACAGCCATCTTGTGCCTCGGTAGACTGAGGCACAAGGAAGCAGAAAAACAAATGTGTAGAACTCAAAAAGGGGGCAGGGTAGAAGCACCCTGACCCCCTAGGCCTGCTCAGGGGGTCCCACAAGGACCCTCCAAGGAATGTTTTTTGTTTTTTTTTTAAAAATCGCGGGGTGCGCGTACCGTGCGCGCACAGGTCAGCGTACGTACGCATACGGTACGCGGACGGCGCGCGTTCCTTTCCGAGAAAGCTGCATGCTTATTGGCTGTCAACACTCCAAACCAGGAAGTGTTGGCAGCCATCTTGTGCTCATTAGACTGAGGCACAAGAAAGCAGAAAAACAAATGTGTGGAACACAAAAAGGAGGCAGGGTAGAAACACCCTGACCACCTAGGCCTGCTAAGGTGGTCCCACAAGGACCCCCAAGGCCAACATTTTTTTGTTTTTTAAAAACCCGTATGTTTTTTCAAAAATTACCCCCAGGGGGACCAAATCGCAGGGGCATATTGATAAAGAAGTGTGGGGGGTGCCCAATCCACCCCACACTGACCCGGGGACCGCCGCCCTCCGGAGTAAAGCAACACAGCCCCCTGGTGCATACTGGAGGCTCCTCGTGGGCTAGTTGACCCCCAGGGACCCCCAGTATGCAAGGGGAATTAGTTCCCCCTCTGCAAACGCCCCAGTGGGCTGCGTTGCAGAGAGGTGTAAAAAGGGGCATAGCCTCATTACACCTCTGTGCAATGCAGCCCCCTGGCGCATACTGGAGGTTCCAGGTGGGCTAGTTGGCCCCCAGGGACCCCCAGTATGCAAGGGGAATTAGTTCCCCCTCTTCAAACATGCACAGTGGCTGCGTTGCAGAGAGGTGTAAAAAAGGGTGTGGCCCCATTACACCTCTCTGCAATGCAGCCCCCTGGTGCATACTGGAGGCTCCTGGTGGGCTAGTTGGCCCCCAGGGACCCCCAGTATGCAAGGGGAATCAGTTGCCCCTCTGCAAACGCGCCAGGGGGCTGCGTTGCAGAGAGGTGTAACAAGGGGCATAGCCTCATTACACCTCTGTGCAATGCAGCCCCCTGGCGCATACTGGAGGTTCCAGGTGGGCTAGTTGGCCCCCAGGGGCCCCCAGTATGCAAGGGGAATTAGTTCCCCCTCTTCAAACATGCACGGGGGCTGCGTAGCAGAGAGGTGTAAAAAAGGGTGTGGCCTCATTACACCTCTCTGCAATGCAGCCACCTGATGCAGCCATACGAGTACCTTTCCGAGTACGAGCTGGGTGCTTTTTGGCTTTGAACACTCCAAACCAGGAAGTGTTGGCAACCATCTTGTGCTCGGTAGACCGAGGCACAAGAAAGCAGAAAAACAAACGTGTAGAACGTAAAAAGGGGGCAGGGTAGAAACACCCTGACCCCCTAGGCCTGCTCAGGGGGTCCCACAAGGACCCCCAAGGCCCCCAATTTTTTTTTACAAAATTGCTGGGTACGAGTACCGTACGAGTACCGTACGCGTACCTTTCCGAGTATGGGCTGCATGCTCATTGGCTGTGAACACTCCAAACCAGGAAGTGTTGGCAGCCATCTTGTGCTTGGTAGACCAAGGCACAAGAAAGCAGAAAAACAAACGTGTAGAACGCAAAAAGGGGGCAGGGTAGAAACAGCTTGACCCCCTAGGCCTGCTCAGGTGGTCCCACAAGGACACCCAAGGCCCCAATTTTTTTTTTTTATTTCAAATGATTTTATTAGGAAGAGAGTATTATATACAGAGTACAGTGTACAGAAATGCATAGAGGTAGCATGAGGGCAAACTTGGTCACATTGTACGCCGGTTGGGTTACATACGGCATCTCTAAGAGCATAATTGTGGCATGCACCAGCGTCTCTAGGTAATCGCGCTCTTGGCGTACGGCGTCATAAGTGGGCTAATGTTTGCCCCCTAGGATGGAAAAGAAAAACAGAGGTAGGAAAAGGATAGAGAGGATAGAGAAGGAGGACAGAGTGGTTCGGGTGGCGGTTAAGCCATCCAGGCTGTCGCAGCTTGCTGTAAGTGTGTATTGGGTGCGGGGGTACCGGGCCCCGGAGGTCTGCCTAAGGGGGCTTGTGTGTGGTCAGGCAGTTGTCCAAGGAGAGCCACCCAGTCTGCTCTTTTTCAAATGACCCCCCAGGGGGACCACATCCCGGAGGCATAGTGAAAAAGAAGTGTGGGGGGCCCCAATCCCCCCCACACTACCCCGGGGACCTCCCCCCTGGGGCAAAGCAACGCAGCCCCCTGGCGCATACTGGAGGTTCCTGGTGGGCTAGTTGGCCCCCATAGACCCCCAGTATGCAAGGGGGATTAGTTCCCCCTCTGCAAACGTGCCCGGAGGCTGCATTGCAGATAGGTGTAAAAAGGGGCGTGGCCTCATTACACTTCTCTGCAATGCAGCCCCCTGGCACATACTGGAGATTCCTGGTGGGCTAGTTGGTCCCCAGGGACCCCCAGTATGCAAGGGGAATTAGTTCCCCCTCTGCAAACGTGCCCTGGGGCTGCGTTGCAGAGAGGTGTGAAAAGGGGCGTGGCCTCATTACATGTCTCCGCAACGCAGCCCCTGGCGCATACTGGAGGTTCCCGGTGGGCTTGTTGGCCCCCAGGGACCCCCAGTATTCAAGGGGACTTAATCCCCCAACTTAGAACACTCTACAGGGCGTGTTAGCACAGTGGTGAAGGTAGGGGGTGGGGCTTGAGGTGATGTGAGTGCAAACATGCCCTGAGGCGCGTTTTAAGTTTGGGAATTAATTCCTGTTCAATCCAGAGGTCCCCTAGGGGGGAACTAGTCCAACAGGTATCTCCAGTAAGCGCCACGGAGCTGTGTTGCAGAGTGTTGTAAAAAGGGGACGTGCCCTTTGAACGACTCTCTGCAACACAGCTGCCTGGTGCATACTGGAGGTACCTGTTGGGCTAGTTGGCTCACAGGGGACATCAGGATTGAAGAGGAATTAATTCCCCAATCTAGCTCACTACTATTCCTGAAAAGTAAATTTAACTGTACTTACCAGTAACTTGAATTTCACTCTATAGGATATCATTGCCTGCTATATAAAATATATATATAAATTAAACAAATATTAAATTAAAAAAAAATATTACAATTTAAATATTAAAAAAAAAATATTCAATTCATATTAAACATGTGTAATGTAATTTAAAAAATAAAATATCTAAAAATAAATAATTTAAAATAATGTAGTAAATCAGTATAAAAAAAATAACAATTAATACATTTAAAAATTATCATTTACAAAAGCTTTGAAATTCACTGAAAAACCATAGGTTTCAGCCATGTTATAGTTAAAAATTAGCATTTAAAAAACCTTAGAAATTCACTGAAAAAACCATAGGTTTCACACACGTTGTAGTTAGGAGTTAGCATTTAAAAAACCTTTGAAATTCACTGAAAAAAACCATAGGTTTCACACATGTTATAGTTAGCTGGACATTTCACTCATACAAAACCATTGAAATTCCCCCGTTATAGTTAATTCAGCTAACTATAACTTGCGCGCCCGCAATGCACTGATGATGACGTCACATATTACATCACTCATGACATGGTCATAACATTACTCATGACATCACTCATGACATCTCAGATGACATCACTGATGACATCATCCTTGTGAAAGAGTGACAGACCTCCTCTCAACGTAATATAACCCTTGATACACACATTCAAAAATAGAAACAAACATTTTCAAAAAATGGAGAAACCAATTCCAGTTAGAACAACCTATTCAGTAATTCCAAAATCTACATACACATCCAGTCATTCACTAACAGTTCTATATAGGCACTCATACATGCACTCACTCATCATATGTACTCATACACCTATACATCTTATTACACACGGACACTCATCTATAGAGTTACTCACACACAAACTCACACATGCAAATAAACTATCAAACATCCATTTACTTGCATATACAGCTATACACCCACCACTACACTTACTTCTACAGAATCCAACATAAACTTACTTTCTTAAACAATCACTTTTAGAAACCCATATTTATTTATACAGGAACTCATACAATCTCTCGCTCTCAAATATACTCACTTATTTACATCAATACTCACTAAGCATGGGCGTAAAATCCGCTCCGCTCGCGGATTTTTCGGATTTTCGGCAAATCCGCAATCCGCGAACGCTCGCGAATTTGTCGAAAATCCGTGAATCCGCTCGCGGCGGATTTTTTGCTTGGTTGCGGCGCGCGGCGTGGTGCACGGCGTTCACTTTCCGTCATTTTAGCGTTTGCCGAGTTGTTTTTCTTTGCGAGTGACGCGCCATTTTAGATCTTGCTGCGTGTTCCCGCGGGAGTTTGTCGCCCGCGAATACGTACTCGCGGCTTGCCACCTTGCACAGCACACCTCGCGAGAGTTCGCAATTGCGAACATGTAGTTGCGGCGGAAAGGAACAATCTCGCACTTGCGAAATAGAGATTTTGCAATTTCGCACAAGAAAATCACCAGCAAACAGGATAAACCTTCAGAAAATTATGATTTTTATCAGAATCACTCCTCAGGTTGACATTTGCATGGCCTTTTTTTTTGCAAGGAGTCCATTTTGGGGGGGGGGGGAGGAAGGAAGTGCCCCACAGTCTCCAACTTCCTGTTCCTGTCCAGCAGGCTCCTCCCAGTGCTTTGTCCATCTCCTGGTCACTTTCATTTGGATCTGGAGCTGGAAGGATTACTTTTTGTGGGTGCTGCTGGATATTTGGATTTGAGGCCTTTTTGACTGTCTTTGGATCACTTTTGGATTAGAAATCAACTTTCACAAGTAAGTTTGTTTGGGGCATTACAGTTGCTGCAAGTACAATTTTGGAACTTTTTCAGAAAATTAAATAAATTATATTGTGGGTAGCCACAGTATCCAGTAGGACCAGGGTTGGTTATGGGTGCATGATACAACTGTTTTGTTGAATTTAAACACCATTGAGGCCATGGATGGGCTGGGATTGTGCAGATTTTATTGTTTTTTGTCGTTTTTTTGGGCCTGCTGGTGTGGCCCTTTGCCCAGGGGTGGTGAGTGTTGCATGGGCCTAGTCTTTCTGTGGGGTGTCTTCTTGAATTTAAACATAATTGAGGCCATGGATGGGCTGGGATTGTGCTTATTTTATTGTTTTTTGTCGTTTTTGGGGGGCTGCTGGTGTGGCCTTTTGCTTGCCCAGGGGTGGTGGTGGTGCATGGACTGAGTGTGCCTGTGGTGTTGTCTCACTCTCTTTGATGTAAACATCATGGATGGCATTGGATTGTGGTGATTTCTGGCTGTTTTTCTGTTTTTTGGGGGTGTACTGTTGATGTGGACTGGCCATGTGGGTGGTGGTGGTGGCCATCTTGAGTGCTGGCTGGTACAGGCAACATGTGCTTGGGGTGTAAGGGGGCCATTTTGAGGAGAGGCAGTGTCTGAGGCCTGCACTTATTTTGCCTACTTTTCATCCCTTATGCCCAGGGGTAGTGAGTGTTGCATGGGCCTAGTGTTTCTGAGGGGTGTCTTCTTGAATTTAAACACCATTGAGGCCATGGATGGGCTGGGATTGTGCAGATTTTATTGTTTTTTGTCGTTTTTTTGGGCCTGCTGGTGTGGCCCTTTGCCCAGGGGTGGTGAGTGTTGCATGGGCCTAGTCTTTCTGTGGGGTGTCTTCTTGAATTTAAACATAATTGAGGCCATGGATGGGCTGGGATTGTGCTTATTTTATTGTTTTTTGTCGTTTTTGGGGGGCTGCTGGTGTGGCCTTTTGCTTGCCCAGGGGTGGTGGTGGTGCATGGACTGAGTGTGCCTGTGGTGTTGTCTCACTCTCTTTGATGTAAACATCATGGATGGCATTGGATTGTGGTGATTTCTGGCTGTTTTTCTGTTTTTTGGGGGTGTACTGTTGATGTGGACTGGCCATGTGGGTGGTGGTGGTGGCCATCTTGAGTGCTGGCTGGTACAGGCAACATGTGCTTGGGGTGTAAGGGGGCCATTTTGAGGAGAGGCAGTGTCTGAGGCCTGCACTTATTTTGCCTACTTTTCATCCCTTATGCCCAGGGGTAGTGAGTGTTGCATGGGCCTAGTGTTTCTGAGGGGTGTCTTCTTGAATTTAAACACCATTGAGGCCATGGATGGGCTGGGATTGTGCAGATTTTATTGTTTTTTGTCGTTTTTTTGGGCCTGCTGGTGTGGCCCTTTGCCCAGGGGTGGTGAGTGTTGCATGGGCCTAGTCTTTCTGTGGGGTGTCTTCTTGAATTTAAACACCATTGAGGCCATGGATGGGCTGGGATTGTGCAGATTTTATTGTTTTTTGTCGTTTTTTTGGGCCTGCTGGTGTGGCCCTTTGCCCAGGGGTGGTGAGTGTTGCATGGGCCTAGTCTTTCTGTGGGGTGTCTTCTTGAATTTAAACACCATTGAGGCCATGGATGGGCTGGGATTGTGCAGATTTTATTGTTTTTTGTCGTTTTTTTGGGCCTGCTGGTGTGGCCCTTTGCCCAGGGGTGGTGAGTGTTGCATGGGCCTAGTCTTTCTGTGGGGTGTCTTCTTGAATTTAAACATAATTGAGGCCATGGATGGGCTGGGATTGTGCTTATTTTATTGTTTTTTGTCGTTTTTGGGGGGCTGCTGGTGTGGCCTTTTGCTTGCCCAGGGGTGGTGGTGGTGCATGGACTGAGTGTGCCTGTGGTGTTGTCTCACTCTTTTTGATGTAAACATCATGGATGGCATTGGATTGTGGTGATTTCTGGCAGTTTTTCTGTTTTTTGGGGGTGTACTGTTGATGTGGACTGGCCATGTGGGTGGTGGTGGTGGCCATCTTGAGTGCTGGCTGGTACAGGCAACATGTGCTTGGGGTGTAAGGGGGCCATTTTGAGGAGAGGCAGTGTCTGAGGCCTGCACTTATTTTGCCTACTTTTCATCCCTTATGCCCAGGGGTAGTGAGTGTTGCATGGGCCTAGTGTTTCTGAGGGGTGTCTTCTTGAATTTAAACACCATTGAGGTCATGGATGGACTGGGAATGTGCAGATTTTATTGGTTTTTGTCGTTTTTTTGGGCCTGCTGGTGTGGCCCTTTGCCCAGGTGTGGTGAGTGTTGCATGGGCCTAGTCTTTCTGTGGGGTGTCTTCTTGAATTTAAACACCATTGAGGCCATGGATGGGCTGGGATTGTGCAGATTTTATTGTTTTTTGTCGTTTTTTTGGGCCTGCTGGTGTGGCCCTTTGCCCAGGGGTGGTGAGTGTTGCATGGGCCTAGTCTTTCTGTGGGGTGTCTTCTTGAATTTAAACATAATTGAGGCCATGGATGGGCTGGGATTGTGCTTATTTTATTGTTTTTTGTCGTTTTTGGGGGGCTGCTGGTGTGGCCTTTTGCTTGCCCAGGGGTGGTGGTGGTGCATGGACTGAGTGTGCCTGTGGTGTTGTCTCACTCTCTTTGATGTAAACATCATGGATGGCATTGGATTGTGGTGATTTCTGGCTGTTTTTCTGTTTTTTGGGGGTGTACTGTTGATGTGGACTGGCCATGTGGGTGGTGGTGGTGGCCATCTTGAGTGCTGGCTGGTACAGGCAACATGTGCTTGGGGTGTAAGGGGGCCATTTTGAGGAGAGGCAGTGTCTGAGGCCTGCACTTATTTTGCCTACTTTTCATCCCTTATGCCCAGGGGTAGTGAGTGTTGCATACTTGCATGTCCCTAGTCTTTCTGTGGGGTGTCTTCAATGTAAACATCATGGATGGCATGGGATTGTGCTCATTTTTCTGTGTTTTGTCGATTTTTTGGGGTGTATAACTGAACTGATGTTCCTCTGTCTTCCATTGCTTTTAGGTGCACAAGAAGACTCAATAGAACCACCAGTGCCAGGAAGAAGTCCTGCAGCGGTGTGTGCAGCATAACGTCACGCGACGTCACGTCTGGACACAGAACCCTCTGCAACTCGTGCAACTGCTGCCTGCTGACCTGCTCTGAAGAAGATGGCCCCAAAAAAAGTAACCCGTAGCTCCTCTAGCAAGAAAGGTGCCAGTAAGGAGCAGAAGAAGCAAGTTACCAAGGACACTGGTGTGCCGCCCGCCCCTTTTTTTGTGAGTAAAAAAAAAAGTATGCCTGCAGCAGCTGCAGCGGGATCGGCTGGGGACCAAGCTGGCAGCAGCACCCCCGCTCCATTGGGCTCAGTGCCACCACCACCACCACGCCAACTTAAGTCCAAGCCCTTGAGTGCTGCAGAGGCAGCCAGTATACTTCTTCAATCACCATCGACCAGTGATGTTGGCTCATCGCAAGAAAGCAGCAGCAATGTCCCTCAATCAACACAGGTTGTTGTAGCTCATCTGACGAGTGTTGAACAACCACAGCGGCAACAACAATCACATGTGCAAGTACAAGCCCAAGTACATGTGGAAGGAGAGGCAGCGCAAGGAGATGCGCATGCAGAGGTGCATGGAGGGTCACAACAAGTGCCCACAATAGTTGTTCCTCCCGAAGTAGGGGCACATCAGGAAATCGACAATCAAGGCGAGGTATCATTTGAGGAAGCCACTCCTCCTGATGATCCTTCATTGTCTTCCACAACCCTAGCAAGGAAGAGATCAAGGGTGGTGTCTACATCCTCTTCAAGCACACCTCCTTCTGATGATACGGATCAAACTTGGGAACCAGCACCACAGCCGTCTGAGAGTGAGGCACACCATGATCCAACAAAGGTACTTAAGCGTAAAAGGAAGCTCGTCCAAAGTCTCAGACTTATGGAGTGTGATGAGGCTCAACAAGAAGTGGCGGATACTGCTGCTGATGAAGACTCTGCCAACGACGACCCAGTCATCATAAAGGTCACTGCAGCCCCAGCGGGCATGCAGCAAACAGACATTTTGACCCTAGCCCGAAGAGCTGCTGCGCGTGATGATGATGATGATGATGTTGTCGATGAGGAGGCAGTGGAAACACCACAATCATTGGAGTTAAGTAGTACACCAACTCGTCCCGCTTCCATATTTCTTTCTGGCAAGAAGAGACCTGCGTCAACCTCGACCTTAATTAGTGGCGGTGAAAGTGGAAAACGTACAAAAGTTGGCCAATCCAGATCCTCCACTTCATCTGGCATTAGCTTCATGACCACCACCACCACCAGTATCGCCGCCTCCTCCAGGTCCCACAGACACTTCAAGTCCCCAGTTTGGGACTTCTTTACTGTTTGTCCCAAAAATCCAAGGTTTGCCATTTGTACCCTTTGTAAGCTTGCAGTTAGTCGTGGTAAGCCAGGTAGCAACTATGGTACCGGCGGCCAGAGTGGTCATCTTGACAGAAAGCACGGTGTCCAATGGTTTGCGCACCTAGCTGCGATCAAGAAAGGCCAAAATCAAGGAAACGTTGATGTTTCATCTGATGTTGACGAGCAGGAAGAAGACGTGTCAAACACTTCCCTTACACCCAGTACCCCTCTCAGCAGCACACCCAATGTGAGGCACACTAAGAGTGTTGGAGCGAGTGAGACACCAACGCACAAAAGTTCACCAGCGAGCAAAATTGGGTCAACGAAGTCATTATCAGCCCGTAAATGCTTGGTCCAGGCCAACATTAGAACAATGCTTACTTCAGACGTGCCATATGAACGCAACCACCCACTGACGCGTCTGTATAACACTAAGCTGGCTAAAATGCTAGCTGTGGACCTTCTACCTTTTTCTTTTGTAGAAGCGGTAGGTTTTCTTGAATTAGTTGCAACGCTCTGCCCTAAATGGAAGGTTCCGAGCCGGTTCTATTTTGCCAGAGTTGCGGTTCCAGCACTACATGAAGATGTGCTGCAGGCGATTGGGGCAGCTTTGCAGAAGAGTGCTGTTCACACAATACATCTGACAACAGACATGTGGACCAGTGGCCCAGGCGATGATTACATGTGCATCACTGCACACTGGGTCTCTTTTTCAGGTGTTATAGCAAAGCTAAACGCAGGTGTTGACCCGGACCAAGTTTTCAAAGCTGCTCGGAAACATGCAACACTAGCCATGTTTGCCTTGGAGAAAAGTCACACAGCAGAAAACCTTTTGGAAGAGTTTGACAAAAAGGTGTTGTCAATGCTATCCCCCCTAAAACGCAAGATTGGTTATGTTTCCACGGATAATGGCGCCAATGTAGTTAAGGCCATGTCACAGGGTCACCATGTTAGAGTGCCGTGTTTGGCGCACTGTATCAACCTGGTAGTTCAAAAATTCTTGAGTGATAAAGAGAGTCCAGCGTTCGAGGTAATGGCCACCTGCCGCAAAATGTGCAACCATTTCAGCCATTCTTTTAAGGCCCGGAAGCATCTGCGGAGACTGCTACTTCAACGTGGAATGCCAGTGAAAGCACTCATCCAGGAGGTGGCAACACGTTGGAACTCAACCTTCTACATGCTTGAGCGTCTGCATGAGCAGTATACGGTACTCGATCACTATTTCTTGACAGAGGCTACATCTCAGAAGGAGGACCTGCGGATGAGTAAGGCGCAATGGGCCATAGTTAAAAGCCTGACAGACATGCTTCGTCCTTTTGAGTTCTTCACGCGTGCAGTCAGCCAGGAGGACTGTAATTTGGGAAAAGCTATCCCATTGTTGTGCATACTGGAGCACCAACTGATGGCGGTTTCTTCTGAGTTTGAAAAAGATGAAAAAAAAAAAAAACATTTCATTTTGTCTGAGAAATTATTACATCGCCTACGTGGTGATGAACGTCTTAAAAACATCAACTCAGATCAGCATTACATTTGTGCTACTATTCTGGATCCACGCTACAAAAAGGCGCTGGCAGACAACGCATTCTTTCCTTTCGCTGATGCAGATGTTCAAAAGTACAAACATTGGTTAGCCTGGTCAGCCAAGAGGTTTGAAAAAGAACGGCAGGTTATTGAAGGAGAAGCCAGTACATCAGCATCAGCATCAGCAGGCCATCCGCAGTCACAAGAATCCACTTCTGCACCTGTGGCTGGGGCACAAGTGACCTCTCAGCCGTTAAAGACACCGGCAACTGGATCATCTGCACCACACACAATGACAACACTAACAGTGGCTGGGGAGGAGGATTGGCTAAGTTTGATGGGGTATGGTTCTCTAAAAAATGTCACAGGCACAGCAAAAAGTAAGCAAAGTGGAGGAACAGTTGATGACCTTGAGTCGATGGTGCAGGACTATCTGAATGACTCAACAGTGGTCTTTCTTAATGAGGAGCCATTGCAGTATTGGCATGGCAAAAAACAATTGTGGCCACAGCTCTACAACCTGGCTATAAACTATTTGTCTTGCCCACTCGCAAGTGTGTCTTCTGAACGTGTTTTCAGTGCTGCTGGTGGCATTGTAACTGCCAAACGGAGCCGCCTATCGCCCAAAAATGTGGAGCGGCTGACAATGATCAAGATGAATCAGCACCTCATACCACCAGATTACAAAGTGCGAGAAAGCACGCCACATGAAGACGATGAGGACAGCAACGTAGATGAGGGGATTTTTTCTCTGTTCGGTGCCACTGACCTCATCCAGCCTGAATTCGCAGAGTATGATGACGAAATCTTGTTCTTATTCCCTGACACCGAGCCCTGAAAATGAGACAATCAATCAAGAACTTTCTTTTTCGTCCTTATTCACTTTTATTCCTGTGTGCTTTGTGTCTCTCTTTCTTTGTTTTGCACAGTTAATTTAATTCAAACTTTAATCACCTAATCCCAAAAACAAGACCATCATCAGAACTGTCTTCACTTGTTTGCTTATTGATTTGAAGGTGCCGCAGTCTACATTCCTCAGGTTCACAAGTTCTGAAGAACATGCTCCTCTATCCTCCTCCTCCAGACTGCGATTTCCCTCCAAGCAGAGTGCTGGATTACGCACAATGAAGAAAGACTCAGCACTTGTGGGGGTGTTGTACTTCTTTGCGGGTGAGTTGACGGTTTTGGGCCCATTGCTGTGAAGCTCTAATAATGGACAAAAGTGTTTTGGACCAAATATGAGGTGGAAATTTCTTGCCGTTTTTGCTGACTTGCTTGCCTTTGAGGTGCTCTTTGGCGGGGTTCCGGGGGTTTGTGTGTAATTTTTGGTGTCTGTCGAAGCACTGCTGCGACAGTCTAATCTTGATTGCATTTGCTTTTCAGGAAATCCGTGGTGGAAAACAGGAGTTATGATGATTGATGATGACCTAGCTGCACAGCGCGTTACTTTGGACCGAAGGCCGAGAGATATTGTAAGTATGAGATTTAGCTTTTTCGCTGTTTGGGGGTGTTGTCGGGTGTTTTTTTGCGGGTGGGTTGGCGCCGGCGGGTCTTGCCTGGGGCATTCCTGGGAAGGTCTAATACCGGATACAAGTGTTTTGGACAAAATCCATAAGGAACAGCCTTTTTTTTGCCATTTCTTCAGACATCTTGCTCAATGTAGCCTTTTGGGGGGCTTCCTGCTGTTCGTGGGTGGGTTGCGGCCGGGGTCTCTGTCGAAGCACTGCTGCGACAGTCTAATCTTGATTGCATTTGCTTTTCAGGAAATCCGTGGTGGAAAACAGGAGTTATGATGATTGATGATGATGACGACCTAGCTGCACAGCGCCGCGTTTGGACCGAAGGCCGAGAGACATTGTAAGTATGAGATTTAGCTTTTTCGCTGTTTGGTGGTGTTGTGTCGCGTGTTTTTTTGCGGGTGGGTTGGCGCCGGCGGGTCTTGCCTGGGGCATTCCTGGGAAGGTCTAATACCGGATACAAGTGTTTTGGACAAAATCCATAAGGAACAGCCTTTTTTTTGCCATTTCTTCAGACATCTTGCTCAATGTAGCGTTTTGGGGGGCTTCCTGCTGTTCGTGGGTGGGTTGCGGCCGGGGTCTCTGTCGAAGCACTGCTGCGACAGTCTAATCTTGATTGCATTTGCTTTTCAGGAAATCCGTGGTGGAAAACAGGAGTTATGATGATTGATGATGATGATGACGACCTAGCTGCACAGCGCCGCGTTTGGACCGAAGGCCGAGAGACATTGTAAGTATGAGATTTAGCTTTTTCGCTGTTTGGTGGTGTTGTGTCGGGTGTTTTTTTGCGGGTGGGTTGGCGGGTCTTGCCTGGGGCATTCCTGGGAAGGTCTAATACCGGCTAGAAGTTAGTTGGACAAAATCCATAAGGAAACACCAGTTTTGGCACTTTTTGTAAGTTAGGGTTCGTTAGGGTTAGCCCTAGCAGCAGGATTGCATGTGTTTAGGGGGGTTCTATTGCAACGCGGTTCTGTTGTTGTAGAGCACTGTTGGAGCGATGCTGGCTATGGATACTTTTGCTTGCAGGCAAGTGGTTTGAATACAATCCACGGTCTGTATTTGGGTCTACTGTTACTTTCAAAGTACGTTTTGTAACCATTTTTCTGCTAGGCATCGTTTTTGGAGATATGATTGGGTTCTTCTACATTTTTGCGACTGGCTTTAGTAAGGGTCTTGGTGGGAGCATTGCTGGGAAGGTCAAATTTTGTTCTAAAACACAGTAGTACACCCACCTTGAGGGGAAAGATCCGCTATAATATTTTGGCCATACTTATTGATCCTTAAAAAGGTGACTCAGACAGAGCACGCAATTTCAAAAATATTGTACTGTCTATTAGGGAAATCAAAGTGTGACTTTTTGAACCACACAGCGTACATACCTTTTATTTATTTATCAGTGGTATTGTAATAGCACTTCCTGTTTTCCGTTCAATAATTACAGGCCGGGTTTCAGTCAACATCCGCCAGGCAGGCAGTGGACAGGGTGTCTCTTCTGTCAGTGGTCACCACCACATTGATGGACGAAGCGTCAGCTGGAATGGAGGAGTGCCGCCAATAAGAGGAATTGTTTGCTGCATGCAACTTACTTACCAATTTCAACAGGACAACTCCAACAACATACGCAATACAGATACAGTATCCATTGTTGTCTTTTATTCTATGAGTGTGACTGCATGTGCTTACCTTTACTTTGTAACCAAAGATTGTCTGTAAACTCTGTATCTTCAATTATTGTTTGTCCATGCTCTGCTTTTTTTTTCTTCTCTCAACAAAACCTACCCAAAAAGAAACCCCCATTCCCATCCATTTTACAAACCCTAACCCTCTTCCCCCGGGCTGTGTTGTTTTGCTTGATGTCTGACTAAAATGACATCAATAATTCCACACACTTGCTGGGGAGGATAAGGTGATAGCAGCAACAGGCTGGTGAAGGAATACGAGGATATCTTCTAGACTTACTCAGCTTCAGTACTATATCTTCTAGTAGTAGTAGCCAATGTCAAATAAATTCAACGCAAGTACTAGTTATACTTGCAATACTTTACCATTTGTTAGGCTACATTATGGCACTGTTCTAGTGTACTGTCACCTGCTATTTTCTCGATCGTACCGTAACCGTTGTAATGCTACAGTAAGGAGTACAAACAAGGTTTCGTTTTCTTTTTTTCCATAGGCATGCAACTGCCACTGTGTCACACCACTAGTAACACCGCAATGAGGAAATGTCACCCGCCCAGGAATGACAACGTTAATCCCCATTTCACCTGGAGCCAGCCCTGGGCCTAGCCCTAATTTCTAACACAAATTACAGGTAAGATAAGCGTTTGGTGGGAGGTAGTATAATGGAGTATTATTTCGGAGTAGACAAGAGTTTGACGGTTGTACTACTAAAGTCCTACGACTGTTCAGGAAAACAAAGTTACTGTTACACCCCCGCCCCCCACCCACCAGACTGAAAAGCAGTAAAAAACAGGTATGGTCAGATAAAGTAGTTGAAAAATATATTTATTTATCCCTAACAAAATAATCTCCCTCACCCACCCTAACCCCAACGATTGTCTCTGAAACGTCCCAAAACGATCCCAACTCCCAAATCCCACCCCCCAAAAGTCTATAAAAAAAGGGCAAGGGACACTCCACTACTGGAGGGTGCTGGTGCATGATGCGGCATGGGCATCATACTCCTTGCGGAGGGTGGCAAGCTCGGAGCGGAGGCCCTTAACCAAGGTCTTATACCTCAGGACCTCCTGCTCCAGGTTGGACATGCGGACTCGTAGGCGGTGTTGGCGTTCCTTGCAGCTCCTGTGGGGGGCAGCTGGTGTTTCGGGTGCTTGGCGGTGGCGGTCGGCTTTCTTAGCCCGGCTCGGTCCCGCTGGTTTAGTCACGGAGGAGGATGCAGTGGTCACAGTCGAAGATGTTGCCCCGCTCGACTGCGTGTCCTCCTCCTCCTCCAGGGCCACCAGCCGCCGATACTCGGCGACTGTGGCCTCCAGCCTCCGTTGCCGGGCCAATCTAGCCTGCTCCCTCCTTGTTGTTGATTTGGAAGGAGCAACTATATGAAGAAAGAAAGACATAGTCTGTAACCAATGCTCCTTATTAATAACACAAAGTGATTGAGCCGAAAGTTGGGTCACAGAGTACAAGTAGCAAATTGAAAGCACAGTACATAACTATTGAGGACAGTATCTATGTAACCCTCCCACTTCTGCATCCTTGCTCTAACAGTAGTGGTAGTTTAATGAACTAATTCTACGACCACTATGGACTTCCATTACAGTCGACTATGACAGTACACCAGTCTTATTCTTCTTCTTCTCTCTTGTTTAGGGAAATGGGTACGTTATCTTATGCAAGCCGGCAGAATGACATGGACACAGCACAGTGAAGTTGCACCCGAGAAAAAAAGTTGCACACCATGATGATGGAGACAGACTTGCGTTACTGTACCGGTCCAGTACATGCAGGTGGTGAAGCTATTACTTTTCTATTACGGGTGGCACTGAGAATACTCTGTTACAAGGGCTACTGCTTAATTAATTTACCTTTCACCCTACAGTGCAAATGAGTACTAGAAAAGGAAACTGAAGAAGCTAACTAATTTGATTATCTATCACTTCACATGGGACGTATTTAATGACGGATGAGATGACTTTAGGTGCTTTGCTTAATATTGAGTGAACACAGTGATACACCCACACATGAATGACGTACTACAAGTAAACTAAAGTTATTAAGAGAGGTACGGAGTGTCCACCGTAATAACCAGATATATGCTGTGAATGCAAACGCAATACAAAGTACTGCTACTATTCATGGTAGTATTGGACACATTTACAATTTCTTTTCCTTGCCTTCCCTGCACTGGGACGGACGTGCGGGTGCGGTGGTACATGCTCTTCAAGGTAACACTTACTTCACCTGGCGACCATCTACTCTCTCTAGATACACATTTGCTATGTAAGAGTCAGAGAATACCATGCTCCAGGCATCCATTCATTCAAAGTATACGCACACATACAGTTTCTGTTTCACCCACCCAGGCTGCTGTCCTTCCACCCATCCTTGCTTCATCATTGACCCAGCCATGCACCATACCATATTCTTTCCTTCCCAGCCACCTCTGGGTCCAAGCAAACACATATCGTTCTTCTTTGCCAGCCATCATACAAGTTCGCGTCCCACTTACTTACACCCTTCTTTCGCTTTTCGTTCATCCCATCCATCACGTTCGTCTAAGAACTTATTGGGATTCTTCTCACCAAAAACTTCACAGCTAAGTCGAAGTACATTTCGAGGAGGCTACTACCTGGTTGATTTGTAATTGTAATACACCCGTGCAGAAAGCACACTATGCAGTCTTCAATCTCAATAAGTAAGGAATATATAGCTTACCTGTTTCCGCCACCACCGTTTGATCCCCCACAGGAACGGCCACCAGCTCTTCTACCGCCGCATCCTCCCCAGAGGCCTCCGAGTCCAAGTCCAACACATCAGCCACCTCCGCGCTGGCCCCGTCACCAGATGTTACACCTACAAAGTACATTTAAGAAAGTTAGAATACACCACTCACTACTATATAATATTTGGTCTAAGAGAAATGTTAAAAAAACAGAATACAATGTAATAATTTGTGACTGTCTACTCCATAGTAAAAATGTCCCATTTTCCAGGGAAGGCTGTTGTCTTGCTGCACTTTTATGCACAACTGATGAATGCTTGCTTTTGATTTTTAACACGCACCACTTTTTCTCCTAACAGACAGAAGCTTGACTCCTGAGTCCTAAGAACACGACCAGGATCAAGTTCAAAGTAGGTGAGAGTTCGGCTCGACCACAAGAAATGTGTCCAATTAATCGTCAGCACTAACCACTTTTCCGTTTACAGTTAAATAGTTTTATGACAAAGTAGATTTCAATAAATGTGTTTACTTTTAATAAAGCTTTTACACTTAAATAGACTCTGTGGTTTTTGTTCCTCTAGACTAGAGTGGATGAGCTAAAGGTTTTGGAATTTTTGCAAGCATGAGTGCCTCTGACACTTCTTGACTGTGCTGTGACTCCGTACTACTCTCTTGTCCTGCGTACGATAATCTAGAGATCATTGGGGATCTATAATCGGTGACTTCGGGAGCTGAATGACTCTGCCACACTATCTAGTCAGTAAGGAGACAGTGCATAGAGGTATTGCTGAATATAATGGGAGTCCAATGGAATTGCCAAATGTCCAATCTTAGTTAGCTACACAGACAGACTAATAAGAATAGTCTAGTAATACCACAGGGAGTCATATTCGAGGCAGGATAAGAATTTATATCCAGTCTACAAGAAGATCAAAGACGATTTAGAAAAAATCGAATGAGGAACGCTAGGAAAAAATAGGTACTGTTTAGTAAAATGTAAACTTACTGGGGCCAGCAAAGGAGCCCTCGCCTGCCCAATCCTGGCCTGCATCCTCAGCACCCTCCTCCTGTGTCCTCTTGCCCTTGGGGGGAGCTGATGTACAACATGAAAGAAAGAAAAACCATAAAACATGGATGAGATTTTTCAACCAAATCAAACATTTCAAAAGAACAATAACAACATATTTTGGAAAAATAGCAAATAGATAGACAACTATTCCACGGGATCTATCTCATGTGGTATACTACGTTATTCGTATTGCCTGATTTGCGGAACGTTGACTTAGAAAGTTCCTATGTAACTCAATAAACAGACTACTAAAGAGGTTTGCCTAGGCCTGGCACTTCAGGCAGTAGTGCACAACACGTGACAGACAAAGTCCATCCTGCTTGCAGATCAGTGAATACTCAAACTATCAATCCACCCGCCACCACCGCCACTATTTCTTCTGATAGCCATGTGACTGTCTAAAGGAAGGACACTGGACTTCAGTCTGTTGGGGCTGATTTATAAGTCCCTTGCGGAAGTTGCGGCTGATTTTCCTCCATTGTTGCGTGCCTTTTCTGACGCAGCGGCAGAACAAAAGACTCGCCATGGTGTTGGTGCGGCGTATATATTAAAAAAAAAAACACATATGGGCATATGGGCGATGCATCACGTTGTAAAGCCCTGCGCCATCAGGGGGCGTTCCGGCGCAAGGGAGGGCGTACCTGCGCAGGAACGAATCCTAAAAGTGGCTGAGGGAAATCTACAAGATGTCAATCAGTCATTTTTATGACAATGATGCATGACTCAAACCCTGCGCGCTTGAAGCCGACGTACGGCTTGATGCAGCATTGGGGAGATAGGGTACCCCAGAGCATTGCTGGAGCTGCGCCATCGTTGGCACGCAACTCCAGCAATGCGCTGCCTTTACGGCACAGATGCGTAAGGCTTCTGTGACGTTTTGGGCCAATGGGTGGTGGTGGCATGGCACACAATTACTGCCGCATCCCTGCTACTTTGCAGGGATGCGCCGGTAATTGAAAATATGACCCTTACTGTCTAGCATTACGCAGTTCTTTTCTTTACAGTACACTGATACATAATTTCTCAGGCCAATGAAATGCTTCTGAACACAACATACAAAACAAAGAAGCATAGTAGCAAGCAAGGCTACTGAGAAGGAGAGCAGTGCACCTGAAAATGAAATGCATAGAAGATTTTGAAATATAATTTACCTCAATGTAATCGGCAGCATTATTGCTCTTGGTAAAGAACAAAGATTTGCAAATAACAGAGCAGGATAAAACAGAGTAGTAAATGTACTACTACTACTACTCACCAAGCCCGGGGACCTCTACGCCGAGCGCGTCCAGCAAGTCCCGCTCCCGGTCCATGACATCGGTCCAGCGGTGGGTGGCCTGGTTATATGTGCGCCGGACCCCAGAGATCTTGTACATGGCCCGGCACACCTTCTCCCACCGCTGGCGGCGCTCCCGGATGCCATAGCCGGTCGCGATCTTGCCGCCTCCCAGGATCGTCTTGGGGAGGCGGCGCTGGACATGGAAGATCAGTGCCGCCACTTCCTCCGCGCTAAAGATCTCCCTCGGGACCACTTGCTCCCCCCTTAAACGCCCGCACGGGAGCCGGGCACGGGGTGCGGGACCCTTCCCCTTCTCAGGGTGCTTCCCGGCTCCCTTTACCATGGTCTGGGCAGAAATAAACTTAAATGATAAAGAAGAAATAGAATAGTGAAGAAGAAAATAAAAGAGTTTAAAAAAGTAGTTTAAAAGTAACTAAAAGCTGCAGAAAACACAAAAATATAGAGCTAGAAAAATAGAGGGTTAGATAATAAGTAAAATTAGATCAAAAAAACTTCAAACAAGCAAAGGATGGCAGAGATTGAGAGAGGATAGAGAAAGCATGCCCAGAACCATAGCAATGAATGAGAAACAAGATGGCCGCGCCCGTTCACGACCGCGTGGGTAAGTTCGCGCGAGATTTTCCTTGCGAGTACGCGCGAACTTGTACTCGCGAGCAGCACACTTTGCGAGATTACACATAGCGGGCGGAAACGGAATTACGTCACGCCAACAAGATGGCCGCGCCCGTGTACGACCGATAGGGTAACTTGGCAAACGAATAGCTAGAAGCGCCTCGCGAACACGCGCAAGATCACGCGAACATACACGTCGCAACAAAAACAATTTTGTATTCGCACGTATTCGCGGCTTCCGAAATCGATCTCGCACGGATTCGCGCCCCAAATAACGCGCGAAATTGCAAAAAAAACGATTTTAGCTAAAATGAAAGCAATGAGCAGGTGCAAAAGTTCAAACTTAACATTAGTAACATTCAAGGTAGTGCTTCCTGATGGGCCCCTCCAGAGTTTGCAACAATTCTATGACCCTGCTATGACCCAAACAGCAGGCTCATAGAATAGCACCATAAAGGTCCTGTAAAAAAAAAATTTCACTGCAACAAAAAGCAAATTACAGATAAGGAAGGAAGCAGGTGCCAGCCAGACTGGAACTTTCAAAATTACTGACACATTAATGAAACACAAATTAATTGATGGCAGTTGAAGAAGGGCAGGTGTGCTAGCTTTTTTCAACCACCATAATCTACAGTAATAAATAAACCTAATAGGTGCCTGTGAGGATGTACTAGAGGGTGGCATGGGTGTCCCAGAGGGTGGCAGTGGTGAAACAGAGGGTGCTGTGAACCTGTGATGATAAACCAGACGTAGAAACAACATAGTCGCGGCCGTTGCAAGCCGAAAAGTAAGTTCGCAATTGCGAACTTGTCCCAAAATCGGCGCGAACACGCGCCAACACAAAAAACGGAAAAATCCGCAAGTCCGCTAGAGTTCGCGGATCTTCGCGGATTGCGAATCCGTAAATACGCAAGTTCGCGGATTGCCAATCCGCAAAATCCGCCCATGCTTAATACTCACATATACTAGTTTAACACATATGTAGTTACTCATAAAGATACTATTGAGACAGTGATTCACTCACTAACACACCCATACACACACGCATCAACCCATACAGTCCTGCACACATGCTGTCTTCAAAACACATACAAACAGTGAGTCACCCATTCATGCATCTATGCGGTAAGTAATACCCCCACTAAACCATACAGACACTCATACTGATACTATAAAAACCAACTAATAACCCATATCGACACTCATGTAGCTAGTCACCAACCCATGCAGCCACTTATACACAAAGTGAGACACTGATACAGATATTTTCATATTTAAACATTACTCGCTAATACATGTATTCACTAAGATACACTTAATAAGTCAGTTATACAATGCAAAAAAAACATACATTTAGACACTCATTTACAAATGTTTTCGTCCATCGACCTTTAGATATACATATATAAAACATATTTATTTTTCAGAAAGACACACATTCACTGGATGATGTCATCAGTGATGTCATCAGTGATGTCATTTGAGATGTCCATCTAACTATAACATGTGTGAAACCTATGTTTTTTCAGTGAATATATATATCTATATATCTATATATATATGGTAACTCGATCAAATTAAATACCTGTGCCTGGGAAAAAAACATTGGATTTGCGTGGTTTCTCCATCGTCGTGGTGGCGGTGTTGGGAGACTGCAGCAGCTGTATATATATATATATATATATTAGGTATATATAGTTAGGATTTTTTCTCTATGGGATTTTTGAAAATTCTACGTCTAATAACTTTGGCGTTTGTGGACGGAATTGGCTGAAATTTTCAGGAAAATGGAACATTTTGTTTCTGAGCAGCCCCTGAAAATTTGGGGGGGGTTCGTCAAGGGGGGGCCGAGAAAAAAGGGGGGTCCCAAAACACGTTTTTCCAATGTTAATTTCCATAGGGCGGTTGGCCTCACTTTTAGCCCGAACGGCTGAATGGATTTGCACGAAACTTGGCAAAATTGTAGGGACTGTTAGCCCGATGTGCCTTTGCTAGGTCTCAATATATGTGCTCCAGTGGATTTTGAGAAATTAACGTTCAAAACAAGATATATATCTATGACAGCGTCCCGGGTAGCGCTCCGGTTCGCGTACTTGACGCGTAACGGAACTTCGCGAAGCGAAGCTGATTGGCTCTCTGGTGTCTTTCAACATTCTAAACAGTCCGGAGCGGCCGCCATCTTGTCTCTCGGTAGGATCGAGAGACAAGAGGAGGCCAAAACAAAGGGGGAAATGACTATAAGGGGGCATAGTAGATCCTCCCTGACCCCCTAGGTTTGATGTGGAGGTTTTAAAAGGGCCCCGCAGGGCAAAAAAAGAAATACAAATTTTTTGTTTTTTTTGCGTGGGGAGCGCCCGGTTCGCGAACCGGGAAGCGGCCCGGGGAGCGTACTATAAGGAAAAAAGAATGATAGACTTTTCAAATATTGTATGTTAATTGATTGTTTATTTTGTTGATTTTTTTGTATTTTTTTTTTTAAACAAATATTTATTATTGTGATTGTGTTTCAAAATTTAATAAAATGTGTATCATTTCACTGTCTGAAATGTCGTTATTTTCATTGAACATAGCTTGTAATGTTTGAGTGTGTAAAATGTCCTCATTTTCAAGGAGGACATCTACTGATTGCACACATTGCAGTAGTTCTTGGTCCCAAGTTTCATCCATAAATTCAATATCATTTGGATCAATGATTTCTTGGTTGGTCTCTGCAAGGACAATTTCAAATGATACTTTCTGTTCGCCTTCCATTTTGCCTGAAATTTGCATAAAAAATATATATTAGTAGAGATAGGGCACTGTTGGGATTAATTTTAGATAGGCAGTTTTTAACAGTGAATTTATCTTTGGGCAGTGTATAGTATCAGAGTGGAAGTAGGAATATAAAAAAGTGTATGTGATTTAACGTAAGTAAATTCATAATTATAAAAGACAAGCCTAACTCCATCCATAACTATAACAGAGAAGTCTATCTAAATCTATAACTACTACAGAGGGATAGTATATAACTATCAGAAAAAGTTTACCATATTAACTTAAAGTGCACAATATACTTCAGTTTTTAAAATAACAACTTACCTTTACAAAGAAGTTGAAGTTTTTAGTGAAAATCCTATTGAAATGTACACCAGGAAGTAGTAGTCAAAATGGCTGTGTTTCCTTCTCTTCCTTTATATTTAGGTACATAACCAATCAAATGTCAGGAAAAAAAAAATGGAAAAGAAAGTAACATTTTCATTGGTTGTCAATTCCAACACTTCAGATGTGTTTTGTGAAGTAATTTACCTCAGGGTATTTAGAGAGGTCTACAGGCTAAATGGCTAAATGGAATTCCAACCAAATTTGTGAAAATGGTAGGGATTGGTATGTAGTATGAGCAAATCTATATTTGGTGAAAGTGTCTCCAGGGTTTCTTCTGTAAATTACTTTCCCACCTTTTTTAATGGAGCGCTTCCCAGCGTTACGGGAGTCCACCATTTTGTGTTTCGGTCGAATTAAGATACAAGATGGAGGGCAAATAATGTTCAGAATGGGTAGAAGGGGACACGGTAGACGTATTTTGACCCCCTAGGTTTTCTGAGGATGGCTGAGGAGGCCCATATGTGCGAAAAAAAAACATTTTTTTTTAAAATTTCGCGCGGTTAGCTTCCGGTTCGCGTACCGGGTAGCGCTCCGGGGAGCGTACTTTGTTGAAAATTAGTGAAAAAAGTTAGAGTAAAATAATAATTGTGAGTGATCAGATGTAGGGTAGCTCTGAGAAGAGCTTTTGGGTTTATGGTACATGTAGGTACTTATAAGTAGGTACCAATGCACAGTCTTAAATTCAGAATGAAAACTCTGTTCCCTTCATCTGAGAAGTGAACTCCATCTCCTCTGTAGATATCTTGCATGTAGTAACGCAAGTTATTGTTGTACATGGAGCCCATTCCATGGTCTCTCATGTAAGCTGAAACAGATTTGTTTACATGCTTCCTCGATTTCTCAATTTGTGGACAAAATTGGTTCGACCACCTCCATTTCTGTCTTTGGCATATATTTGAATATACCAAGGCAGTTTGAGGAAAAAGTGCCATCAATTGCTCAAAGGTGTCCTTTAAAAGCATTTCCAGACCTACACCAGTCAAAGTGCCCAAGTCATTACCTCCACAGTGCAAAATTAACAGGTCAGGTTTAGGCAAATGCATAAAGGTTTTCACCAATGGTATCAATTGGTGACATTTTAATCCTCTATGGCCAAACCACTTAATTTCCACATCTTGTAAATTGAGGTTAGGTAAATTTCTGTTATCAGCATACCTCTGAGCCCAATAGATGTAACTATGTCCAACAATCCAGACAGAAAACATGGTGAGAGAAGGTTCTGCTGCAGTCAGATGAAGTGTGGCAATGAAATGGCAGTTGGAAAAATAAGAGTTTAAAATGAAAAAAACTGTGGAGTTTCTGTGTTAAGGAAGCAGTAGCAGTGATTGGTGGATTTTGATTGCTGAAAACAGAAAGTTAGGGTGCATGGATGAGTTCTTTGAAAGATGTAATTTGAATGGTCAAGAAAAAATCATTTTATGAAAGATTGCACTGGATATGCAGGTGCACTGAGAGTTCAGAGTTCAATTGAAACATTGTTGTGTGAACTTGCAAACATCAGAGGTCTTTCAGGAGGTGGTTGCTATGCAAAAAAGGCAGAAAGGGCAGAGGGGGGAAGGGTGTTGATTTGAAAAAAGTGAGGGAAGAGTTTTGATTGGGTGACATGAGAGATATGTGTGAAGAATTACAGCATTTCTGTGCTTTTGATAGCTGCAGACTCTGGAGTGCATACCTTTTGCTCTGCTGAAGACAAATTGGTGTGTTTCTGAGACTGTTTTGAAATTCATAAAGTATTTGCTAAGGTGAGAAAAGATTCATTTAATTTAGATACACAATAGTATGCTTTAGGGAGAAAATTATGAAGAAAGTTCTGTATTTAAAATGTTGCTTTGTGTCAAGTGTTTTACAAATAGATTTTGTTTCTTTGAGTTACATAGCCATGTTAAAAGTGACCCTTAAAAAACGCTTTCATGTGTCTTAGGGCATTGTAAGTCATTTCCCGATGAATGTAGGTATATCATTGATTTATATGATGTGTTTAAAATCGTTTTTTGAAAAATATTAGGTTTCTTGATATGTACTGCTAGAGCTTCATACGTTGTTTGGGGCATATTTATAAGGCATTTGAGTCTCTCTGATGTTATTTTTCCCATTTTATTTTAAGACCTTTCCCCGTGGAGCAAGGTCCTTGTAAATATGCCCCCATCTGTGCTTGGCAAATTTAGATTTTAATTCTTTGACTAACATAGCCATGTTAAAAGCGACCCAGAAATGGTGCAAGGGCCTTAAAAAAACGCTTTCATGTGTCTTAGGCCATTTTAAGTCATTTCCCCTTGAATGTAGGTATATAATTGATTTATATGATGTGTTTAAAATCGTTTTTTGAAAAATATTAGGTTTCTTGATATGTACTGCTAGAGCTTCATAGGTTGCTTGGGGCATATTTATAAGGCATTTGAGTCTCTCTGATGTTATTTTTCCCATTTTAATTTAAGACCTTTCCCCGTGGAGCAAGGTCCTTGTAAATATGCCCCCATCTGTGCTTGGCAAATTTAGATTTTAATTCTTTGACTAACATAGCCATGTTAAAAGTGACCCAGAAATGGTGCAAGGGCCTTAAAAAAACGCTTTCATGTGTCTTAGGCCATTTTAAGTCATTTCCCCTTGAATGTAGGTATATAATTGATTTAGATGACATGTTTAAAAACGATTTTTGAAATCAATTAGTTTACTTGATATGTAGTGCTAGAGTTTCATAGGTTGCTTGGGGTATATTTAAAAGGCATTTGAGTCTCTCTGATGTTATTTTTCTCATTTTAATTAAAGACCTTTCCCCGTGGTGCAAGGTCCTTGTAAATACGCCCCCATCTGTGCTTGGCAAATTTAGATTTTAATTCTTTGACTATCATAGCCATGTTAAAAGTGACCCAAAAATTGTGCAAGGACCTTAAAAAAACGCTTTCATGTGTCTTAGGCCATTTTAAGTCATTTCGCCTTGAATGTATTTGAATAACTGCTTTACTTGATGTGTTTAAAAACGTTTATTGAAGTCATTTAAGTTTCTTGATATGTACTGCTAGAGTTTCATAGGTTGCCTGGGGTACATTTAAAAGGCATTTGAGTCCCTTTGATGTTATTTCTCCCTTTTTAATTAAAGACATTTCCTCGTGGTGGAAGGTCCTTGTAAATACACACCCATGTGTGCTTGGCAAATTTAGATTTTGATTATTTAACTTACATAGCCATGTATGCCTCTTTTGCATCACTGTGCGTCATTTTTGTGACGCAGCGGCGGTGCAAAAGATTTGCTATGTGGCGACATATTTACAACTTGATGCATCTAGGCAGATGTGTCAAGCTGTAAAGTCCCGTGCCACATGAAACCGATGCAGCAGTGATGCAAAAGATGCACCATGTTGCAAGACAGGCCTCATTTAATCTCCAACAAGATAAGAAGCTGAATCTTATGTAAATGTCAAAATTGTTGTATACACTGCTCAGCTTATGTGTACTCTTTGATATGCTAGAATCCATCTGCACTATGAGATACCTAAGCAAAGGAAACACAGGTGATGTGATTGTGAAATGAGGAAAAGAAACTCCACATTTTTCAATTACATCACCTGTGTTTCCTAAGTTTACGAATGACATTGTGCAGATGAGGTTTAGGTCTGTCCACGGACACAGAAGAGGTCTGGCCTTTGTTCAAGAGTGAAGTGGACATGACTTACTTTATTGGTAGGCCTTTACATATATTATCTCCTCTGTACTCTTCAACAAGTGTAAATCTCATCTGCAACCCTGAGTAGGCCTCACCTCAAACAAACCTCTGGATAGGCCACACCTTATCGTCATCCTGAATCAATTATTTAAAATGTTAGGGACAGATTTATGACCTGTGTTTCCTAAGTTTACGAATGACATTGTGCAGATGAAGTTTAGGTCTGTCCATGGACACAGAAAAGGTTTGGCCTTTGTTCAAGAGTGAAGTGGATATGACTTACTTTATTGGTAGGCCTTCACATGTATTATCTCTTCTGTACTCTTCAACAAGCGTAAATTTCATCTGCAACTCTGAATAGGCCTCACCTGAAACAAACCTCTGGATAGGCCACACTTTATCGTAATCTTGAATCAATCATTTAAAATGTTAGGGACAGATTTATGATAGGTGTATGTCTCTTTTGCGTCACTGTGCGTCACTTTTGTGACGCAGCGGCGGTGCAAAAGATTTGCTATGTGGCGACATATTTACAACTTGATGCATCTAGGCAGATGTGTCCTGCTGTAAAGTCCTGTGCCACATTAAACCTGCGTCAGTTTTTATATAAGTGTTTTGTTGCAAGGTATGCATTAATTTGCATGAAAGCCCTGTAAAACTAACACAGTGAAATTTAGAAGATTTCACTGAGTCAGCTTTATAGCATTGCTGAATCAAATCCTTACGCCTGTTTGAACCAGGCATAAGAAGTGATGCACCATGCAATGTGAGGCTTCCTCCTGTGCATTGCAGTAGACATGTTGCGCTGATGACGTGATTCCTGCAATGTGCTGCTTTTGCGGCACAGATGCGTGACGCATCTGTGCTGTTTTTGCTCAATGGTGCTCCACATTGTAAATGTGGCACACTATGGGTGGCAGAGCAGCGGTGCACATTAACTGGTGCATCCGTGGGGATGCGCCACTTAGCATAAATCTGCCCCTGTACATTTAAGTATGAGCAGGGGACACAGAGTCGGTGAGGCTTATCCAAGGTTAAGAAGAGATGAGTCCTGTTCATTGAAAACTTGGACATAGGCCTCACCTTCTCAGCATCGCTGGACATGGCTAAATAATAGCTGCAAAATGTTACTCTTGGTAAACAAATTTACTATTATAATCTCTGAGATTTGTCTCTTACTCTGCAACATCTCATTGTTGTTCTCTTTCTTTAAAGATAACGACAACATCAACATGAGTGACAATCAGCAATCAGTTAATCTCGACCTCATCATTGAACTTGTAATTGAAACGTCAGTGGAAGTAGATCCCTTGGATGATTTAAATCCTGAGGATGATGAAGAATATGATGAGGATGCCGATTTGTCAGAATTGTATGAGATAGGGTGGGAAGCTGACCTGCTTGAGCCTATGGAACTATAAACATTTATTTTTAAAATTTACAATAAATGAAAAGTAAAAATGTAAACTGTTTAATTTTAAATTAAACACACCTTCAAAAACAGGTTATGTGTAGTGTCTTCAATAAAATATTAAAATATGCTCATAAAATTAGATCAGATTCACATATAAAACAGGACAGGTAAAATGAAGAAGAATTCCATTTCTTTTCTGCTATTTCTGTATTCTAAATTTGCCAAAGCACTAAAAAATATTATATGTAAAAATGTTAAGTAGTGTGTTAAGTTTTTGATGACTGTTATTGATTTACTGTTTGGTAATAGTGGTTAATAACATTTTTTATTATATTTTACCACAGATTCAACTGCAGATCATTTCAAATTTTGAGAATGCCAACTAAGAAGAGAATGAGAAAGGCTACAAAACGTCAAAGACAGCAGGTCCATCATTTACTGCAGCAGTCCTCTACAATAAAAAATCGTCAAGTCACCAAGAAAGCACCGGGTAAGACCACGAAAACATTCATAAGAAACATTTCTAGAAAAAAAAGTAGTACTACAATAAATGTTTTTGTCCAGAAAAAGAGAAGCAATTTAAACGGAAAGGAAAGGCCAATCAAAAATGTTACTGCTAGAGCAAGAGATAACTCTGTGCATGATAGTAGAAGGAAAGAACAGTTTAGGGACATTCGTAAACGAATGTACCGCAACAGGATAATTGGCAATTTGTTAAAAAATATTAAGAAAGGTCAACAGAAAGTGGTTTTTTATAAGAGAAAAAAAAAGTTGAGAAAATTATTGATCAGGCATTTGAAATTAAACGAAAGTTATTTATTTTGATAATCAATAGAATTAGGAAGCTAAACAAGGCAATTTATGATTTCAAAAGAAATAGTAGATGGAAGAGAATAGTTAATCGTAGTAATTTTTGTGAAGTTGTTTCCGGAGAATGGATGCATAGTTCAAGTTGTGAGGCATTTTTCAATGAGGAGAGTTATTTCCAGGATAATGATTTGGTGCATGCAGTTGACACCAGCGGTCGAGCTTATGAGGTGAAAGATGGTTGTCCAGTTGAAAAAGAAAAACTTGTGACAACAGAGGCAGAAGAGATGTTAGGTAATGAGGTTTTAGGAAGACGTCCTAAGGGACCTGTGTACACCTGGAAGTGTAGTAGTATTTGCAGTGTGCGACAGGATTCCATCAATTTGCTTTGTGATTTTGTACGGACATTTAATAAGAAAAGTTTGAAGCAGAAAATGAAGTTGTTGCAAGAATTAGATCCTTGCAGAGTGAGAGAAGTGACAGGTTTGCATGGTCATTCACTGGCTTGTCTTTCCAGGAGAGTATGCCAGAGGGTTTTTCATCATTTCAGGATGCTAGCAGTGCATCATAATAAAGTGAGGAAATTAGTTAGAATGTTGTATTATGCTAAGAGTCCAGCAGTTATGCTTAAACAATTATGCGCTGCTCTTTTGCATGGTTCTGAAATAGATATGAAGAATATGTGTGAAGAAATTGAGTTTTGTTACTTTGGAAGTAAAGAGGAGAATGTTGAAATTGACCCAGAAGAAGAGGGTAATGTGGAAGATAGTGTACAGGTTTCCAGTACAGATAATTTTCAGAAGGAAATTGCCACGTTTCAGGTGAAATCAAGTGAGAGGCCTAATTTCACTTGTGTGTGTTGTCGACGCACTTATTATAAGAATCAGACTAAGTTAGTGGATTTATATGCAAAAAGTGAAAGGGAAAATAATAGTGAATGGAAGGATTTCGCTACATACTTGATGGTAGAAAATTGTTTTGATTTGGGATCGGATCAACGTGTGTGTACTTATTGTTGTAACAAATTAAATCAAAACCAGATGCCTGCTAGAGCGGTTCATAATAATCTGGAATTGGTTGAGATTCCTTCTGAATTGAAGGATTTAAATACTTATGAATCTATTTTGATTCAAAGTATCCATCCCTTTCAGGCTATTGTAAGAATGGAGCCAAAGACAGGGAAATTGCCTCCATCAGATTTACAGAGAGGATTAAAGGGAAGAGTTGTTTATTTGCCTCTAGATTTGAAGAAAAACATTAACACAATTGGAGTAGAAAAAGTGGAAGAGGAACCTCTGGTTATCTTAGTTAATGGGGTTCCGACAAAGAATAAAAAAATATGGCAAGATTTAGTGGATGTTAGGAAAGTCAAAAAGGCAACATTGTATTTGAAAAAAAATATTAAGTACTATAAGAATGTATATGTTGCAGAAGAGGAAGACACCCGGAGAGCTGTGCTCTTTGGATCCAGTGAATGTATGCAGGTACTTCAATCATAGACTTGAAGCTATGATGTCTTTCTTCATGAATAAGAAGAATCCACCTCTTGGAGATGTGTTGGATTTCTTCTGGAGAAAGGAGTACCAAGCAAGAGGTGCTCCTCATATACATATGCTGCTGTGGATCAAGGATGCACCTAAATTTGGAACAGATCCAGAAGACTTAGTGATGAGTTTCATAGAACAGTATTCTACATGTGCTGTTCCAAATGCAAAGGAGGACAAAAGCCTAAGAGAACAAGTTCTACGCTTCCAAAGCCATGGTTGCAGAAAGTACTGTCGTCGTAAATTCAGAAAGAAGGACAAGTTCTACACCAAATGTCGTTTCGCCTTTCCACGACCGGTGATTTCTAAAGGAAGAGTGAACAGTTTGATGTCTTCGCTGCGACATAATGTGATGAAGAAATCACCTAAAAACACATACAATTTGAAGAGGAACGAAGAGTCCAAGTACATCAACGACTACAACCCATTGATTTTGTCCATGTGGAATGCTAACATGGATATACAGTTTGTGGCTGATAACTGTATGGCTGTGGCTCGGTATGTGACATCTTACATCACCAAAAAAGAAAAGACAGAATTGAAGGATATGTGGGAGGACATTTCCCATGAAAAGAGCCTCACTAAGAAGTTGTACAGTTTCCGTCTGAAGATGTTGTCGCATCGAGAAATCGGAGCTTACGAATGTTCTGACCGGTTGTCTTCAGCAAGTCTCTATGCCAAATCTAGGAGTATCGTTTGGGCGAGTCTTGATCTTGCTGCAACGCGTAATCGAGTTCTGAAACCTGTGCGGGAAATTGAGTATTTGGCGGAAAAGGAGCCAAACAGTACCGACATTTTGAAGACCAACATGTTGGATACATATTATCCAAATCGAAGCAGTCACCTCGAGAATGTTTGTCTGTATGAGGTTCTACAAAATTACATATTCAAGAGGAACATCAAAGAAGATATTGATAAAGGAGTGTATGCTGTAATTGGAAGTGAGGGATGTCTGGTCAAGCAAAGAAAATGCCACTTGGTAAACCATCGAAAATTGAGTGGCGAATCTCCTGAAAAAAAGGAGTTTTTCTATGTAGCACTTTTGCAACTTTTCAAGCCTTGGCGTGCAGAAGAGGAACTGCTTGGAGATTTCCTCTGTTATGAAGACTTTTTCACTGCCGCCAAGGAGACCATAGAATGTCCTGCTTTTCCCAAATATCTAGAAATGTTGAATACGGAAATCGAGCAGGAAGCAACGATTGCAGCCGAGATTGCCAGAGACAGTTCTCAGGACAGTCAGAGTTCTGTTTCATTGAGTCAGGACCCACTAGGAGGACCTGTTATCGAAAATGAAGCTGCCACTGCCATGAATGAAGTGGAAAGAGCCATGGCACATGCTCAGGAGGATGCGGTTAACTTAGAAGACTTGGAAAGACAACTCAACGTTGAGCAGAGGAAAATATATGACGAAGTTACCAAGCAAATTGATCATGGATTAAGTCATGAGAAGAAAGAGTGCTCATGTACATCGTTGAAGCCTGTCCGACTGTACGTGAGTGGAGAAGCGGGAACTGGAAAGAGTTTCCTCATTAAAGCAATTTCATGTTATTTGAAGGAAAGGACTGAGTCATCGCTGTCTTGTGTTGTCACCGCTCCAACTGGACTGGCAGCACATAACATTAAAGGTATTACTTTGCATCGTCTACTGATGCTGCCAGTGGAGCATGATAACAAATTACAATACCACAAGTTATCTGGAGATGCTTGTTGTGAAGTTTCAAGAGTCTTGAGGAAAATGAAACTTCTTATCATTGACGAAGTAAGCATGGTTTCCAATGTCATGCTTGCCTTTGTGCATTTGAGAATGCAAGAAGTTCTTAAAACAGAGTATGATGTGTTATTTGGTGGCAAACACATCATTGTTTTCGGAGATCTTCTGCAGCTGACACCAGTGAAAGGACAACCTGTGTTCAAAATGCTCACGCATGAAGATACCAGGAAGTGCCTAGGGAGCATTGGCAACGTCAATATATGGTTAAACTTCAATTATGCTGAACTGCATGAAAATATGCGTCAGGCGAAGGATGAAGTTTACAAGAATATTCTACAAGATGTTAGAATTGGAAAAGTGACCGAGCATGGGAAACAAGGTTTACATGCACGATTACTGTCAAATTTATATCCAGAACAAGACGTTGTGCCTGAGAATATTTTTCAGAAAATTACTGAGAAGAAATCTGGAATATGTTTGATGCCAACTCTTGCAGAATGTGCCATCTTCAACAACAAAATGTTGTATTTAGAAAACCAAGAGATTGTGAAACTGGAAGCTATTGACAGAGTAGAGCATATGGGATCAACAATTATTTTGTCTGAGAATTTGAAAACAAAATTGGATTCATTAGAGAAGACTATATCTAAAACTGCAGGTTTTGAAAAGACTGAATGTGTGCTTAAATTGCCGTATAATTTTAAGAAGGAATTTACATGTTGAAAGAGGTCTGGTAAATGGATCAATGGGTAATGTTGTTGATTTTGTGAAATACAGAAATAGAGATGGAATTGAATTTTTAAAAATTAAATTTGATGGCATTGAGGAAGTACAGCTAATTGGTCGTTGTTCTGCTAGATTTTTGCATGTAAAAGACTTATATGTTCGCCGTAAGCAGTTTCCTGTTTGCTTGGCATATGCGGTGACAATCCATAAATCACAAGGTTTAAGTGTAGACAGTGCATTGGTGAATATTGGCAGTTCTGTGTTCAAGGAGGGTATGGCATATGTGGCATTGTCACGAGTTAGAACTTTATCGGGATTGTATTTGATTGAGTGTGATGTCACAAACATTTGTGCGGATCTAGATTGTGTTAAGGAATACAATAGGTTAAGAAGAGAGTATGCGCCACATTTGCCTCAATATCCTTTGTTTGAGAAACGTGTGGTAGGCCGGAAACGAAGAAATGTGACCAATACTAGGGAGGTTGTATCAAAAAGACGAAAAGTTGATGAACCTGAAATTATAAGCAGAAAGAAAAAGGATTCTGTTGAAGATGTTGTTGGTTTTCAATTTGAAAACAGTTCTGGTGTCAACTGCTATGCTAATGTAGTGGTTAATGTTTTGTTTTCACTAGAAAATGTAAAAGAAGAGATTGTGGTCAATTCGGATCACAGATTTTGCAGTTTGTTAAATTCTGTGTTAGAGAAATGTAGCACTGATAGAACAAAAATAGAAAGTGTGTCTGAAATTCGAAATCTGTTAGACAGATGTTCAGGTCAAACACAATTCTCTCAAAATATTCAGCAAGATTGTCAGGAGTTTTTAATGTATATGCTTGATGTATTGCATGCTGAAGGTGTAGATGTAGATCACCTGTTTGGGCTTTCTTATCAATGGCAGCATGACTGCGAGAACTGTAGGGTATCAAGTACTACTAGTGTAGACTCAGAAAGATTTATATATTTAACTTTGCCAGACAGTAAATCAGTCTCCTTTAATAAGCTAATAAAAGCAGCTTATCACAACATGGAGTGTAGCCAATGTAAATCTGAAATGATGTCAACATTACTTATACGAACATACGGCCAGTATGTCATTTTAATGTTCCAACGATGTAGGGCTGATGGAACAAAATTGACAACTTTAATTAAAAATTTTGTAGCTTCGCAGTTGTCAATATCAGGAAGGACTTTTGTAACTGCAGCAATTATATATCATGACGGTCCTTCAATAACATCAGGACATTACACAGCTTATTTAAAGTCTAGAAACGGCTGGTCATTCTGCAATGATTCTGTTTTAACTTTCAAAACAAAATTGCCGTATGACCTTAAAAATTCTTACCCGGTGTTTTTAAAACCAAAATTTTAGGGAAGGAATCTCGGGATGTGCTCTGAGGAATTTCAAGAGGTTCTAAAGGCTCCTACACGATTTGGCCTTGAGGATAAGTGTAGTACAGAGACATAAGTTCTTACCATAACACTTGACGTCATGGAAAAATAACTGCACTTTGAATGAGTTCAGAAAAACTGTTTCTTTTTATAAGCTAATTCAAGCAGTCAATCAAAACATGGAGTAGAGGGAATGTAAGTCTGCAATGCTGTCTACTGTTTTATATTGCTTTGTGATTAAAAGTGATGTAGAGAATTAAATAATTGTAGTAGTCATAGAGGTAGTGTAAGTCTGCTTCATAGTAAGCAGTATCAGTGTCATAGGAAATGTAGAACATGAGTGAGCAAGAAGGGTAAGATATTACTAGTCCAGGATTGTGAAAGTGATCTTGAACGTTTTCTTTCTGAAAGTTGCGGAAATACAAAATGACGGGATTTGCTTACAAGAATTCCAAGAGTTATAAATGGCTCTTACATGATTTGGCCTTGTGGAAACATGTGGTAGAGAGCGAGAAGTCATTTATTGTATGTAACATATTTTTCAAAACGATGGAGGTTTTCTTTCAGAAAGTGGCGGGCTGAAAATAAAAACAGCACAACCGAGTGTAAGCTGTTCATAGGACATCCTTCGACGTCATGGAAAGTAAGTTACTTTTGAGGAGTTCTGATTTCTGATTGGTTATGTTATATGGGTTTTTTAAACACAATCATTTTGATTGTGGTTTTTTTTCCCCGCTGTTATATGATGAATACCTTCAAGTCACTGTTTTTAGTGAAATTTGATACATTCTGAGAACAGCAAAAATAAACCATTTAACATGTATAATTAATTCTGTACTGTTTGTATTTATGATGTACATGTAGAACTGTGTAGGAGGCATGGAGAAGGTGAGGCTTCTGTAAGTGTCAAAGTTGTTGCATACAGTGCTCACATTCTACGTAGTCTTTCATATGATAGACTACATTTCCACAATGAGATACCTAAGCAAAGGAAACACAGGTGATGTGATTGTGGAATGAGCAAAAAAAATTGCACGTTTTTCAATTATATTACCTGTGTTTCCTAACATTACACATCACATTGTGTAGATGAGGTTTAGGCCTGTTCCAGGAGACAGAGGAGGTCTGACATTTGTTCAAGAGTGCAGTGGACATGACTCACTTCGTTAGTAGGCCTGCACATGTATTACCTCCTCTATACTCTTCAACAATCCTAAATTTCATCTGCAACCCTGAGTAGGACTTACCTGAAACAAATCTGTGGATAGGTTACACCTTATCAGCATCTAGAAACAATTATTTAAAATGTTAAGGGCAGTTTTATGAAGGCTGTGTGCCTCTTTTACGCCGCTGTTCCGTCACTTTTGTGTAAAAGATGCACCATGTTGCAAGATAGGCCTCAGTTCATTTCCAGCAAGATACCGTCAGTTTAAAATGTATATAATTAGGACTGTGTAGGGGGTATGGAGAAGCTGAGGCTTCAGTAAGTGTCAAAGTTGTTGCATGCAGTGCGTACTCTTTCATATGCTGGACTACATCTGCACAATGAGATACCTAACCAAAGGAAACACAAGTGATGTGATTGTGAAATGAGCAAAAGAAATTGCACGTTTTTCAAATACATTACCTGTGTTTACTAACATTACGAATCACATTGTGCAGATGAAGTTTAGGCCTGTCCAGGGAAACAGGGGAAGTCTGAACTTTACTGGTTGGCCTGCACATGTATTATCTCCTCTGTACTCTTCAACAAGTCTAAATTTGATCTGCAACCCTGAGTAGGCCTCACCTGAAACCAACGTCTGGATAGGACACACCTTATTGCCATCATGAAACAATCATTTAAAATGTTAGGAACAGTTTTATGATGATTGTGCACCTCTTTTGCGCTGCCATTGCGTCACTTTTGTGAGACAACAGCAGTGCAAAAGATGCACCATGTTCCAAGATAGGCCTCACTTCATCTGCATCAAGATACTGTTAGTTTAAAATGTATATCTTTAGGACTGTGTAGGGGGACTGGAGAAGCAGAAGCTTCTGTAAGTGTCAAAGTTGTTGAAAAACTGTTTGTCCTTCAATCTTTTCCCTTGTCTTTTCTAATTTTTAAATACATGTTTTAATATTTTTCAAATGTTTGTTATCTCTATCACAGATTGAAAGTATAAAAATAACAAGTGAGTAAGTTAACGACAATTATAAGGTAAATGTTTTGTACTCTTTTCGTTACATTTCTATCACATTCACCTACTATTAGTTCCACAGCTTCATTTCTTTAACCCTCAGTTTCCTGCCTTTGCTACTTCCCTCATTCCTTTCTCTATTACCTACTTACTCTACTCCTTCCACTCCTTTTCTCAGTCCCTCTATTCTCATAGTTCCTCACTCTTGTTCACTCACTCCATCTCTATTACTCTTAGTGTCTTTGACTGATCACTCTTTCAATACTTGTTCATTATGCTTTTTCTGTGTAGTTGAAGCACACTAAGGGGCATATTATGAACACAGCCAATAAAATTATTGCTGTTTTTATCGGCAGAAAACTGCGGCAAAAGTGGTTTTAGCGGCAGTTTTCTGCCGCAAAAGCGGCTTTAGCGACACATTTCTGCCGATAAAATCTGCAAAACTTTTATTGCCTATGTTGATAATATGGCCCTATGTTATTTACATTTCTTTGCTGTTTCAATTATTCTTTTTCTGTTACTTCTTCTTTTCTGCTTTCTGTTTTTTCTCTCTGTTATTCCACATGTTTTAATCTTATTTTGAACATTCACTCATATTCTCTAAGAAACTCTTCTTTGTTATTCTTCTACTCTCTTTTTTTTCTTTCACTTCCTTATCTATTTTGTTTTTCACAATTATACCCTCTTCCATCTTTTCTTCGGTAAATAAATCTATTAAACAGTATCTCTGGTTTACTCCCTATAGCTGTCTTTCTTTTAACATTACTCTCTGTTTACTTCCCTTATACTTACTCCTCTTTTTTTTTTTTTTGTTTTTTTTTTGGTTCGCTCCCGGTTCGCGTACCGGGGAGCGAACGGGGAAGCGAACCAAAAGAAATAGAGGTTGCCAGAGTGCTAAACATTCTAGCAATTTTTTTATAAAGGGGAGGTAGTTCTGAAAAGAACTTTTTTTTTATTTTTTGTTGTTTTATATTTTTTTTGTGTTTTTTTGGAGGGGGGGGAAACAAAAATGATTCAGTACAAAGGGCTCAACAGGAGCAACCAAAAAAAAAGAAAATTTAGTTTCGGGGACGTTTTGAACATTGATGATGTTCATATGCTGTATTTATTAGAGTAACACTCATCTGTCCACATGAAATTAATTTGCCACAATCTAAACATGTCATTTTAATTTTTCCAAAGTTCTTCTGAATATTTGGGACCGTTTCCCTTGCCTCTGCTGCTGTCAGTGCCACTTCATTAGTGGATGTACTGGCAGGTCGGGGGTTGTCCACCAAATCTCTCATTTGTGCAGCACTATAATTAAGCGGGTGCCACCTCTCCATGTGTCGATGCATGATATAATTACCATAACTATATTTTTTTCGGTCCCTCTGGAGAGTTGTTCGTGGCAGATCAGGCAGGTAACGTATCTGGCATTTACTTTCTTTTCATGTGGAGGCAAAGAAAAAAATTGCCAAATAAAATTGACTTTAACATGGGACGTCCTTGGCATTTCTTTCAAAAAAACCCTTGTCCCTTGCTCCTGTTCCTCGTCTTCCTCTTCTTCCTCCTCTTGTTGGAAGATGACCTGGCCAGTTGGACCTCTCTTCTTTGGTCATGGTGGAGGTGGTGGGGAGCCACCAGCTGCAGCTACTACAGATGCAATGAGTAAGCACGCAAAAACAGGTCTTTCTCTCATAAAAATGAAAGTCGGAGTGAAGAAAAAAAGTGGGACTTTCATCATTTGGGAAAAAAAAATTTTGTAAACCAATGAAAAGTGATTATTTTACGTCATATGATCAAACGTTCCATCATTAGGATACTAAAAGTAAAATGAACCAATGAAAAGTTTTATGAACTAGTCACATGACCTGTTGTTACGCGCTCCGCGCCGCGCCTCGGATCGTTTCCGGGGCTCTGCGTTTCGCGCCTTGGTTCGCGTTCCAGAGCGCTTCCGGGTGCGCTAACGAAGGGTGTCATAAGGCGCATTACGCAGTAACGCGATACGTTGTGATTACGCGACGCGTCACGATGTGGCTTTCTAACGTGGTACTTGCACTAACGGGACGTTTACCGGTTCGCGTACCGGCTGGAAAAATAAAAAATAATTTAAATTATAATATAAATTAAATTAAATAAATATAATACAAAAATATATAAAATATATTTTTCCTTTACAAGAAGAATACATTTTACAGCTTTTCATATTTGCTATTAAAAAACCATTGAAATTCACTGAAAAAACCATAGGTTAGAGACCATATATAGTTAGGAATTAGCATTTACAAAACCTTGAAAATTCACTGAAAAAACCATAGGTTATAGACCATATATAGTTAGGGATTAGCATTTACAAAACCTTATTTTACTCGCACAAAACCATTGAAATTTGCATATATAGTTAGTTGCGCTAACTATATATCGCGCACCCGCAATCCACTGCTGATGATGTCACATATTACATCATTCATGACATGGTCAGTGACATCACTGATGACATCACTGATGACGACATCCAGTGACTGTATGTTTTTGTAAAGTTAAAATATGTCTTATATATGGAAAAATGAGTGGATGTATAAGTGTCTGGATGAAGGATTTAGTAGGTGCATGACTGACTGTATAAGTGAGTGATTAAATGTGTCTCACTGAGAGCATGGGTTGGTGACTAAACTGTCTTAATTTGTGCATCATTATGTCTGTTGTTCTGAAAACTGCTGCATGTGTTGATCAGTAGCTATATGAGTAACTATATGGGTTATTGATTGGTTGCCCAAGTATTTGTATGGGAGACTAGGTGTGTGTGTGGGGGTGGCTGGGAAGTGTGTGACTCTGTGCATAGATGTGTGAGCAGTTGATTCACTTGATGTATGGGTTCAAAAGTGCATGTGGAAACAGCTGTATGGGTGGTTGACTGTGTGCATGAGTGTATTGGTGAGTGAATGGATATCTCAGTGCTACATGTCAAAGTAAGTACATATGTAAAACACAGTACATGTGAGAGTTGACATATATAAATAACTGTGCATAAGAGCCAGTGAATGTGTGAGTGGCTGTATGGATCATTGTGAACTTGTATCAGTGATTGTATAAGACAGTAAATATGTGTTAGAATATGTTTCAATAAGTAAGGTGTGTATAACTGTATAGTTGAGGAAATGGAGGTGTGATTGATTCAGTGCATGACTGACTAGGTGTGTGAGTAACTCCATGGATGAGTGATAGTCTGTGAGTGTCTGTTTACTCTGAATGTATCTAAGGTTATATTAGAGTCTAAAGAGGTTGATCGTATTATCACATGATTGATGTCATCAGTGATGTCATCAGTGATGTCATTTGGGTTGTCATCAGTGATGTCATCGGTGATGTCACTGACCATGTCATGAATGATGTAATATGTGACATCATCAGCAGTGGATTGCGGGTGCGCGATATATAGTTAGCGCAACTAACTATATATGCGAATTTCAATGGTTTTGTGCGAGTAAAATAAGGTTTTGTAAATGCTAATCCCTAACTATATATGGTCTATAACCTATGGTTTTTTCAGTGAATTTTAAAGGTTTTGTAAATGCTAATTCCTAACTATATATGGTCTCTAACCTATGGTTTTTTCAGTGAATATATATATATGATATATATATATTTTTTTTTTTGCGCAAAAGGAGCGGCACACCCAGGATATTTTTCAAAGCTTTTTTATTAGAGCTTCACCCCACCAACGCGTTTCAGCCTCAACGGGCTTTGCTCACGGTGAGCAAAGCCCGTTGAGGCTGAACGGTGGTACGCGCACCGGGAAGCGCTCTGGGGAGCGTACTATAAGGAAAAAAGAATGATAGACTTTTCAAATATTGTATGTTAATTGATTGTTTGTTTTGTTGATTTTTTTTTATTTCTTTATTTTTTAAGCAAATATTTATTATTGTCATTGTGTTTCAAAATTTAATAAAATGTCTAATATTTCACTGTCTGAAATGTCGTTATTTTCATTGAACATAGCTTGTAATGTTTGAGTGTGTAAAATGTCCTCATTTTCAAGGAGGACATCTACTGATTGCACACATTGCAGTAGTTCTTGGTCCCAAGTTTCATCCATAAATTCAATGTCATTTGGATCAATGATTTCTTGGTTGGTCTCTGCAAGGACAATTTCAAATGAAACTTTCTGTTCGCCTTCCATTTTGTCTGAAATTTGCATAAAAAAATATATATATTAGTAGAGATAGGGCACTGTTGGGATTAATTTTAGATAGGCAGTTTTTAACAGTGAATTTATCTTTGGGCAGTGTATAGTATCAGAGTGGAAGCAGGAATATAAAAAAGTGTATGTGATTTAACATAAGTAAATTCATAATTATACAAGAGAAGCCTAACTCCATCCATAACTATAACAGAGAAGTCTATCTAAATCTATAACTACTACAGAGGGATAGTATATAACTATCAGAAAAAGTTTACCATATTAACTTAAAGTGCACAATATACTTCAGTTTTTAAAATAACAACTTACCTTTAAAAAGAAGTTGAAGTTATTAGTGAAAATCCTATTGAAATGTACACCAGGTAGTAGTAGTCAAAATGGCTGTGTTTCCTTCTCTTCCTTTATATATATTCAGGTACATAACCAATCAAATGTCAGGTAAAAAAAAATAGAAAATGAAAGTAACATTTTAATTGGTTGTCAATTCCAACACTTCAGATGTGTTTTGTGAAGTAATTTACATCAGGGTATTTAGAGAGGTCTACAGGCTAAATGGCTAAATGGAATTCCAACCAAATTTGTGAAAATGGTAGGGATTGGTATGTAGTATGAGCAAATCTATATTTGGTGAAAGTGTCTCCAGGGTTTCTTCTGTAAATTACTTTCCCACCTTTTTTGATGGAGCGCTTCCCGGTGAGCGCCCCGGTACGCGAACCTGCAGCATTACGGGAGTCCACCATTTTGTGTTTCGGTCGAATTAAAATACAAGATGGAGGGCAAATAATGTTCAGAATGGGTAGAAGGGGGCACGGTAGACGTATCTTGACCCCCTAGGCTTTCTGAGGGTGGCTGAGGAGGCCCATATGTGCGTAAAAAAAAAAAATAATAATTTCGCGCGGTTAGCTTCCGGTTCGCGTACCGGGTAGCGCTCCGGGGATATCTTGCATGTAGTAACGCAAGTTATTGTTGTACATGGAGCCCATTCCATGGTCTCTCTTGTAAGCTGAAACAGATTTGTTTACATGCTTCCTCGACTTCTCAATTTGTGGACAAAATTGGTTCGACCACCTCCATTTCTGTCTTTGGCATATATTTGAATATACCAAGGCAGTTTGAGGAAAAAGTGCCATCAATTGCTCAAAGGTGTCCTTAAAAAGCATTTCCAGACCTACACCAGTCAAAGTGCCCAAGTCATTACCTCCACAGTGCAAAATTAACAGGTCAGGTTTAGGCAAATGCATAAAGGTTTTCACCAATGGTATCAATTGGTGACATTTTAATCCTCTGTGGCCAAACCACTTAATTTCCACATCTTGTAAATTGAGGTTAGGTAAATTTCTGTTCTCAGCATACCTTTGAGCCCAGTAGATGTAACTATGTCCAACAATCCAGACAGAAAACATGGTGAGAGTAGGTTCTGCTGCAGTCAGATGAAGTGTGGCAATGAAATGGCAGTTGGAAAAATAAGAGTTTAAAATGAAAAAAACTGTGGAGTTTCTGTGTTAAGGAAGCAGTAGCAGTGATTGGTGGATTTTGATTGCTGAAAACAGAAAGTTAGGGTGCATGGATGTGTTGTTTGAAAGATGTAATTTGAATGGTCAAGAAAAAATCATTTAATGAAAGATTGCACTGGATACGCAGGTGCACTGAGAGTTCAGAGTTCAATTGAAACATTGTTGTGTGAACTTGCAAACATGAGAGGTCTTTCAGGAGGTGGTTGCTATGCAAAAAAAGCAGAAAGGCCAGAGGGGGGAAGGGTGTTGATTTGAAAAAAGTGAGGGAAGAGTTTTGATTGGGTGACATGAGAGATATGTGTGATGAGTTACAGCATTTCTGTGCTTTTCATAGCTGCAGACTCTGGAGTGCATACCTTTTGCTCTGCTAAAGACAATTTGGTGTGTTTCTGAGACTGTTTTGAAACTCATAAAGAATTTGCTAAGGTGAGAAAAGATTCATTTAATTTAGGTAGAGAATAGTATGGTTTAGGGAGAAAATTATGAAGAAAGTTGTGTATTTAAAATGTTGCTTTGTGTCAAGTGTTTTACAAATAGATTTTGTTTCTTTGTGTTACATAGCCATGTTAAAAGTGATGCAAAAAAAGTGCAAGGGTCCTACAAAATGCTTTCATGTGTCTTAGGGTATTTTAACTCACTTCCCCATGAATATATGAATATAATTGCTTTACAAGATGTGTTTAAAAACGTTTTTTGAAATCAATTAGGTTTCTTGATATGTACTGCTAGAGTTTCATAGGTTGCTTGGGGCATATTTTCAAGGCTTTTGACTTCCTTTGATGTAATTTTTCCCATTTTAATTTAAGACCTTTCCCTGTGGTGCAAGGTCCTTGTAAATATGCCCCCATCTGTGCTTGGCAAATTTAGATTTTAATTCTTTGACTAACATAGCCATGTTAAAAGTGACCCAAAAATGTTGCAAGGGCCTTAAAAAACGCTTTCATGTGTCTTAGGCCATTTTAAGTCATTTCCCCTTGAATGTAGGTATCTAATTGATTTAGTTGATGTGTTTAAAAACGATTTATGAAAACAATTAGGTTTCTTGATATGTACTGCTAGAGCTTCATAGGTTGCTTGGGGCATATTTATAAGGCCTTTGTGTATCTCTGATGTTATTTTTCCCATTTTAATTTAAGACCTTTTCCTGTGGTGCAAGGTCCTTGTAAATACGCCCCCATCTGTGCTTGGCAAATTTAGATCTTGATTATTTGACTTACATAGCCATGTTAAAAGTGATCTAAAAATGGAGCAAAGGCTTAAAAAAGGCTTAAAAAAACGCTTTCATGGGTCTTAGGGTATTTTAAGTAACTTCCCCATGAATGTATGAATATAATTGCTTTACAAGTTGTGTTTAAAAACGTTTTTTGAAATCAATTAGGTTCTTGATATGTAATGCTAGAGGTTCATAGGTTGCTTGGGGCATATTTATAAGGCCTTTGAGTCTCTCTGATGAAATTTTTCCCATTTTAATTTAAGACCTTTCGCTGTGGTGCAAGGTCCTTGTAAATACGCCCCCATGTGTGCTTGGCAAATTTAGATTTTGATTATTTGACTTACATAGCCATGTTCCATACAGTTGTAACCTTCTGCGTAGTCTTTGATATGCTAGACTCCATCTGCACTATGAGATTCCTAAGCAAAGGAAACACAGGTGATGTGATTGTGAAATGAGGAAAAGAAACTCCACATTTTTCAATTACATCACATGTGTTTCCTAAGTTTACGAATGACATTGTGCAGATGAGGTTTAGGTCTGTCCACGGACACAGAAAAGGTCTGGCCTTTGTTCAAGAGTGAAGTGGATATGACTTACTTCATTGGTAGGCCTTCACATGTATTATCTCCTCTGTACTCTTCAACAAGCGTAAATTTCATCTGCAACCCTGAGTAGGCCTCACCTCAAACAAACCTCTGGATAGGCCACACTTTATCGTAATCTTGAATCAATCATTTAAAATGTTAGGGACAGATTTATGATAGGTGTATGTCTCTTTTGCGTCACTTTTGTGATGCAGCGGCGGTGCAAAAGATTTGCTATGTGGCGACATATTTATAACTTGATGCATCTAGGCAGATGTGTCATGCTGTAAAGTCCTGTGCCACATGAAACCTGCGTCAGTTTTCATATAGGTGTTTTGTTGCAAGGTATGCATTAATTTGCATGAAAGCCCTGTAAAAGTAACACAGTGAAATTTAGAAGATTTCACTGAGTCAGCTTTATAGCATTGCTGAATCAAATCCTTACGCCTGTTTGAAACAGGCATAAGAAGTGATGCACCATGCAATGTGAGGCTTCCTCCTGTGCATTGCAGTAGACATGTCGCGCTTATGACGTGATTCCTGCAATGTGCTGCTTTTGCGGCACAGATGCGTGACGCATCTGTGCTGTTTTTGCTCAATGGTGCTCCACATTGTAAATGCGGCACACTATGGGTGGCAGAGCAGCGGTGCACATTAACTGGTGCATCCGTGGGGATGCGCCACTTAGCATAAATCTGCCCCTGTACATTTAAGTATGAGCAGGGGACACAGAGTCGGTGAGGCTTATCCAAGGTTAAGAAGAGATGAGTCCTGTTCACTGAAAACTTGGACATGGACAAAATGTTACTCTTGTTAAACAATTTTTTTATTATAATCTCTGAGATTTGTCTCTTACTCTGCAACATCTCATTGTTGTTCTCTTTCTTTAAAGATAACGACAACATCAACCATGAGTGACAATCAGCAATCAGTTGATCTCGACCTCATCATTGAACTTGTAATTGAAACGTCAGTGGAAGTAGATCCCTTGGATGATTTAAATCCTGAGGATGATGAAGAACATGATGAGGATGCCGATTTGTCAGAATTGTATGACATAGGGTGGGAAGCTGACCTGCTTGAGCCTATGGAACTATAAACATTTATTTTTAAAATTTACAATAAATGAAAAGTAAAAATGTAAACCGTTTCATTTAAAATTAAACACACCTTCAAAAACAGGTTATGTGTAGTGTCTTCAATAAAATATTAAAATATGCTCATAAAATTAGATCAGATTCACATATAAAACAGGACAGGTAAAATGAAGAAGAATTCCATTTCTTTTCTGATATTTGTGTATTCTAAATTTGCCAAAGCACTAAAAAATATTCTATGTAAAAATGTCAAGTAGTGTGTTAAGTTTTTGATGACTGTTATTGATTTACTGTTTGGTAATAGTGGTTAATAACATTTTTTATTATATTTTACCACAGATTCAACTGCATATCATTTCAGCATGCCAACCAAGGATAGACTTAAAAAGGCTGCAAAACGTCAAAGACAGCAGGTACATGAAATAATGCAGCAGTCCTCTACCAAAAAAACTTGTCAAGTCACCAAGAAAGCACCGGGTAAGAGCACAAAAACATTCATAAGAAATATTTGTAGTAAAAAAAATATTACTACAGAAAATTTTTCAGTCCAGAAAAAGAGAAGCATTTTAAACGGAAAGGAAAGGCCAATCAAAAATTTTACTGCTAGAGCAAGAGATAACTCTGTGCATGATAGTAGAAGGAAACAACAGTTTAGGGACATTCGTAAACGAATGTTCCGCAACAGGATAATTGGCAATTTGTTAAAAAATATTAAGAAAGGTCAACAGAAAGTGGTTTTTTATAAGAGAAAAAAAAAGTTGAGAAAGTTATTGATCAGGCATTTGAAATTAAACGAAAGTTATTTATTTTGATAATCAATAGAATTAGGAAGCTAAACAAGGCAATTTATGATTTCAAAAGAAATAGTAGATGGAAGAGAATAGTTAATCGTAGTAATTTTTGTGAAGTTTTTTCCGGAGAATGGATGCATAGTTCAAGTTGTGAGGCATTTTTCAATGAGGAGAGTTATTTCCAGGATAATGATTTGGTGCATGCAGTTGACACCAGCGGTCGAGCTTATGAGGTGAAAGATGGTTGTCCAGTTGAAAAAGAAAAACTTGTGACAACAGAGGCAGAAGAGATGTTAGGTAATGAGGTTTTAGGAAGACGTCCTAAGGGACCTGTGTACACCTGGAAGTGTAGTAGTATTTGCAGTGTGCGACAGGATTCCATCAATTTGCTTTGTGATTTTGTACGGACATTTAATAAGAAAAGTTTGAAGCAGAAAATGAAGTTGTTGCAAGAATTAGATCCTTGCAGAGTGAGAGAAGTGACAGGTTTGCATGGTCATTCACTGGCTTGTCTTTCCAGGAGAGTATGCCAGAGTGTTTTTCATCATTTCAGGATGCTAGCAGTGCATCATAATAAAGTGAGGAAATTAGTTAGAATGTTGTATTTTGCTAAGAGTCCAACAGTTATGCTTAAACAATTATGCGCTGCTCTTTTGCATGGTTCTGAAATAGATGTGAAGAATATGTGTGAAGAAATTGAGTTTTGTTACTTTGGAAGTAAAGAGGAGAATGTTGAAATTGACCCAGAAGAAGAGGGTAATGTGGAAGATAGTGTACAGGTTTCCAGTACAGATAATTTTCAGAAGGAAATTGCCACGTTTCAGGTGAAATCAAGTGAGAGGCCTAATTTCACTTGTGTGTGTTGTCGACGCACTTATTATAAGAATCAGACTAAGTTAGTGGATTTATATGCAAAAAGTGAAAGGGAAAATAATAGTGAATGGAAGGATTTCGCTACATACTTGATGGTAGAAAATTGTTTTGATTTGGGATCGGATCAACGTGTGTGTACTTATTGTTGTAATAAATTAAATCAAAACCAGATGCCTGCTAGAGCGGTTCATAATATTCTGGAATTGGTTGAGATTCCTTCTGAATTGAAGGATTTAAATACTTATGAATCTATTTTGATTCAAAGTATCCATCCCTTTCAGGCTATTGTAAGAATGGAGCCAAAGACAGGGAAATTGCCTCCATCAGATTTACAGAGAGGATTAAAGGGAAGAGTTGTTTATTTGCCTCTAGATTTGAAGAAAAACATTAACACAATTGGAGTAGAAAAAGTGGAAGAGGAACCTCTGGTTATCTTAGTTAATGGGGTTCCGACAAAGAGTAAAAAAATATGGCAAGATTTAGTGGATGTTAGGAAAGTCAAAAAGGCAACATTTTGTTTGAAAAAAAATAATAAGTACTATAAGAATGTATATGTTGCAGAAGAGGAAGTAAGTGAGGAAGAGGATAGCGATTTGTGTGCTGGTCAAATTGAGAAAGTAGAACCCTCTAAAAGTGAAGAAATATATGAACATTATAGTGTTCATCCTTTGCATTCCAAGGAAGTCATGGGGAATGCTATTGAGTTGTTTCAAATGAAACAAGCCAAAGGGAGTCCCATTAGTGTCTGGGAGGAAAGTTTGGAAGCTCGGTGTTTCCCACAGCTATTTCCAACAGGTCAAGGAGGAAGATATGATGAGCGACCTCATCAAATTCCTGCTTCTGAATACCGGACTTTACGATTGTATGCAGAAGATGCTAGGTTTCGACAATGCATTCCCTATTTGTTTCATCTCCTGTTTGAAAGCGATCTGTCTGGACTGTCATATGCATTGAACCACATCTGAAAAGTGGTATACAGATGCAAAACATCTCGGCAAGTGACTTTATGGATAAAGTCAATGTCCAAGACAGTATTTTGGATTGTCACCCGATTAATCTCATGGCGTGTCAGCGTGGTACTAATGAGTACTGGTACCGTCGTCATGGTGATTTAAAATGTATGCTGAGGAACTTAGGAACTCCCACATGGTTCCTCACTCTGAGCTGTGCCGAGTACGGCTGGGAAGACTTACTTGAATTTCTACGAGAGGCAAATGGAAACATCGAAAACATCGAATTCAAGACACCCGGAGAACTGTGCTCTTTGGATCCAGTGAATGTATGCAGGTACTTCAATCATAGATTTGAAGCTATGATGTCTTTCATCATGAATAAGAAGAATCCACCTCTTGGAGAGGTGTTGGATTTCTTCTGGAGAAAGGAGTACCAAGCAAGAGGTGCTCCTCATATACATATGCTGCTGTGGATCAAGGATGCACCTAAATTTGGAACAGATCCAGAAGACTTAGTGATGAGTTTCATAGAACAGTATTCTACATGTGCTGTTCCAAATGCAAAGGAGGACAAAAGCCTAAGAGAACAAGTTTTACGCTTCCAAAGCCATCGTTGCGGAAAGTACTGTCGTCGTAAATTCAGAAACAAGGACAAGTTCTACACCAAATGTCGTTTCGCCTTTCCACGACCGGTGATTTCTAAAGGAAGAGTGAACAGTTTGATGTCTTCGCTGCGACATAATGTGATGAAGAAATCACCTAAAAACACATACAATTTGAAGAGGAACGAAGAGTCCAAGTACATCAACGACTACAACCCAGTGATTTTGTCCATGTGGAATGCTAACATGGATATACAGTTTGTGGCTGATAACTGTATGGCTGTGGCTCGGTATGTGACCTCTTACATCACCAAAAAAGAAAAGACAGAATTGAAGGATATGTGGGAGGACATTTCCCATGAAAAGAGCCTCAGTAAGAAGTTGTACAGTTTCAGTCTGAAGATGTTGTCGCATCGAGAAATCGGAGCTAACGAATGTTCTGACCGGTTGTCTTCAGCAAGTCTCTATGCCAAATCTAGGAGTATCGTTTGGGCGAGTCTTGGTCTTGCTGCAACGCGTAATCGAGTTCTGAAACCTGTGCGGGGAAATTGAGTATTTGGCGGAAAAGGAGCCAAACAGTACCGACATTTTGAAGACCAACATGTTGGATACATATTATCCAAATCGAAGCAGTCACCTCGAGAATGTTTGTCTGTATGAGGTTCTACAAAATTACATATTCAAGAGGAACATCAAAGAAGATATTGATAAAGGAGTGTATGCTGTAATTGGAAGTGAGGGATGTCTGGTCAAGCAAAGAAAATGCCACTTGGTAAACCATCGAAAATTGAGTGGCGAATCTCCTGAAAAAAGGAGTTTTTCTATTTAGCACTTTTGCAACTTTTTAAGCCTTGGCGTGCAGAAGAGGAACTGCTTGGAGATTTCCTCTGTTATGAAGACTCTTTCACTGCCGCCAAGGAGACCATAGAATGTCCTGCTTTTCCCAAATATGTAGAAATGTTGAATGCGGAAATCGAGCAGGAAGCAACGATTGCAGCCGAGATTGCCAGAGACAGTTTACAGGACAGTCAGAGTTCTGTTTCATTGAGTCAGGATCCACTAGGAGGACCTGTTATCGAAAATGAAGCTGCCACTGCCATGAATGAAGTGGAAAGAGCCATGGCACATGCTCAGGAGGATGCGGTTAACTTAGAAGACTTGGAAAGACAACTCAACGTTGAGCAGAGGAAAATATATGACGAAGTTACCAAGCAAATTGATCATGGATTAAGTCATGAGAAGAAAGAGTGCTCATGTACGTCGTTGAAGCCTGTCCGACTGTACGTGAGTGGAGAAGCGGGAACTGGAAAGAGTTTCCTCATTAAAGCAATTTCATGTTATTTGAAGGAAAGGACTGAGTCATCGCTGTCTTGTGTTGTCACCGCTCCAACTGGACTGGCAGCACATAACATTAAAGGTATTACTTTGCATCGTCTACCGATGCTGCCAGTGGAGCATGATAACAAATTACAATACCACAAGTTATCTGGAGATGCTTGTTGTGAAGTTTCAAGAGTCTTGAGGAAAATGAAACTTCTTATCATTGACGAAGTAAGCATGGTTTCCAATGTCATGCTTGCCTTTGTGCATTTGAGAATGCAAGAAGTTCTTAAAACAGAGTATGATGTGTTATTTGGTGGCAAACACATCATTGTTTTCGGAGATCTTCTGCAGCTGACACCAGTGAAAGGACAACCTGTGTTCAAAATGCTCATGCATGAAGATACCAGGAAGTGCCTAGGGAGCATTGGCAACGTCAATATATGGTTAAACTTCAATTATGCTGAACTGCATGAAAATATGCGTCAGGCGAAGGATGAAGTTTACAAGAATATTCTACAAGATGTTAGAATTGGAAAAGTGACCGAGCATGGGAAACAAGGTTTACATGCACGATTACTGTCAAATTTATATCCAGAAAAAGACGGTGTGCCTGAGAATATTTGTCAGAAAATTACTGAGAAGAAATCTGGAATATGTTTGATGCCAACTCTTGCAGAATGTGCCATCTTCAACAACAAAATGTTGCATTTAGAAAACCAAGAGATTGTGAAACTGGAAGCTATTGACAGAGTAGAGCATATGGGATCAACAATTATTTTGTCTGAGAATTTGAAATCAAAATTGGATTCATTAGAGAAGACTATATCTAAAACTGCAGGTTTTGAAAAGACTCTGAATGTGTGCTTAAATTGCCGTATAATTTTAAGAAGGAATTTACACGTTGAAAGAGGTCTGGTAAATGGATCAATGGGTAATGTTGTTGATTTTGTGAAATACAGAAATAGAGATGGAATTGAATTTTTAAAAATTAAATTTGATGGCATTGAGGAAGTACAGCTAATTGGTCGTTGTTCTGCTAGATTTTTGCTTGTAAAAGACTCATATGTTCGCCGTAAGCAGTTTCCTGTTTGCTTGGCATATGCGGTGACAATCCATAAATCACAAGGTTTAAGTGTAGACAGTGCATTGGTGAATATTGGCAGTTCTGTGTTCAAGGAGGGTATGGCATATGTGGCATTGTCACAAGTTAAAACTTTATCGGGATTGTATTTGATTGAGTGTGATGTCACAAACATTTGTGCGGATCTAGATTGTGTTAAGGAATACAATAGGTTAAGAAGAGAGTATGCGCCACATTTGCCTCAATATCCTTTGTTTGAGAAACGTGTGGTAGGCCGGAAACGAAGAAATGTGACCAATACTAGGGAGGTTGTAGCAAAAAGACGAAAAGTCGATGAACCTGAAATTATAAGAAGAAAGAAAAAGGATTCTGTTGAAGATGTTGTTGGTTTTCAATTTGAAAACAGTTCTGGTGTCAACTGCTATGCTAATGTAGTGGTTAATGTTTTGTTTTCTCTAGAAAATGTAAAAGAGGAGATTGTGGTCAATTCGGATCACAGATTTTGCAGTTTGTTAAATTCTGTGTTAGAGAAATGTAGCACTGATAGAACAAAAATAGAAAGTGTGTCTGAAATTCGAAATCTGTTAGACAGATGTTCAGGTCAAACACAATTCTCTCAAAATATTCAGCAAGATTGTCAGGAGTTTTTAATGTATATGCTTGATGTATTGCATGCTGAAGGTGTAGATGTAGATCACCTGTTTGGGCTTTCTTATCAATGGCAGCATGACTGCGAGAACTGTAGGGTATCAAGTACTACTAGTGTAGACTCAGAAAGATTTATATATTTAACTTTGCCAGACAGTAAATCAGTGTCCTTTAATAAGCTAGTAAAAGCAGCTGATCACAACATGGAGTGTAGCCAATGTAAATCTGAAATGATGTCAACATTATTTATACGAACATATGGCCAGTATGTCATTTTAATGTTCCAACGATGTAGGCCTGATGGAACAAAATTGACAACTTGAATTAAAAATTTTGTAGCTTCGCAGTTGTCAATATCAGGAAGGACTTTTGTAACTGCAGCAATTATATATCATGACGGTCCTTCAATAACATCAGGACATTACACAGCTTATTTAAAGTCTAGAAACGGCTGGTCATTCTGCAACGATTCTGTTTTAACTTTCAAAAAAAAATTGCCGTATGACCTTAAAAAATCTTACCTGGTGTTTTTAAAAACAAAATTTTAGGGAAAGAATCTCGGGATGTGCTCTGAGGAATTTCAAGAGGTTCTAATGGCTCCTACACGATTTGGCCTTGAGGATAAGTGTAGTACAGAGACATAAGTTATTTTTGAGTATTAAATAGTTCCTGGAAAAAAGAAGATTTTCTTACAGAAAGTGGTGGGCACAGATTAGTTGAAGGACAACAGAGTATTTCCCAAAGCAAACGGTCTTCTTACCATAACACTTGACGTCATGGAAAAATAACTGCACTTTGAATGAGTTCAGAAAAACTGTTTCTTTTTATAAGCTAATTCAAGCAGCCAATCAAAACATGGAGTAGAGGGAATGTAAGTCTGCAATGCTGTCTAGATTATTGGTCCAAACTTTTGATTATAATGTCATTTTAAAAATCCAACTATATAAACCTGATGAAAGTAAGTCTTCAACTTTAATTACAAATGTTGTGGCTACACAGTCGTTGATTTTAGGAAGAACATTTGTAACTGCAGCTATTATATGGCATGATGGTCATTTGACAGATCCGCTTATTACACAGCTTAAAATGTAAAAAAATTTGCTGTTTCGGAAATTATTCCCATATGACTACGATACAATGTTGCCTTTTTATTTAAAAATATTCTTACTTTCTGTTTTCAGAAAAGAGAATTTAGGGTAGGTAACTGGCGTATAATGATTCTAGGGGTTGATATAATTTTATCTACTGTTTTATATTGCTTTGTGATTAAAGGTGATGTAGACAATTAAATAATTGTAGTAGTCATAGAGGTAGTGTAAGTCTGCTTCATAGTAAGCAGTATCAGTGTCATAGGAAATGTAGAACATGAGTGAGCAAGAAGGGTAAGATATTACTAGTCCAGGATTGTGAAAGTGATCTTGAACGTTTTCTTTCTGAAAGTTGCGGAAATACAAAATGACGGGATTTGCTTACAAGAATTCCAAGAGTTATAAATGGCTCTTACATGATTTGGCCTTGTGGAAACATGTGGTAGAGAGCGAGAAGTCATTTATTGTATGTAACATATTTTTCAAAACGATGGAGGTTTTCTTTCAGAAAGTGGCGGGCTGAAAATAAAAACAGCACAACCGAGTGTAAGCTGTTCATAGGACATCCTTCGACGTCATGGAAAGTAAGTTACATTTGAGGAGTTCTGATTTCTGATTGGTTATGTTATATGGGTTTTTTAAACACAATCATTTTGATTGTGGTTTTTTTTCCCCGCTGTTATATGATGAATACCTTCAAGTCACTGTTTTTAGTGAAATTTGATAAATTCTGAGAACAGCAAAAATAAACCATTTAACATGTATAATTAATTCTGTACTTTTTGTATTTATGATATACATTTAAAACTGTGTAGGGGGCATGCAGAAGCTGAGGCTTCAGTAAGTGTCAAAGTTGTTGCATGCAGTGCGTACTCTTTCATATGCTGGACTACATCTGCACAATGAGATACCCAACCAAAGGAAACACAAGCAATGTGATTGTGAAATGAGCAAAAGAAATTGCACGTTTTTCAAATACATTACCTGTGTTTCCTAACATTACGAATCACATTGTGCAGATGAAGTTTAGGCTTGTCCAGGGAAACAGAGGAGGTCTGAACTTTATTGGTAGGCCTGCACATGTATTATCTCCTCTGTACTCTTCAACAAGCGTAAATTTCATCTGCAACCCTGAGTAGGCCTCACCTGAAACAAACGTCTGGATAGGACACACCTTATTGCCATTTTGAAACAATCATTTAAAATGTTAGGAACAGTTTTATGATGATTGTGCACCTCTTTTGCGCTGCCATTTCGTCACTTTTGTGAGACAACAGCAGTGCAAAAGATGCACCATGTTCCAAGATAGGCCTCACTTCATCTGCATCAAGATACTGTTAGTTTAAAATGTATATCTTTAGGACTGTGTAGGGGGCCTGGAGAAGCAGAAGCTTCTGTAAGTGTCAAAGTTGTTGAAAAACTGTTTGTCCTTCAATCTTTTCCCTTGTCTTTTCTAATTTTTAAATACATGTTTTAATATTTTTCAAATGTTTGTTCTCTCTTTCACAGATTGAAAGTATAAAAATAACAAGTGACTAAGTTAACGACAATTATAAGGTAAATGTTTTGTACTCTTTTCATTACATTTCTATCACATTTAAGTACTATTAGTTCCACTGCTTCATTTCTTTAACCCTCACTTTCCTGCCTTTGCTACTTCCCTCATTCCTTTCTCTATTACTTACTTACTCTACTCCTTCCACTCCTTTTCTCAGTCCCTCTCTTCTCATAGTTCCTCACTCTTGTTCACTCACTCCGTCTCTATTACTCTTAGTGTCTTTGACTGATCACTCTTTCAGTACTTGTTCATTATGCTTTCTCTGTGTAGTTGAAGCATACTAAGGGGCATATTATGAACAGAGCCAATAAAATTATTGCTGTTTTTATCGGCAGAAAACTGCTGCAAAAGCGGTTTTAGCGGCAGTTTTCTGCCGCAAAAGCGGCTTTAGCGACACATTTCTGCCGATAAAAGCTGCAAAACTTTTATTGCCTATGTTGATAATATGGGCCTATGTTATTTACATTTCTTTGCTGTTTCAATTATTCTTTTTCTGTTACTTCTTCTTTTCTGCTTTCTGTTTTTTCTCTCTGTTATTCCACATGTTTTAATCTTATTTTGAACATTCACGCACATTCTCTAAGAAACTCTTCTGTGTTATTCTTCTACTCTCCTTTTTTTCTTTCATTTCCTTATCTATTTTGTTTTTCACAATTATATCCTCTTCCATCTTTTCTTCGGTAAATAAATCTATTAAACAGTATCTCTGGTTTAGTCCCTATAGCTGTCTTTCTTTTAACATTACTCTCTGTTTACTTCCCTTATACTTACTCTTCTTTTTTTTGTAAATTTTTTTTTTGGTTCGCTCCCGGTTCGCGTACCGGCGAGCGAACCGGGAAGCGAACCAAAAGAAATAGAGCTTGCCAGAGTGCTAAACATTCTAGCAATTTTTTTATAAAGGGGAGGTAGTTCTGAAAAGAACTTTTTTTTATGTTTTTGTTGTTTTATATATATTTTTTTTTTCTGAACATTTTTTGTTTTTTTTGTATTTTTGGAACCATTTTATGTTTTTTTTGGTTTTTTTGGGGGGGAAACAACAAAAAACAGGCATTGGAAAGGGCTCAACAGGAGCAAAAAAATTAATTATTTTTTGGGGCGTTTAGAGCATTTGTGGTTTTCAAATGCTCTGTTTATTAAGTTAATGCTCATATTGGCACATGAGAGTAAGGTACCGCAATATAAACAGACAATCTTCATGTGGATAAAGTTATCCTGAATGTTTGGCACTGTTTCCCGTGCCTCTGGCCCCGACAGAGATACCTGTGCCAATGTCCTGGCCACAGGAGTTGGTGGGTTGTCCTGGAGGTCACGCATCTGTGCCCGGCTGTAATTTAGTGGATGCCACCTCAGCATGTGACGGTGCATAGTATAGTTGCCGTAACTATACTTCTTATCTGTGCCTCTAGATAAGTCCTCTTTGCATATGAGGCACGTCACATACCGAGCATTAACTTTTTTCTGTCCTTCGGGAAAAGAAAAAAACTGCCAAATGAAACTATTTTTATGATGAGATACCCGGGGCTCCTCTTGTAAAAACTGTGTTCCCTGTATTTCCTCTTCCTCTTCTTGATCCTCTTCCTCCTTTTTGTTGGAAAGGAACTGTGGAGGTGGTCCTCTCTTCCTATGAGGAGGTGGTGGTGGTGGTGGTGGGGGTGCACCAGCTGCAGCTACTATTGAAGCCATTTTCCACTCAGCAAAATAGGTCTTCCATTCACAAAGTTGAAAGTCAGAGTGAGAAAAAAGGTGGGGGCTTTCATCATTTGGGAAAAAAATAGTTCTAAACCAATGAAAAGTGTTATTTTTAGGTCACCTGACCTAGCCTTACATCATTAGGAAACCAAAAGTGAAATGAACCAATGAAAAGTTGTATTAACAAGTCACATGACCTGTTACGCTTATGTTACGAGCTGCGGAACGCGCCCCGGATCGCTTCCGGGGAGCTGCGCTTCACGCCTCGGTTCGCGCTCCGGAGCACTTCCGGGTGCGCTAACGCGGCGCGTCATAAGACGCATTACGCGGCAACGCGATACGTCGCGCTTTCGCGACGTGCCCCGGATCGCTTCCGGGGAGCTGCGCTTCGCGTCTCAGTTCGCGTACCGGAGCACTTCCGGGTGCGCTAACGCGGCGCGTTATAAGACGCATTACGCGACAACGTGATACGTCGCGCTTCCGCGACACGTCACGATGTTGATTTCTAACGCGGCAGTTGCGCAAACGGAACGTTTACCGGTTCGCGGACCGGGTCGCGGCACCAAATTGAGCTAACGGGAAGTTTCCCGGTTCGCGAACCGGGAGCGAACAAAAAAAAATAATCATAAAAAAAATTATTAATAAACATATAAAATATATTTTTTGATTTAAAGAAGAATACATTTTACAGCTATAGATATTAGCTTTTAAAAAACCAATGAAATTCACTGAAAAAACCATAGGTTATAGACCATATATAGTTAGGAATTAGCATTTACAAAACCTTGAAAATTCACTGAAAAAACCATAGGTTATAGACCATATATAGTTAGGAATTAGCATTTAAAAAACCTTTTTTTACTCACACAAAACCATTGAAATTCCATATATAGTTAGTTGTACTAACTATATATCGCGCACCCGCAATCCACTGCTGATCATGTCACATATTACATCATTCATGACATGGTCAGTGACATCACTGAAGACATCACTGATGACATCACTGATGACATCACTGATGACATCTCAAATGACATCACTGATGACATCACTGATGACAACATCCAGTGACTGTATGTTTCTGTAAAGTTAAAATATGTGTTACATATTGACATATTGAAGAATGAGTGGATGTATAAGTGTCTGAATGAAGGATTTAGTAGGTGCATGACTGACTGTATGAGTGAGTGAATAAATGTGTGTCACTGAGTGCATGGGTTAGTGACTAAACTGTCTTAATTTGTGCATCATTATGTCTGTTGTTCTGTAAACTGCTGCATGTGTTGATCAGTAGCTATATGAGTAAGTATATGGGTTATTGATTGGTTGCCCAAGTATTTGTATGGGAGACTGAGTGTGTGTGTGTGGGTGGCTGGGAGGTGTATGACTCTGTGCATAGATGTGTGAGCAGTTGATTCACTAGATGTATGGGTTCAAAAGTGCATGTAGAAACACCTGTATGCGCGGTTGACTGAGTGCATTGGTGAGTGAATGGATATCTCAGTGCTACATGTCAAAGTAAGTACATATGTAAAACACAGTACATGTGACAGTTGACATATATAAATAACTGTGCATAAGAGCCAGTGAATGTGTGAGTAAGCATGGGCGTAAAATCCGCTCCGATCGCGGATTTTTCGGATTTTCGGCAAATTCGCAATCCGCGAACTCTCGCGAATTTGTCGAAAATCCGTGAATCCGCTCGCGGCGGATTTTTTGCTTGGTTGCGGCGCGCGGCGTGGTGCACGGCGTTCACTTTCCGTCATTTAGCGTTTGCCGAGTTGTTTTTCTTTGCGAGTGCCGCGCCATTTTGGATCTTGCTGCGTGATCCCGCGGGAGTTTGGCGCCCGCGAATACGTAATCGCGGCTTGCCACCTTGCACAGCACACCTCGCGAGAGTTTGCAATTGCGAACACGTAGTTGCGGCGGAAAGGAACAATCTCGCACTCGCGAAATAGAGATTTTGCAATTCTGCACAAGAAAATCACCAGCGAACAGGATAAACCTTCAGAAAATTATGATTTTTATCAGAATCACTCCTCAGGTTGACATTTGCATGGCCTTTTTTTTTGCAAGGAGTCCATTTTTTTGGGGGGGGGAGGAAGGAAGTGCCCCACAGTCTCCAACTTCCTGTTCCTGTCCAGCAGGCTCCTCCCAGTGCTTTGTCCATCTCCTGGTCACTTTCATTTGGATCTGGAGCTGGAAGGATTACTTTTTGTGGGTGCTGCTGGATATTTGGATTTGAGGCCTTTTTGACTGTCTTTGGATCACTTTTGGATTAGAAATCAACTTTCACAAGTAAGTTTGTTTGGGGCATTACAGTTGCTGCAAGTACAATTTTGGAACTTTTTCAGAACATTAAATAAATTATATTGTGGGTAGCCACAGTATCCAGTAGGACCAGGGTTGGTTAGGGGTGCATGATACAACTGTTTTGTTGAATTTAAACACCATTGAGGCCATGGATGGGCTGGGATTGTGCTGATTTTATTGTTTTTTGTTGTTTTTTGGGGGCTGCTGGTGTGGCCTTTTGCCCAGGGGTGGTGGTGCATGGACTGAGTGTGCCTGTGGTGTGGTCTCACTCTCTTTAATGTAAACATTATGGATGGCATTGGATTGTGGTGATTTCTGGCTGTTTTTCTGTTTTTTGGGGGTGTACTGTTGATGTGGACTGGCCATGTGGGTGGTGGTGGTGGCCATCTTGAGTGCTGGCTGGTACAGGCAACATGTGCTTGGGGTGTAAGGGGCCATTCTGAGGAGAGGCAGTGTCTGAGGCCTGCACTTACTTTGCCTACTTTTCATCCATTATGCCCAGGGGTAGTGAGTGTTGCATGGGCCTAGTGTTTCTGAGGGGTGTCTTCTTGAATTTAAACACCATTGAGGCCATGGATGGGCTCGGATTGTGCTGATTTTATTGTTTTTTGTCGTTTTTTTGGGGCTGCTGGTGGGGCCCTTTGCCCAGGGGTAGTGGTGCATGGACTGAGTGTGCCTGTAGTGTGGTCTCACTCTCTTTAATGTAAACATCATGGATGGCATTGGATTGTGGTGATTTCTGGCTGTTTTTCTGTTTTTGGGGGTGTACTGTTGATGTGGACTGGCCATGTGGGTGGTGGTGGTGGCCATCTTGAGTGCTGGCTGGTACAGGCAACATGTGCTTGGGGTGTAAGGGGCCATTTTGAGGAGAGGCAGTGTCTGAGGCCTGCACTTATTTTGCCTACTTTTCATCCATTATGCCCAGGGGTAGTGAGTGTGCATGGGCCTAGTGTTTCTGAGGGGTGTCTTCTTGAATTTAAACACCATTGAGGCCATGGATGGGCTGGGATTGAGCTGATTTTATTGTTTTTTGTCGTTTTTTTGGGGCTGCTGGTGGGGCCCTTTGCCCAGGGGTAGTGGTGCATGGACTGAGTGTGCCTGTAGTGTGGTCTCACTCTCTTTAATGTAAACATCATGGATGGCATTGGATTGTGGTGATTTCTGGCTGTTTTTCTGTTTTTTGGGGGTGTACTGTTGATGTGGACTGGCCATGTGGGTGGTGGTGGTGGCCATCTTGAGTGCTGGCTGGTACAGGCAACATGTGCTTGGGGTGTAAGGGGCCATTTTGACGAGAGGCAGTGTCTGAGGCCTGCACTTATTTTGCCTACTTTTCATCCATTATGCCCAGGGGTAGTGAGTGTTGCATGGGCCTAGTGTTTCTGAGGGGTGTCTTCTTGAATTTAAACACCATTGAGGCCATGGATGGGCTGGGATTGTGCTAATTTTATTGTTTTTTGTCGTTTTTTTGGGGCTGCTGGTGGGGCCTTTTGCCAAGGGGTAGTGGTGCATGGACTGAGTGTGCCTGTAGTGTGGTCTCACTCTCTTTAATGTAAACATCATGGATGGCATTGGATTGTGGTGATTTCTGGCTGGTTTTCTGTTTTTTGGGGGTGTACTGTTGATGTGGACTGTGGCCATGTGGGTGGTGGTGGTGGCCATCTTGAGTCCTGGCTGGTACAGGCAACATGTGCTTGGGGTGTAAGGGGCCATTTTGAAGAGAGGCAGTGTCTGAGGCCTGCACTTATTTTGCCTACTTTTCATCCATTATGCCCAGGGGTAGTGAGTGTTGCATGGGCCTAGTGTTTCTGAGGGGTGTCTTCTTGAATTTAAACACCATTGAGGCCATGGATGGGCTGGGATTGTGCTGATTTTATTGTTTTTTGTCGTTTTTTTGGGGCTGCTGGTGGGGCCCTTTGCCCAGGGGTAGTGGTGCATGGACTGAGTGTGCCTGTAGTGTGGTCTCACTCTCTTTAATGTAAACATCATGGATGGCATTGGATTGTGGTGATTTCTGGCTGTTTTTCTGTTTTTTGGGGGTGTACTGTTGATGTGGACTGGCCATGTGGGTGGTGGTGGTGGCCATCTTGAGTGCTGGCTGGTACGGCAACATGTGCTTGGGGTGTAAGGGGCCATTTTGACGAGAGGCAGTGTCGAGGCCTGCACTTATTTTGCCTACTTTTCATCCATTATGCCCAGGGGTAGTGACTGTTGCATGGGCCTAGTGTTTCTGAGGGGTGTCTTCTTGAATTTAAACACCATTGAGGCCATGGATGGGCTGGGATTGTGCTGATTTTATTGTTTTTTGTCATTTTTTTGGGGCTGCTGGTGGGGCCCTTTGCCCAGGGGTAGTGGTGCATGGACTGAGTGTGCCTGTAGTGTGGTCTCACTCTCTTTAATGTAAACATCATGGATGGCATTGGATTGTGGTGATTTCTGGCTGTTTTTCTGTTTTTTGGGGGTGTACTGTTGATGTGGACTGGCCATGTGGGTGGTGGTGGTGGCCATCTTGAGTGCTGGCTGGTACAGGCAACATGTGCTTGGGATGTAAGGGGCCATTTTGAAGAGAGGCAGTGTCTGAGGCCTGCACTTATTTTGCCTACTTTTCATCCATTATGCCCAGGGGTAGTGAGTGTTGCATACTTGCATGGCCCTAGTCTTTCTGTGGGGTGTCTTCAATGTAAACATCATGGATGGCATGGGATTGTGCTGATTTTTCTGTGTTTTGTCGATTTTTTGGGGTGTATAACTGAACTGATGTTCCTCTGTCTTCCATTTCTTTTAGGTGCACAAGACTCAAGAGAACCACCAGTGCCAGGAAGAAGTCCTGCAGCGGTGTGTGTGTGCAGCATAACGTCACGCGACGTCACGTCTGGACACAGACAACTCTGCAACTCGTGCAACTGCTGCCTGCTGTTCTGACCTGCTCTGAAGAAGATGGCCCCAAAAAAAGTAACCCGTAGCTCCTCTAGCAAGAAAGGTGCCAGTAAGGAGCAGAAGAAGCAAGTTACCAAGGAGACTGGTGTGCCACCCGCCCCTTTTTTTGGGAGTAAAAAAAAAGTATGCCTGCGGCAGCAGCAGGATCTGCTGGGGACCAAGCTGGCAGCAGCACCCCCGCTCCATTGGGCTCAGTGCCACCACCACCACCACACCAACTTAAGTCCAAGCCCTTGAGTGCTGCAGAGGCAGCCAGTATAGTTCTTCAATCACCATCGACCAGTGATGTTGGCTCATCGCAAGAAAGCAGCAGCAATGTCCCTCAATCAACACAGGTTGTTGTAGCTCATCTGACGAGTGTTGAACAACCACAGCCGCAACAACAATCACATGTGCAAGTTCAAGCCCAAGTACATGTGGAAGGAGAGGCAGCGCAAGGAGATGCGCAAGCAGAGGTGCATGGAGGGTCACAAGTGCCCACAATAGTTGTTCCTCCCGAAGTAGGGGCACATCAGGAAATCGACAATCAAGGCGAGGTATCATTTGAGGAAGCCACTCCTCCTGATGATCCTTCATTGTCTTCCACACCCCTAGCAAGGAAGAGATCAAGGGTGGTGTCTACATCTTCTTCAAGCACACCTCCTTCTGATGATACGGATCAAACTTGGGAACCAGCAGCACCACTGCCGTCTGAGAGTGAGGCACACCATGATCCGACAAAGGTAGTTAAGCGTAAAAGGAAGCTCGTCCAAAGTCTCAGAGTTATGGAGTGTGATGAGGCTCAACAAGAAGTGGCGGATACTGCTGCTGATGAAGACTCTGCCAACGACGACCCAGTCATCATAAAGGTCACTGCAGCCCCAGCGGGCATGCAGCAAACAGACATTTTGACCCTAGCCCGAAGAGCTGCTGAGCGTGATGATGATGATGTTGTCGATGAGGAGGCAGTGGAAACACCACAATCATTGGAGTTAAGTAGTACACCAACTCGTCCCTCTTCCATATTTCTTTCTGGCAAGAAGAGACCTCCATCCACCTCGACCTTAATTAGTGGCGGTGAAAGTGCACAACGTACAAAAGTTGGGCAATCCAGATCCTCCACTTCATCTGGCATTAGCTTCATGACCACCACCACCAGTATCGCCGCCTCCTCCAGGTCCCACAGACATTTCAAGTCCCCAGTTTGGGACTTCTTTACTGTCAAAAAAATCCAAAGTTTGCCATTTGTACCCTTTGTAAGGTTGCAGTTAGTCGTGGTAAGCCAGGAACCAACTATGGTACCGGAGACCAGAGAGGTCATCTTAGGAGACAGCACACTGTCCAATGGTTTGCGCACCTAGATGCGATCAAGAAAGGCCGAATTCAAGGAAACGTTGATGTTGCATCTGATGATGACGAGGAGGAAGAAGACGTGTCAAACACTTCCCTTACACCCAGTACCCCTGTCAGCAGCACACCCAATGTGAGGCACACTAAGAGTGTTGGAGCGAGTGAGACACCAACGCACAAAAGTTCACCAGCGAGCAAAATTGGGTCAACGAAGTCATTATCAGCCCGTAAATGCTTGGTCCAGGGCAACATTAGAACAATGCTTACTTCAGACGTGCCATATGAACGCAACCACCCACTGACGCGTCTGTATAACACTAAGCTGGCTAAAATGCTAGCTGTGGACCTTCTCCCTTTTTCTTTTGTAGAAGCGGTAGGTTTTCTAGAATTAGTGGCAACGCTCTGCCCTAAATGGAAGGTTCCTAGCCGGTTCTATTTTGCCAGAGTTGCGGTTCCAGCACTACATGAAGATGTGCTGGAGGCGATTGTGGCAGCTTTGCAGAAGAGTGCTGTTCACACAATACATCTGACAACAGACATGTGGACCAGTGGCGCAGGCGCTGATTACATGTGCATCACTGCACACTGGGTCTCTTTTTCAGGTGTTAAAGCAAAGCTAATCGCAGGTGTTGACCCGGACAAAGTTTTCAAAGCTGCTCGGAAACATGCAACACTAGCCATGTTTGGCTTGGAGAAAAGTCACACAGCAGAAAACATTTTGGAAGAGTTTGACAAAAAGGTCTTGAAAATGCTATCTCCAATAAAACGCAAGATTGGTTATGTTTCCACGGATAATGGCGCCAATGTAGTTAAGGCCATGTCGCTGGGTAACTATGTTAGAGTGCCGTGTTTGGCGCACTGTAGCAACCTGGTCGTTCAAAAATTCTTGAGTGATAGAGACAGTGCAGCGTTCGCGGTAATGGCCACCTGCCGCAAAATGTGCAACCATTTCAGCCATTCCTTTAAGGCCCGGAAGCATCTGAGGAGGCTGCTACTTCAAAGTCGAATACCAGTGAAAGCACTCATCCAGGAGGTGGCAACACGTTGGAACTCAACCTTCTACATGCTTGAGCGTCTGTATGAGCAGTATACGGTACTCGATCACTATTTCTTAACAGAGTGTACAAGTCAGAAGGAGGACCTGCGGATGGCTGCGGCGCAATGGGACATAGTTAAAAGCCTGACAGACATGCTTCGTCCTTTTGAGTTCTTCACGCGTGCAGTCAGCCAGGAGGACTGTAATTTGGGAAAAGCTATCCCATTGTTGTGCATGCTGGAGCACCAACTGATGGCGGTGTCTTCTGAGTTTCAAAAAGATGTACAAAAAAAAGACCATTTTATTTTGTCTGAGAAATTATTAGAGCGCCTACGTGGTGATGAACGTCTTCAAAAGATCAAGTCAGATCAGCATTACATTTGTGCTACTATTCTGGATCCACGCTACAAAAAGGCGCTGGCAGGCGAAGCATTCTTTCCTTTTGCTGATGCAGATGTTCAAAAGTACAAACATTGGTTAGCCTGGTCAGCCAAGAGGTTTGAAAAAGAACGGCAGGTTATTGAAGGAGAAGACAGTACATCAGCATCAGCAGGCCATCCCCAGTCACAAGAATCTACTTCTGCACCTGTGGCTGGGGCACAAGTGACCTCTCAGCCGTTAAAGACACCGGCAACTGGATCATCTGCACCACACACAACACTAACAGTGGCTGCTGAGGAGGATTGGCTAAGTTTGCTTGGGTATGGTTCTCGAAAAAATGTCAAAGGCACAGCAAAAAGTAAGCAAAGTGGAGGAACCGTTGATGACCTTGAGTCGATGGTGCAGGACTATATGAATGACTCAACAGAGGTCTTTCTTAATGATGAGCCATTGCAGTATTGGCATGGCAAAACACAATTGTGGCCACAGCTCTCCAACCTGGCTATAAACTATTTGTCTTGCCCACTCGCAAGTGTGTCTTCTGAACGTGTTTTCAGTGCTGCTGGTGGCATTGTAATTCCCAAACGGAGCCGCCTCTCGCCCAAAAATGTGGAGCGGCTGACAATGATCAAGATGAATCAGCATCTCATACCACCAGATTACAAAGTACGAGAAAGCACGCCGCATGAAGACGAGGAGGACGGCAACGTAGATGAGAGGATTTGTTCTCTGTTCGGTGGCACTGACCTCATCCTGCCTGAATTCGCAGAGTATGATGACGAAATCTTCTTCTTATTCCCTGACACCGAGCCCTGAAAATGAGACAATGAATAAAGAACTTTCTTTTTCGTCCTTATTCACTTTTATTCCTGTGTGTCTCTCTTTCTTTGTTTTGCACAGTTAATTTAATTCAAACTTTAATCACCTAATCCCAAAAACAAGACCATCAGCAGAACTGTCTTCACTTGTTTGCTTATTGATTTGAAGGTCTACATTCCTCAGGTTCACAAGTTCTGAAGAACATGCTCCTCTATCCTCCTCCTCCAGACTGCGATTTCCCTCAAAGCAGAGTGCTGGATTACGCCCAATGAAGAAAGACTCAGCACTTGTGGGGGGGTTGTACTTCTTTGCGGGTGAGTTGACGGATTTGGGCCCATTGCTGTGAAGCTCTAATAATGGACAAACGTGTTTTGGACCATGAGGTGGAAATTTCTTGCTGTTTTTGCTGACTTGCTTGCCTTTGAGGTGCTCTTTGGCGGGGTTCCGGGTGTTTGTGGGTGATTTTTGGTGTCTGGGAGCACTGCTGCGACAGTCTAATCTTGATTGCATTTGCTTTTCAGGAAATCCGTGGTGGAAAACAGGAGTTATGATGATTGATGATGACCTAGCTGCACAGCGCCGCGTTTGGACCGAAGGCCGAGAGATATTGTAAGTATGAGATTTAGCTTTTTCGCTGTTTGGGGGTGTTGTCGGGTGGTTTTTTGCAGGTGGGTTGGCGGGTCTTGCCTGGGGCATTCCTGGGAAGGCCTAATACCGGATAGAAGTGTTTTGGACAAAATCCTTAAGGAACAGCCTTTTTTTTGCTATTTCTTCTGACATCTTGTTCAATGTAGCGTTTTGGGGGGCTTCCTGCTGTTCGTGGGTGGGTTGCGGCCGGGGTCTCTGTCGAAGCACTGCTGCGACAGTCTAATCTTGATTGCATTTGCTTTTCAGCAAATCCGTGGTGGAAAACAGGAGTTATGATGATTGATGATGACCTAGCTGCACAGCGCCGCGTTTGGACCGAAGGCCGAGAGATATTGTAAGTATGAGATTTAGCTTTTTCGCTGTTTGGGGGTGTTGTCGGGTGGTTTTTTGCAGGTGGGTTGGCGGGTCTTGCCTGGGGCATTCCTGGGAAGGCCTAATACCGGATAGAAGTGTTTTGGACAAAATCCTTAAGGAACAGCCTTTTTTTTGCTATTTCTTCTGACATCTTGTTCAATGTAGCGTTTTGGGGGGCTTCCTGCTGTTCGTGGGTGGGTTGCGGCCGGGATCTCTGTCGAAGCACTGCTGCGACAGTCTAATCTTGATTGCATTTGCTTTTCAGGAAATCCGTGGTGGAAAACAGGAGTTATGATGATTGATGTGATGAATCTGATGACCTAGCTGCACAGCGCCGCGTTTGGACCGAAGGCCGAGAGATATTGTAAGTATGAGATTTAGCTTTTTCGCTGTTTGGGGGTGTTGTCGGGTGGTTTTTTGCAGGTGGGTTGGCGGGTCTTGCCTGGGGCATTCCTGGGAAGGCCTAATACCGGATAGAAGTGTTTTGGACAAAATCCATAAGGAAACACCAGTTTTGGCACTTTTTGTAAGTTAGGGTTCGTTAGGGTTCGCCCTAGCAGCAGGATTGCATGTGTTTCGGGGGGTTCTATTGCAACGCAGTTCTGGGGTTTTAGAGCACTGTTGGAGCGATGCTGGCTATGGATACTTTTGCTTGCTTGCAAGTGGTTTGAATACAATCCACGGTCTGTATTTGGGCCTACTGTTACTTTCAAAGTACGTTTTGTCACCATTTTTCTGCTAGGCATCGTTTTTGGAGATCTGATTGGGGGTCTTCTACATTTTTGCGACTGGCTTTAGTAAGGGTCTTGGTGGGAGCATTGCTGGAAAGGTCAAATTTTGTTCTAAAACACAGTTTACAGTACACCTACCTTGAGGGGAAAGATCCGCTATAATATTTTGGCCATACTTATTTATTCTTAAAAAGGTGACTCAGACAGAGCACGCAATTTCAAAAATATTGTACTGTCTATTAGGGAAATCAAAGTGTCACTTTTTGCACCACACAGCGTACATACCTTTCATTTATTTATCAGTGGTATTGTAATAGCACTTCCTGTTTTCCGTTCAATAATTACAGGCCGGGTTTCAGTCAACATCCGCCAGGCAGGCAGTGGACAGGGTGTCTTCTGTCAGTGGTCACCAACATTGATGGACGAAGCGTCAGCTGGAATGGAGGAGTGCCGCCAATAAGAGGAATTGTTTGCTGCATGCAACTTACTTACCAAATTCAACAGGACAACTCCAACAACATACGCAATACAGATACAGTATCCATTGTTTTATTCTATGAGTGTGACTGCATGTGCTTAGCTTTAGTTTGTACCCAAAGATTCTCTTTATCTTCAATTATTGTTTGTCCATGCCTTGCTTTTTTTTTCTTCTCTCAACAAAACCTACCCAAAAAGAAACCCCCATTCCCATCCATTTTCCAAACCCTAACCCTCTTCCCCCGGGCTGTGTTGTTTTGCTTGATGTCTGACTAAAATGACATCAATAATTCCACACACTTGCTGGGGAGGATAAGGTCATAGCAACAGGCTGGTGAAGGAATACGAGGATATCTTCTAGACTTACTCAGCTTCAGTACTATATCTTCTAGTAGTAGGAGCCAATGTCAAATAAATTCTACGCAAGTACTAGTTATACTTGCAAGCAAATACTTTACCATTTGTTAGGCTACATTATGGCACTGTTCTAGTGTACTGTCACCTGCTATATTCTCGATGGTACCGTAACCGTTGTAATGCTACAGTAAGGACAAAACAGGTTTCGTTTTCTTTTTTTCCATAGGCATGCAACTGCCACTGTGTCACACCACTAGTACCACCGCAATGAGGAAATTTCACCCGCCCAGGATTGCCAACGTTAATCCCCATTTCACGTGGAGCCAGCCCTGGGCCTAGCCCTAATTTCTAACACAAATTACAGGTAAGATAAGCGTTTGGTGGGAGGTAGTATAATGGAGTATTATTTAGGACTAGACGAGAGATTGACGGTAGTACTACTAAAGTCCTACGACTGTTCAGGAAAACAAACTTACTGTTACACCCCCGTCCCCACCCACCAGACTGAAAAGCAGTAAAAAACAGGTATGGTCAGATAAAGTTTAAAAATGTATATTTATGTAGCCCTAACAAAATAATCTCCCTCACCCACCCTAACCCCAACGATTGTCTTTGAAAAGTCCCAAAACGATCCCAACTCCCAAATCCCACCCCCCAAAAGTCTATAAAAAAAGGGCAAGGGACACTCCACTACTGGAGGGTGCTGGACCTGGTGCATTTTGCGGCATGGGCATCATACTCCTTGCGGAGGGTGGCAAGCTCGGAGCGGAGGCCCTCTACCAAGTTCTTATAGTTCAGGACCTCCTGCTCCAGGTAGGACATTCGGACTCCTAGGCGGCGTTGGCGTGCCTTGCAGCTCCTGTGGGGGGCAGCTGGTCTTTCTGTTGCTTGGCGGTGGCGGTTGTCTTTGTTAGCCCGGCTCGGTCCCGCTGGAGCACTGCGCATGCTGCTGGCGTCCCGTGGGGTCACGGAGGAGGATGCAGCGGTCCCAGTCGAGGATGTTGTTGTTGCACCGGTCGACTGCGTGTCCTCCTCCTCCTCCAGGGCCACCAGCCGCCGATATTCGGCGACAGTGGCATCCAGCCTCCGTTGCCGGGCCATTCGCGCCTGCTCCCTCCGTGATGTTGATTTGGAAGGAGCAACTATATGAAGAAAGACATAGTCTGTAACCAATGCTCCTTAGCATTAATAACACAAAGTGATTGAGCCGAAAGTTGGGTCACAGTACAAGTAGCAAATTGAAAGCACAGTACATAACTATTGAGGACAGTATCTATGTAACCTCCCACTTCTGCATCCTTGCTCTAACATTAGTGGTAGTTTAATGAACAAATTCTACGACCACTATGGACTTCCATTACAGTAGACTATGACAGTACACCAGTCTTATTCTTCTTCTTCTCTCTTGTTTAGGAAAATTGGTACGTTATCTTATGCAAGCCGGCAGAATGGCAGCACAGTGAACTTGCACCCGAGAAAAACAGTTGCACACCATGATGAGTGAGACAGACTTGCGTTACTGTACCCGTCCAGTACATGCGGGTGGTGAAGCTATTACTTTTCTATTACGGGTGGCACTGAGAATACTCTGTTACAAGGGCTACTGCTTAATTAATTTACCTTTCACCCTACAGTGCAAATGAGTACTAGAAAAGGAAAATGAAGAAGCTAAATAATTTGATTATCTATCACTTCACATGGGACGTATTTGATGACATATGGGATGACTTTAGGTGCTTTGCTTAATATTGAGTGAACAGTGATACACCCACACATGAATGACGCACTACAACTAAACTAAAGGTATTAAGAGAGGTACGGAGTGTCCACCGTAATAACCAGATATATGCTGTGCTTGCAGTTGCAATACAAAGTACTGCTACTATTCATGGTAGTATTGGACACATTTACAATTTCTTTTCCTTGCCTTCCCTACACTGGAACGGACATGCGGGTGCGGTGGTACATGCTCTTCAAGGTAACACTTAGTTCATCCAGCGACCATCTACTCTCTATAGATACACATGTGCTATCTAAGAGTCAGAGAATACCATGCTCCAGGCATCCATTCATTCAAAGTATACGCACACATACAGTTTCTGTTTCACCCACCCAGGCTGATGTCCTTCCACCCATCCTTGCTTCATCATTGACCCAGCCATGCACCATACCATATTCTTTCCTTCCCAGCCACCTCGGGGGCCAAGCAAACACATATCGTTCTTCTTTGCCAGCCATCATACAATTTCGCGTCCCACTTACTTACACCCTTCTTTCGCTTTTCGTTCATCCCATCCATCACGTTCGTCTAAGAACTTATTGGGATTCTTCTCACCAAAAACTTCACAGCTAAGTCGAAATACATTTCGAGGAGGCTACTACCCCGTTGATTTGTAATACACCCGTGCAGAAAGCACACTATGCAGTCTTCAATCTCAATAAGTAAGGAATATATAGTTTACCTGTTCCCGCCACCACCGTGCGAACCCCCACAGGACCGTCCGCCGGCTCTTGCACCGCCTCCTCCCCAGAGTCCTCCGAGTCCTCGCCCAACACCGCCACCTCCGCGCTGGCCCCGTCACCAGATGTTACACCTACAAAGTACATTTAAGAATGTTAGAATACACCACTCACTACTATATAATATTTGGTCTAGGAGAAATGTTAAAAAAACAGAATACAATGTAATAATTTGTGACTGTCTACTCTAAAGTAAAAATGTCCCTTTTTCCAGGGAAGGCTGTTGTCTTGCTGCACTTTTATGCACAACTGATGAATGCTTGCTTTTTATTTTTAACACGCACCACTTTTTCTCCTAACAGACAGAAGCTTGACTCCTAAGAACACGACCAGGATCAAGTTCAAACCAGGTGAGAGCTCGGCTCGACCACAAGAAATGTGTCCAATTAATCGTCAGCACTAAGCACTTTTCCGTTTTCAGTTAAATAGTTTTATGACAAAGTAGATTTTAATAAATGTGTTTACTTTTAATAAATCTTTTAAACTTAAATAGACTCTGTGGTTTTTGGTCCTCCAGACTAGAGTGGATGAGCTAAAGGTTTTGGAATTTTTGCAAGCATGAGTGCCTCTGACACTTCTTGACTGTGCTGTGACTCCGTACTCTCTTGTCCTGCATACGATAATCTAGAGATCATTGGGGATCAATCATCGGTGACTTCGGCACTCGGGAGCTGAATGACTCTGCCACACTATCTAGTCAGTAAGGAGACAGTGCATAGAGCTATTGCTGAATAGAATGGGAGTCCAATGGAATTGCCAAATGTCCAATCTTAGTTAGCTACACAGACAGACTAATAAGAATAATCTACTAATACCACAGGGAGTCATATTCGAGCCAGGATAAGAAGTTATATCCAGTCTACAAGAAGATCAAAGACGATTTAGAAAAAATCGAATGAGGAACGCTAGGAAAAAATAGGTACTCTTTATTACAATTAAAACTTACTGGGGCCAGCAAAGGAGCCCTCGCCTGCCCGATCCTGGCCTGCATCCTGAACAGCACCCTCCTCCTCCTGTGTCCTCTTGCCCTTGGGGGGAGCTGATGTACAACATGAAAGAAAGAAAGACCAGAAAACATGGATGAGATTTGTCAACCAAATCAACCATTTCAAAAGAACAATAACAACATTTTTTGGAGAAATAGCAAATAGATAGACAACTATTCCACGGGATCTATCTCATGTGGTATACTACGTTATTCGTATTGCCTGATTTGCGGACCGTTGACTTAGAAAGTTCCTATGTAACTCAATAAACAGACTACTAAAGAGGTTTGCCTAGGCCTGGCACTGCAGGCAGCAGTCCGCAGCACGCGAAGTGACAGACAAAGTCCATCCTGCTTGCAGATCAGTGAATACTCAAACTATCAATCCACCCACCACCACCACTATTTCTTCTTATAGCCATGTGTCTAAAGGAAGGACTGGACTTCAGTCTGTTGGGGCTGATTTAGAAGTCCCTTGCGGCTCAGTTTCCTCCATTGTTGTGTGACTTTTGTGACGCAGCGGCAGAACAAAAGACTCGCCATGGTGTTGGTGCGGCGTATATATTAAAAAAAAAAATATGGGCGATGCATCACGTTGTAAAGCCCTGCGCCATCAGGGGGCGTTCCGGCGCAAGGGAGGGCGTACCTGCGCAGGAACGAATCCTAAAAGTGGCTGAGGGAAATCTACAAGATGTCAATCAGTCACTTTTAAGACAATGATGCATGAGTCAAACCCTGCGAGCTTGAAGCCGACGTACGGCTTGATGCAGCATTGGGGGGATAGGGTACCCCAGAGCATTGCTGGAGCTGCGCCATCGTTGGCACGCAACTCCAGCAATGCGCCGCCTTTACGGCACAGATGCGTAAGGCTTCTGGGACGTTTTGGGCCAATGGGTGGTGGTGGCATGGCACACAATTACTGCCGCATCCCTGCTACTTTGCAGCGATGCGCCGGTAATTGAAAATATGACCCTTAGTGTCTAGCATTACGCAGTTCTTATCTTTACACTACACTCATACATAATTTCTCAGGCCAATGAAATGAACACAATTTACAAAACAAATAAGCATAGTAGCAAGCAAGGCTACTGAGAAGGAGAGCAGTGCACCTGAAATGCATAGAAGATTTTGAAATATAATTTACCTACAATGTAATCGGCAGCATTATTGCTCTTGGTAAAGAACAAAGATTTGCAAATAACAGAGCCGGATAAAACAGAGTAGTGATGAATAGCTACTACTACTCACCAAGCCCGGGGACCTCTACGCCGAGCGCGTCCAGCAAGTCCCGTTCCCGGTCCATGACATCGGTCCAGCGGTGGGTGGCCTGGTTATATGTGCGCCGGACCCCAGAGAGCTTATACATGGCCCGGCACACCTTCTCCCACTGCTTCCGGCGCTCCCGGATGCCATAGCCAGTTGCGATCTTGCCGCCTCCCAGGATCGTCTTGGGGAGGCGGCGCTGGACGTGGAAGATGAGCGCGGCCACCTCCTCCGCGCTGAAGATCTCCCGTGGCACCACTTGCTCCCCCCTCAAACGCCCGCACGGGAGCCGGGCACGGGGTGCGGGACCCTTACCCTTCTCAGGGTGCTTCCCGGCTCCCTTTACCATGGTCTGGGCAGAAATAAACTTAAATGATAAAGAAGAAATAGAATAGTGAAGAAGAAAAGAAAAGAGTTTAAAAAAGTAGTTTAAAAGTAACTAAAAGTAGCAGAAAACACAAAAATATACAGCTAGAAAAATAGAGGGATAGATAATAAGTAAAATAGATTAAATAAACTTCAAACAAGCAAATGATGGCAGAGATTCAGAGAGGATACAGAAAGCATGCCCAGAACCATAGCAATGAATGAGAAACAAGATGGCCGCGCCCGTTCACAACCGCGTGGGTAAGTTCGTGCGAGATTTTCCTCGCGAGCACGCGCGAAATTGTACTAGCGAGCAGCACAGTTTGCGAGATTACACATAGCGGCCGGAAACGGAATTACGTCACGCAAACAAGATGGCCGCGCCCATGTACGACTGCTAGGGTAACTTGGCAAATGTATAGCTACAAGCGCCTCGCGAACACGCGCAAAAGCACGCGAACATACACGTCGCAAAAAAAAATTAGTGTATTCGCAAGCATTCGCGGCTTCCGAAATCGATCTCGCACGGATTCGCGCCCCAAAAAACGCGCGAAATTGCAGAAAAAACTATTTTTGCTAAACTGAAAGCAATGAGCAGGTGCAAAAGTTCAAACTTAACATTTGTAACATTCACTGTGGTGCTTCCTGAGGGGCCCCTCCAGAGTTTGCAACTATTCTATGACCCTGCTATGACCCAAACAGCAGGCTCATAGAATACCTACAAGTAGACCATAAAGGTCCTGTGAAAAAAAAATTCCCTGCAACAGAAAGCAATTTAGAGATAAGGAAGGAAGCAGGTGCCAGCCAGACTGGAACTTGCTAAATAACTGACACATTAATCAACCCCAAATTAATTCATGGCAGTTGAAGTAGGGGAGGTGTGCTTGCTTTTTTCACCCCCCATAAACTACAGTGATAAACAAACCTAATGGGTGGCAGTGAGGATGTACCAGAGGGTGGCATGGGTGTCCCAGAGGGTGGCAGTGGTGAAACAGAGGGTGCTGTGAACCTGTGAGATAAACCAGACGTAGAAACAACATAGTCGCGGCCGTTGCGTGCAGAAAAGTAAGTTCGCAATTGCGAAATTGTCCCAAAATCGGCGCGAACGCTCGCCAACACAAAAAACGGGAAAATCCGCAAATCCGCAAGAGTTCGCGTATCTTCGCGGATTGCGAATCCGTAAATCCGCAATTTCGCGTACGCGAGATCCGCTAGATCCGCCCATGCTTATGTGTGAGTGGCTGTATTGATCATTGTGAACTTGTATCAGGCATTGTAAAAGAGAGTAAATATGTGTTAGTATATGTTTGAATAAGTAAGGTGTGTATAACTGTATAGTTGAGGAAATGGAGGTGTGATTGATTCTTTGCATGACTGACTAGGTGTGTGAGTAACTCCATGGATGAGTGACAGTCTGTGAGTGTCTGTTTACACTGAGTGTATCTAAGGTTATATTAGAGTCTGAAGAGGTTCATCGTATTATCATATGAATGATGCCATCAGTGATGTCATCAGTGATGTCATCAGTGATGTCATGTGAGATGTCATTTGAGATGTCATCAGTGATGTCATTTGAGATGTCATCAGTGATGTCATCAGTGATGTCATCAGTGATGTCATTTGAGATGTCATCAGTGATGTCATTTGAGATGTCATCAGTGATGTCATCAGTGATGTCATTTGAGATGTCATCAGTGATGTCATCAGTGATGTCACTGACCATGTCATGAATGATGTAATATGTGACATGATCAGCAGTGGATTGCGGGTGCGCGATATATAGTTAGTACAACTAACTATATATGGAATTTCAATGGTTTTGTGTGAGTAAAAAAAGGTTTTTTAAATGCTAATTCCTAACTATATATGGTCTATAACCTATGGTTTTTTCAGTGAATATATATATATATATATATATATATATATATATATATATAGATATATATATATATATATATATATATATATATATATATATATATATATTACCTACTGGCGG